>NC_049222.1:109208702-109867659 GCF_011100685.1 Canis lupus familiaris | reverse complement strand
CACATACACACACACACACACACACACACACACACTCAGCCACAAAAATGACCAGCAAAGGAGCCAGCTACCCATTGGAATATCCTTTCCCTCAAAGAGGGCAGAAATCCACGTGGTGACCTGTGCCCTGTGCCCTGTAATAATGTCCAGAAGGACATTACTACACTATTTCTCCATCTTTGTTTCCTAGCCTTGGGTGGGAATGGGAATTGAGAACTGGGGAAGATTCGGTGAGAGACACACACATACACATATACCCCAGCACTGAGGCCTCCCAGATCTGATGTTGGTGGAGGGGGCAGGGGGAGAGGCTGGAGCCTCTGGATGTCCTGAGTGTGCAGCAGGGCCTCCAGAGCCCCAGTTTGTGATTGCAATATCCAGAGTGCCCCAATCAGGGTAGGGAAAGTCCCTGTGGGGTTTACATAACTGATTCCTTCTCGCAGGGGTCCGCATCCCCAGCAGGTCTTGGACACTGTTTGAGGAGGGGGTTCCCCTCTTCAGTGGGGACAGGCAGTGGAGACAGGGGTGTCTCACTCTTCACTTGGATCAGCTCTGGCACCGAGCTCCGCAATTCTGTGCGATCCACATAGTTTTGGAGGAGTCCTGCACCAAAGGCATCACCTTCCACGTTGAGGACAGTACAGGACCGGTCTCTGAAGGGGCAGGAGTGACAGGGAAGTGAGTGGGAGGGGAGAAGGTAGTGTCCAATCCCCTACTTCTCCCCCCACAAAACTAGGAGTCCCCATTGCATCTTCCTTCATGGGACGTTGTTCTACTCCTAGACTCAGCTTATCCCTCCATCCTTCCAGGATGCCAGATAACCCTTCTTCTTAGAATCTCAAAGATGGGGATGTCTGGTGGCTCAGTGGTTGAGCGTCTGCCTTTGGCTCAGGTCATGATCCCAGGGTCCTGGGATCGAGACCTGCATCAGGCTTCCCAGAGGGAGCCTGCTTCTCCATCTGCCTATGTCTCTGCCTCTGTCTCATGAATAAAAATAAATAAATAAAATCTTAAAAAAATAAAAACAACACCTCAAAGATCTTTTCACCCAGAATCCAATGAGCCTCCTACCTCTCTTCTTTCCCATGGAATCCCAAAGTATCCCATTATACTCTCTCTTTCTCAGAACCCCAAAGATTTTCTGCTCCAACCTCCCAGGAACCCAAACAATTCTTCCAATAAGACAGAAAATTTGCTTCTCCTGGAACATCAAAAAGTCACTCCACCCTTTTCTTGGGGACTCAGAAGACCTATCCCACTTCTCCTCTTCCCCTCGAAATACTTTCTCACTCGGGCCTTTCTCTTTATAATACAAGATCTCTTTTTGCTTTCTCCTTATACTTTGTGTGTGCCATTTGAGAAAATTGAGCTATAGGGCACATACCATAAAATTCACCCTTTAAAAGTATACAATCCAGAGGCACCTGGGTGGCTCAGTCAGTTGAGCGTCCAACTCTTGATTTCGGCTCAGGTCATGATCTCAGGGTTGTTAGATCGAGCCTGCCTTGGGCTCTGTGCTGGGCGTGGAGCCCGCTTACAATTCTCTCGCCCTCTCCCTCTTCTCCTCCCCCTCCACTCCCCTCCACCCCAGTGGTTTTTAGTATATTCAGAGTTGTACGACCATCACTGCTATTTAATTCCAGGATGTTTTCATCACTCTAAAAACACTCCCACACCCACCAAGCAGTTATCTCCCATTCCCTCCTCTCCAGCCCCTGGCAACTGCTAATCTACTGTCTGTCGATTTGCCTATTCTGGGCATCACATAAAAATGGATTCATATGATATGTGGTCTTTTGTGTCCACATTCTTTCACTTAGCATGAGGTTTTCAAGGGCTCACCATGTGGTAGCGTCTATATATGTGTCTGTGCTTCATTTCACTTTATGGCTGAATAATATTCCATTGTTCTGGATATATGATATTTTATGTATCCATTCATCAGTTGATGGACATTGGGTTGTTTCTACCTTTTTGCTATCACGAATAACACCACTAAGAATGTTCATGTACAAGTTTTTGTGAATATGTTTTCAACTCTCTTGGCATTATACCTAGGAGTGATGTGGCTGAGAAACAGTAACTCTTGTTTTAAACTTGTGAGACCAAACTTTTCCAATCGTTAATGCTCTTAATAGCACAACGGTGATTGCCAACAATGACAGCATTAACTGCTTACCAGGGGCTCTTATAATGGAGTTACATGTTTATGTCATCTGATCCTCAAGGAGAGGCTAGTCCCTCCCCTTTACAGATGGAGAAACTGAGATAAGAGAGATGAAGTACTCAAGCAGGGTCATACGGGCTAGCAGAGGTGGCCCTGGGATTTGAACACAAGCAGCCTGGCCTCCTCCTAAGAGTCTACTCTTCACCTCTAGGGCACACTCTCTCTGGGATTTTTCTTAGATTAAAAAAAAAAAAAAGAGAGAGACCCCCCCAAGATCCCTTCCTTCCCTCTGACTAGAAGGATCAAGATATCACCCCTTCTTCCTCTCCTCTTCTGACTCCCTCTCAATGACCCTCTTGCTCAATCCCCTTTTCCCAGGGATACCATTAGGCTCCCAAAGCCCCAGACCCACACTTACACTAGCCAATCCACAGCCAGGATCAAGGAGATGTCCTGAACGGGCAGACTGACTGCCTCCAGGATGATGGCCAGAGTGAGGACCCCTCCAGCGGGAATGCCGGCGGCACCCACACTGGACGCCGTGGCGGTGACCCTGGGGGAAGCGAGGGGAGGTCAGGGTCAGAAGCCTTGGTAGCTAGCGGGAGAAGCTGTCACGGGAGCCCGGCGTGCACTCTCAGGAGAGGGGGTCAGACGGGCCGGGGGTCCCTATGGCCGCCGCACCCACACTCACAGGATGGTGATGATCTTCACAAAGTCCAGGGATCGCTGGTTGAGCTGTGCAATGAACACTGCGGCCACACACTGGAAGAGCGCCGCACCATCCATGTTGACGGTGGCACCGATGGGTAGGATGAAGCGGCTGATGTGCTTGGCGACACCATTCCTCTCCTCCACGCACTTCATCATCAGAGGCAGCGTGGCCGAGCTGGGGCGGGAGGGGGGTGTGGTGTCAGCGCAGCCCCACCCCCATGAAGCCCGCCCAGCCCACACCCACAGGCCAATCAATGCATGCCCAGGCCCCGCCCACTATCACAAACCCCGCCCCGTGCCGAAGCCCCGCCCAACCACACCCACTGGCTCCACCCACAGCTCTCCCCAGCTCTCCATGCCCTTCTCCTCCCAGAGCCAGGGGCACCCAGGGTCCTGCAGAATGCCTGCATTCCATAATTTATGAGTCTTGGGCCCCTTGGGAGAGTACAGACTGCTGTCCTTCAAAATACACACAAAAATCCCAACCTAATTTCTACAATGCTTAGGAGCTCACTGACCCACACCCCCTCCCTGCTCTACCAATAATGGACCTCCACCAGTAACAGGCTTCTATGGGATGCTGCTGTGCGGGAGGGCCGGGTTCTGAGGACACAGTGGACAAAATACCTAGAAGAGGGTGGAAAGGGCTCCCAGAGGTTGGGTCCAGGGAGCGCTAGACCACTACCCCCGCTCCCCCAAGGCCAGGCCTTGTCGGGGAGGAGAAATTCTCAGGAAGGGAAGAAGAAATCTCTAACCCAGTGGTTTTCTAATGGGAGAGGTGGGGGGATGTTGCTGGACCTTATCAGAAACTCACAAAAGTATGGCCTCTGTATCCAGATCCAGTGTCCCCAAACACAACATTTCAAGGGTCTACAGATATCTGATGCCCACTTCAGGCCCCTTGGTTTAAAAATCCTGGACTAGTCTGCCCCAAGGCCATACCTAGAAGAGGTGCCGAAGGCAGTGGCCAGCGCTGTCATGATGCCCCACAGAAAGCGGTAGGGGTTTTTGCGGGTGAAGAGGAAGTAGATGAGGGGCAGCACGAGGAGCCCATGGATGGCATGGCCCAGCAGGCAGCACAGGATGTATTTGCCGAGACTAGCGAAGAGCATCCCCACATCCTCCATCTCCACAATCTTGCCAGCCACCAGGAACAAGATGCCCACAGGGGCATACCTAATTGCAGGAGACAGATTACAGCCTCTGACCATGTGCCATCCGGGAGGACCAGGCTTTGTGCTCAGTACACAGCCTGATCACAGCCTCCCTCGAGGGCAGGAAACACCCAGACCAGTGTGTGCTGAAGCTCTGGCACATTCCCTGCCACCGTCTCAGCTCTTTCCCCTTGAAAATAGTACAGCAGGGATAAAAGAAGCCTGGAGGCTTCTATCGCCATTTGTCAGATTTGGACTTAACACCTGACCTCCAGGGGCACCTAGGTGGCTCAGTGATTGAGTGTCTGCCTTCAGCTCAGGTCATGATCCTGGGATCGAGTCCCGCATCAGGTTCCCCGCAGAGAGCCTGCTTTTCCCTTTGCCTATGTCTCTGCCTCTCATGAATAAATAAATAAAATCTTAAAAAAAACAAAACAAAATAACCTGACCTCCATGAGTGAGTCATTTACATTTCCCGGGTTTGTTTGTTAAAGCAGCTAGGATGATTTAAACCAATACAATCTCTCACCACATCATGAGAAATGAAGTCTGTGGCTCATGTCTTAATAACAGCCCACAGATATGAAGCATTTATGATGGGCCGAGTGAGCCCTTGAACATGAATGAATCTTTACCACAGTCCCACAAAAGCTCCTCTGTAGCTATAGTTGAATTAAAATCTAATAGGTCTGTAAAACAGGGACTTTAAGGCTACTGGCTTCATAGGAATGTTGGAGGAAATGAAGTGCCAGGTAAAGTGACTTGAAAGCTCTTTGTACACAATAAGTGATTTATAAACTTCTGCTGGAATTATTATCACCCTTTCCTGGAGTAAAGCTCCCAGGGGTGCTCATGTCTCCCAGCTAGGGGGCCTCCCCAGACTGCCTCTCGGTTTGATCATGATGGCTGTCTCCCAAATCCCTTCATCTCTTTGGGTAACAGAAGAAAGGGCCCATTTCCCAGCCACCTGTGCAGCTAGTTTTGGCCAAATGCCCAAGCTCTGGCCAGTGGGTTGTGCCTAGAAGTTATACAAGTGACATACTTGATAAATATTAGCTGATACTATTTATTATAGGCATGCTATAGGTCAGGTGGTGTCCCAAGAACTTTACACTCATTTGTGGCTGGTACTATCAGTCCCATTTTCCAGGTAGGGAAACCAAGGCAGACTGAGATAAGTAACTTGTTCTAGGGCACACAAGTGGGAAGAGGCAAGGGGCCTGCTCTTAACCACTACCCTGACTCTCTGGCAGAGTGCACTCAATTCTGCACAGAAGTTTCTTAGATGTCAGTGACACCAGAACTGGGATGGGGAGGGGGGATAGGATTGGTCAAAAACGCAGCAAAGCTGGCATCTCTCTGACTTCCCACCTTCTAGAACTATGGTAGGTCCTGAGAATCAGCATGGGATGATGTGAAGAGGAGGCTGGGAAAGAGCAGGGTGGAAGCCAGAGGTCTGTGTGTGTGTGTGTGTATGTCCTCGTTATCTGAGGTTTAACAAAACTCTTAATGATAATCAGCTAACATTAAGTAAATGCTCAGGAGGTGCTAAGCATTTAAAACACTTTCTTTACAAGTGCTTTACCTAGACCTCCTATTACTCATGTCATCTTCATGATAACTCAGATGTTTGATCACATGCAAATTTCTTCAATGGAAAAAAAAATAATAATAAAAAATTTTTTTTCTTCAATGGAGATGCATTTGTTAAGCTGTGGCCAAAGCTCAGCTGGCTTCTTGTTACCTTCTAAGAGGACTGAGAGGGGATCCCTGGGTGGCTCAGCAGTTGAGCATCTGCCTTCAGCTCAGGGCATGATCCTGGAGTCCCAGGATCAAGTCCCATGTCGGGCTCCTGCATGGAGCCTGCTTCTCCCTCTGCCTGGGTCTCTCTCTCTCTCTTTCTGTCTCTCATTAATAAATAAATAAAATCTTAAAAAAAAAAAAGAGGATTGAGAAGGTGCTCAATTGGTCTCTGTTCCCCTGTAATACAGCACTGTCCTAGCCTCATCTTCTAATGAAGAAACTGAGGCACAGACAGGGTAGGTCACTTGCTCAAAGTCACACAGCTGGCAATGGGCAACGCTTGGTGTGAATCTAGGCCGTGTGGCTCTGAGGAACAGATGGAGGGTTGTCCTATCCCACATCCTACTGCTCCCCCGCACCCCTCCCACCACCTACCACATGATCCAGGAGACCAGCACCATGGTGGCATCATTAAAGGAGTTGAAGAAGCGGATGAGCAGCTCTCCCTCAGGCCCCAGCTTCCGCAGGGCCACACCAAGGACAATGGCAAATACCACCAGGCCCAGAATGTTCATACTCTCCACCTCCTCCCCAATGGGCACCTTTGGGCAAGGAACAGAGTGGGAAGGAAGGGAGGATGCTCAGTCAACTCGCACAGTCTCTAAGGGTCTGTCTGGGGCCTTGCTGGGACCCTACGCAGACAAGACAGCTCCTGGAGCTCATTTGTCTCTTCCTCCAAAGGCTCTCAGTCTGGGTCCAGGAGAAATAGACCTGTCACCAGAGGCCAGCCAGAGTGACTGGAGAATGGGGAAACCCAGGGGAGTGTGGGAACTGAGGGCGAATGCCAGCTTCGGGGAAGGGGCCAGGAGGAAGGAGTCGGGGAGGGCTTTGCGGAGGAAGAGGCCGAGAGATCTAGAGAACAAGAGGACTGACCAGGCAAAGACAGGTGGCAGAAGGTTCAGGAGAAGGGAAACAATGTGCATCAGTCTGGAAATGAGAGAGCCTTGGGCACTCAAGGGACAGAGAGAAATCCACTGTGGCTGGGATAGGCCAGCCAGAGCTAAAACACGAGGCTGGGTGGGCAGCTGGGCAGAAGCCTGACATCGCAAGGCCTCACGGATTGGAGCAAGGAGCCTGGGCCTTCTTCTGAGGGCTGTGGGGAGCATAAAGGGGCCCTGGGTAGGGGGCGAGACAGGGTCAGGTTTGTGCTTTGGAAAGAATACATTGTGCCAGGTTGAGGGTAGGTGGGTGAGAGGGAGCTGCGGGGGGAAGGTAACTGGACAGGGGGCAGGGGCAGGTGGGGTGGGAGCAGAAGAAAAGCCTGGACCAGGGAGCAGGGGGCAAAACAGAGAAACCAGAAACCAGGCGGTGGCTACTGAGAGTATAAAATAGGTACCACCAAGTGTCAGAAGCCCCAGGGAGCAAACCCAGGCTGGGGTGGGAACAGAATGGAAAAACCCCAAATGGGCCAATGGATGGGGCCCCACCCCCGTTCCCCTGCTCTCACCTTCACCATGGTTCCGTTGATCCATCTGTGTTCGTAGGTGGTACTGTACTGTAGGTGGGGGTGGACAAGAGTCAGTATCAATTGCCACCAAGGCTCCCCCACTCCATCCTGGCACTAACAGTGCTCAAAGCCGGCCCTAAGCACCCCCCAAATACAACCAATCACCTTGCATCCTGCCTGCAACCCTGCTGAGGTAGGATGTTCATACCATATGCCTGTTTTCCAGAGGCGGAAACTGAGGCTCAGAGAGGAAAAGGCACTTGCCCAGGATCACAAAGCCTGAATTAGAACCCGGATGGGGCTCAGAAACCATAGTCTCCTTTCTCAATTAGGGGCATGGATGGTTTCAGAGGCTACCCTAGAACCCTATAATCCCATTCATAAATGCAGGGGCACATCTGCTTTTCCAGGCACCACCCAAAAGCAGGTGCCTAGGGGCTGCCAGGGGCTGTGTCCCTCCCTGCCCGCCCCCACCCCTCGGGACATACCCCCAAGGACTCACTGAGCGGAAGGCTGCGGACACCAGGTTGGAGGGGAAGATATTTCTGTAGAGACAGACAGGGAGGGGGGCATGTTATTAAAAACCACAGGGGGGAGTTGGGGTGTGTGTGTGAGGGACTGAATTGGCCTCTTGGGATGGAAGCAAACTTGGGAGGCCCCATTGGCACCCAAATGTGGTCCCCACCTATACCTCAGGCCAGGTGTGTTCAGGTAGACCTAAGCCCTGACCTGCACACTTTTCCAGGAGGTAGAGAGGCTGGCATGCTAGGCCCAAGGGATTGTGGATTGAAGGTGAGGAATGCTGGCCTCCCAAGGCAGGCTGGGGCAGTCACCGGGGCCTCAGCTCCACCCCAGGGAGCAAACTTAATACCCAGAGCATCTTGCATCAGCCACTTCCTCCTGCAGGGCTGAGAAACCCTTTGGCCCTGGGGGCCTTGGGGCCGGTCTGAGTGGGTCAGAGGGTTTGGGGAAGGTCTGGGTGCCTCCGAAAGAGGTAGAGAGAGAGACAAGGGATGGCTGTGTGTGTCATGAATGTGTATCTGTGCAGCAGCACACATTAAACCCCACTGAGCCGGTCAGGGAGCTGAACAACAGCCTCTTGTGTCTCAACAGCCTCTTGTGTCTGAGTGGGATGAAAGTTACAGCAAATGGGTGTGTAGTCTCCCCTGTGGTACGTGACATAAATCCACTCACTTATTTTTATTTTGTATTTTTTAAATAGGCTCCATGCCCAGCTTGGAGCCCAGAGCAGGGCTTGAACTCACAACCCTGAGATCGAGACCTGACAGATCAACACCAAGGCAGGCGCCCCTAAATCCACCCATTTAATCCTCCTGACAACACCCTTTCCTCCCCATTTTCTAGAAAAGAGAACCAAGGCACAAAAAGGGAAAGAAACTTGCCCAGCCAGGAGATAGCCACCTGGGATTTGAACCCAGCCAGCTGTCTGCGTGGTTCTAACCACGCCGTGTTCTGGTGTCCTCCCTCCCTAGTGATGTGGTGAACAACTGTGTTGTGGGCCTGTATACAGTTTCTCAAGCATTGGTATCCGGTTGGGGGTGCAGGTTCGTGTTCAGATATGTGGGACAGAGTTGGGTATGTTCGTGGTCTTGAGCATGAATGTTTAGGCAACTCTCGCTGCACTGGTGTAGTTATTGGCATCAGTGAGTGGCTGTGTAAAGGGATGTTAGTATACCGCGTGCGTGTGTGTGTGTGTGTGTGTGTGTGTGTGAGAGAGAGAGAGAGAGAGAGAGGTCCCATCTGTGGCTGAGTGTCTGAGTGCCTGTGTCCAGCTGTGTGTCAACTGGCTATAAAGTTGTGTGGCTCTGAGATGTTCCAGCTAAGTCTCCGAGGAGCTGGCCCAGTGTGCGTGTTACTTCTATTTTGGCACAAGGGGAAGCCTGTGCACATAAACAGCCTCCCAGTGGGTGTGTCCATTGGCCAGTAGGCCTGTACCCACCCAGGCCCGGCAGCGCTGGATCAGAACCCAGCTAATCTCCCCCAGCCAACAGGCACCCACCCACTGCAGCTTCTGGACACCAAGCCCTCCCCGAGGGCTCTCATCTCAGCATCTCCGCGGGCACAGATACCCCAGACGGCTGGGAGAACCCAGTTCCGTGACTCATCATTTCCTCTCCCCACTTCCAGGAAGTCCCCTACCAACCTGGAGGCATTGAATCAGCAGGTCCCAAAGGCCAGGCCATGTAAACCCAGGGGTCTGCCCTCCTCAAAATGGGGGGTGGGGGTGTGTGCCATTCTTGGGCAGAGAGCAAAGATCAGAAGAAAAGGAGACTGCTCCTTTTTTAACTGGCCCCCTTCTGTGCAGCCTAGAGGGGTTGTGGGGTGGATGGAGGGAAAGCCCAGACAGGAGGAAATGGAATGGAAAGTCCTTGGAGGTGGTAGGGTTTAGCAGGAACATATAAAAGGGAAGCTGCCAGGGCCCCGCTGAACTGGGCGGGGATGGGAGGCTGAGAAAAGAACCTCGTTAAAACAGGGTGACACGTAGCCTGGGGAGCACTGGGGCTGGGAAATGGGGCCTGTGGAGGTCACCCAGATCTCCTCAGGTCCCCCAGGGGCTCCTTACACAAGGAAACCAAGCCCTCTGACCCTGGATCCAGAACCACCATCCTGAGGCCCTTAACAGCCCCCAAATCCCCTTCCAAGCGCCCTCCCTCCCCCACTCATCCTCTGTCCTCACAGCAGACCCTCTTATGTCCCCTCCCTGCCCCCAAACTCCCCAAGCATAAGACTTCTTGGCCTCTCACCCTCTTTAGGGTACCCACTCATGTCCCCAGGCGCCCACATTAGAAGGCTCCTTCCCCAGGGCTCTGTCCTCACGCGCTGGACTCTGACAAAGGGCCACCATCAGCATCCCTCACCATCCGATCCGGTCTCTCTCAGGCCCTGGGGATGCCCTCCCGCCCTCCCTAACACGTGTCCCCTCCCCACGTGGCTGAGGCACCCCCTTTCCTCCCGCCAACCACCATCCCCGACTCCACCGGGCGGGGAGGGGGCTCTGACCTCACGAGATCCAGGAACGAATCGAGGACTTCCTTGCCGGGGGCCTCTTCCACGCCGCCCGTGGCGGCGGCCGAGGCGTTGATGGCGGCGAAGGCGGCGCCGGGCTGTAGGGCCAGCGCCAAGACCACGCCGAGCGCAGACGCCAGCAGCGTGGTGACCAGGAAAAAGAGCAGCGCCCAGGCGCCCAGGCGGCCGAGCGCGCTCGAGTCCAGGCTGGCGGCGCCCCCGATCAGGCTACACACCACCAGCGGCAAGATGATCATCTTCAGCAGGCGCAGCAGCAGCTCCCCGGGGAAGGCGAAGGCTGCCAGGCGCGCGGGACCCAGAGCGAGCGCACCGCCGGCCCCCGACACCCCCATACCCAGCGCCACGCCGGCCACCACGGCCACCACCGTCAGCAGCACCAGCAGGTTGGCGCGAAGGCAGCGGCGCACCCGGTCCCGGGAGCCGCAGCGGCCGCCTCGGGTCGCGCCAGGGTCCTCCAGGGGGGCCAACGTCGGGGCACCGTTCGCGGTGGGCTCAGCCGCCGCGAGCCCCTTGGGGTCTCCCCGGGGCGGATCGGCCACCATGATGAGCGCCCCGGGGCTCCTGAGCGCCTGGAAGCGGGGCGCGCGCTCGGGGCTCCTTCCCGGCGCGCGGACGTGCGTTCCTTAGAACCGAGAGTTTTGTAACAGGCCTGGAGCCTGGAACTCTGGAGGGTTCCCGGGAGCCGGGAGTTCACGCGCCTTGGTTCCTGGAGAGTCTGAGATCCCAGCCCTTCCAGATTGCGCCCGGCGCCCGGAATCTGGAGCCGCTGGGTTCCTCGGCCCTAGGGATGGGAAAGCAGGAGTTTATCAGGCTGGGACCTGGGGTCCTCGGCTCTGAGGGCTCAAGGCGTGCAAGCGGCAGGGGTCCTCAGGAAGCCAGGTCCTGGTAGCGCAGATCCGGGGGGCGAGGGATCTCGGGGTGCCGGGGTCCTGGAAACGGAGGCTGAATCGGGGGGGCGGGAGACGGAGCTCCGGGAAGAGGAGAGCCGGGCTCTTGAGTCCGGGACGGAGGGGAGATCCAGGCCCCCGGGCGCGCGCGGAAGGCGGCGACGGGGGAGCCCGGGATGGATTAAGAGCCGCGGGTCCGGGGGAAGCTCGCGGGCGCGCCGCGTGGCTCTGAGCCCGCCTGGCGGAAGCTGCCGGGATTAGGGGCAGGGGCGAGGCTTGAGAAGGCGGGGAGCGGACCACGGGCGCCCATTGGCGGAGGCGCGCCCGGAGCCCTCCCGCGAGCGAGAGGTGGGGCTGAGGCCAGAGCCCGGCCCGGTCACCCGTAGAAGGGCCGACTCGCAGTCGGCTACCTCGGGAGCCCCCGGCGCCGAGGGGCGGGGGCGGGGGCGGGGGCGGGGGCGGGGGCGGGGCCCGCTGGGGGCGGGGCGTTGACGGGCCGCGCTTTTTTTCCTTCCCGCCGAAGGAATCCGGACGTGAGTGGGAGCCGGTAACCCACGGCGGTTCTTGACCGTGGGGGTCTCGAGAGTGCAAGGGAGCCGCAGGTGGCTCCCCCGGCCTGCAGCGCCTCCGCCCGGAGTTTGGTCTTTTGCCGCCTCTCGAAACTCACGTAAAATGCAGATTGTTAAAGCCCATCCCACACGTGGTTGGTGTAAGATTTAAATGAGATGGAGCTATTTATTTAATAGTGTTAATAATTTAAAAACTAAATGTTCCCGGGGCGCCTGGCTGGCTCAGTGGGTGGAGAGCGCGACTCTTGATCTCCGGGCTGTAGGTTGGAGCCAGACGGTGGGTGTAGAGGTTACTTAAAAATAAGATCTTAAAAAAAGGGCAGCCAGGGTGGCTCAGCGGTTTGGCGCCGCCTTCGGCCCAGGGCGTGATCCTGGAGACCCGGGATCGAGAGTCCCACGTCGGGCTCCCTGCTTGGAGCCTGCTTCTCCTTCTGCCTGTGTCTCTGCCTGTGTGTGTGTGTGTGTGTGTGTGTGTGTATCTGTCATGAGTAAATAAATAAATCTTAAAAAAAATTTTTTTAGGGTTGCATGTGTGGCTCAGTCGGTTAAGGATCTGCCTTGGGCTCAGGTCATGATCCCAGGGTCCTGGGACTGACCCCAGTGTGGGGGAGGGGGGAGTCCCTGCTCAGTGGGGGGTCTGCTCTTCCCTTTCCCTCCGCCCCTCCCCCATGCTCATGCTCACTCATGCTCTCTCTCAAATAAATAATTCTGAAAAGATTTTATTTACTTATTTGACACAGAGAGCACAAGAAGGCGGAGCAGCAGGCAGAGGGAGACAGACGAGCAGACTCCTCGCTGAGCAAGGAGCTGGATGCGGGGCTCAATCCCAGGACCCTGGAATCATGATCTGAGCCAAAGGCAGACATTTAACCCACTGAGCCACCCAGAAGACCCTCAAATAAATAAAATCTTAAAAAAAATTTTTTTAAATAAATGTTCACTGTCCAGAACCCAACACTCATCCATAACGTCTGTTTTTTTTCTTTTAAAGATTTTTATTTATTTATTCTTGAGAGACACAGAGAGAGAGGCAGAGACATAGGCAAAGGGAGAAGCAAGGCTCCCTGTGGGGAGCCCGATACCGGGACTGGATCCCAGGATCCCGGGATCAGAACCTGAACCAAAGGCAGATGCTCAACTACTGAGCCATCCAGGTACCCCAAAAACAGCTGTTCTTAGGGACCCCTGGTTGGCTCAGTGGTTGAGTGTCTGCCTTCAGTTCAGGGGGCTCAGGGTGTGATCTCAGGGTCCAGGATAGAGTCCCGCATGGGGCTCCTTGCAGGAAGCTGGCTTCTCCTTCTGCCTATGTTTCTGCCTCTCTCTCTCTCTCTCTCTCTCTCTCTCTCTCATGAATAAATAAATAAAATCTTTTAAAAAATAATAATAACAGGCTGTTCTTAGGATTATAATCCACTTACCCTGGTATGTAACTCACAATTCGCCCATTAAAAATTAGAATTCAGTCTAACAACTGTGCTAATGATTTTTTTTTAAGACTTTACCCTTCCATTCATGAGAGACAGAGAGAGAGGCAGAGACACAGGCAGAGGGAGAAGCAGGCTTTCCTCGGGAGCCTGATGTGGGACTCGATCCCTGACCCTGGGATCAAGCCCTGAGCCAAAGGCAGACGCCGAGCCACCTAGGTGTCCCTGTGCTAATAATTTTAGAAATGTTTTCACCAAATACTTACCCATATGTATTTTTTAAGTAGGCTCCACGACTCTGAGATCAAGACCTGAGCTAAGATCAAGAGCCAGTAGCTTAACCAACTGAGCCATCTAGGCACCCCGTTTTTTTTTCTCTTTTAAGGTAAAATGTACCTACGATGAAATGCATAGATTGCAAGTGCATTCACTGATTTTTGACAAATGCATAGCCTGATTTCACTGGAATCCTCATAACTGCTTGGTGAGGTAGGTCTCACTATTATACACATTCTTCAGATGCACAAAATTGGGGCTTACGGCCAAAGGAAGTCATTCACCTTAAGGCTACACCTGGGAAGGCTGGGAGTTGCATGCCTGCCTCCCAAGTTCCTAACCCTACCCATTGGGTTGCCTCCCAGAATTTCTTATTGGAGTTGTTTCCAGTGAATCCCTCACGATTCCCTACTCCTCACAGCAGTGTTGAAATCCTAATTCCTTGGGGCGCCTGGGTGGCGCAGTTGGTTGAGCAACTGACTCTTGGTTTCCACTCAGGTCACGATCTCGGGGTTGTGAGATCGAGTGCTGAGTTGGGCTCTGCACTCAGTATGGAGTCTGATTGAGATTCTCTTTTCCTCTGGCCCTCCTGCTCGTGCTCATGCTCTCTCTCTCTCTCAAATAAATAAATCTTCAAAAAGGAAAAAAAAAAAAAAAGGAAATCCTAATTCCTTCCCCAGCTGTCGTGTTCTCTGAGGACATTTCAGGCATTCACATTTGCTCAAAGACTGTGATAAGCTCAGAAACTTCCTTGTGAGGCAGCTGTGAGGCTCCAGGCAAGTCACAACATCTGTGAGCCTCAGTCCTACAACTATAAAATGGAAGAAGAATAGATCACACCTCCTTGGGTGCCATGAGGATCAAATGTGATCACATGTTTAAAGCATTTAGACAGGATGCAGATTAGCCCTTTAAAAAGTTAACTGGAGCTATTCCTATAATTGCTATTTTTATTATTAAAGAACATGGTTTGGGCTTGGACCAGGTGTGGGTGCTGCTGAACCCCAGTAGTGAGCTCTCTCTCCTGGTCACTGCCAGCCCTAGGCCCAGACTCACTTGGGAAGGAGCTTTGGGAACTTCCAATGACATCCTGCAGGATCTCAGGCATCGGTGCCAGGAGAGCCCAGATCTGCCCAGGCTCTGAAGTCGTGTCACCCAGGCGCCTGTCCACCTGTGTAGACCTCCTTCCTGTGTCTCTCAAACAGTCTCCCCTCGTATATCCTCCCATCCTCAGCTACTTCCAAAAGCCCCAACCCCACCTCACCCTTGTAGGCTGAAGTCGTATTCATTTAACAAACTCCTGCTCAGCTCCTGTGTGCTTGGCTGTGTGGTACAGAGTGTGGGCACTAAAGCTACAGGAGCATGGGTTCAAATCCCGACTCCACCACTTATCAGCTGAGTATTGGGTTTCTCACTTGTCTTGGAGCCCGTGAGCATAAATTTGAGTGTGCACACAGTGACCCTTGATTCAAAACATTTCCTGATGGTCAGCCCCAGTGGCCCAGTGGTTTAGCGCCGCCTTTGGCCCAGGGTGTGATCCTGGAGACCCGGGATCGAGTGCCGCATCAGGCTCCCTGCATGGAGCCTGCTTCTCCCTCTGCCTGTGTCTCTGCCTCTCTCTCTCTCTCTCTCTCTCGTTCTCTGTCATGAATAAATAAATAAAATCTTTAAAAACATTTCCTGAGCCCTTACTAAGGGCCAAGTGCTGTTCAAGTGTGGGGATTTGGCAGTGAGAAAAAGAGAGGAAGGAAGGAAGGAAGGAAGGAAGGAAGGAAGGAAGGAAGGAAGGAAGGAAGGAAGGAAGGAAGGAAACAGAAGACACAACTCCTTGCAAACATTCAAGTGAGGGGAGACAGGAAAATAATCCTGGCCTACCAGAGGGTAGATTCTAGAGAAAACTGAAGCATTGTATGGCAGAGAGGTGGAGTGGTCAGGAGTGGCCACTCTGAGGTGGTGACATTTGCAATGGGACCTGAATGACAAGAAAGAGCCTTCAATCGGGAAAGAACATCTAGAAAAAAGGAAGAACAGGTGCAAAGCCCTGAGGTGGCAGGAGGAGTGGCTTCCACTCTGTTTGAAGTGCTATCAGACCTTATCTTAGCTCCACTAATCCTCAAGACCTCATGGCTCTAGTTTTACTGATTGGGAAGCGGCTGGGGTATTGAGACTTCTTGTGGCCCAAACCCCCTACCTGGACAGGGAATTTGAACTCAGGTGTCTCCGACCCCAGCCTGTGCCCTCAACCCCTATCGGATACCATGACTACCCTTGCAGTTGGCTCCTCCCCAAGCAGAGGCATGTCTTTCAAGGGACCCCCCCATCCATCCTGAGCGCAATGGTTGGCCCTGTGATGAATGGTGCCAGGGACCAATACCTTCCTGGCCCTGTCCTCTGGGGACTCACAGGACAATGGGGTAGAGACCACCCATCCCCAAAAGGTGATGACACAGAGTGAGCAGTGCAGAGATGGGGAGCCCAGAATGGATGCTTGACCCAACCTGGAGGTCAGGGAGGGCTTCCTGGGGGAGGGACATCCCAGCTGGGTAGCAAAGGATTGGACCAAGCCCAAGGAGACACTATTCCAGGCAAAGGAACCCGTACATGCAAAGCCTCGGTGTTGAAAGAGCCTAGAATGTCCTCAAGCATGGATGTAACCTGGGCACCCCACCCTCTGAGTGGCCGCAGTGGCTTCCCTTGGAATAAAGTCCAAATTCTTCAGCTGGAACATCTGTCTATCCAGTAACTCCTTGATTTAGTCAGTCGACAAACACATCCACAGAACGGAATACAGACGTCAAACAGAATGAGGCGGATGAGGAACTGGGTGGAGGGCCAGTTTCAGTAATAAATCAAGTGTCAAGAAAGACCATTAAGGAGAAAACACAAGACGTGGGAGAAGTGTATGAGACAGGGCATACATCCTCTATGGGGTAAAGCAAATATTGAACAGCCTCTGTCTCAAATGTATTGATTATCTCTGCAAGAATCCACACGAGAGCACTCCCTCCCTTTCTCTCTCTCTCTCTCTCTCATCTCTCTATCTCAAATAAATAAATAAATAAAATCTTAAAAAAAAAGAAAAGAAAAGAATCCACAGAAGGTGCTCAAAGTGGTTGCTTTCAGAAACAAAAGCGTGGCTTTGTGGCTCCAGTGTGAGCCCTGTGGTTTGTTCAGCTTCAAAATGGAAATGGTATCTGGCCTCCGAGATCATGGAGGGATGAACCAAGTTCATGTGCACAAAGTGCTTTGGTTCATAGCTGACAAATGACAGCCTCCTGGTATCTTAAGCTGTGGTGACTTCCTGAGATCAATGTGTTATCTAAAGTGAAAGCAAAAAAAGGCTTCAGGGCGCCTGGGTAGCTCAGTGGTTGAGCGTCTCTCTGCCTTCAGCTCAGGTGATCCCAGGGTCCTGGAATAGAGTCCCCCATTGGGGTCCCCGCGGGGAGCCTGCTTCTCCCTCTGCCTGTGTCTCTGCCTCTCTGTGTCTCTCATGAATAAATAAATAAAATATTTTTTTTAAAGGCTTTTTCTGTACTTTCCCCTCAGACACAGACTCACGGGCTGGTGCTCCCACCTCCCCACCTGCCTCCCCCGAAGTGTTCATGCCTTGGGACCACTGGGCAAAGGGAGACTGAGAGGCAGCGGGTGCAACCCTGGCAGCTGGATTTCAGGTGCTGTGGCAGCAGGTGGCCAGGCTGGGGGCAGGGAAGCTTCTGGCAGCCCTCCCAAGAATCAGGGCCCTCAGTATAGAGAAGTGGCCCAGGCTCGTTGGGCCGCAGGGGCCTCTGCAACCAGCCTTCACCTAGTTGCTGCTCTCACATTTCAAGGGGGGGGGGTGCCAGATGGGGAGGCAAGATGGAGGGAGGAGTCTCCAGGTCTCAGGGGAGCTGGGATCCCAGAACTTTCGGGAAGTGTGGTGTGAGTCTGGGCCAAGAGGGGAAGGTTTCAGGGTTTGGTCCAGGATTGGCCAGGAGTGTCCCACCCCCTTCCCTCCTCTGGCTTAGAGAGGCAAGTATACCAACTAGTCTCAGCCAGCCTGCCTTCTGCGGAGCCAAACCTCCTACCCAGATTCAAATTTCATCGTTAGAGAAGAAAAGGCCTGGGGCTCTGGGAAGGAGACGACAGGGGCCAGGAGGAGGCTGGCTGAGCAGTGTGGAATGTGGACAGCACAGAGCAGGGAGGACCTTGGTGGCCTCAGTCCACCATCTATGAAATGGGTATTGTTTGGAATGGTGTCCTCCGTGGGAGGACCGGGTATCAGACAGCAGGTGGGACTAAGTTAACTTCAGGGTGTCAGCCTTCTCCATCAGACCTGTGATCAGAGTTCTCGGAGGACACAGCCTCTGCTCCTCCCTCAGATTTACATTTGTGGGCTCAGCAAACTTCTTCTGGGCACCTACTGTGTGCCTGGCCCTGTACTGAGTGGCACTGGGGTCCCAGCAATGACTGGGACAGGCCTCACTCCTGCCCTCCTGGGCTCCTAGTCCAATGGGCGAGGCAGACCATGATGACCCCAAGTGAGAAGTCCCAGGACACAGGAGCCCAGGACAGAAGCCCAGTCTGGGAACTGAGTTCAGGGAGGGTTTCCTGGAGGAGGGGCCTCTGAGCTGAATTTTGAAAGATGTTAGAGCAAACCAGCAAAGGAAAGAGGGAGCCCGCATAGGCAGAGGACACAGGAAGGGCAAAGGCCTGGAGGTGGGAATTTATGAAACCAAGAACAGTCCCATTGGTTAGAGTGGAAAATTCAAGGAAGAAAGTGCCAAGAAATGACGTGGAGGGGCACTTGGCTGGCTCAGTTGGTCATGAGACTCTCGGTCTTGGGGTCCTGAGTTCGAGTCCCAAGTTGGGTGTAGTGATTAGTTAAAAATAAAATATCCAGGGGGTGCCTGGGTGATTGGGTAAGCACCCATCTTGATCTCAGGGTCATGAGTTCAAGCCCCCACACTTGGGAGTCCCCAAGCAGGGGTGTCCATGCCCAGCATGGAGCCTACTTACAAAGAAATAAAAAAAAATAAAAAAAAAACAGAATAAAATAAAATCTTCAGAAAAAAAAACAACACAGCTTTCATTAAAATCATGCATTTAACAGGGTTTACCCCAAGCTGGGTCCTGCCACAGTCACTGTGGTGGCCAAAGGGGCTCTGTCCTGTCTTATCAGGGGTAACTTGATAAGACTCAAGTTCATCACATGCTTCCTTTGCGTGTTAACATACAGATTCCTGGGCTCTGAGGCAAAAAGGGAAGGAAGTAAAATCCTACCACATACCCCAGAAGGAGAGGGCAACAGGAATATCAGTGACCAGCCAGCCCTGAAGATGATCATACTTGCTGCTTCTAGAATTCTACTCCTCCGGATGCCTGGGTGGCTCAGCAGTTGAGCGCCTGCCTTCAACCCAGGGCTCAATCCTAGGGTCCCGGGATTGAGTCCCCACATCGGGCTCCTGCAGAGAGCCTGCCTCTCCCTCTGCCTGTGTCTCTGACTCTCTCTCTCTCTCTCTCTCTCTGTCTCTCATGAATAAATAAATAAAATCTTAAAAAAAAAATTCCATTCCTCTGATGGGAGCGCATGGCTTCTTAGCAGTCTATACATCTATATTTTCAAACCTCAGGTGTCAACCTATTAGTAAGGTATAAAATAGGGCGTCTCAAGCAGTTAATCAAGGAATATTAAGTAAGAGCAGGGGTGCCTGGGTAGCTCAGTTGGTTAAGCGTCTGCCTTGGGCTCAGACCATGATCCTGGGGTCCTGGGATCAAGCTCCACACCAGGCTCCCTGCCACTCCCTCCCCCTCTGCTACTCTCCCCGCTTGTGCTCTCTGGCTCTATCTCTCTGTTAAATAAAACCTTGAAAAAGAAAAATCAGAGCATAGTGTATAAGTAATTATTGTGTAATTATTGTGTCGTGGCATTTTACTTTATCTGTGTGTGCACACCTGTTCATACACATGCTGGGTTGCAAGTAAAATACGCCTTCTGTTGTGCCTCGAGTGTGTTAAAATTCGAAACATTTTGAAAAACCCTGGTCTGCAGAGATCCTACTCAGTCTGCTCCTTCCTGACCTCAGTGGTCTTTACCCAACTTTTCCTTTTTTTTAGATTTTATTTATTTATTCATGAAACACAGAGATAGACAGGCAGAGACACAGGCAGAGGGAGAAGCAGGCTCCATGCACCGGGAGCCCGACGTGGGATTCAATCCCCGGTCTCCAGGATCGCGCCCTGGGCCAAAGGCAGGCGCCAAACCGCTGCACCACCCAGAGATCCCCCCACCATATTTTTCTCACACGACCTTCTCTTTGTTTAACCTAGATTTTCAGATTTCCACTCAGGGAGTCTTCCAGACGCTCAGGCTGGGTCAGGTGTCCCTCCAAGCTCCTTCAGCTCCTGCCCATTTGGATGGTCATTGCCTAGGGATGGGTGTGTCTGCTCCACCTGGCTGGAGGTGGGGGGCCATCCTGAGTACATCTGAGTCCCCACCATCACCCTGTGGGGGGGGGGGCACAGTAGGGACTCTGGGAATGTGGGTTGACTCCTTCCAGAACAGAAAAGAAAGGAGGAGGTGGGACACTTGGGTACATCAGAACCAAGAGACTCGGGGCTTTAGACATTCAGGCCTGGCTGGGAAGCTGCACCCTGAGACTGGCCCAGACCTTCCCTTCCTACCTTTCTAATTATTTATTTAAGAGCTGGCTGTCGGGGCTGCTCTGTCCCGCCTCCCCCAGCTGCAGGCGGTCAGGCCTCTGCCTGCCGTTTGTGGTACAAGAGTAACTCAGGTTTCTGAGCCTTGAGGCCCCAAGCAGGGGTGCAGGCTCTGCTCTCCTCACCTCTCCTCAGATGCTGTCAAGATCCTGGGAGCTGTTTCCTGGGGCAGCTGCCCCTGCCACCACCCCAGGCCCTGTACCCGGGACCCCACGGCTGCCTCAGGGCCTGGGTGGCCTGGATGGAAAGACATTTGATGCTCCCAGGGAGTCAGAATAGGATAATGGTCAAGGGAAGGTGGGAAGCAGAGAGATAGCCCTTCCGCTTCTTAGCTGACCTTTTATCCCAGAGGTGGCAGGACAATTAAATAAGTCTGCATGACTGAAGCCCCTGCAAGGCACAGGCCTTGGTGATGTAATAAGAGATGAGTTGGGGCACCTGAGTGGCCCAGTAGCTTAGAAGGCTCAGGTCCTGATCCAAGCATCCGGCCATCCAGTCCCAGGTGACCAGATCCCTGCTCATGGGGAGGCTGCTCCTCCCTCTCCTTCTGCCCCTCCCCACCACTCTTGCTCTCTCGCACTCTCTCTCAAATAAACTAATAAAATCTTTCAAAAGGGGGGCTGGGACACCTGGATGGCTCAGTGGTTGAACATCTGCCTTTGGCTCAGGGCCTGATCCTGGGGTCCTCGGATCCAGTCCCACATCAGGCTCCCTACACGGACCCTGCTTCTCCCTCTGCCTGTGTCTCTCAGGAATAAATAAATAAAATCCTTAAAAAAAAAAAAAAAAAAAAAAAGGTTGGGGAGGGGCATCTGAGTGGCTCAGTTGGTTAAGTATCTGCTTTCAGCTCAGGGTCCTGGGACCAAGCCCGCAAGGGGATCCCTGCTCAGTGGGGAGTCTGCTTCTCCCCCTGCCTCCCCTCTCCCCCCAGCTCATGCTCTCACTCACTCTCTCAAATAAATAAATAAAATCTTTAAAAAGAAAAAGATGAGCCTATGAGGTGAGGGGGAGGTATTATTGTGCTTATTAGCTTTTCCCTTTAGAGAGCCCTGGTCGGGTAAGCCAAGCCATCCACACCCTGGGGTGTGCATGCGGGTGAGGGGTGGGTATCTGGAGGGACACAGCCTTGTCAGGAGCCAGTTCTGAGTAAATGATCACACTGCCTGTTCAGGGTGACTCTGTGAGCATCATCTCTGGAGGCAGCCAGCCTGAAGGACCAGGACATTGTGAGTCTGGAGAAACTGCCACCCCAGGGCACCTGAGGCTAGGGGAGCCCTTGAGTAAGGAGTCATTCCCCCCGCCCCCCTCTGCAGCTTGCTGGATCCCAGGAGAAAAGTCCGAAGAGTCACTGCTTTGCTTTCTGAGTGGAGTGTGAGGCCAGCGACCTGGCTTTGAGGGGTGTGAGGATTTGCACTTGAGCCTGAGATGAGGGGACATCTGAGTTAATCTGGTTAACAGGCCCTGGCCAAAGTCCCCAGGGAGCTGGGAAGACAGGCAGCAGTTGTGGGGGGGCTGGATGGATGGGGAAAAGGCATTGCCACCTTGAGCTCAAATAATGTTTCAGGATACAACATATGAGGGCACGTCAGGAACCTATGGGTCCGATCCCCTCTTGGTACATACAAGGAAACTGAGTCACAAATTTCCACGGAAAATTACTGAGTGGGCCAGGGGAGAAGCTGTGAGTGGGGATGGAGATGGAGGTATCAGGCCAGGAAGTGGGGAGGGCATGAAGCATCCAGAACAACAAGAGAAGCCTGAGAAGGACATCAAGACACATTCTACCCAAATTTTTCCCCCAAAGTGCGATTTTTTAAAAAAATTATGTTTGAGGGATCTCTGGGTGGCGCAGCGGTTTGGCGCCTGCCTTTGGCCCAGGGCGCGATCCTGGAGACCCGGGATCGAATCCCACATCAGGCTCCCGGTGCATGGAGCCTGCTTCTCCCTCTGCCTATGTCTCTGCCTCTCTCTCTCTCTCTCTCTCTGTGACTATCATAAATAAATAAAAATTTAAAAAAAATTATGTTTGAGGTGAAATTGACATAACATGAAGATGAATCATTTCCTTTTTTTTTTTTTTAAGATTTTTAAATTTACTCATGAGAGACACAGAGAGGCAGAGACATAGGCAGAGGGAGAAGCAGGCTCCCTGTGGAGAGCCTGATCCAGGGCCCCCGGGACCACTACCTGAGCGGAGGGCAGACACTCAACCACTGAGCCACCCAGGCGTCCTGAAGATGAATCATTTCAAAGCATTTTTGAGCGGTGGCATTTTGGACAATGCTGTGCAACCACCACCTCTGTCAAGTTCCAAAACATTTTCATCACCCCCTGCCAAAGGAAACCCTGTGCCCATTAAGCAGTGACTCCCCATCCCTTTGCCTGGGTGATAGCTGCCACTAACCTGCTTTCTGCCTCTATGGGTTTGCCTCTTCTGGAAAGTTCACATAAATGGAATCCTACAATGTGTGATTGCGAAGGTCCCCCCAAGTTTATATGTTGAAACCTGACCCCCCCCCAGGTGGTGCTATTAGAAGGTGGGGCCTTTGGGAGGGTGAGGCAATCACAGGGTGGAGCCCACAGGAATGGGATCAGTGGCCTTATAAAAGAGGCCCTACGAAAACAAAAGCAAACAAACAAAAGAGGCCCCAGAGAGCACCCTCACCCTTTCTGCTGTGAGAGGATACAAGTCTGTGACCAGAATAGGGCCCTTGGCCGACCATGCTGGCATCTTGACCTCCAATATCCAGCCTCCAGAACTGTGAGCAATACATTTCTATGGTTTCCAAGCCACCCTGTCTGTGGTATTTTGTTAAGGCAGCCCGACCAGACTATGACAGTGACCTCTTGCATTTGACTTCTCTCAATTAGCAATCCACCCAGTGTTTCGCTGTAATTATGCCAACTATTGAACACTTACTAGATCCTGGGTGCTGTTTTCAGCGCTGTGCATGTCTTCACCTGTTTGAGCCTCTCCACGAGCCAGCGAGGTCATCCTACCATCACCCTCATTTCATAGTCCAGGAAACAGGTACAGAGAGGTGACCTGACCTACCCAAGGCCACGCAGCTGGTAAGCAGTAGAGCCAGGATGGTCTTCCTTCTCCTCTTAATTTACATCTCGTTTTATTATATTTTTAGCATCTTCAATCTTACTATTTCTCTACTGGGGCAAAATATACATCTTTTTTAAGATTTTATTTAGGGGCACCTGTGTGGCTCATGGTTGAGCTTCTGCCTTCGGCTCAGGTCATGATCCCAGAGTCCTGGGATCGAGTGTCGCATCAGGCTCCCCAGAGGGAGCCTGCTTCTCCCTCTGCCTATGTCTCTGCCTCTCTCTGTGTGTCTCTCATGAATAAATAAATAAAACTGTTTTGTTGTTGTTGTTTTTAAAGATTTTATTTATTTATTCATGAGAGACACAGAGAGAGAGAGAGAGTGGCAGAGAGATAAGCAGGCTCCCTGCAGGGAGCCCGACGTGGGACTCGATCCCGGGTCTCCAGGATCAGGCAGCGCTAAACCACTGAGACCTGGGCTGCCCAATAAAACCATTTTATTATTTTATTATAATAAATTAAATAAATAATATAATAAAATAAATATTTTATTTATTTAAAATAATAAATAAAAATAAAAATAAATAAATAAAAAATAAATATTTTATTTATTTAAAATAATAAAACGAATATTTTATTATAATAATAATAAAATAAATAATAATATATTATTATTATTTATTATTATTATTTATTTATTTTTATTTTAGAGAGAGAGCCTGGAGGGAGGGGCCAGGGGTAGGGAGGGGCAGGGGGAGAGGGAGTATCTCAAGCATATTCCACACTGAGCTTGGAGCCCGAGGCAAGGTTCGATTCCATGACCCTGAGATCACAACCTGAGCCGAAACCAAGAGTCAACACTTAACTGAGCCATCCAGGTGCCCCTATTTCGATCATTTTAAAGAATACAATCCGGTGGCACTGAGCACATCCACAGCATAACCATAGCACTACCTAGTTCCAAACCTGTTTTCATGCTGCCAAAGACCAGAGGCAGGATTTAAATGCCGATTTTCTGCCTCCAGAGCAGGAACAGCTATTCCCACTCTGCCTCTCAACTGAGGAATTTAGCGAGTGGGCAAGGACTTGTCATCTCTTTGGAGTTAGGCCTGCAGAGTGATATGTAGCTAGTGGGCCGGTCGCCAGGCCCAGCTAGGATCTGGGTTCTGGCACCGGGTCTGGCACACACCAGGGCAGGCTCTCCTCTCTGCCTGGAACCTTATGTCCACCTCTAGCTCTCTCCCTCCCATGACCACGGGAGGATGGGTGTGGGGGGACTTCTAAAGGGCGAGTCTGCCAAAGGGTGCCAGCGTGGAAGAGAACAGATCTGACAGGCCCAGACTGGCCTCATGTGCATCATTCAAGCTCCTGAAGCCAGCTCTGCCTGAAGCCAGCCAACAGGACAATTTTTCACTCCGCTGAGTTCATCAATTCCGATGTTGCTGAAGACAGTTACAGGAAGGATTTCGGTCACCTGAAATAGAAAGGAAGCGAGCAGATCCAGGTGTGTGTGTGGGGGGGAGTTAGTCTGGTGATGGGGCCCTGGGAGTAAGTTCCTGGAGGAGGGCAAGGTAGGAGCAAACACGAGTGGGTGGGAACATGGCCCGTTTCAGGGGACAGCAGATTGTGAAGTGGCTGGTATGTGACTTTTTTTTTTTTTTTTTTGAGGGATCATGGTGCCACTTTTGGTAGCAAGACAAAGGGACCACCTGAGTCAGACTCAGACTTTGACACCCGAGGCCACCACTGAAGGATCTGGGCCTTGGGAGAATCTTGGGGGGTCGGTGGGGAAGGGGCATCAAAGAGCTTAAACAGCAGAACAGCACAGCGAAGTTCACATCTTCAGAAGTCTTTGCACTCTGACCCATTTGCTAGTGGGTGTGGAAATTGGTACAGCCTTCATGGAGAGGCATTAGGCAACAGTCATTAACGTTAGAACTCCCACACCTCTTGCTTTGTTCAAAGAACACAGAAGTTCTTTTTGAGGGGATTTATTATATGGCTACAGCCGCACACACGTGGGAAATCACTGATGTTGTTTGCGTTAGCCTGACACTAGAAACCAGCTAAGGGCCCAGCAGGAAGAGGAAGAGGACAGCAAAATCTCTCACGGCCCATCCATGCAACAAGAAACACTACACAGCCTTACAGGGAGAAAAAAATAACACAAGTAAAAAGAGCCAAATCTCTATGCGTTACAGGGGTGTGTGTGCTGGTAAATATTTAACCACCAGCTCTTTGGGGGAGGAGACAGCCCTGATTTGTAGTGTTGGCCAGTGTCTGTGGTGTAACTACTCCCACCAGGATGGATTTTAAGCCACCAGTTGACACTGTTGAATTGCAACATTGTTGAATGCAGAATATAGAAAAAAAAAAAAAAAAAACAGCCCACCATTAGGTAGTGTTTCTACCAGGCCGAAGAAATAGGTGTAAGGAACCCCTGGAGAAGAGCTAGTGGTTAAATGTAGTACAAGAATTAAGAAGTGATCTTTTCTTCTTTTTTTTTTTTTTTTTTAAGATTTTATTTAGGGACGCCTGGGTGGCTCAGTGGTTGAGTGTCTGCCTTCAGCTCAGGGCGTGATCCTGGAGTCCCGGGCTCCCTGCATGGAGCCTGCTTCTGTCTCTGCCTCTCTGTTTCTGTATCTCTCATGGATAAATGAATAAAATATTTTTAAAGACAGAGGCAGAGACACAGGCAGAAGGAGAAGCAGGCTCCACTCAGGGAGCCCGATGCGGAACTCGATCCCGGGACCCTGGGATCATGCCTTAAGCCAAAGGCAGACACTCAACTGCTGAGCCACCCAGGCGTCCCTGCAAGCGATAAATTTTGACTACTTGCCATCTTTGTGTTTAATGATTTATTTTACTGTAAGTGTGTATAATTTCATTTTTAGTAATGGCCACGTGTAACAGCTGAATTGCAAAATCCCCGAAAGTTTAGCAATCAGCTCTCACAAACTGTTACAAGCCACCCCTCTCACACCAGTGAGACAGCTCCCAGATGAGAAAGCAAAAGCCAACTTTTGGACATGTCTCTAAAAGCTTGGGTCTAGGGCCCACTGTTCTCACACACTCCTCTTCAGCTTCACTGCTCCTTCCTGGATTGGGAGCATTTCAGAGCCTCTCCTACCTCATGGCCTTTGCACTTGCTGTTCCCTCTGCTGTTTGCACCCAGGCCCCCAGATAATCATGTGACGCACTTCCTTAGCTCCTTTGGGGCTTTGCTCAAATATCATCTTTTACTGGGGCCTCCTCTGACCACTTTGAAAAAAAAAAAAAAAACCCGCTTCCTCAATATTCCACCTTCTTTGCCTGCTTTATGGGGTTTTTTTGTTTTGTTTTGTTTTAAGATTTTGTTTATTTACTTGAGAGAGAGAACACAAGCAGGGGGAACAGCAGAGGAAGTAGGGAGCCCGATATGGGCTCAATCCCAAGGCCTTAAGATCATGACTTGAGCAAAAGGCAGGCACTTAAACAACTGAGCCACCCAGGCCCCCCCACCTGCTTAATGTTTTATCAAAAGCACTTACCATGCATTCAACCTACTATGTAATGTTAAAATGTACTTATTTTATGTATCTGTCTATCTCCCCCCTAGAATGTCAGCTCCAAGAGGGCAGAGAATTGTGTCTGTTTTCTTTTCTGCTGTATCCCCAGGGCTGAGAATGCTGCCGGGCATACAGGTAGGTGCTCAACAAAAATGTGTTGAATAAATGAATATACTCTTTTTTTTTTTTTTTTAAGATTTCTTTATTTATTCATGGGAGACACAGACTGAGAGAGAGAGGCAGAGACATAGACAAAGGGAGAAGCAGGCTCCTTGCACAGAGCCCGATGCAGGTCTTGATCCCAGATCCCAGGATCACGACCTGAGCCAAAGGCGGGCACCCAACCGCTGAGCCTCCGAGGCGTCCCGCATATATTCTTTTTTTAAAAGTAGGCTCTATACGGAACGTGGGGCTTGAACTCACAACCCTGAGATCAAGAGTCACAAGCTCCATCGGCTGAGCCGTCCAGGCATCCCTGAATATACTCTTAAATTTTTTTTAAGATTTTATTTATTTATTCATGAGAGAGAGAGAGAGAGAGAGAGAGAGAGAGGCAGAGACACAGGCAGAGAGAGAAGCAGGCTCCATGCAGGAAGCCCGACATGGGACTCGATCCCGAGTCTCCAGGATCAGGCTCTGGGCTGAAGGCGGCACTAAACCACTGAGCCACCTGGGCTGCCCTATACTCTTAAATTAAAAAAAAAAAAAAAAAAAAAAGTGCAGAATCATGTGAATAACCTGAGGAACACTTCGCCATCTGTGCTTCCAGATGATAGACTATCTCCGGGGGAAAACCCAAGAAACTGGTGGCCCCCGTGCCTCCTTTGAGGGGCCCCAGGGGGGCAGGAAGAAGGAAGGCTTTCACTGTGTCCCCTCCTGTGCTTTTAGAAGTCCATGCCATGTGCCTTTAATTACCTATTAATATTTTTTTCAAGTGTTCTATAAAAAGTCCTGCCTCAGGCTGCTGTGGCGAGCAGGGTCTGGAGGAGGGTGAGGAGGCCGGGGCAGTGACCCGAGCACAGGGACTGGACAGGGCTGCCAAGGCATCATGGTCTGTTCCAAAAGGTCCCGCCATGGAATGTTCTGCACGAAGCCCTTAGAGGCTCTGGGAGGCGAGGCCTAACCCTCAGACCCAGCCCTCCGGCCTGGACTCCCCAAGCCACCAACAGAGATCTCCCAAAAGGCCCTTTGGCCACCTCCGTCCCTACACAGAAGGATCCTGACATGATCCCGCCACCCCCAACTGTCCAGTGGCTCAAAGCTCTGGATCCTTCATACCCCATCTGGAAGGGGAGGAGCGGACTCACATCCCTTCCTACTCCTCGGTACTCCTCCTTCCCTCTGACATTCCTCCCTCCTTTGCTCTTTCCTCCCCAGGGCCTGTGAAACGCCCCCAGCGCCCTCTCTGTTCCACGCCTTTGCCCATGCTGTTCCCTCTGCCTGGAACTCCCACCCCCCACTGCTTCACCAGACCGAGGTTTATCCGGGAGACATTGGCTTCCCTCCTTCACAGAACAAAGATTTGACGGGCATCAGCTCTTTGTCCGGCACCCTGCAAGGGACTAGGGCGCAGGAGCTGAGGGGAGGCTACATCCTAGCTGGCAAGGCAGAAAATGAAGGAGTCAACAGAAAGTAAAACAGGGGAATTTCATTTTATTTTATTTTATTATTATTATTTTTAAAGATTTTATTTATTTCCTCATAGAGACAGAGAGAGAGAGGCAGAGACACAGGCAGAGGGAGAAACAGGCCCCATGCAGAGAGCCTGACGTGGGACTCGATCCAGGGTCTCCAGGATCACGCCCTGGGCTGCAGGCGCCACCGGGGCTACCCCTATTTTATTATTTTTTAAAGATTTATTTATTCCTGAGAGACACACACACAGAGAGACAGAAACACAGGCAGAGAAAGAAGCAGACTTTCTGCAGGGAGCCCTATATGGGACTTGATCCCAGGACCCCGGGACCACCACCTGAGCCAAAGGCAGATGCTCAACCACTGAGCCACCCAGCCCCCGAAAGGGGAATTTTAAAGAACAGTTATATGCTGCAAGAACAGTATGTCTGCAGTCTGACTGGGGAGGAGCCCTCCAAGTGAGGAAGCAAAGAGAAGAGAGAAGCAGGCGGGAGGAACACCAAGTACAATGGTTCAGGCTGCACACGAGCTCAGAGAGTTCAGGAATCAGAAAGGAGGCCAGTGCAGCTGGATTTAAGGGAATGAGGGAAAGTGTCACCAGCTGCAGCCAAAAAGATAGGTCTCCATGGATGTCATAGACTCCTCAAGGAGTTTGGTATTCCCTCCTCCGGGAAGCCCTCCTTGACTGCATCAGGCACCCCCACCCCTGCTTCCAACCCTGTTCATTCTAGGACTGTCACTTCCTAGTCACTGGCCTGCCACTGCAATGCCAGGGCAGGACAGGTCACTACTGTGTCCCCAACACTGGGGACACAATAGGTGCTTAGTAAATGCCCCGGGGGGTTACCTTCTCTGCCTCCCAGTCTCCTCTGAGTATTGCCACATCCTGACCCAGCCCTGCATTCCTGAGCTGCCCATCGGGCTACTTTCTTTCATCCCATCCTCAAAGGCTCATCTGGGGAGGGTTCCCAGCTCTAGTGGCCTCTCACAGGGGCTGCAGGCCTGAGGTGAAGGCTCTGAAGTGGTCAGATCAAACACTTGTAGGGCTGGCCTTGGGCTGGGCCAGCGTGGGGAGGCTCAGAGGAGATGGAGGTTCCGAGGCATGGGTGTTCAGGGGAGGAGGATGGACGGGGGATGGGCAGGGTGAGCCCCCATCATCATGACAACACGTGACTTTCAGCTGCTGACTCATTTTGTGCCAGATGCTGGACTAATCTTTAAAAATAATATAATTTGGGATCCCTGGGTGGCGCAGGGGTTTGGCGCCTGCCTTTGGCCCAGGGCGCGATCCTGGAGACCCGGGATCGAATCCTACGTCGGGGTCCGGGTGCATGGAGCCTGCTTCTCCCTCTGCCTGTCTCTGCCTCTCTCTCTCTCTCTCTCTCTGTGTGACTATCATAAATAAAAAAAAATTTTTTTAAATAATATAATTTATTTATTTAAATGAGTAAGATGTAGTCAGAGTGCATCACTCAGATGACTCAAAGGCCTATAGGGAAAAGTAAGTATTTCTATTTTTTTGTTTTATTTTATTTTGAAAGATTTAGTTATTTATTGGGGGGGGTAGGGACAGAGGGAGAGAGAGAATCTCAAGCGGACTCCCCACTGAGTGCAGAGCCTGACCTGGGGCTCTATTTCAGGACTCTGAGAGCATGACCCCGAGATCGAGATTGAGATCGTAACCCGAGCTGAAATCAAGAACCAGACACTTAACCAACTGAGCCACCCAGGTGCCTCTCTATTTTACAATTTTAAAGGGGTGGGAAAAAGCACCTCTCACATTGGGTGCGAGCAGCTCACATTTTTAAAGACTGTATATCTGCTGCCCACACAGTTCTCCTTCCTGGAGGCAACTGTTGTTACCAGTCTTCCTGGAAATACTTGCTTAAAAAGGGCACCTGGGTGGCTTAGTGGTTGAGGGTCTGCCTTTGGCTCAGGTCGTGATCCTGGGGTCCTGGGATTGAGTCCTGTGTCGGGCTCCCTGCAGGGAGCCTGCTTCTCCCTCTGCCTGTGTCTCTGCCTCTCTCTGTCTGTCTCTCATGAATAAATAAACAAAATCTTTAAAAGCAATATTTGCTAAAAAAAATTTTCACTAGGTACCTTCAATGCCAGGCACTGTTCTAAGGACTAAGGATATAACGGTGAGCAACAGATGGGGACTGGGGACTCCGTATTTTTTATAGTAAGGTCAGAGAAGATCAAACAGCAGTTTTGTGCTGGTGGGGTTGATCCAGATTCCTAGATTTCAGAGGAGAAACAGGAGAGAAAGGCTGGAATGCTTTCCACACCTAGGCAACATGGGAAGAGTCCCCAGGCTCAAGAGCATAGTTCACATTAGTAAGGAAGGTGTGTTTTCCAAAGACAGCCACAACAATCTCTCCCAGCCCACAGGCTCTCACAGTGTGACCTTGGCATTCCTCCCATTGGGTATGTTTTGTGTGAGGGTACATTCCCTGCCTCTTGAACCTCAATCAGTAGAACATGCAACTTTGAACAAAATGTTGTGACTGTGTGGACCAATAAAGCACAATGGAGGTGAGGCTTCCAAGGCTCATCATCAGTGTCAGGCACTTCCCACTTCCTGTTAGGGGACTTGCTCTTGGAACCCAGCCACCATGCTCTGATCAAGTAGCCTACTCAGAGAGATCCCATAAAGGTACTCTCGCTGTCAGCTCAGCTGACATCCCAGCCAGCAACTGCCAGCACCAACTGCTGGACAGGAATGAAGACTCCTCCAGCAGATCCCAGCTCCCAGCCTGGAGTCACCCCCCCCCCCCCCCGCCGCTGTCCTTGCTGTGCCTTATTCAAATGCCTGTCCTATGGAATCCATGGATATAATACAGGAGTGTTTAACACTGCTAAGTTTGGGGGTTGTTTGTTACACAGCAGTAGCAGATAACTGGTACACCAAGTAAGAGGAGGAAAGAGGTAGATGGGTGGTGGGGGTCTGGGGAAGTTTTCTTCTGGTGGGTTCTCTTCTTTCAGTGATAGAGGAAGCAACGTCGCCACTGAGAGTGGGTAAGAAGGGAGGAGATGTAGGAGTTCAAGTTGTCTAGGAAACAACTCTAGTCCATCCATGAATGAATGGATAAACCAAATGTGGTATATCCACGCAATGGGACATTTCTCAGCCTCTATCTTTCCACGCCTCCATCAAGCTGGCATGAATGTCCTGGCCGACGCTCTCAAATGCTCAAGAGCATTAACAATGCCAACAAGAGAGGCACCTGCCAAGTTCTTATTAGGCCACGCTCCAAAGTTATTTTCCAGCTTCTAATTGCGATGATGAAGCCTGATTACACTGAAATCGCTGATGATCACGGAGCTGGGGAAATTGCAGTGAAGCTTACAGACCCATCTCATTAGCTTGGTTTCATCGCACTGACAACCACAGCTGGCATCGTGGACCAAGAGAAAGTAGGGCAAAAACATGCAGGAAGGATAGTCCTGGGAGTTTTTTTTTTCTGGGGATGGAATACATACATACAAATAAAATACCTTAATGGGGGAAAAAAGTCAAATGAAATTCTGACACATTGTATGACATGGATGAATCTTGAAAGCACATGCTGGGGATCCCTGGGTGGCTCAGCAGTTTAGCGCCTACCTTCAGCCCAGGGTGTGATCCTGGAGACCCGAGATCGAGTCCCACATGGAGTCCCTGCGTGGAGCCTGCTTCTGTCTCTGCCTCTCTCTCTCTCTCTCTGTGTCTTCATGAATAAATAAATAAAATCAGAAAGAAAGAAAGAAAGAAAGAAAGAAAGAAAGAAAGAAAGAAAGAAAGAAAGAAAGAAAGAAAGAATCATGCTAAGTGAGAGAAACCAGACACCAGAGGCTAAGTATTGTATGGTTCCACGTACGTGAACTACCCAGAATAGACAAACCTGTAGAGACCGAACAATAGTAGGGATGGTTGCACAGCATTGTGAACATGCTTCATGACTTTGAATTTTACACTTTTCAATGGTTAAAGTGATAAATTTTATGTTTGTTTGTTTTTTTGTTTTTTTGGTAACTTCTATACCCAACATGGGGCTTGAACTCATGACCTCAAGAGCAAGAGTTGCATGATCTACCAAAGGAGCCAACCAGGAGCCCCTACATTATATGTCTTTTACCGCAATTTGGAAACATTTTAGGAGTTTTGGAAGAGCAAAGGGACTAAGGCCAGACAACGTTAGAGCCACCTCGAGGTCCAAGGTTTGTTGTTGTTTAAAGATTTTATTTATTTAGGGATCCCTGGGTGGCGCAGCGGTTTGGCGCCTGCCTTTGGCCCAGGGCGCGATCCTGGAGACCCGGTATCGAATCCCATGTCGGGCTCCCGGTGCATGGAGCCTGCTTCTCCCTCTGCCTGTGTCTCTGCCTCTCTCTCTCTCTCTCTCTCTCTGTGACTATCATAAAAATTAAGATTTTATTTATTTATTCATGAAAGACACACAGAGAGAGGCAAAGACATAGGCAGAGGGAGAAGCAGGCTCCCTCCCGGCAAGGAGCCCAATGCAGGACTCCATCCCGAATCCTGGGATCACGCCCCGAGCCTAAGGCAGACCCTCAACCGCTGAGCCACCCAGGCGTCCCTTGGGTCCAAGGTTTGGAAGTTAATGTGAGACCTGGTGTCGTGGTTCTAGATTTTTCTCCAGCCGATCAGCAGAGCAGTTGCAGCCCACGGTAGGCAGATAGCTGGGTGTCTTTCCTATGAGACTAGTGAGTGAGAGGGAGCAAGGGAGTTGAGGGGGGGGACACTGGTTGGCCACAGGCCCTAAGCTGGGTGAGGGCTGGGTGGTCATGAAGGGGCTCAAGTTGGGGCAAAGCAGTCAGGATGATGCAATGGAGGTTCTGGTGAGATTGAAGGAGTTGGGACACTGGATGAAGCGAGACGGAAAGGTCCAAATGGGGGTGCTGGTGTGGGCTGCTAGAAATCAGAATGGTTGAAGAAGCATATGGTTGTCAGTTGTGACAGGTGTCTGCTCTGGCCACAGGATAGAGGGGGGAATGAGGGGTCTGGATGGAAGGCAAGGTCTTTGGAAGAGATGAGGTCAAGGCACTGAGGAGCCAGTGCACTGCAACAGCCATCTCTGTGCATTTTGAATTCAGGACAGGAAGAGTGACAGAAGCCAGAGGACTAAGGGCCAAGGAGCTGCGGGTCTGCTATTGATTGTAACCAGTCGGCATCACGGGTGTGACAGTGCGATTCGTGAGCTTTGACATAGAACGCTTAGCCCTTTCCTGAGCTGCTATTTTTATTCCACATTACTCTAATTCCACCCAAAGGGCATCTGGCTGGAACAGACCTTGCCATCCTGAGGATATCCAGTTGTCATGGCAACCATATCTCCATCACTTTGGGCCAGGGGGTGGGGCCTGAATCCATCTCCATGGAAACAGCCAGACTCACATTCTGAGGCCAGAGTGTCATCATCTGTAAGACCTTTACTGGCCTGGGATTCATTCCTTCTCTTACCAGCCTTGCTCCCTCCTCTAGGAAACCATCCAGGATTGTTTCAACTCTCTCCTCCCCTGCCCAATCTGGCCTCTACCTTGGATCCCTGATCTTGGGAGAGGAGGAGGAAGCCATAGGTTTGGAAGTAGGGGTGTCTGAGGTCATCAGGAAAATCATTCATCATATTTACTCCATTAACAAATATTTACTGAGGGCCCACTATGTGCCAGGAACTGCGCCAGCCCCGGGGACACAGCGGTAAAGAAAATGGAATCCCAGTCTTCTTGGAGCAGACTTCTGCCTGTAGGAGGACACGTGAGGGCACGTTCATCTATCACTGATGACAAGAGAACTGTTACAGCCTTTTTGAAAGGGAATCTGGCACCATCTACCACAATCTATAATCTATGTCCATTAAAAGAAATGCATCTTGCCCTTGACTCAGCAGCCCTACTGCTGGGAAAGCCTCCCATAGAAATCAAATCTCCAGGGACGCCTGGGTGGCTCAGGGGTTGAGTGTCTGCCTTCAGCTCAGGTGGTGATCCCGGGGTCCTGGGATCGAGTCCTGTATTGGGCTCCCCACAGGGAGCCTGTTCTCCTCTCTGTGTCTCTGTCTCTCTCTGTGTGGGTCTGTCATGAATAGATAAATAAAGTCAAAGGAAAGAAAGAAAGAAGAAAGAAGAAAGAAAGAAAGAAAGAAAGAAGAAAGAAAGAAAGAAAGAAAGAGAAAGAAAGAAAGAAAGAAAGAAAGAAAGAAAGAAAGAAAGAAAGAAAGAAAGAAAGAAAGAAAGAAAGAATCTCCAGAGTGATCTGGGCATGTATGGATAGGTCGCTCACTGCATTACTGGAATAGCAAGAAACTGGGAATCAAAGATGAAAAACTATCTTTGGGAGGGTCCTGGATGGCTCAGCGGTTCAGCAGTTCAGCGGTTCAGGGTTAGCCTTTGGCTTAGGGCATGATCCCAGTATTCGGAATCGAGTCCCACATCCGGCTCCCTGTGAGGAGCCTGCCTCTCCCTCTGGCTGTGTCTCTGCCTGTCTCTGTCTCTCATGAATAAATAAATCTTCTTAAAAATTAAAAAAAAAAAGAAAAACTATTTTTAGGTTGAAAAAGTGATGACCCTCCTATGTTGTGAATTCTTTTTTTAAAAAAAGATTTTAGGGAGCACCCTCTCCCCATCGAGTACGTAGGCAAAAAAAAAAAAAAAAAAAGATTTTAGGGCAGCCCGGGTGGCCCAGAGGTTTGGCGCCGCCTTCAGCCTGGGGTGTGATCCTGGAGACCTGGGATTGAGTCCTGCGTGGGGCTCCCTGCATGGAGCCTGCTTCTCCCTCTGCCTGTGTCTCTGCCTCTCTCTCTCTGTGTGTCTCTCATGAATAAATAAATAAAATCTTAAAAAAAAAAAGATTTTATTGGACAGCCCGGTGGCTCAACGGTTTAGTGCCACCTTCAGCCCAGGGCCTGATCCTGGAGACACGGGATAGAGTCCCACGTGGGGCTCCCTGCATAGAACCTCTCTCTCTCTCTCTCTCTCTCTCTCTCATAAATAAATAAAATCTTTAAAAAAAATTAAAAAGAATTTATTTATCTATTTATTTCAGAGAGCACATGCACATGCGTGTGCACCCAAGATGGGGGAGGGGCAAGAGGGAGTCTCCAGCGGACTCCACGCTAGGTGCAGAGCCTGCTGGGGGGCTTCATCTCACGACCGAGACCATGACCCCGAGATCATGATCTGAGCTGAAACCAAGTGTCGGAGGCCTAACCTCCAGAGCCACCCAGTTGTCCCAACTGTGTAAACTCTCTGTACACATACAGCCATTCCATATGGCAAGCCGGGATCGTTCTGGTGGGCTTGCTCCAGTGCTCCGTAACCTCAGCTGTAGGAGGGTTTAAAAACTCTGATCTTCAAGGTGCCTGGGTGGCTCACTTGGTTAAGTGTCTGTCTTCGGTTCAAGTCAGATTCCCGGGTCCTGGGGTTGAGCCCCCCATCAGGCTCCCTGCTCAGCATGGAGTCTGCTTCTTCCTCTGCAGCTTCCCCTGCGTGTCTTCGGTCAAACAAACAAAATCTTTTTAAAAAATTAATAAATAGCGATGCCTGGGTGGCTCAGTCTTTGAGCATCTGCCTTCAGCTCAGGGCATGATCCCAGAACCCCCGGATCGAAGCCCACATCGGGTTCCCTGCAGGGAGCCTGCTTCTCCCTCTGCCTGTGTCTCTGCCTCTCTCTTGTGTGTCTCTTATGAATAAATAAATAAAATCTTTTTAAAAATAAATAAAAATTCCAATCTTCAGATCACACCCCAGAACAGCCAAATCAGAGTCCCTGGAACCAGATCAGTATTTTGTAAAGCTCCCATAAGTGATGCCAAGGTATAGCCACAGTGGAACCTCTGTCTTAGAGGGATTTCCCCATAGCATAAAGTTGAAAAGGAAGATGCAGGGCTGTGAGTATAGTGAGGCCAAAGGAAAAACAACCCCCTATGTGTTGGTTTTTTTTTGTTTTGTTTTGTTTTTTTTTAAGATTTTAAGTTATCTCTATACCCAAAGTGGGGCTTGAACCTACAACCCCAAGATCAAAAGTCACCCAGTCCACCAACTGAGCCAGCCAGGTGCCCCTGTATTCGTTTATTAAGCTACATGCCAGGCACTCTTGGAAGCATGTAATACTTGTAACAACTCAATGACGTGGGACTCTTATCCCCATCCTACAGACAGGAAAACTGAGTCACAGAATAGTTCAGGCATTTGCCCAAAGCCACAGGATATTAAGTGGCAGAGCTGGGATTTGTACTCAGGCTATCTGGCCCCAGAAGCCATGTTGTGCTTTTCCAGTGAAAAGCTAAACTTTCTATGCAGGGGCACCTGGGTGGCTCAGCGGTTGAGCGTCTGCCTTCGGCTCAGGGTGTGATCCCAGGATCCAGCATCAAGTCCCGCATCAGGCTCCCTGCATGGAGCCTGCTTCTCCCTCTGCCTGTGTCTCTGTCTCTCTCTCTGTGTCTCTCATGAATAAATAAATAAAATCTTTGGAAAAAAAACTTTCTATACATATATCTGTATTCAAATATATACCCCTACATTCATGTTTGTAATATTCCTATGTGTGTATTCCTATAACTCTAGTCTTTGTATATTTTCTCTATTTAGTATTTACATAAAATACTCATATATTTTACATATAATATTCTATATATAATATTCGTGTGTATTACTATAATACAGTATTCTTAAATATAATATTCCTGTTTGTTCTTATTAAGTAGAATACTCCTTTTTTTAAAAAAAGATTTTATTTATTTACCCATGAAAGACAAACAGAGAGAGAGGTAGAGACACAGGCAGAGGGAGAAGCAGGCTCCTTGAGGAGAGCCCGATGCAGGACTCGATCCCAGGACCCTGGGATCACGACTCAAACCAAAGGCAGACGCTCCACCACTGAGCCACCCAGATGCCTCTAGGTACCATACTCCTATGTATTTTTTAACCAAATTTATTTACTTATTTGATTTTTAAAAAATATTTTATTTATTTATTCATGAGAGAGAGAGAAAGAGAGAGAGAGAGGCAGAGACACAGGCAGAGGGAGGAGCAGGCTCCATGCAGGGAGCCTGATGTAGGCCTTGATCCTGGGACTCCAGGATCACACCCTGGGCCGAAGGCAGGCACTAAACTGCTGAGCCACCCAGGGATCCCTATTTACTTATTTTAAAGCTTTATTTATTTAAGTAATCTCTATACCCAACATGGAGCATATGACTCATGATCTCAGGGTTGTGGATTCAAGCCCCACATTGGGTGTAGAAATTACTTTTTAAAAAATCTTATTAAAGATACAGATGAACAGCCAGATGAAGAGGTAGAGAGGGAAAGTTCTGGAAGGATCCGGAGCACAGAAGCTTCTATCCCTGTGGACCTGGGTTGAGGTACCCAGAAGGTGGATGGGTTTACCAACCCAGAAGGCTATTGGGTGCCTGGGTGGCTCAGTGGGTTAAGCATCTGCTTTCGGCTCAGGTCATGATCCCAGGGTCCTGGGATGGAGGCCGAAACTGGGCTCCCTGCTCAGTGGGGACTCTGCTTCTCCCTCTCCCTCTACCTCTCTCCACCCTGCTTATGCACTCTCTCTCAAATAAACAAGTAAAGTCTTTTTTTAAAGAAGCCTATCAAATCTTATCATTTGAGAATTTTTTTATAGAAAAGAGGAGAATTTGAGATGAAGAAAATAGAACACATAAAAGGAGCTTTGGATTAAGATGTCACCACATACCTGAAGTGAATAAACGGGCTACAGTTAGATGCAAAATTTTTGTGGCAGAAAAGTCACACAGGGCAACGCACAGGGTCACACCCCTTTTACCATCCAATAAAATTAAACAAGCAAAAGTCCTCGCCAAGAATTTCGGAATCAAAATTCAAGATGCAATTCATCACATGGCTCTCACATAAAGAGCACCGGGAAATAGAGTGGTTGGCAAAACCGCTTTGCCTCCTGGGAAAGAGAAGCCTCCAAGAAGGTGAAAGTTAATGATTTAAATTAACCTTCTACTGCAGCCTTTAGCCATGCTGCGAACAAAATAGAAATCTTTCTGAAGATGCGCCTATAGATCCATAAAGAAGGAAGAATTAAAATTTTAGTTAAATAACCAAAATCACAAGGATGCCTGGGTGGCTCAGTGGTTGAGCATTTGCCTTTGGCTCAGGTAGTGATCCCAGGGTCCTGGGATGGAGTCCCCTGTCGGGCTCCCTGCAGGGAGCCTGCTTCTCCCTCTGCCTGTGTCTCTGTCTCTCTCTGTCTCGCATGAATAAATAAAATCTTTTAAAAAATGACTGAAATCTCCAAAAACTTCGTTACTTTTTAAAAAAAATTTTTAAAGATTTTATTTATTTATTGAGACAGAAAGAGAGAGAGAGGCAGAGACACAGGGAGAGGGAGAAGCAGGCTCCATGCAGGGAGCCCCCACGTGGGACTTGATCCTGGAATTCCAGGATCACACCCTGGGCTGCAGGCGGCGCTAAACCGCTGCACCGTTGGGGCTGCCCTATTTTTTTTTTTATTTACTTTTTTTAATTTTTATTTTTTTTAAGATTTATTCATTCAGAGAGAGCGCGCGAGAGAGGCAGAGACACAGGCAGAGATAGAAGCAGGCATCATACAGCCTGATGTGGGACTCGATCCAGGGTCTCCAGGATCACAACCCGGGCTGCAGGCGGCGTCAAACCGCTGCGCCACCGGGGCTGCCCTGCCCTTTTTTTTTTTTTTTTTTTTTTAATTTTTAAGTCATCTCTACATCCAACGTGGGGTTCAAACTCAAAACCCCGAGATCAAGAGTCAGGCGCTCCACTGACTGAGTCAGCCAGGGGTTCCTACTTTGTTTCTATTTTAAACTCCATGTAATGCTCCACTAATATTGAAATTACTCATTTCTCCTAGACAATGAAAATGAATTCATAATTTTAGTCATGAGATTACTGCCGGCTTTTTTCCCCCAAAATCCTCGGTATAAAATTTTAGAGTATGTTATTTGTGATTAAAAAGGGAAAGCTGGAGCGCCTGGCTGGTTCAGTCGGTGGAGCATGCGACTCTTGATCTGGGGGTCATGAGTTCAAACTTCATGTTGGGCATGGAGCCTACTTAAAAATAATAATAATTAAAAAATTAAAAATAAAAAAGCAGAAACTACCTGATGTAAACTTTGCTTAAATTAAAATGGGAAAGCAGGCGCCTGGCTGTCTCAGTCCTTGGAGGGTGAGACTCTTGATCTTGGAGATCATGAGTTCAACCCTCACGTGGGGTGTAGGGATTATTTAAAAATAAGAATTTCTTTTTAAGATTTTATTTATTTATTCATGAGAGACACACAGAGAGATCCAGACACATAGGCAGGCTCTCCCCCAGGGAGCTCAATGCCGGACTTGATCCCAGGACTCCGGAATCACGACCTGAGCTGAATGCAGATGCTCAACCACTGAGCCACCCGGGCGCCCCTATTTCTTTTCTTTCTTTTTTTTTTTTTTAAGACTTTATTTATTCATAGAGACACACATAGAGAGAGAGAGGGAGGCAGAGACACAGGCAGAGGGAGAAGCAGGCACCATGCAGGGAGCCTGATGTGGGACTTGATCCCAGGACTCCAGGATTGCGCCCTGGGCTGCAAGAGGCGCTAAACCGCTGCGCCACCGGGGCTGCCCTCTTTTTTAAAGTTTATTTATTTAAGCAATCTCTGCACTCAACATGGGGCTCAAACTCAGGACCCCGAGATCAACAGCCGCATGCTCTACTGACTGAGCCTGCCAGGCACCTCCCAAATATACTTATTATACTACAAGGCCCCTCCCTTGTGGGTAGGGGCAGCCTTGAGATGCAGTAAGCCTTCCGCAAGGAGTAGAATATAGCCGAACTAAAGGAACGTCACTTCTGAGGTTGGGTTTATAAAAAGATTTCGCTTTCCATCTTGGGTTCTCCCTCTCTCCCTCATCACTTGTTCTGGAGGAATCCAGCTGCCGCGTGTTAAAAGATAAACTGGGACATATTCAAAATCTTAAGAGTTTACGTGAGCAAAAACAAATGCCAATCAGGCAGTGCCAAACCAGAAGGGGTTAGGAGCCCTCTGGGGACAGGAGCTAGGGAAGGAATTTTGTAGAGAAGACCTGGAAGCTAAGCAAGCAAAGTATGTGACTGGCTGTAGCTGGGCTTTCCCCTTATTTGGAAAAGCAAGCGGTGATTGGGTGTCTTCACCTTGAGGCTTAGGTTTGGGTTCCCTCATCCGGGCTGCTTAGGTGCTCGGGCTGCTAAGGTGCTCGAGCCACTCTAGTCCAATGGCCTCCTTGTGTGATTAAGTGGACACGTGTCATGAGGACCCTAGGAGACGACCAGCGGGCCAGCCAACGGCCACTGAAGAACTGAGCCTCCTGCCCTTAATCACCTGAGTGAACTTGGAAGCAGGTGCTCCAGACTGAGCTGAGTCTTCAAATGATGGTCCCAGCAAACAGCTTCACCTATAACCTCATGACAGACTCTAAGTCCCAAGTGCCAGGCTGAGTCCCTCCTAGGTTCCTTGCCCCCAGAAATGATGTGGGATAGACGTTTATTGTTTTAGGGGCGCCCGGGTGGTAGTTCAGTCAGTTGAGCCACTGCGTCCCGAGATCAGCTCAGGTCTTGATCTCAGGGCTGTGAGTTCAAGCCGCGCATTGAGCTCCACGCTGGGCAGAGAGCCTACTGAAAAATAAGTTTTCGGGGAATCCCTGGGTAGCTCAGCGGTTTAGCAGCTGCCTTTGGCCCAGGGCGTGATCCTGGAGTCCCGGGATCAAGTCCCACATCGGGCTCCCTGCATGGAGCCTGCCTCTCTCTCCTCTGTGTCTTTCATGAATAAATAAAAAATATTAAAAAAAAAAGAAAAAAGTTTTCATTGTTCTAAATTGCTAAATGTGGGGTGCCTGGGTGGCTCAGTGGTTGAGCATCTGCCTTAGGCTCAGGTTATGATTCCGGGATGCCAGGTCCTGGGATGGAGTTCCACATGGGGCTGCCGGCAGGGAGCCTGCTTCTCCCTCAGCCTGCATCTGTGTCTCTCATGAATAAATAAATAGAATTTATATGAAAAAAAGAAAAACAAATTGCCTTGTGTAAGGGTAATTTGTTATGTGGCAGCAGATAACTCATAGGCACCTTCGTGAAAGTTTATTAGGGCAAAAAAACTTTCGGTAGCTCCCCAATTCCTTGGGACAAAGCTCTCGCCTATGGTCTAGGACTCTGCACCCCCCCCGATCCTTCCAGCCCTGCCTCTTCACACATTATTTTTCTATTTTCTTTTCTTTTTTAATTTTGTTTGCTTGACAGAGAGACAGAGCCAGAGAGCACAAGCAGAGGGGCAGAGGGAGAGGGAGAAGCAGGCTCCCCCACCGAACAGGGAGCCCGAGGCAGGCTCCATCCCATGTGCCCCGGGATCATGACCTGAGCCAAAGGCACCGTCCAACCGTCCAACCGACTGAGCCCCCCGGGCGGACCTCCTTAGTGCTTTCTGGAGCCCACGATACTTCAAGGCCAGACTCAAGAGTCAGACGCCTGGGTGTGATTCCATCTGTGACGGGGCGGGGTGGGGGGGTGGGGGGGTCCTGCATGTGTGAACGGAGGTCTCCGGGCCCTGGATTCCCCAAGGGGATTAACGTGGGAAGGAAAAGAGCGAGCACAAAGCAGTTTATTAAAGCGAAAGTGCACCTCGAGGTGGGCGGGCGGGCGGGCAGGTGCTGCGGGTGGAAGCCGCCCCTAGGCTGTTCTGGAACTGGATGTTACTGGGTCTCTCCGCCCGGGAGGAGCTGTGCCGTCCCGCGCGCTGGTCTCTAACCCAGGCTGCTTCCAATCCTTTGGGAAACACTTCCCACAGGTTGGGACGGGGAGGGTTTGACCGAAAGAGGTGTGTCCCGGAGCAGGTCCCGGCAGCCTGGCTCCAGGGGGCGGGGCTGTGCCGCTATGCAAATGTATTATAATGAGCCTAGGGGTTACCCTGGGGCAGCGGTGGGAGAGAAGAGCGCATGCTCTGCACCTGTGGCTCTAGCTGTGTCCGCCCCAAGGTCTTGGGAGGCACGAGGGCAGGATGTGGAGCACCAGGCTCAGAGTGTGTAGCTTCCTTATCACGGGCCTGGCCTCCGGCTCGTGTCTCTAGCACTCCCCTTCTTCAGAGACTTGGGAATCTGCCCCCAGGCGTTCCTTCGCCTGCTCCCCATCTGGCATCTTCTACCCAACAAATCCACTGCGCACAGCGGTGTGACCTTGGTGGTCATTTGCCCTCCCCTGTGTCTCCTATAAACCAGGCCCTCCTCCTAGGGTGATGCGACGGAAGGTTACATCACAGGGTGATGGTGAGGAGCGAATGAGCTGGCTCGTGCAAAGTGCTTCGAAAGCCTGGGACATAGATGCTTTTTAAAAGTCTTGTCTAGGGATCCCTGGGTGGCGCAGTGGTTTAGCGCCTGCCTTTGGCCCAGGGCGCGATCCTGGAGACCTGGGATCGAATCCCATGTCGGCTCCCGGTGCATGGAGCCTGCTTCTCCCTCTGCCTCTCTCTCTCTCTCTCTCTCTCTGTGACTATCATAAATAAATAAAAATTTAAAAATAAAAGTCTTGTCTATTATTGTTCCCATAATGCTCTAGCCACAGAAATATTGTCATTTCCCCCGGGTAGTGTCACTTGACCTTTTCTTCCTGGCCTTTGCACATCTGCTTTCCTCTCCTGTGACTCATGCCTTATCCCTCTTCCTTTTGGCTTGTGTTTATTGATCCTTTTTAGCTCAGATCTCCTCCTGCAGGAAGCCCTCTCTGATTTCTCCCTCTAGGCCAGGTCGATTGCCCACTCTGGGATCCCTCAGCCTTCTGGGATCCCCTCGCCCCTCTCCCTGTCCTACCCAATCCAGGTCATCTCTGTCCAGGGAGGGGTCCATCTCCACCACTGGACTAGGAGCCCCCATGAGGGCAGGGCTTAGAAGTATCTTGGTCACTTCTGTGTCCCACCACTGCCCAGCACAGGGTTAGGCCCAGGGCAAGTACTCAGGAAGCATTTGTTGAAAAATAAATAATCTCCATAATCAGGGTATGTGGGTATGTGTGTGGTTGAGCGATAACAAAAGCTGTTTTCAATATTCAAGGACAGCATGTTTTTTTTTTTATCACCAAAATACTGATATTTTTGTGCCGTGATAATTTTTTGGTAATGTGCCATTAGAATCATTTGGATCATTTTTCTTGAGCTTTCACCCAAAGAGTTACAGACTACCTCATAATTTCATATGGAACCAGGCTCATTCATTCAGAAAGATTTCTGACCACATTTCCTCACCGCTGAAAACCTTACAGGTACCTTACTGGTGAATAGTGCCTCCTCTCTGGCTCACCAGGGGGCCAAGCATTGCTTCCTGTATTTTTTTAAAATTTTTTTATTTTTATTTATTTATGATAGTCACACACACACAGAGAGAGAGAGGCAGAGACATAGGCAGAGGGAGAAGCAGGCTCCATGCACCGGGAGCCCGACGTGGGATTCGATCCCGGGTCTCCAGCATCGTGCCCTGGGCCAAAGGCAGGCGCTAAGTGGCTGAGCCACCCAGGCTGCCCACAGGGTTAGGTTCTGACAGCTTCCGGTTACAACATGTTGATGAAACCATTAATACATAACTTTGTTTCATATATGTTTCCGGTTAAAAACACCTTACATGATATCCCTTGTTGATTCCCTCACATTGAACTCAGGCCAACAGCTCTGTATAACTGGAGCCTGAAAGGAAGCTCATCGTGCACATGTAAAAATCTTACCTACTTTCTCCATAGAGCACATCCCAGCCTTCTTGCGCATTGAGACTCTGGACAGCACTTTGGCACTCCGTTTGGGGGCTATTTGAAACAGCAAAATCACCAACAAAAAGCACAAAAATGTGAAAAATGTGGCACTAAGTAGACCGTGAAAAGGACACTTGTTTACAGCGTGGGAGCTGCAAGGAGAAGGCTGAGCGCTGCCCTGTTCAAACCTCAGCTGGGAATGTGTGTGTCCGGAGAGACAAGTTTTTGGCTGTTCTGTAGGCCTGGGAATGATCAAGAAAGCGCCACCAGTATTGACTTGGGGGTTTTTCCGTATTTGCATTCACAAATACGAAATCAAACGTCCAGTATCACAACCAGGGGTACTGACACGGATAGAGTCAAGATACAGAACATTCCATCACAAGGGTGCCCCCCTCCCCTGCCCTGGTGCATGCATCCTGTTTTTCTCTGCCCACCCCCTTCTGAACCCTTGGTGACCACTGCTCTGTTCTACATTTCTAGAATTTTGTCACATCAAGAATGTTATATAAAGGCAATCACATGACATAACTTTTGAGACAAAAGGGTACAAGTCCGTGGCTTTTAACATATTCAGAGTGTGCAACCGTCATCATGATCAATTTTAGAAAAAATTTCATCACCCCAGAAAGCAGCCCCACGCCCCTTAGCCATCACTCCCCAATCTCTCCATCCTTCCCAGCCCCTGGCAATCGCTGATCTACTTCCTGTCTTTATAGATTTGCTTCTTCCGGAGATTTCGTATAAATGGAATCATACACTATGTGGCTTCTGTGTCTGGCTTTTTTCACTCGGTGAAATGTTTTCAAGGCTCAGCCACGCTGTAGCATGCAGCACTGCTTCACTCCTTGTGGCTGAATGATATTCTGCTGGGTGGACAGACCACATCTCGTTCATCTGTCCACCTGTCGATGGATCAGGGTTGATTCTTAAGGTCTGAAACAGAGGAGAGAAGATGGAGATCAAACACAATAATATAGATATATATTATATATTATATATATATTTATAATATTTATATATTTATATAAACATATTATATATTATATGGTATGTATAATATATATATTATACATATATTGTACTGATAATGGCATTTTGGGATTTTCAAAATACATACCAAAATACTGGTTTAGTAGCACCACTGCCAGATGTGCTCTCTGTGTTAAATGATCACCAGGAGTTTATAGCTCAAGCAAGCAAGGATTTGAAATTTCAAAGATGAATACTAACTACTGGCATTAAGTACAGGTGCTGTTCTAAGTGCCTGACACATCATAACTCATGCAAGCCTCCCTAAGGCTTTGTGAAGCGGGGGGCTGTTTTATCACTCCCCATTTGACAGATGAGTAAACCAAGGCACTCTCTGGAGGCTACGTGGCCCAGGAGCAGGGAAGCTGGATTCAAACCAGGGCCGTTTGGCCTCAGTGGCCTCCCTGTTGGTCAGGACTGTAAGAAATCCCAGAGTGAGTTAGCATCAAGGAGGTCACCTCCAGAGGTCAGCAAGTCTGTAATTTTAAGATTTTTAATTTTTTTAAGATTTTATTTATTTATTCATGAAAGACACAGAGAGAGATAGAGGCAGAGACAAGGCAGAGGGAGAAGCAGGCTGCATGCAGGGAGCCCGATGTGGGACTCGATCCTGGGTCTCCAGGATCATGCCCTGGGTGCTAAACCGCTGAGCCACCCGGGCTGCCCCAATATTTTTAATGTTTATTTTTTTTTAATTTTTTATTTATTTTATGATAGAGAGAGAGAGAGAGGCAGAGACATAGGCAGAGGGAGAAGCAGGCTCCATGCACCGGGAGCCCGACGTGGGATTCGATCCCGGGTCTCCAGGATCGCGCCCTGGGCCCAAGGCAGGCGCCAAACCGCTGCGCCACCCAGGGATCCCTATTTTTAATGTTTAAAGATCCGGAGATTCCAAGGCTGCCAGGCTACCAAGGGATGTGTGGCTGCACGATACAATACGACACCTGGGATTTGCTTCAAAATAAATGCAGGTGTGGGCGCTGGGTGGGGCATGAGGGTACAGGGTTACCCGAGAAGTCGAAGAGGAACAACAAGCAACAACAAATGGAATGAGGATGTTCCGTCTTTTGGCTCAGCTTCTCACACTGACTTGGCAGCAGCTAAAGGTAAAAGGATGGCTCTGACCCCAGACAGCCTTTGATCCCGGACCTGCCACTTCCTGGCTGTGTGCCCCAGCTGTGTTCACCTTTCTGAGTATTGTGGCCTGGCCCTCACCTGCCCAGCGAGGGAGACAATCCAGACCCCCTCGGGGAACCTCCACATCCAGGCCTGGGCACAGAGCCTGCCCGGCAGCACAAACTCAACTCAACTGGATGGTCTTTGCCTCTCTGTGCCTCAGTCTCCTCATCTGCAAAATGGGATAGTCAGAGTCCCTATGTTTTAGAGTTGTGGAGAGGATTCACAAGTTCATTCACGTAATAGTTCTTGAGCATCTACTATATATGATTATTGAGCAACTTACTTTTTAGACATGGGAAGGCCTAAAGCAGCAAACAAGGCAGTTCTCCTTGCCCTATGGAGCTGACAGTCTAGGAGCGAGGTGATACACACACACAATGTGTCAAGGGAGAGAGTACGAGGGGGGTGGGGGAGTGGGGGGGAGAGGGAGAAACAGGCTCCCTGCTGAGCAGGGAGCCAGATGCAGGCCTTGATCCCAGGACCCTGGAACTGTGGCCTGAGCACCCCAGGCACCCCAAGAAATAAACAGATTATGAGACAGAGGCATCTGGGCGGCTCAGTGGTTGAGCATCTGCCTGGAGCATCCTGGAGACGGGGGATCGAGTCCCACATCAGGCTCCCTGCATGAAGCCTGCTTCTCCTTCTGCCTCTGTCTCTGTCTCTGCCTCTGTCTCTCTGTCTCTGTCTCTCTCTCTCTCTCTGTCTCTCATGCATAAACAAATAAAATCTTTTAAAAATAAATAAATAAATCTTTAGAAAAAAGATTATGAGACAGATGGTGATATGTTCTATGAAAAGAAAGATGACTATCTTTTTTTTTTGAAGGATGACTATCTTTTTTTTTTTTTCTTCAGTAGGCTCCAATACGGGAGGCTTGAACTCACAACACAAGACCAAGAATCGGGGATCCCTGGGTGGCGCAGCGGTTTGGCGCCTGCCTTTGGCCCAGGGCGCGATCCTGGAGACCCGGGATCGGGTCCCGCGTCGGGCTCCCGGTGCATGGAGCCTGCTTCTCCCTCTCCCTCTGCCTGTGTCTCTGCCTCTCTCTCTCACTGTGTGCCTATCATAAAAAAAAAAAAAAAAAAAGACCAAGAATCACACGCTCTACTGACTGAACCAGCCAGGCACCCCAGGGATAACTATTTTCTATGGTGAGGTCAGAAAGGCCCTGACTGAGGAGGTGACATTTGAGCAGAGACCTGAGAGAGTGAGAGAATGAGCCACACAAATATCTGGGGGAAGGGGCGCCTGGGTGGCTCATCCGATTGGGCATCTGACTTCAGCTTGGGTCATGATCTTGGAGTTGGGGGATCAAGCCCCTCTCAGGCTCCATACTCCCCAGGGGGTCTGCTTGTCCCTCTTCCTCTGCCTGTCCCCCCCACCCCCACATGCTCTCTGTATCTGTCTCAAATAAATAAATAAGGGCTTAAAAAAATTTACCTGGGGGAAGCGTGTCCCAGGTCAACAGAACAAGTGCAAAGGCCCTGAGGCAGGACAATCCCCATGACGAGGAACAGCAAAGGGGCCAGTGTGCATGGAACAGAGTGAGCAGGTAAGGCAAGAGAGGGGACCAGGGTGTCGTGGGTCACAGAAGGATCCAAAGAGGGAAGTAACATGGGGCACTTACGGTGAACGGATTCTGCTGCCGGGTGAGGACCTTTCTGTTGGGGACTCTCAGCAGCAGCCAGAGAGTGCTTGCAATAGCTAAGTGGGAGGATGAGGGCGCTGGGGGCCAGGGTGGAAGCTGTGGGGGTCAGACTTGGATACATTCTGAAGGTCAAGCCAACAGGATTTCCTGCTGGCAGGGATGCGAGATGTGAGAAGCAGAGATGAGTCATGAATCTCTTCAAAGCTTCCAGCTTGTGTGCCTAGAAGGTTGGTGGTTTCTACGCTGGCCAAGGAAGCAGGCCACCGCATGCAGCCGCACACCACAAGTGCCCTGTCTGCACTATGTTGATCAGAGAGGACGTGTTCGGCCACGTGCAGGCATCACCGGGAAGGAGAGAAAGGCCAACCCGTCCTGGCTAACCTTGACAAGACTCAGGCAATGCCGGGCATGGAGGCAGCCTGGTCCATTGACCACCTCATATTTTCCCCCTTGGGCTGGGCTGGCGTCTCCCTTCTTCGGGTCAGAAAAAAAGGATTTCTCCCATCTTTACCTCGAACTCACTCTCAACCAGGCTAATGAAGCTCCCACACCCTCTAGCCAGGCCTGTCTTCACTCTGGTGGCTGATAGGCTACCTCTCAGATGCTCTGTGTATGGTGTGAGGTAGAGATCTCCCACCTCATGTGCATAGCCTGCCTCCTTTCCCCATCTTCCAGGACTTCTGGAGCCACTTTCCCCTTTCTCTTCTGCCCATTTTTTTTTCCCACTCAGCTGTCTCATTCTTATTGATTGGTAAGAGTTCTTTATATATATTGTGGACATGAATCCCTCTGTCAGTCACCTGGGTTGCAGATACCTTCTCACCATTTGTGGCTCATCTTTTCATTTTGTTTATATAAGGTCTTTTGATTTCCAGAGGGTTTACTTTCTTTTTCTTTTTTTTAAGACTTTATTTATTTATTCATGAGAGACAGAGGGAGAGGCAGAGACATAGGCAGAGGGAGAAGCAGGCTCCCTGTGGGGAGCTTAATGCAGGACTCAATCCGAGGACCCTGGGATCACGACCTGAGCCAAAGGCAGATGCTCAACCACGGAGCCCCCAGGTGCCCCTAGAGGTTTTACCCTCAATGCAGTCTTTTCCAGACAGCCCCATGTGAACAACCCACATCCTTCCCCCACGATCTGAAAGGCGGCTTCTGTCTCCTATGAAATCCCTATGAATATATGGGTCTGTTCTGGGCTGTCTGTCCTTTTTTGTCTGCTTGTCTAATCTTGGGCAGATACCATGGTCTCTTAGTGGGCTAAGGGTGAATAATGATGATCATGATTTCTGGTTAGGCAAGCTCTCCCACACTCCTCCTCAAAACGATCTTGCCTCTTCTTGTAGATTTGTCTTCCCATTAATTTCCTGGGCCTGCTTTATTTTATTTTATTTTATTTTATTTTATTTTATTTTATTTTATTTTATTTTATTTTATTATTTTATTATTTTAGATAGTCACACAGAGAGAGAGGGAGAGAGGCAGAGACATAGGCAGAGGGAGAAGCGGGCTCCATGCACCGGGAGTGGGCCTGCTTTAAGAAAGGCTCATGGAGGGGCACCTGGGTGGCTCCATCCATTAAGCAGCTGACTCTTGGTTTCAGCTCGGGTCATGTTCTCAAGGTGGTGAGTTCTAGTCCCCACATCGGCTATGCGATCAGCCAGGAGTCTGCTTGTCCTTTCTCTCTCTGCTCCTCCTCGCTCCGCCTCCCTACTAGTGCATGTTCTCCCTCTCTTTCAAATAAATAAGTAAAATATTTCTTTAAAGATTTTTATTTATTTATTCATGAGAGACACAGGCAGAGGGAGAAGCAGGCTCCCTGCAGGGAACCCCACGTGGGACTCCATCCCGGGTCTCCAGGATCACACCCTGGGCCAAAGGCGGTGCTAAACCGCTGAGCCACCTGGGCTGCCCCATAAGTAAAATCTTAAAAAAAAAAAAAGGAAAGAAAGAAAAGCCCATAAACCAGGTGGCAGAAACTTAATGTCCTGCGGTTCAGGAGGTCTGAAGTCCAAGATCAAGGTTTTGCAGGATTGGTTCCCTCTGAAGACTGGGAAGAATCTGTTTCAAGCCTTTCTCCTTGGCTTGTAGATGTCTCTCTTCTTCCTGTGTCCTCACTTCATCTTTCTTCTGAGCCTGTCTCTGGATCCAAATTTCCCCTTATTATTTTGTTTTAGATTTTTATTTATTTATTCATGAGAGACACAGAGAGAGAGGCAGAGACACAGGCAGAGGGAGAAGCAGGCTCCATGCAGGGAGCCCGACGCGGGACTTGATCCTGCGATTCCAGGACCACACCCAGTCCAAAGGCAGGCACCAAACCGCTTAGCCATCCAAGGATCCCCCCCTTCCTTTTTTTAAAAGTGAGCTCCACATTCAGCCAACTCAGAGCTCAAACTCACATCCCTGAGATTAAGACCTGAGCTGAGATCAAGAGTCAGACGCTTGAGTAACTGAGCCAACCAGGCACAAACTCCATTTAAAAAATAATCCCTGGGAGGACAGGGTGGCTCAGCGGTTTAGCGCCGCCGTCAGCCCAGGGCGTGATCCTGGAGACCCGGGATCGAGTCCCACGTCAGGTTCCCTGTGTGGAGCCTGCTTCTCCCTTTGCCTGTGTCTCTGCCTCTCTCTCTGTGCGTCTCTCATGATTAAATAAATAAAACCTTTTTAAAAAATAAAAAATAATCCCTGGGAGGATGGGGTGACTCAGTGGTTGAGCATCTGCCTTTGGCTCAGGTAGTGATACTGGGGACCTGGGATAGAGTCCTGCAACGGGCTCCTTGCAAGGAGCCTGCTTCTTCCTCTGCCTGTGTCTCTGCCTCTCTCTTTGTGTCTCTCATGAATGAATAAAATCTTTAAGAAAAAATAATAATCCCCATCTCCCTAATATCACATTCCCCTCCAGCTACCGCACTGTTTTCCTTTATAGCAACACTTCCTCCAAGTGGTTTCTAGCAGCTTTGCCCTGTTCCTCTTTTACAGGCTCTCCAGAAGCCACTCTGATGGGTCTGTGGATCTGGCTTAATCCTCGCCTCCCGCCCCCCCCAACCCCGTTCCCGCTGACTCCACTTTACCAAATCCATCAGCTGAGTCTCTGATCTCCTCTGATGTGACCACTCAGAAGCTTTTCTTCCTTCCTTTTCTTTCTTTCTTTCTTTCTTTCTTTCTTTCTTTCTTTCTTTCTTTCTTTCTTTCTTTCTTTCTTTTTTCTTTCTTTCTCTTTCTTTCTTTCTTCTTTCTTCCTTCCTTCCTTCTCTTTCTTCCTTCCTTTTCTTTCTTTCTCTTTCTTTCTTTTTCTTTCTTTTCCTCATCTTTCCTTCCTTTTAGAAGATTTTACTTTTGAGTATTCTCTACACCGAACGTGGAGCTTGAACTCACAACCCTGAGATCAAGAGTTGTGTGCACTACCAACTGAGCCAGCTGGGCACCCTTCTTTTTTTACTTTTTAAAATTAAGATATATATTCACATACACTAAAATTCACCCTTTTTAAGTGTGCAATTCAGGGGTGTCTGGGTGGTACAGTCAGTTAAGTGTCTGCCTGTGGCTCAGGTCATGATCCCAGAGTTCTGGGATCCAGTCCCGTGTTGGGCTCCCTGCAGGGAGCCTGCTTCTCCCTCTGCCCGTGTCTCTGCCTCTCCCTGTATGTCTTTCATGAATACATAAAATCTTTTTTAAGTTTAAAAAATAAAGGCACAATTCAGTCATTTTTCATATATTCACTAGAGTGTGCAACTACCATTATCACATAGCTCCAGAACATTCCATCACCCCCCAAAAGGAAACCCCCTATGCACTGAGCAGTGACTCTCATTTCTCCCTCCCCCTAGTCTCTGGCAACCACTAATCCACTTTCTATCTCTGTGCACCTGCCTTTTCTGGACATTTCACATACATGGAATCCTACATTCTGTGCTCTTCTCTGGCTTCTCTCACGCAGCGTATTTTCAAGGTTCATCCATGTCATAGCATGTGTTGGGATTTCTTTCTTTTCTGTGGCTGAATAACATTCCATTGTAGGGATACAGGTTTTGTTTGTCCAATCATCAGTTGGCCAACATTTGGCCTTCGGGAGCATCTTTTTTTTTATTTTAGGAGCATTTTTAAAAGTCAGATTAATGAGGTAAGTTGCATACTCTAGAATTCATCCTTTTTAGGGCTATCTGAATGGCACAGTCAATTAAATATCTGACTTTTGTTTTTAACTTTTATTTATTTGAGAGAGAGAGAGAGAGAGAGAAAGAGTAAGAATGAGTGGGGGAGGGGCAGAGGGAGAAGCAGGCTCCCCACTGAGCAGGAAGCCCAACTTGGGGCTCTATCCCAGGACCTTGAGATCATGACCTGAGCCAAAGGCAGACGCTTCACTGACTGAGCCACCCGGGTGCCCCTAAATCTCTGACTCTTGATTTCTGTTTAGGTCATAATTTTAGGGTCCTGGGATAGAGCCCTGCATCGGGCTCTGAGTAGTGGAATCTGCTTCGAATTCTCCATGCTTGCTCTCTCTCTCTCTCTCTCTCTCTTTCTCTCCCCTTCTCTAAAATAAATAAATCTTTTTAAAACTTATTTATTTATTTATTCATGAGAGACACAGAGAGAGGCAGAGACACAGAGGGAGAAGCAGGCTCCATGCAGGGAGTCCAATGCAGGACTTGATCCCAGGACTCCGGGGTCACGACCTGAGCCAAAGGCAGACGCTCCACCACTGAGCCCCCCAGGCGCCCCGGCAGTAGGTATTTTTCCATGAGCCATTCCAATGCTCGCTTGGGCAGCACATATACTAGAAGTGGAATGAAACAGAGATTAGTGTGGCCCCGGCGCAAGGATGACCCGAAAATGAGCCAATCTGATAAGGGTGTAGTGATCTGAACAGCTCTGAACTCAAGGGTACCGTCTCCTCCTGAGGCCCCTTTTCCTTTGATTCAATCACGCTGCACTGGATGGTTTTCCTTCCTTCTCACTGGCTGTTCCTTCTGTTATACTTTGATCTCTGCCTCCCCCACCCCCGCCCATGGCCACCCCCAGTCTGCAAATCTCTTCCCTCTCTCCATGCCGACCCCTTGGTGACCTCAGACCTCCCGGCAGTAAGTAGTATCAGTGTTCCAGAGACTTTCAAATGTCCATCTCCGACCGGGACCTCTCTCCTAAGCTCCAGACCCACATAACCACTGCCCCTCAGTGGAGACCCAAGATCGCAGACTTGACATGTCCTTCCCACTGTCTCTGCGCCCCTGGAAAAGGAGATTCGGGTGGTCCAGATGCTCAGGCTGTAATGGGGAGAGATCCTTGGTTTCTCCCCCAGATTACGTCACATTGTCAGCAGTCCTGATTCTGCCTTCAAAACATGCCCAGAGGGCAGCCCGGGTGGCACAGCGGTTTGGCGCCGCCTTCCGCCCGGGGCCTGATCCTGGAGACCTGGGATCGAGTCCCGTGTTGGGCTCCCTGCATGGAGCTTGCTTCTCCCTCTGCCTGTCTCTGCCTCTCTCTCTCTCTCTCTGTGTCTCTCAAGAATAAATAAATAAAATCTTTAAAAAGAATAAAAAAGGATATTCTACAATCGATAGTGGTGATGGTAACACAAGCCTGTGAATATATCGGAAACTGCTGAATTGTACGTTTTAAGGGGGTGAATTGTATGGTATGTGAATTGTATCTCAGCAAAGCTGTTACTGCCCTCTCCCCAAACCCTCCAAACAAAAACTCCTTCCTGTGGTTCACACAGAACAAACCCAGTGTCCCTACCATGGCTGTTGGCTTGCTGCCGTCTGCCTCCTCCCACCCCCTCACCACAAACCCTCTATTTTCTGAACACATCACCTCTACTCTCCATTTGCTCACTCTGTTCCCGCCAAGCTGGCCTCCTTGCATGTTCTGCCTCAGGGCCTTTGCACCTGCTATTCCTTCTACTTGGAACAGACTTCTTCCCCTAAAATCTCCCACAGTTCATTCATTCCTTCACCCCTTTCACCCTCAGCTCAGTGTCACCTGCTCCAGAGAGGCTTTCCTTTTTTTTTTTTTTTTAAGATTTTATTTATTCATGAGAGACACACACACACACACAGAGAGAGAGAGAGAGAGGCAGAGACACAGGCAGAGGGAGAAGCAGGCTCCATGCAGGGAGCCCGACGTGGGACTCGATCCTCAGTCTCCAGGATCAGGCCCTGGGCTGAAGGTGGTGCTAAACCGCTGAGCCACCCGGGCTGCCCCCAGAGAGGCTTTCCTGACCATCATCTAGAACAGGAGTGCCACCTGCTTCTCTGCCCCCTCGCTGTCTTATTTGCCTCCACAGCAGTCCTTACTTTGTGACATACCAGCTATCGATTTGCTTACTTATCCATCGCCCCATCACCCTCAGGAGACCTGTCCTGCTCACTGTGGTACCCTCCCCGAGGGTTGGGGCGACAGTGCCAACCAGTGTCTGGCACATAGTAGGTGCCCAAGAAACATTTGTCGAATACACAACAAGCAAATGTTCCTTGCATCCCTCCCTCTCTGAACCTCAGGTCTGTGTGTGCAAAAGGGTCCTGATCACCTTTCCTGGATGACCCCGCAGTATCTTCAGACTCTCTAGTGATGGAGGGCGGCCCCCTCCCAAAATATGTCCACGTCCTGGAGCCCGTGATCGTGACCCTTTGGGAAAAAGGACCTTTGCAGATACAGTTAAAGGATCTTGGGATGAGATCATGTGGATTATCCTGGTGGACCCTAAATCCAATGACATGTGGTAAGAAGGCAAGGAGAGGGTGCAGGCACAGAGGAAAGCGCACGTGACAATGAATGCAGAGACTTGGGGGGACGTGGCCCCATTCAGGGCATGTCAGCAGCCTTGAGAAACTGAAAGAGATAAAGGATGATCCTCCCCTAGGGCGTGTGGAGGGACTGTGGCCCTGCTGGCACCTTGATTTCAGACTTCTGGCCCCCAGAAGTGTGAGGGGCTCGATTTCTCGTTTTATGACACCCAGTTTGTGGTCACGTGCTGCTGGGGCTCCAGGACACACACTCACGTGTCCTGATAACCTCAGCACCCTCCCCCTCAAAGCCACCACCGACCTGCCTGTTCCCCATCTCAGGGAGGGCTTTGCCTCCCACCCCCTCGCCCTGGCTGCAAATCCACCCGAGCCTCACTCAAATCTGCCTCCTCCACCCTCACCCCTCCACCACTGGTCACTCAGGTACCTCCTAAACTTTCCTAGGATTAACTTAATTCTCAAGCACACCCTGTGGGATCAAGACTATGATTGGGGACGCCAGGGTGGCTCAGTTGGTTAAATGGCCGACTCTTGGATCTCAGCTCAGATCTTGATCTCAAGGTTGTGAGTTCAAGCCTCGTGTTGGGATCCACATTGGGTGCAGAGTGTAGTTAAAAAACAACAACAATAACAACTATTGTCAACCCATTTTCAAGATGAAGAACTGAGGCAAAAGGTTAAGGGACTTGCCCAAAGGTTACACAGCATGCATATGGCTGAGCTGGGCCAGGGCCACCTCTTGTCATTGGGACGCTGGCACGGGGCTGTGTGATGTTGATAAGAGCAGACCCTGATGCCTGGCGACGTTCTCAGCTTGGCACAAGTGCTGACAAGTGCTGATTGTGGGTGCGGCCAGCAGCCATCCTCAGCTCTCGGTGCAGGGCAGGGGGCAGGAAGGCACTGCCACTCCGGGGGGGCCTAGAAACACGCCATGGCCGTGGCCACGTTGTTACGGTGGCCAGAGGGCTGTTGCTGGTACGTGGTAGGTGGAGGCCAACAGTCCAGGGGCCGCTGGGACAGTGTCACTCAGTGGAAAATGGTCCGACCCCAAGGCCAGCAGGGCTGTTGCTGAGAACCACGAACCATGAGGCCCAGAGCCTGTGGTCCTGACAGCCACCCAGTCTGGGGGTTAAAAATGAGGATTCTGGAGCCAACTGCCTGGGCTTAGGACAAACCTGGCTTAGCCACACTAGTGACATGACCTTGGCCAAGCCTTTTCATGGTCCTGGGATGAGTGATCTCACCTGGAAAATGGGCAGACACTGGTTGTTTCCTCAGGATCTTACGATGAGGGAAGATAATACTTGGGACACTTTGAACAGCACATGGGAGACGCCTGACACTATTAGGTGTTGGCCAGGAGGATTATTATTTTAGTAGCAGGTGCCTGGGGTCTAAATCTATCTCCCCGGGATCCCTGGGTGGCTCAGTGGTTTCGCGCCTGCCTTTGGCCCGGGGCGCGATCCTGGAAATCCGGGATCGAGTCCCACGTCGGGTTCCCGGTGCATGGAGCCTGCTTCTCCCTCTGCCTGTGTCTCTGCCTCTCTCTCTCTCTGTGTCTACCATAAATAAATAAAAATAAATCTTTTAAATAAATAAATAAATAAATAAATAAATAAATAAATAAATAAATAAATAAATCTATCTATCTATCTATCTATCTATCTATCTATCTATCTATCTATCTATCTATCTCCCCTTCCACTCTCAGGAGCCCTCTGTGGGCAGTGGCCTAGATGAACGCATCTGGGCCAACTGCCGCTCTCAGGCCAAGGAGTGTTTGCTGTCAGCCTTGCACACTGATGGGAGGGTGTCCCAAGTGTCCGGGGTCCCCAGGGCAGACCGGCAAGGGCTCCAAGACACAGGCCAGGCGAGACCATGGGTTTATTGGGGGCTCCACACACACGCACTCACAGCGTCACACGACAACGTCACGGTTACTCAGAACACGCGAGATGGCCTCCGCCCCTGGCTGGGCCCAGAGGCAGTGGGGTGCAGTCTCCTCCCTGGTGGCCCAGGCCCAGCTGTGGGCCTTCCTCCTGGGCAGGTGAGGGAGGGCGCCGGGCAGCCCCGGCCTGGAGAGGGGCGAGCAGGGAGTGAGGGGCCGGGGCGCAGGGGCCGGCTGCCCTCACTCCAGTGACTGGAGCATCAGCAATTGTTTCAGCACCTTCGTCTGGCTGGTCTCTCGGATCTCGCCGGCCAGGAACATCTCGTCCACGACCGTGTAAACCTGAGCGAAGGGAGGGCAGGAGACCCCACTGTGAGGGGAGGGCTCTTCCTCTCTCCCCCTCCCTCAACAGGTGCTCGTCTGAACCTCCGATGGAAGCTGGGGGCTCTGACCCCCCCTTACACCCTCATCTTCACCAGGAGCCCACCTTGTAGAAATTGAACACCAGGTCCAGTTCACAGACATTGTGGAAATACTCATTTAAGACCTGGGGGAGAAGGCAGAGATGGTGAGAGCTGGGCAGAGGGAGGCACACAGGGCCACACAGGGCTGCACATGGGAGCCAAGGTCACCCCTCCCCCCGAAAAAGACATGGTAAAAGAGAGACCAAGAGGAAGTGTGGAAGGGGAGGGAAGGAGGGAGGAGGAAGAGACACCAGGACAAAGACAGTTAGAGCCAGAAACAACAAGGACGATCACATAGCAACAGAAAAGGATGGCAGGGAAGACTGACCGGACACATGCGGAGGGAGAAAGAGGAATCACGTGGGCAGAGAGGGGCAGAGGGAGGCTGGCTGTCCACCCGGGGATGTGGGGAGAGGGTTTGTGCACCCCGCCTGGGGAGACCAGGGCTGGTTCTAGGGGCTCCAGGGCCCCTGGGGCCGCAGCCCACCCTCGCACCTCCACGAAGTTGTGGATGGCTTCCAGGTAGGCCAGGTTGTTGTCGTTGACATCCACGCAGATGCAGAAGTAGAGGCCGGCGTAGCGTCGGTAAATGATCTTGAAGTTCCGGAACTGTGGGGCAGAGAGGCTGTCAGCAACTGGGCGGCCCAGAACCCAACAGTGCGGGACAGCTCGGGGCCAGAAGTCAGTCCTTCACCCCATGCCTGGTCCCTGAAGCCCTGCTCTGTCCGGCCCGGTGCGGGGGACACAGCGGTGACTGAGACGGGACCCAGCCCCCGCCACTGGGGCTCACAGTCCACTGCAGAGAGATTCCTCCTCAGTACTCCCCATCGTGGGCAGCTAACCCAGTCTGGAGACCCAGGAGGGCTTCTGGGAGGAGGGGGCATCTGGACCTAGACCTGGAATATGAGCAGGAGTGCTCTGGGCAGAGGGAACAGCTTGTGAGAAAAAGCCCAGAGCCGAGAGGGAGGCTGGGGTGTCCCACGACGTCTACCTCACCTTTCCATGGCTCCCTGCCTGTCGCCTCTGGAGAAAGTCGAATTCCTTAGCCTGGAACTAACTCATGCCATCATTCCACAAACACTACTTGGGGGCGGGCTCTGTGCGGGGCAGTGCAGTCACTGCTTATAACCAACCAAGACCACCCCAGCCTTACCCTGAACTGTAATGTAAAATATAAATATTTCTACGCTAACACATACATACAGCCCAGGAATAAATACATGTGGACCAAGGATACAGACTGTAATCTTATGTGAGGGAAATACAATAAAGAGACAGGTTTAGAGACCAGCGAACTGGTTTGCTAAGCACAAGATCCTTGGGCAAAATTTGGAAAAGTCCCAGCCCTGGGTCTGGTGTGTTCTGTCGCCACCTGCTGGCAACTGCAAAAGCCAACATTAGCCCCTGATTTTTAAACTTTTTTTTAAATAAGATTTTATTTATTCACGAGAGACACAGACAGCGGAAGAAGCAGGCTCCATGCAGGGAGCCCGATGTGGGACTCGATCCGGGGACCCAGGGATCATGACCCGAACCAAAGGCAGATGCTCAACCACTGAGCCACCCAGGCATCCCCTAGACTTTTTCTCCCCCCAGCTAATTCTTTTGTTAATTTCTATACTTTGAGTACATTTTCTAACATCACTGTAGTAATTCCTGCACATAATCCACGGATTAATAAGCACACATCAGGGTAAAACTCTAAACTCTACTTTTTTCTTTTCTTTTCTTTCTTTTTTTTTTTTTTTTTTTCAAAGATTTTATTTTTTTTTATTTTTATTTATTTATGATAGTCACACAGAGAGAGAGAGAGAGAGGCAGAGACACAGGCAGAGGGAGAAGCAGGCTCCATGCACCGGGAGCCCGATGTGGGATTCGATCCCGGGTCTCCAGGATCGCGCCCTGGGCCAAAAGCAGGCGCCAAACCACTGCGCCACCCAGGGATCCCTTTTTTTTTTTTTTTTTTTTTTTAGGTAGTTCCACACCTAACACGGAGCTCAAACTCAGGACCCAGAGGTCAAGAGTTGCACATTCTGCTGACAGAGCCAACCAGGAGCCCCTACTTTTTTTCTTTTTAAACTTGGTATAGGGGCAACCCTGGTGGCTTAGCGATTTAGTGCCGCTTGCAGCCCGGGGTGTGATCCTGGAGACCTGGGATCGAGTCTCACATTGAGCTCCCTGCATGGAGCCTGCTTCTCCCTCTGCCTGTGTCTCTGCCCCCCCCCTCCGTGTGTGTCTCTATGCATAAATAAATAAAATCTTAAAAAAAATAAAAATAGGGAACCCTGGGTGGCGCAGCGGTTTGGTGCCTGCCTTTGGCCCAGGGCGCAATCCTGGAGTCCGGGGATCGAGTTCCACATCAGGCTCCCTACATGGAGCCTGCTTCTCCCTCTGCCTGTGTCTCTGCCTCTCTCTGTGTCTCTCTCATGAATAAATAAATAAAATCTTTTAAAAAAAAAAAGTTAAAAAAAATAAATTTGCAGGCTTCTCAGGGATCTGGCACAGGCCCTCATGGCTTCTCCCCCTATACACTCTCAGATAAGTCTCTTCCTGAAGGCTGGGGTGAGTCACCTGTCTGTACTCCCCTACCCATTGGGCTCCCATCCCCCACCTGACCACTCTGGGCATCACTGTCTGGGACAGGTCTGTCTCATTTGACCCTGAGCTGGTGCTGTGCCTGCTGTGTCCCCAGCATGGCCCTTCACATGAAGAGGTCCACATCCTGACCCCCGGAACCTGTGAACGGGTGACCTTACACGGCAAAAGGGACTGTGGAGGTGTGATTACACTAAGGATCTTGAGCTGGGGGATCCTGGATGATCCAGATGGGCCCAGAGTAATCACAGGGGTCCTTATCAGGGAAAGAGGAGGACAGAAGTGTACGAGTCAGATGGAGTGATTTTAAGGTGAGATGTGGTTGGCTTTGAGGCTGGTGAAGGGGCCACTCTCTGGGGCACGCAGGCTGCCTCCAGAAGCCGGTAAAGGCAAGCAAATGGATTCTCCCCAGGGCCTGCAGAGGGAACCCAGCCCTCCTGACCCGTTTTGGACACCTGACCTCAAGAACTGTTTAAAAAAAAAAAAAGGGATCCCTGGGTGGCGCAGCGGTTTGGCGCCTGCCTTTGGCCCAGGGCGCGATCCTGGAGACCCGGGATCGAATCCCACATCGGGCTCCCAGTGCATGGAGCCTGCTTCTCCCTCTGCCTGTGTCTCTGCCTCTCTCTCTCTCACTGTGTGCCTATCATAAATACATAAATAAATAAATTAATTAAAAAAAAAAGAACTGTTTAAAACAACAAATCATGTTGTTTTGAGCCACTATATTTGTAGGATTTGTTGCCACGGCAATAAGAAACTAACAGAGGTTAAAAAAAAAAACACATACACACACAAAAAAAAGAATGAACATTAATGAACAAACAAGAGGAAGAAAGTTTGGGAGGCCTGGACCTTCTTCACTGGCTATTCAGCTTTTGGTTTTACTCTTACAAGTCCTCCTCCAGGAAGGACTCCTCCTCCTCCTCCTCCTCCTCCTCCAGGACTTGCCCTGACCTCAATCTCATAGGAGAGACATTATTTAGTGTCTCCTCCCCTAGACCCTCCCCAGTGTGTTGGGGGAGGGACCAATTCTCTCTTGTTCCCTACAGCACTCCCTCCTCTGGGAAGTCCTCTCTGACCCCGGTCTGAGGCAGGTGCCCTTGTCCTACTGGGCTGCTCCGTCCCAGCCCTGCAGCCCTGACCCCTCTGGGTAGTCCTCATCTGGGGACAGGTCTGTGTTGCTCACAGGGCTGTCTCAGTCCCCACAGTGCACAGTGGGAGATAAGATGCTGTGCTGGTGGCAGGACAGCCCAGGGGAGTGGGCGTGTGCCCCCTCATTCTGTCCTGCACCTGCTCTGGCCCCATCGCCCTGCTCTCCGCAAGGCCCCCCTCCTGGAAACCCTTTGTTTAAGGCTGCCGGCCTCCCCCCATATCTCCTGGTTCTCCTCTACCTCCTCATCTCCCACCTCTAGATATGGCTTCTCTTCTCTCCTGTGTTCCCCTCTGTCACTCATCCCTCCTCTGGTAAGTCCCGCAGGCTTCCTTGCCCTCTGTGTGCAGAACCTTCCACATTGTGGCATCCTGCCCTCTCTGCACACTGACTCATCACTCCCTCCTGGATTCTCTGTGGGGGTGTGAACAGATACCTCACTCCTGGTCTTCACTCTCAACCTGCTCTTTGCTAAGTTGGCCCACACCTGCCCCCCTCTGCTCAAAACCCTCTCCAGGCTGCCACCTTGGAAGAGGCCCTGCGCCATTTGTCCCTGTTATCTCTCTCCTCTCCTCGGCCCTCCACCCCCCTCGCTGGCTTACATTCCCTCAGAATGCTGGCCTTCTTGCTATTCCAGGAATGTCCCAGCATGTCCTCGCCTCAGGGCCTTTGCACTTGCCATTTCCTGGGTGTGGAGTTCTCCCTTTCAGATATCCTCTCCTTCCACTCTTTCAACTCTTTTAGGTCTTGGTTCCAAAGCTACCTTTTCCAGACTTCCTAAATCATTTACACCTGCATTCCAACCCCCAACGTACACACCCCAGCACTCTCATCTCCTACAGTGGCTGCTTCTTCCCCCTGGCACCTCTCACCTCCTGCTATGCTCTGTCTTTACTATCTGTCTCCCTCCCACCAGAACATCAGCTCTCCCAGGGCAGGGACTCGGGTCTGTCCTGTTCCTGCTCCTAGAATAGTGCCTCCATACAGCAAACCCCTGATAAATATGTGTTGAATTTATAGGACAACTAGCCCAGCTGATGCCATGGAAATTAAAGACAGAGCCTTCTCAATTTAAGGAGACCAAAGAGGGGCACCTGGCTGGCTCAGGCGGTAGAGCGTGTGACCCTTGATCTCAGGGATGTGAGTTAAGGCCCCATGTTGGGTGTGGAGCTGACTTAAAAATAAAAACTTATGGGGCAGCCTGGGTGGCTCAGCGGTTTAGCGCCACCTTCAGCCCAGGGCCTGATCCTGGAGACCCAGGATCGAGTCCTGCATTGGGCTCCCTGCATGGAATCTGCTTCTCCCTCTGCCTGTGTTTCTGCCTCTCTCTCTCTCTCTCTCATGAATAAATAAATACATAAAATCTTTTTAAAAAGTTTAAATAGGTATTTACCCCAAGGATACAAGTGTAGTGATCCAAAGGGGCACCTGCACCCCAACGTGTATAGCAGCAATGTCCACAATAGCCAAACTATGGAAAGAGCCCATGTTGATGGATGAATGGATAAAGAAGATGTGGTGTATATATATATATATACACACACACACACACACACACACACACACACACACGCACACAATGGAATACTACTCAGCCATCAAAAAAATGAAATATTGCCATTTGCAATGATGTGGATGAAACCAGAGGGTATTATGCTAAGTGAAATAGTCAATCAAAGAAAGACAATTATTATACGATCTCACTCATTTGTGGAATTTAAGAAACAAAACAGAGGATCATAGGGGAAGGGAGGAAAAAATAAAACAAGATGAAATCAGAGGGATCCCTGGGTGGCGCAGCGGTTTGGCGCCTGCCTTTGGCCCAGGGCGCGATCCTGGAGACCTGGGATCGATTCCCACATCAGGCTCCCGGTGCATGGAGCCTGCTTCTCTCTCTGCCTGTGTCTCTGCCTCTCTTTCTCTCTCTGTGACTATCATAAATAAATAAAAAAAAAAAAAAAAAAAAAAAAAAGATGAAATCAGAGAGGGAGATAAACCATAAAAGACTCTTAAAACAAACTGAGGGTTGCTAGAGGGAAGTGGGGGGATGGGTAACTGGGTGATGGGTATTAAAGAGAGCACATGGTGTAATGAGCACTGGGTGTTACATAAGATTGACGAACCTCTGACCTCTACCTCTGAAACCAGTAATACAGTATACGTTAATTAACTGAATTTAAATTTAAAAAAAGTTAAATCATAATAAGAGTTAATGTCTAATAAATATCTTCTTTCATAGCTAAATATCCATTAAATTTTTTCTAACCTGTCCAGTTCCTTTAGTTTTTATTACTAAAATGGAAGCTTTTTGAAAGAAAGAAATTTCCAAGGTTGCAAATTCACTAAGAACACGATTATACTATTCTTGTTCTTGTTCTATTCTTGTATAATTCAAGGATTATACTATTCTTGTTCTTAATACAATCCCAATACTAAACATATATAGCTGACACACTGAAGGTTCTAAAGAGGTAGTGACTGTATACAAATTTGTGTCCGTGTGGAATTACATGTTTAAGGAGTATCTTGTATGTTTGAAGGATGTTTCACAAAATAGTGGCTGTTGAATAAATATCACCTGGGTGGTTCGATGGTTGAGCTTCTGCCTTTGGCTCAGGGCGTGATCCCACGGTACTGGGTTCAAGTCCTGCATCAGGCCCCCCACAGGGAGCCTACTTTTCTGTCTGCCTATGTCTCTGCCTCTATCTCTTATAAATAAATAAATAACATATTAAAAAAAAAAAAAAGAAAATGATCACAACGAAAAGGTCTCCCCCTCCCCTCAAAGGAAGGAAGACAGCAGGCCAAAAGCAGGCTGAGGATATGAACATAGGAAGGAAACAGGTCTGGGGGTTACTGCAGTTGGCGGCTGGGCAGGATGGGCAGAGGAACAAGGTGAGTGTGGCAAGCGTGAGGGGAGTATCACCTCCACAAAGTTGGTGTGTTTGGCATCTCGGACGGTGACCACAGCATGCACCTCTTCGATCAACTTCTGTTTCTCATCGTCATCGAACTGCATGTACCACTTGGCCAGGCGCGTCTTGCCCGCCCGGTTCTGGATGAGGATGAAGCGGATCTGCGTAGGGGGAGAGGAGGAGGTGGAGGAGGTGAGGGGGGGGAGGGAGAGCTGGCCAGCACTGGATGGCCCGCCCAACAGCCCCACCCATCCCCACTGGGTAGGGTCCACACCTCCTGCAGCTGTTTAGGCTGCAGCCTGGTCTGGCTGGCCTGGCCACACACTCCCACCCCAGGTCCCAACACCCTAGAGGAATGACTGCTTCCACCGGCCAACTCCCCCGTCAGCCCAAGGATCCACTCCCTTCTCTGCTTGACCTTGGAGCAAGGATCCCCCTGCCCCCCCTCCCCCCTGCAGCCTGTTTCCCCACCCGCAGAATCAGTTTCTTTAGAGGACCCATCTCGTCAGAGTGTTCTGCACTTAAATGTTTTAAACTTAATTCAGTAGCTGGCACACAACAGGCATTCAATAAATGTTTGCGTTGCAGGGCTCCTGGCGGGCACAATGGGAGGCACAGGGCTCAACGGGAGGCGCAGGGACTCTTGATCTTAGGGTTGTGAGTTCAAGCCCCATGTTTGGTGGAGAGAGGACTTAAATAAATAAATACAAATTTCTAAGAAATTTTTGAGTTCCAGACTTCTTTGGTCTGAATCCCAGAGATCTCCCCAATGTTCCTTTTTTCTTTTTACTTACCAAGCCTTAAAAATTCACCCATTTAAGATGTGTACAGTTCGGTGGTTTTTATTTTTTTATTATTTTTTTCATAAAGTTCAGTGGTTTTTAGTATATTCGTATATAATGTTGCCAAAATCACTACTATCTAATTCTACAATATTTTCATCACCCCAAGAAGAAATCTCCACAGGTTAGCAGCCACTGCCCTGCTCCCGGCAACAGATAATCTCCTGTCTCTATGGCTACGCCTCTTCTGGAGGTTTCATATAAACAGAATCATACAATACATGCATGGTCTTTTTGTATTTGGCCTCTTCCCCTTGGCGATGTTTTCTTTTTTGTTTTTAATTTTATTTATTAATGAGAGATACACAGAGGCAGAGACAGGCAGAGGGGAGAAGCAGGCTCTATGCAGGGGCCCCAATGTGGGATTTGATCCCAGGACCCCTGGATATGCCCTGAGGCAAGGCAGACGCTCAACCACTGAGCCACCCAGGCGTCCCTCGGCAATGTTTTCAAAGTTCATCCACACTGTAGTGTGTGTTCACAAGTCCTTTCTTTTTAATGCTGAACTATGTTCCGTTCCACTGTATGGATATATCTTGTTTTGTTGATCCATCCATCAGTTGATGGACATTTGGGTCATTTCCGCTTTTTGGTGATTACAAATAAGGCTGCTATGAACATTCGCACACGAGCTTTTACGTGGACATTTGTTTGGACTGATGTTTCCCCTGGCTATCCCTATACCTAGGAGGGGAATCGCTGGGTTATATGGTAATGCTATGCCTAACTTTTTTGGCCAATGCTGTTTTCCAAAGCATCTGCCACTTCTCAAGTGATGTAACTGCTTGGTGCCTCAGCTTATCCACCTGGAAAATGTATGATGAGATGTAAACAATATATGAAAAGTATCTACGGACACCTGGGTGGCTCAGTGGTTGAGCATCTGCCTTTGGCTCAGGGTGTGATTCTGGGGTCCTGAGATCAAGTTCCGTCATCTGGCTCCCTGAGGGGAATCTGCTTCTCCCTCTGCCTAGGTCTCTGCCACTCTCTCTGTGTTTCTCATGAATAAATAAATAAAATATTAAAAAAAAAAAAAAAGAAAAGAATCTAGAAGAGTGCCTGGCTCAGATCACATGCTTTGTGTCAGCTATGATTATCATCAGTGAGGGCTAGGAAATTTGTTTTTAAGATTCTGAAAGGCCAGGTCAATCCTCCTAGGGCTACTATGAAAACAGAACAAGTTAATGCCAGAAGTGCTTAGCACAGTGCCTATTACATACGGAGCACTCACTACAATGAGCTATGATGATGGAGACAGCTTCATCCAAGTGGCTAAGCACAGACTCCAGAGCCTGAATGAATGCTGGCCCTCTTAGCTGTATGTCCATGGGCAAGTAACCTAGCCTTTCTGGGCCTCAGTTTCTCCTTCTGTCTATTATACAGAGAGCACCTCCCACATAAGACAATCTACGGGTTAATAAACAAAAGGGGTGTAGCACTGTGGCTAGCACATACTAAATGTTACAAAAGTATTAGTTCTTAAATGGTATTATAATTCACCATCATTTGACTTTAAGAAAACCAAGGCCCAAGTTTACCCAGGCAGGAAGCCTGCCTTCAGCCCAGGTCTGTTTGAGATGGGCAGGTGTACACCATTTTATAGATGAAGAAACCAAAGCTCAGAGAAAAGAAGTCTCACAGCCACAAAGCACAGCTGGAAGTCCAAAAGCTTTGCTGTGGACCCCCTGACCCCAGCTTACCCTGTGGGAGCCCCTACTCATTCCAGGGAGTCCATTCTCTTTCCTAAGTCTCATTCTCTGATAGTCTATTCCTCCCTCCCCCAACCAATCAAGCTGTAAAGGAACAGGATATTACACTCTCCTTCCAAGAACTCCATCTGCTGAGCCAGGGAAAACCACTTCCTAGCGCTAGGGGTCCTGAGTAGGAAGGGAAAGGCCATGGGCTTGGCAGGAGGTTGGGAGGAGGGAATTCACTAGGCAGCCACAACCTAGGGGCAGAGCCAGAGATATATGGGGCACGTGGGAGGAGAGCTAAAAGGGCTGAGGGAGAGCCCAGCCTCTTATCCCCAAATTCCCTTATAACACCTCTTCCTGTTTCTCCTCCCAGTCAGAATCTCTCCACCTCTGGGAATCTTTCCTGAGAGGTCCTTTCCCTCCTGCCTCCTCACCCCTCTGACATTCTCTCCAGGTGCCCCCCCCCCATCTTTCCTGTCTCCAAGCCCCCTCCCCTGGAGTTGTTCCCTTTAGACTTCGAATTTCTTCTGGGTTTCAATTCCCTCTCTCAGGCTTCAGAAGGCCTTTTACTTGGGACATCACTTCTCTGATGCCAGGGCCTCCTCCCCAAGTTCCAAACCACACATGTTGCCTCCAAGGACGCTCTTTGTGGAGGAGGCTTCCTCCTCATTCTGACACCCACCTCCATTCATCTTTTTCCGGCTCCCTGCCCAAAGGATCCTTGCTTAAGGTCCAAAGACCCACCCTGAGGGAGGGTAGGCAAATCCAAAGCCCAGTCCTTGCTCCAAAAGCTCCTTCCCCATCTCTCAACACTTCCCTGCCTGCTCCCACTCAAGACCTCTCCTTCTTGGAAAGATCTGGTCCACTCCTCCCCATCCATTTCTAATATTCGCTCCCACCTTCTAAGCCTCCTCCCGCTTTGCAGCACACTTCCCTGGACTCGAAAGCCCCATTCTGCACAGTAGCCGACTTCCCATCTCCAGAGCCCAGTCTCCTCCCCTAGAGATTCTCGCTCTCATCAGGAGTACCCCTCCCGTTTCAACACCCTCTCTGCCTTCATTGTCAGCTTCCGGCTTCTAAAGACTCCTTCTCTCCCATCCCAGTGTCTCCCATTCCCCAACTATCCTGCCACACTCCCAGAGCGCCCTCCTCGTAAGACGCCCCCACCCCACCTCCAATCCCGTCTCCCCACCTCCGAGATCCCGCTTCGCGAGTTCCCTCCCCATTTCAACCTCCACCTCCTCAGTCATCTCCAATGTCTCCCTCCCGCACAGCCCTCTCCCCTCGGCACCCGGCCTCTAATGTCCCCTGGCGTCGAGCCCTCCGGCGCACTCCCGCGCCCAGAATCGCCGCGCAGCTGCCCCCTTGCCCCGGGCCTCGGGTCGGCCCCAATCCCGAGAGCCCGCGCCCGGCCCAAACCAACGCACCGCGGCAGGGGAGGCTTGTCAGTACCCGACCGAGCCTCGAGTACCTGCACGTGGACCCACCCTCCGCCCGGCCCCAACGTGGGCGCGCCGCCGTTACCATGGCGACCCCCGTCCGGACCCCAGCGGCCCCGGTCCCGCGGCTCCTGGGCAGCTCCGGCTCTCGCAGCAGTTAGGGGACCCGGGGCTAGAGCGGACTTCCGGCAGAAGAACTCGCCCGCCCTCTCGCGCACAGCCCACTGGGAAGTGTAGTCTCAAGAATGCCTTCGCTCAGCCAGGCTGCAAACCTGGGAAAAAGGGCCGATCCCGCTTCCCAAAAGGCCGCGCGACTGTCCTTTTCCCACCACGTAGTACTGACCCCGAATGTATACCGGGAGTTGCGGGCGAATGTCTCTGCCGAGGACTACAATTCACGACCTGCGTGTCTGCCAGCAATGGGGACTTGCATTCTGGGGAATGTAGTTCTGGTAGCCCTGCGTCCACCCCCATCCTCCCAAGGCAAGAAGAAGTGCATGCTGGAAATAGTAGTTTTAAGTAAGGAACTCCGCTGTGGGAGCTCGAAATGTAACTCTTTCCGCGCTCACCTAGTGCTTTGTTTAAAATATCTCGAATGTTTCCCTATGGGAGATGGACAGTGGTTTAAGATAATTATTTTGAGAGTCAGAACTGTGTACAAATCCTGTCACTGCATTTCCTACCAGGGGACTTTGGGAGAATGACTTCACCTCTAAATTCAGTTTCTTCATCTGTAAACAGGAGTGATCAAGAGGTCACCACAGTATGGTTGTTTTAAAGCCTCAGTAAGGGGGCACCTGGGTGGCTCAGTGGTTGGGCGTCTACCTTTGACTCAGGTCATGAACCCGGGGTCCTGGAATCGAGTCTGCATCAGGCTCCTCAGAGGGAGCTTGTTTTACCCTCTGCCTATGTCTCTGCCTCTCTGTGTGTCTCTCTTGAATAAATAAAAATCTTTATAAAGCCTCAGTAAGTTTCCAAAGTACTTATCACTGTGTTTGACACCTCGTAAGCGCTCAATACATGCTAGTTAACATCATGAAGGCTCATTGTTAACATATATCGGGTAATAGGGTACAGTTGTCTCCTTTCAGTTACTCAAATGGGTCAAGTTCTTTCCTAACTAAGCGACTTTCCTTTACGCTTGCTATTCCCTACATGGCCTTCCCTCATTCATTCTGTGGTTGGCCTTTTTTCTTCTTTTACCTTAAACACCACTTCCACAGACCTGCATAGAGGACCCTGGGTACAAAGGTCCCCTTCTCCTATCCCCAACAATTCTATAGGTTAGTTTGATTTTTTTTTAGTAATGTCACTGGGGAGACCCCATGGTCCCCTGTAGTTCAGGAAACTCCTAGAAGCTTCTGCCTCTCACTTTCATCCTTAAGAAACTAACTATAGAGGAATCCCTGGGTGGCTCAGCGGTTTGGCACCTGCCTTTGGCCCAGGGCATGATCCTGGAGTCCCGGGATCGAGTCCCATATCGGGCTCCCTGCATGGAGCCTGCTTCTCCCTCTGCCTGTGTCTCTGCCTCTCTCTGTGTGTGTCTCTCATGAATGAATAAATAGAATCTTAAAAAGAAACAAACAGAAAGAAAAGATTCACCCAGTTATTTAAAAAAAAAAAAAAAGAAAGAAAGAAAGAAAAGAAACTAACTATAATGAATTGCTGGAACAGGAAAAGAAATATTGGAGGATAAGATGCCTGTGCAGATGAGTCAAAAAATGCCCAATAGTTACCTCAGCTTCATTATAACGTTAAAATTCCTCTCTGAGTATCTTTTTAAAGATTTTATTTATTTATTCATGAAAGACACACAGATAGGCAGAGACATAGGCAGAGGGAGAAGCAGGATCCCTGCAGGGAGCCTGATTTGGGACCTGATCCAGGACCCAGGGTTCACAACCTGAGCTAAAGGCAGATGCTCAACCACTAAGCCACCCAGGTGCCCCCCTCTCTGAGGGATGAGGAATATTCATCCCAAGCCCCTCATGAAAGGAGGCTGCTTACCCTTGTTTGTGGAGTCACACCTTTGGAAATTATTCCCGTAATCTCCTTATTTGTACAAACAGTGATGACTTTGTGTGGTAACTCCACCTGGTGTAATCTCTGTCTATAACTCACAGAGGAGGGGACCTGCTTTGATCTGGTAACAATAGCCTTTATTACAATTTTTAATGATTTCACTGGGAGCCGTGTTGTCTACATCTCCCGTTAGGTGGTTGAGGGCAGGGACGCTATTAACGTATCTACATCATCTAGAATATGGTGACACTTGGTAAGCACTCAATAAAGTATTACTATAGATACTGAAGAAAGACTCAATCCTAATAGAAACAAAACATATAATAGAACAATGTAAATTAAAAGTATAGTATCAGCAGAAGAACCAACACACCACTATGGAATTATTGCAAGGGCAAAAAAAGGTTAAGGATTGGGATCCCTGGGTGGCTCAGTGGTTTAGCGTCTGCCTGCAGCCCAGGGCATGATCCTGGAGTCCCAGGATCAAATTCTATATCGGACTCCTTGCATGGAGCCTGCTTCTCCCTCTGCCTGTGTCTCTGCTTCGCTCCCTCTCTGTGTGTCTCTCATGAATAAATAAATAAAAATCTTTAAAAAAAAAGGTTAAGGATCATTTCTATCTTGTGCTCTGCTCTATCTCTAATAGAACTGGGACTGAGGGATCCCTGGGTGGCGCAGCGGTTTGGCGCCTGCCTTTGGCCCAGGGCGCGATCCTGGAGACCCGGGATCGAATCCCACGTCGGGCTCCCGGTGCATGGAGCCTGCTTCTCCCTCTGCCTATGTCTCTGCCTCTCTCTCTCTCTCTCTCTCTGTGACTATCATAAAAAAAATAAAAAAAAAAAAAAGGACTGAGATAAGGTAAACAAGGTGCCCAGGGTGTAAATTTTTTTTTTTTTTTTTTTTTATGATAGTCACACAGAGAGAGAGAGAGAGGCAGAGGCATAGGCAGAGGGAGAAGCAGGCTCCATGCACCGGGAGCCCGACGTGGGATTGGATCCCGGGTCTCCAGGATCGTGCCCTGGGCCAAAGGCAGACGCCAAACTGCTGCGCCACCCAGGGATCCCCAGGGTGTAAAATTTAAAAGAGCACTCACTCTTAGGTGTTGACCCAGCCCTTGCACAAGCCTGAAAGTAAGCATCTCCTTGAAGTTTGTACCCTGGATACCTTGCTTGCCTCACCTTATTCCAGCCCTGATTTCCAGGGTTCAGCTCAGAGCCTAGTACAAGTCTGGTGTTAAGTAAACATTTGTCGAATGAATGAATGAACAGGTATCAAGAAAACAGACACTGTCCCCACCCAGACAACATTCATGGTCTGGCAGGGAAAACAGACTTAAAGGACATTATGCAAGTAAATTTTATTTAAAACTCCTTCGCAGGGACGCCTGGGTGGGTCAGGTTGCGTGATCCCAGGGTCCTGGGATCGAGTCCCGCATCAGACTTCCCACAGGGAGCCTGCTTTTCCCTCTGCCTATGTCTCTGCCTTCTCCCTGTGTCTCTCATGAATAAATATATAAAAATCTTTTTAAAAAATCTACTTCGCAAACAATATTTCTTATCTCACTCAGTTTCTGTGGGTCAGTAATTTGGGAGTAGTTTAACTGGGTGGTTCTAGTTTGGAGTCTCTCATGAGGTTGCAATCAAGGCATCAGCTGGTGGGGGTGGGGGCACCTCGGTGGCTCAGACAGTTAAACATCTGCCTTTGCCTCAGGTCATGATCTCAGGGTCCTGGGATGGAGCTGCATTGGGCTCCCTACTCAGCAGGGAGTCTGCTTCTTCCTGTCCCTCTGCCCCTCCCCCTGCTGTCCTCTGGCTCTCTCTCAAAATCTTTAAAAACTAAAATGAAATAAAACCTTAAAAAAAAAAAAAAGACATCAGCTAGGAATGCAGTCATTTGAAAGCTCGATTGGATTCATCCAGATGGGTCACTCCTAGGATTGCCCAATTAATGCTGTCTTTTTTTTTTTTTTTTTTTTTTTTTTTACATTTTATTCATTTATTGACAGAGAGAGTGCCCTAAATGCTGGCTCTTGACAGGAGGACTCAGTTCCTCACCAGATGGACCTTCCCACAAGGACACATGAGTATCCTCATATGGCAGCTATTTTTCCCCTAGAGTGAATGATCCAAGAAAGGGCAAGGCCAAAGCAGCAATGTCTTTTATGACCTTGCCTCAGCCGTCACGCCCTTTCACTTGTGCCATATCTTGTTGGTACACAGATCAACCATATCTTACATAGCAAGGGACAATAATACGTAGTGAGAATTATTGCAATTCATCTGAGGGGCCTGGCTGTCACAACTGCTTATAGCTGAGGCACCTGGCCTAGCTGAAATGTTAGAGACAGCTTCCACAGAGGGAGTGACATTTGAGCTGAGATCAGAAAATGAGTGCATGTTAACCAACCATTGATTAATGTTGCAGGGGCGAGGGTTGGGGGCAGAGTGCATTTACTTTCTGTGTATTTATTTATTGGAGCCAGTTTTTAAAAGATTTTATTTATTGATTTGAGATAGAGAGCATGAGCATGGAGTGGGGGGGCAAAGGGAGAGTGAGAAGCAGGGAACCCCACTCAGGGCTCAATCTCCCCTAGATCATGACCTGAGCCAAAGGCACATGCTTCATTGACTGAGCCACCCAGGTGCCCTGGAACCATTTTTTTTTTTTTAATTTTTAAAATTTATTTTATTATTATTATTATTTTTAAGGTTTTATTTATTTATTCATGAGAGACACACAGAGAGACTGGCAGAGACATAGGCAGAGGGAGAAGCCGGCTCCACACAGGGAGCCCCACGTGGGACTGGATCCCAATCCCTATCCCAATACTGATCCCGGGTCTTCAGGATCACACCCTGGGCCAAAGGCCGCGCTAAACCACTGAGCCACCAGGGCTGCCCCAATATGTTCCTTTCATAAAAGAGGACATCTCCTTAGCCTTCTCCATAACGACACAAAGATCACATGTAGGGAATTTTTACATTAATACTACACTATAATCTAATATAGGCCTATATTAAAATATCCCTTAAAAAATAAAATATCCCTGATCATCCCAGTAATATGCCTTACAGATTTTTACTTTTTTTCTTTTCTTTATTTTTTTTTAAGTAGACTCCATGCTGGGCCTTCAACTCATGACCTTGATATCAAAAACTGAATTAAGATCGAGAGTTGGGGGCAAGCCCCGGCGTCGCAGCGGTTTAGCGCCGCCTGCAGCCCGGGGTGTGATTCTGGGGACCAAGGATCGAGTCCCACATCGGGCTTCCTGCATGGTGCCTGCTTCTCCCTCTGCCTGTGTCTCTGCCCCTCTCTTCGCTCTCTCTGAATGAATAAATAAATAAATCTTAAAAAAAAGGGGGGGAGGGGATCCCTGGGTGGCGCAGCGGTTTAGCGCCTGCCTTTGGCCCAGGACGCGATCCTGGAGACCCGGAATCGAATCCCACATCGGGTTCCCGGTGCATGGAGCCTGCTTCTCCCTCTGCCTATGTCTCTGCCTCTCTCTCTCTCTCTCTCTCTCTCTCTCTCTCTCTCTCTCTCTCTCTCTCTGTGTGACTATAATAAATTAAAAAAAAAAATCAAGAGTTGTACGCTAACCCTCTGAGCCACTCAGGCACCCCTAGGTTTTTTGTTTTGTTTTTTGTTTTATGTTCCAGAATCCAATCCAGGATTTCAGGTGGCATTTTTTTTAAGATTTTATTAATTTATCTACTCATGAAAAACAAACAGAGAGAGGCAGAGACACAGGCAGAGGGAGCCGGATGTGGGACTGGATCCCAGGACTCAGGATCATGACCTGAGCCAAAGGCAGATGCTCAACCACTGAGCCACCCAGGTGCTCCTGAAGGTGGCATTTAATTGTCATGTTCCTTTAGCTTTCTTTGATCCTTAACCAGTTTCCTTGCTTTGTCAGTATTTCAAGACATTTACATTTTTGAATAGTCCACATCAATTATATTGCAAAATGTCCCTTCATTTGGGTTTGTCTGATGTTTCTTCATGATTAGATTCAGGTTTGACATTTTGGGGCAGGAATATCACAGAGAGATCCTGTGTACTTCTCAGAGTATCCCGTGATGGATATGTGATGCTGGTTTGTCTCTTCCTTCGTGTGTGTGATCATTTGGCTAAGGTAATGTCTGCCACATTTTTCTTTTTTAAAAGCTATGCGATCCATCTGATACCAAACTCATAAGCAACATAAGGGAAAAAAACCCTGTGCATCAAAATTAAAAGCTTTTGTGCATCAAAGGACGCTATCAAGAGAGTGCAAAGACAACTCACAGAATGGAAGAAAATTTTTGCAAATCATATATCTGATAAGGGCTTGCTATCCAGAGTATATGGAGAACTCCTACTACTCAACAACCACAAACCTCAATTCAAAAATGGGCAAAGGACTCAAATAGACATTTCTCCAAAGAAGCTATACAAATGGCAAATAAGCATAGCGAAATATGCTCAGCATCGCTAGTGTCTGGAGGAAATGCAAATGAAAGCCACAATGAGATACCACTTCACAACCTTTATGATGGCTACTATCAAAAACAAAAGAAAACAACCACCCATAGCAGTAAGTGTTGGCAAAGATGTAGGAAAACTGGAACCCTTGTACATTGCTGGTAGAAATGGAGAATGGTGCAGCCACTGTGGAAAACAGTTTGGTGGTTCCACAAAAAAGTTAAATGTAGAATTACCACATGATACAGCAGTTTTATGTTTGACCATATATTCCAGGTAACTGAAAACAGGGATTCAAATTCCTGTACGCTAATGTTCCTAGCAGCATTATTCACAGTACCCAAAAGTCCAAATGTCCCTTAACTGATGAATGGCTAAACAAGATGTAATATATACAATGCAATGTTCTTCAACCTTAATAAGAAATTCAATTCAGGGGACATCTGGGTGGCTCAATGGTTGAGCATCTGGCTTCAGCTCAGGTCATGATCCCAGGATCCTGGGATCAAGTCCCACGTCGGGCTCCCTGCATGGAGCCTGCTTCTCCCTCTGCCTGTGTCTCTGCCTCTCTCTCTCTCTCCTGTCTGTGTATTCTAAAGAATAAATAAAAAATCTTTAAAAAAAAAAACCAAAATCTTTAAAAACTAGAAACCTCAAAACAGCCCTGTGATGTAGGTATTAATATTGTCAATCCCATTTTAAATATGAGGAAATTGGGCAGCCCAGGTGGCTCAGCGGTTTAGCACCGCCTTCAGCCCAAGGCCTGATCCTGGACACCTGGGATCGAGTCCCACGTTGGGTTCCCTGCATGGAGCCTGCTTCTCCCTCTGCCTGGGTCTCTGCCTCTTTCTCTCTCTTTGTGTCTCTCATGAATAAATGAATAAAATCTTTAAAAAAATAAATATGAGGAAATTGAGGTACACAGAAGTTGAGCAACTTGCCCCAGTCACGCAACTATTGTAAATGATGGAGTTGAGATTCTAGGCCAAGCATTCTGGTTCCAGAGTCAATGCCTCAAGGCACTATACTATGCTGCATTCATGTAGTGTATAGAGAGGTATAGAAGAAAACACATTTCTGGGGAGGCAAGTATGATGAGTTTGGATTTTCCATGGAGACTGGATTTTATCTGGAGTATTTTCATTTCTTGCAAGGACAAGAAATTCATGTAGTATTACATAACTTAAAATAGTTAAAGAGAGTAATGTATAACAATGGGAAAAATGGGCAAAAGATTTGAACAGACTTCACAAAAGCTGCTATTCAGATGGCTTTCACATCCATGAAAAGATGCTCAACCTCAGGAATCATTGGGGAAAGACAAATTAAGACTACAAAAGATACAACTACACAATCATTAGAATGGCCAAAATTAAATTTAAAAGATAGAAAAGGTGGATCAGCTGAAATTCTTACACATGACTCCTGGGATGAAAATTAGTATATCCGCTTTGGGGAAGGTGAACACACGTGCACTCTGTGACCAGCAGTTTCACTCAGGTACTTAGCTAGCAGAAATGAATACATATGTTTACCAAAAGTCTTTTTAAAAATCAATCTTTCTTTCTTTCTTTCTTTCTTTCTTTCTTTCTTTCTTTCTTTCTTTCTCCCTCTCTCTCTCTTTCTCTTTCTTTCTTTCTTTCTTTCTTTCTTTCTTTCTTTCTTTCTTTCTTTCTTTCTTTCTTTCTTCCTTTCTTCTTTCTTTTCTTTCTTTCTTTCTTCTTTCCTTCCTGAGAGTGAGCATGAGCAGGAGGGACAGAGAGAGAGGGAGAGAGACTCTCAAGCAGACTCCTACTGGGAGCTCCATCTGATAAGATGGAGTCTCCCTGAGACTATGACCAGAGCCAAAACCCAGAGTCATATCCTTAACTGACTACACCACCCACGTGCGCCACTAAAAAACATATTCTATTTTTTTTTTTTTTTTTTTTTTTTTTTTTAAATTTTTATTTATTTATGATAGTCACACACAGAGAGAGAGAGAGAGAGGCAGAGGGAGAAGCAGGCTCCATGCACTGGGAGCCCGACATGGGATTTGATCCTGGGTCTCCAGGATCGCGCCCTGGGCCAAAGGCAGGCGCCAAACCGCTGCGCCACCCAGGGATCCCATATTCTATTTTTTTTTAAAGATTTGATTTATTCATGAGACACAAAGAGAGGGAGGAAGAGGGAGAAGCAGGCTCCATGCAGGGAGCCTGATGCGGGACTCGATCCCAGGACTCCAGGATCACCCCCTGGGCCGGAGGCAGGCGCTAAACCGCTGAGCCACCCAGGGATCCCAAAAAGACATATTCTAGACTGTCATAACAGCAGTGTTCTTAATAGCCCCAAGGTGGAAATTACCCAGATGCTCGCCGAAACTAGAATGGATCAATACATTTTATTTCATTCACATAGTGAAATACTACGCAGCATTGAGAGTGAAAGATCTAGCTATACACAGTAACGTGGATAAGTCTAACAACGTGGATTAAAAGAGTCCACTTGCACACTTTCATTTATATAAGGTATAAAAACGGGCAAAACTAATCTACAGCCCTAGAAATTGGGATAGAGGTTTTCATCGTGAAGGGGAGGAAGTGACTAGAACGGGTTGGGGGGGTTCCTGAGCGATTGGTCACATTCTGTGTTTTTATCTGGGTACAGGTTACGGGGGGGGTGTTTTTGTGAATTATTCATCGGGCTGTACAGTTGTCATTTGTGTCCTTCTCCGTTCCATATTTCAATTTTCAAATCCTATAGAAATGGAGAGATTCGTCATCCATCCTTCCATCAGATATGTAGTCCATGCCCACTGTGTGTCCAATCACTGGCGGGGCGGCGGGATCCAGCAGTGCATCCGAGCATCCCCGCCTTCCGTTCCTTCCCCGCGATTGGCTGCCCTTTCGACCAATGGCGAGAGAGTTCACCTCTCTTTGACATTCCCCCGCGGCCTCAGCTAGACGCAGCTTCCCGGCTTCGGATTGTAGGAGGCGCTGTGAGCTCACTGACTTTTGGACGAGCGCAGACCTGGTCCCCACCCTCTGTCAGATTCTTTTCACGCTCTGAGAAATGTAGAGAGAATTTGCTCCAGCACATTCACCCTCTTTGCAAAACTCTTTTGGGGATTTTTTCTGGCTGTGCGTTTCTCCAATTAGGGTCCAGAACCCCAGGCCCTGCCTTGTACCTACGCTGCTACTTTGGGTGGTGTGACGTCCAGTCCTCGGGGCCTTTCAGGGTGATGCTTGGGAAATCTTGACAGCGGCCCAGGCCAGCAGTCGGCACTTTTCTCTGTCAGCTAATTGTTTACTCGGTTGTTTATTTATCCTGGAGTGGAAGCTAGCCGGGTGTGCGGGGGCGGCTGCCCCCAGGGAAGCCTGCTTCCTGTGGTTGGCTTGCTCAGCTAACACTGGCCCTCCAGCGCACAGGAAAGAATTGGAGAGCTGGGAAGGCGCTCCTTGAGAGTTCTGAACGAACGTTCACTCAAGGAAACACTGCATGAGCCCTTGCCTCGTGCCTGGACCTGTGCTGGACGCATCAACATTGACTCAGCCCCTGCTCTGCGCTCACTGGGTTCGCAGTCTGCTGGGACAGAAGGACCCGTCACTAGACAGGGACAGCCCAGGATGGTCAGGGATTGTATGGAGGATCCAACAGGGCTATGGGAACGTAGAGGGCGTGCCTGACCCAGCCTGTGGATTAGGAGGGCCTCCTGGAAGAGGGGTCATATGAACTAGCGTCTCAAAGATAGGTAGGAGTTACTCATTAGACAAGAACTGTCTTTTCAGCCATCTCCTTTGTTTAGCATGGGATTTATTCATTTATTTATTAATAAGTATTTATTGTGGGCTATTTGCCAGACTGAAGAACTAGCCAGACAGAACTCCTGCCTTCAGAGGGCTCACACACAAAATGGTGATACCAATAGAGAATTTCAAGCCCTGGTGGAGTGCCATGAAGAAGCAATAAGTGTGTAGTCATCTGACCTCCACTGCCTGAGGTTTAATTTCAAATCTGCCACTGACTAGCTGTGTAACTCTGTGCCTTAGTAGAACCATAACCACTATAATCTACTCATAAGATGTTGAGAATTAAGTGAGTTAATATGTTTAAAGTGTTTAAAATGTCGCCTAGCATAAAATACTGTTTTCATCAAATAAGGACTCCAGCCAAATCTGGGAAGCCACTTTGAGGAAGTGATGTTAAGCTGAGCCTTGAAGGACAGGGTAGAGTTGACAGGCTCCAAAAGACAGAGAGGGACATCTAGGTCCAGCGGGAAACCAGTCTTCTTTATTCTAGGTGCTGCCAGTTCACAGTCTTTCTAAGAATTGGATGACCTGAACATGGCATTAGAGTTATAAAGACATATTAATTTGAGGTGGGGAATCCCTCAAGTGTTCCCTTGTTCCCTCAAGTGATCTAAAAATCATTTACAAACTAAGGTTTGTGGTGACAGCCTAAAGAAAACCTGGGCCACACACTTGATTGGTTTGGCTCACAGTACTTAAAAAACAACAACAAAAATACACAACTAAAAACCGGATTATGTACATAAAAAAATGTTAAGTCGGAAAAGTCAAGGGAAAGGACTCTGATCAGTAAAAAAAAAAAAAAAAACTTTATTTAATGGGATACTTTAAAACTTGAGGGCATAAAGGGTACCTGGATGGCTGTCAGTAGAGCATGCGACTTGATCTCTGGGTTGAGTTTGAACCCCACATTGGGTGTAGAGATTATTTTTTAAAGGATTTATTTTTATTTATGATAGACACACACACACACAGAGAGAGAGAGAGGCAGAGACACAGGAGGAGGGAGAAGTAGGCTCCATGCCAGGAGCCGACGTGGGACTCGATCCCAGGACTCCAGGATCGCGCCCTGGGCCAAAGGCAGGCGCCAAACCGCTGAGCCACCCAGGGATCCCCAGTTTTTTTTTTTTTTTAAGATTTATTTATTTTTATTTATGATAGACACAGAGACAGAGATTACTTTAAAAGAATAAATAAAACGTCAGTATTTGTAATTGTGCCTATCAACTTTTCTAAAGTAATACTTTTTAGCACTTTACAAATCTATCTCATTTAATCCTCTCAGCAACCCTAAGAGGGAGGTGCGACGATTATTCCATTTTGTGGATGAAGAGACTGAGAAAAAAAAACACGCAAAATGCAATAGAAAACAGCCTTTCTTCATGCATTCCGTAAATATTGACTCCATGCCCAGAACGCTCATCTTCCACCATGCATACTTCCGGAGGGGTCCCAGAGGAACCCCTCCTCAGTTCAGAAGAACTCAAGGGTTACAGCAGTGCCCCTTCCCATCATTACTGTTTACCCTGCACGGGCCAAAACTGACATTTGATTTGCAGTCATTTGCACAATGCTGACTCGGAGGTCAGGGCTGCGTACAGGAGCGGACCCCTGTCTCGCTCCCGGGCCTGGGCGATCACCGAATCCAGAACAAGTCGTATCAACCGGCGCGCTGCCTGCACATTTTCTTCCCTGCGGAGGGAAAGAGCACGCGCTTCCGAGCCCTGCCCCTCCTTCCGGAACGACAAATTACTAGGCTTGGATTGGGCTGGGGAGGGCCACGCCTCCTCGTGTCCTCCAATCAACTCCCTCGCTGGGTGTTCTCCCTTCCCTTCAGCCCCGCCCCACCGCCCCACGTTACGTCGCTCCATCTCACCTCCTCCGTTATCCCAGGGGCTGAGGCTCGCGCGGCAAACCCACCTCCCCTTACCTCCCATTGGCTGGTCAGGTCCCGCGCGAGCGGGATCGCGCCCTTCGCCCCCGCCCCCAAAGCCGGGCCATGCCTCTCCCCTCCCGCTTTCTCCACGAACCCCCACAAGGAGGGGTCGGCTGCTTCTGGCGCGCGCAAGAGCGCGCGCGACTCCCGCGGGCCACTCCCTCCGCCTTGCGCCAGGCAGTCCCTCCCGCGCACGCGCACTTGCCCGCCCCATTCCCTTTGCCTGCTCGCAGGCTGCCTGGTGCCGTCTCGCGCCGCAGCCACCGCAGTAGCGGCATTTCTTTGGGGCGCACGCGCATTATGGTCTCCGCGCTCGTTCCCAGCCAGAGGCCGCGGTAGTGGCACTGAGCCCCTTGGGCGCATAGCCGCCCTCACTTCGTCTCCTGCCCGGCGCCGGTCATCCTCTGGCGGCGCGCACCCCGGGGCCGTTATCCTCTCGCAACGGTCCGCACGCCACGCACGCGCAGTAGCGAGGAGCGCGCGCGCGCGGGAGCGGCGGCCGCAGGAAGGAGGTGCCGCCGTCGCCATTGCGAAGGAGGGAGGGAGCGAGCGAGCGAGGCTGGTCCGCCCTCCCCTGGTTCCCGCCCCTCCCCCCTTCCCCTCCCCGCCCCCCCGCCCCGAGGGAGAGCCGCGGCGCGGCGGGAGGAGGAGGTGGAGGAGGCGGAGGAGGGAGCCTGCGAGGGAGGGTCCGCCCGGCCCCCCGCCGCCGGAGCCGCCGCCGCCGCCGCCGCCGCCTCAGCCGCCGCTGGACGAGGAGCAGCAGAACATGGCGCCGGGGCCGCCGTCGTCGCTGCTGGGATCCTGGAGGCCGGAGCCGCGCTGAGAGCGCCCAGCTGGTGAGTGCGCGAGCTCGCGGGCCCCGGCGGCGAGGCCGGGCGCCGCCCCGCTGCGGGGTCCAAGGGGAGGCGGGGACCGCGGGGCCCGGAGCCCGCGAACAATGGAGGAGCCGGAGGGGGAGGGGAGGGAGCGGCCCCCCAGGCCCCCCGGGCCCCGCCGTCCCCGCTGCTTCGCGCTGCGGCCCGGCCCGCGGGGCCCGCCCGCCCTTTTGGACCTGTCCCTGCTCGCCCCAGGCCTGCTGTCCCCGCGTCTGCCCCCACCTTCCGACCCCTTTGGGATCTCGGTGTCTGTCGCGGCCACCCCCTCCTCACTTAAGCCACTCTGCTCCCAATTCTGCACCTCCCCCTTCCCTCTTCCGCCCTCGTTAATGCCCTTCGCCCCTCCAGGACTCTGCAGTGCTCTTGGGACCCACCTCCTCAGTGACCCTTCTGCATCCCTGAATTCTGGACCTTCACTTTGGGATTCGTGACCCTCCTGCCCCTCTTCGATTCTACTCTCACCACCTTCCAGATCTGTTGCCTTTTTTGACCCGTTTACTGTTATCCGCCGCCCTCTGTTGCACCCCCAGGAACTGTCCCTTTAGGACCTGCAGTTCCACCTCCTTGGAGATCCATCTGAGACCTTGTTCGTCTTGGCACTGCTTGCCCTTAGGTCTCCTTGGAGTTAATTCCACCTCCCTCTTGGGCTCTACTGCCCACTTGGGGGGCCTGCTGCACCCTAGGGATATTCCTCAGCTCTCCGACCCTTCCATGCCTCAGTTCGGCCCCTTGCCCCCTCTCGGACTCAGATGCACCATGCTTGCCTCCTCCGCTTCTCAGATCTTGCTCCCATTTGCCATTCAGACCTTTATTTCTCTTCCAAACCTTTCTACCTTTCCGATCTGCCCTTTGCCCAATCTCAGATCTTGCTGTGCCCCTAACCTGATTGCTTTTCGACTCTGCCTTCCATGAAGCAGCCTCCTCCCCTCCCGAAACCCTGCAGCTCTCATTTCTGCCATTCACTTCTCTGACCTCCCTAACTCAGCCTGCCCGCAGCCTCCGTGCTGCCCTGCAGGCCCCAGTTCTGCCCAGTGTTCTTGAGGTTTCCTCTTCTCCACCTCCTCGTTGGCACTGTAGAGCTGCCTCATTCATTCGCTCCCCCTTTCTTTGACCTGTTTCCCCTTCACTTGTTCTCTGCTTGAGATCTGCTTCTAGCCTCCTCTTTGCTCTGAGTCCTCTCCTCTCTATTTTGGCTCTTCTTAAACTTGCCCTATACCTCGGTAAATCTTTGATAACTTCCCTGACCCATCACCCCTTTCCTTCCCATTTTGCTGCATCTCACAGACCTGCCCCAGATCCTTTTTTGCATCTGCTCAGCTCTGTCTCATCCGCTCTAACGTTTTCCTCCCAGCTCTGCCCTTTTTGGAGCTGTCCACTTGCCCACCTATCTTTTTGACCCATTTTAACTTTACTATTGCTGTTCCCTCTTGGAATGGCTTCTTTAATCCTGGTCTTCCTGTAATTGCATCCCACCTGTGTTGTCTCTTAATTCTGGTTTTCCACCTGGACCTCCTTCTCCCCCCACCATTTTGATTCAGATCTCAACCTCCACTCTTTCCTTTCTTGTATTTGTTCTCCCTCCTTTGTCCTTTTACCTCCTTTTTGAGTTCTCCTTCTCCCAGTTCTGCCCAATAGTAAAGAGATCTTCTCAACCATTCTTTCCTATCACTGGCTGCCTCCCCACTCCCCAGCTCCCTCTTGGAGCCATCTCAGTTCTTGGATAGATTTTCCCTCTGCTTTTGGTAACCATTTCCCAATTCTGTTCCTTGTTGACTTGTTTCCTCACCTTTTCTTTCCCTTTGTATCCTGTCAAGCATCTTCTTTCCTGTTTGGTTCCTGTCAGGCTTGTTTCTCCCAGCTCCCTACCCTTGACCCGCCCATTCCCACTGAGTGCTTCCCCTCTTGAGGCTTGTGTTCCTCTAGCATCCAGTCTTCAGCATTCAGAGGGGAAGGGTCTGAGTTGAGCCTAGGGTTCTCTAGGCTCTGGTGTAGACTGCAGATTCACTTGGCACCCTCACCCTCAGGGTTTTATTCCCAGAGATCCTGTGAGATCTGGGTAGATAGGTGGGGGTTGGTTGGCTGGTTATTGCTCTCTGGAGTCTTGGGAGTGTCTCCCCCATTTTCCCTACTTCTACCAAGGTTAGTGGTGGTGAGGGGGGTAGATTTCTTTCCATTGCCCCAATTTTTTTTTTTTTCTCCTCTTTTCTATCTTGCTCCCCAGCCCGTTTCAGATCCCTGGACTTTGCATCTTTGTGTCCTTCGAGACAGGAGAGTGCAGCTGCTCACAGGTCATTCTTTTAATTCCCTCCCTCCTTCTCTGAGCTATTGTAAAGAGACAGTTGTACCCTCTCTCTCCTTCCACCTCCAAGGCCTTGGGAGAACTTAGAAGTGTGCTTTTTCCCCCTTCTCCCCCACCCCCACCCCATGACAATCTTATTTTTGTTTTATCTCTGGCTGGGGAAATGCTAGTTCTCAAGTTCTCCCCAATCCCACTGGGGGTTATGGCCACATTTGGTGTTTACTGCTCTGGGGCTGCAAAAGCTGCAGTGTTGCCTTCCCTAATGGCCTCTGGTTTGTAGTGTGATCTTTGGGAGGGTGGGCTTATTTCTTTTCACCTCTGCCCCAGGAAGGCTCCAGCTTCCTGGTCTTAAATAATTAGGGCCTGAGTTTGGAAAGCCCGTTGCGGTTGTTTGTGGAAAGAGAGAGTGCCAAGTGTCACTCAGATTTCTGCCCTCTGGTATTGCAGGCGCTCTCCACCAGGGGAGTTGAATGCCTCTGGGCAGATCCTTGCTGGAGTTGGGGGTGGGGGCGCTCTTTGGTGTAGGAGTATGTGGGTGGGCCCTGACACTCTCCAAGCCTTGTGAGTGACCTGATTTGGTAGAGTGAGGAAAGGGTGCCAGGAACTGGCTGATACGATGAGATTTTTTGGTTTTATTACCTGAGAAATGTACCTTAGCTGTGGAGCTTTTTCTTCAGTGATCTTATGATAGGGGTGGGGTTTAGGAAATTTATTCAGAGAAAGAGGTGTTTTTTTTGCAGAAAAGCCATCTAACCATTTTTTGTCCTTAACTTGGGAAAGAGAACCTTTGTATGTTCTAGGTTTATTTATTTTATTTCTTAAGTAAATCAAAAGCCTGATTCCCTCCCCCCCCCTTTCGCGTGGCCCAGGGCAATTGCATATTAAAACAGCCATCCAGCTGTGAAGGAACATTTACTGGAAGGACTTTATTTCTTAACTGAGCTATGATCAAACTTTGTTTACTTCAGCACTTATTTAGAAATAGTTTTGTGTGAACACTTGAAATAAAAAAGCGTTAACTGTTATCTACAGAATTGGACCATTGACTCCTCAAATGTTAGGGTATTTGTATATGATATAGTAAAAGAGGGACTAGATCATAGATCTAGTAATTCCCGTAGCTTCTGAGTTCTTAGGACTTTAAATTTTTTTTTTGAGATAATATTTATGAGAGAGAGAGAGAGAGAGAGAGAGAGAGGCAGAGACAGAGATACAGGCAGAGAGAGAAGCAGGCTCCATGCAGGGAGCCCAATGTGGGACTCATCCCGGGACTCCAGGATCACGCTCCCAGCCGAAGGCAGGAGCCAAACTGCTGAGCCACTGAGGGATCCCCAGGACTTTAAATTTTCTGACAAGCAGAGTCTGGTGATTTTAATTACCTATAGTGTGTGTCTTCATCATTATTGACTTAAGAATTTCAGTTCATCTGGTCCATTCATTTTTGAATTTTGGCCTTGTGAATCATTATTCATTCTATGAATTTATTTTAGAGTTTATGTTTTCCATGTTGGTATAAATAATTTTCTTCTTTTTTAAAAAAATATTTATTTATTCATGAGAGACATACGGAGAGAGAGAGTCAGAAACACAGGCAGAGAGAGAAGCAGACTCCATACTGGGAGCCCCATGCAGGACTGGATCCCAGTCCTGATCCTGGGACTCCAGGTCATGCCCTTGGCCAAAGGCAGAGACGCTCAACTGCTGAGCCACCCAGGATCCTTTGTTTTTTATTCTTAATGGGGAAGTAATAGCTAATTAAGAAGACAACTGTGTGTGCAGCACTGCTGAAATTTGTGTTTTAGAGTTTTTTAACATCATTGGCAGCATAGAAAGTTTCTTCATAGCCAAAGCCAAAGTTTATATAATTTGAAGAGAGGAGACAGAACAACAAAGGACTGAGTTTTCTTCCTAAACTGGTAATTGCTGTTACAAAGATTGTCATGTTTCTCTAATGGTAGCTGAGACTCCAACCTCAGTGTCAACATTTGCTTTCATGATGGAATTGGGTGCTACAGAAATCTGAGGTGGTAGCCTTGGCCTTCTGGAACAGTTAACATGCCAGTTGGGGGTGGGGTGTGGAGCAGGAGATAGTAGTAGATGACTCTTCAACCAAGTAGCAGATCTTCAGGGGCTCCTGCAGTGCCTAGAAAATCTCTGTAATACTAGTCTGATCAAAGTTTTTCTCTTCCTTTTTTTTTTTTTTTTTTAATTTTTATTTACTTATGATAGTCACACACAGAGAGAGAGAGAGGCAGAGACACAGGCAGAGGGAGAAGCAGGCTCCATGCACTGGGAGCCCGACGTGGGATTCGATCCCGGGTCTCCAGGATCGCGCCCTGGGCCAAAGGCAGGCGCCAAACCGCTGCGCCACCCAGGGATCCCCCTTTTTTTTTTTTTAAACTATTCTTTTGACCATATCCCCCTTTTCTTTTTCTTTTTTCTTTTTCTTTTTTTATATCCCCCTTTTCTTTTCCATCTTCTTGGCACAATAAGGCCAAAGCATTTAGGATAGTTAAAAAATAATCAGAAAATAGTCATTCTTCTCAATACATGTTACTTGGAAGAAGTTGTCCGCGTGTAAATCCATGGGCCTGATGGTAACTTTTGGCAAAGGACAGTCTAGGAGAAGTGAGGGATTCACAGATGACTGTAAAACTGCAGCCTCATAGGTGTTTCTTCAGACTTTGTGTGATAGGGAGATACAGCAGGTCAATATAGAGATTGACATGGTGAGAGAGTGTTTGTCCATCTCCCTCTAGTCTCTTCTGTTTTCACATCTTCAGTTTGTGGGGGCCTTCTGAGAGGTGGTAAGCTTCCTGCAGGGCCTTCCTGTGATCCACTATGACTATTGTCATTCACCACCTGGGTGCCTTAATTTACCCAGTCTGTGTGACATTTTATTGACCATCTAGTCTAGTTGTTTAAAATTTCCTTTTTACACTATATGAAATACATAAGCTTGGAGAGTCTTGAAGAGGAAAGGTGACTAGCAGAAATCCCTTGGATTTGGAGCAACACAGCTTGAAAACCTGTGCCTAGTCTAGCCTCCTGATTTAAGCTGGGAAAATGAACTTGCACGGAGCATGGTAACAGTTTTCCTGTCATAATTGAAGGAATATTGGAAGTAGAGGCAGAAGGCCTTCTGGTCTAGGCCTTAACCTAATTCGTGGGAACCTTGAACAAATCACTTCACCTCTCTGGGTTTCACATTCCTAGTATGAAGTCTAGTGTGCTGTCCAGCTCTGGTTGTAGAGTATTGTCCTGGACCACATACCAAGTTAGAGCTGGGACTGGGACTAGACTCCTGGTCCTGCTCTTTACCCCTCCATCGCCTCCACCCCTCCCCCTCATCTCCACATCGATCCTGTGGCCCAGAATTGGCTCTTTCTCTGGGCTCTTTCTCTGAGGGATGCAGTAAATTGAACTGGATTGCCTTTGTTGTATACTTTTTTCAAACATAAACACCGTCTCTTTTTCAGCCATTCATGTGAAAATTAGTTTATAATTTTTGGGGAAAGGGGCACCCAGATTGTATTCACTACCTAAGTAAAACCATATACCTCTTTTAAAAGCAATATGGAATCTTTCAAGCTGAGTCATTGTTGACCTACACTCTCAAATAGCTGTGTCTGAATAGCACTTGAATTGCTAGTATTAAGAAATGCAAACAAATCATTCATGTTCATCTTCCTGGAAGTTTATTTCTATTTAATTTTTGATACAATGCTTTAATGAGGTTTTGTCTATGAAGAATTCTTGAAAATAACTTTTGGCATCTGTCAGTCGGATTTTCATTTATTTGCTTCTATGGTGCTAAGAAGCACCATTAAGTTGATATATTAGCAGAAAACCAGGTGCTTTCAGCCATGAACCATCATCACAGGAAAGTAATATTTACTTTAGTTGAAAATAGCCAGACTTGCCTATCTCCTTCATCTTCCTTTATTGAAATGAACATTTTCTTTTTTTTCTTTTTTAAATTTTTAAAAAATTTTTTATTTATTTGTGATAGTCACACAGAGAGAGAGAGAGAGAGGCAGAGACATAGGCAGAGGGAGAAGCAGGCTCCATGCACTGGGAGCCCGACGTGGGATTCGATCCTGGGTCTCCAGGATCCCGCCCTGGGCCAAAGGCAGGCGCTAAACCGCTGCGCCACCCAGGGTTCCCTGAACATTTTCATTTATGAAATTTGTGGCAGTTGTGACTGTTGCATTATGCATCTGTGATATTTCATACCTTTTTTGCTCTCCTAGTGTGCATTCTTACCTGGAAAATGTCCTTTTGCTGGTCACTATGGTAATATTTGCACTTAGAAATCAAATTTGAACAACTGAGAGGCAGCTTCCTATGGTGTAAAGAATATTGAATTGATAATGAAGAACCTCTGGTCTAGCTCCAGCTCTGCTGCTTACTAGCTGTATGACTTTGGCCAAATCATTTTCACTTCCCTGGGCTACAGTTTCTTTATTTGAAAACTGAAGGGATTATACTAGTTGGTTCCCATTCTGCCTTATTTTATAGATGATAATACTTGATTGTTTCCACTTTCCAGGTAGTAAACTCCTTGAGGGTGTTTCTTTTATATCTTGTTACACCTAGCAAAATACCTTATATATAGTAGGCCCTACTACATATATGTTGATTGAACCCAAACAAGTGCCAAAGCCCTTTTTTCTCTTTTGTTGGGGTAGGTGGGTGGAGAGATGTGCACCAACGATAATGGCCATTTTTAGGCTTTAAACTCTCAGAGGGCATGCCCTCCTGGTCATCATTTAATTCTCATATATACATAAGAGAAGTATCCTAACCAGGGTTACACAGCTGAGAGTTTGAGAGCTGTGTTATAAATCCGTGTCTGTCTTATTTCAAGATCTGTGTTTATTTTATTAGTGCCTTGTTTCTTTGGGATATAAGAATAAGCTATAGGTTCATCCTCTTAAAGAATTTATAGTCAGTTGTGAATGATTAGCTATATGTAATGTAGGGTGGGTTGAGGGGAGTAAATATTGAATAGAGTATTCTGATGAATTTGTGTTTTTTTGTTTTTTGTTTTTTTTTTAAGATTTTATTTATTCATGAGAGACAGAGAGAGATAGAGGCAGAGACATGGGCAGAGGGAGAAGCAGGCTCCCTGTAAGGAACCCAATGCAGAGGACTCAATCCCAGGGCCTGGGATCATGCCCTAAGTCAAAGGCAGATGCTCAACCGCTGAGCCACACAAGTGTCCCTCAATTGAGAAAACTTTGGGCAACTAGGAATGTATAGGCAAAACTACACCTAGCCCCTTGACTTATTTGTGTAGAACTTACTACAATGCTTTTTTCAAAAACTGGGAATCAGAAAGTTGTTAAATAATGTTAGGGTGAAAATATGCTGGGCAGCTACAGCTAACAGCCCCTTGAAGTATAAAAAACTTAAAAAAAGTTTTTTCCATTTAAAAGAAAGGTCAGAATCATGGCTTCATCTATTGTATGAAGTACTGCAGTACTTAGGAATAAGACAAAAGAAAATGATTACCATTAATTGCCGTGGGCAATTAAAAAGGATTCTTTGTTCGGTAACAAATTGATTGTGTACAAATGGAAGCCAGTACTGCATTAATACAAGATTATTAGATTCTCAAAATCTGTATCTTTAACTAGAGTGGCTTTCACTTCAAGGGAATTATTTCACTGGGAGTAGTATACTTTTAAATGTTTGATGATAAAAGTATCACTAGGTCTTTATTTTCCAAAAATGTTAGGTTTGTAGGTAGAAGCCTGGTGGATGCTACTTTTGTGATATAATTTTTTCTCTCTCTCTCTCTTTTTTTTTAAAGATTTTATTTATCCATGAGAGACCCCCAGAGAGAGGTAGAGACATAGAGAAGCAAGCTCCCTCTGGGTAGCCCAAAGTGGGACTTGATCCTGGAACCCCGGGATCATTCCCTGAGCTGAAGCCAGACACTCAACCACTGAGCCACCCACGTGCCCCTGTGATATCATTTCTTTTTCTTTTTTTTAATATTTTATTTATTTATGATAGACATAGAAACAGAGAGAGAGGGGCAGAGACACAGGCGAAAGGAGAAGCAGGCTCCATGCCGGGAGCCCGACGCGGGACTTGATCCCGGGACTCCAGAATCACCCCTGGGCCAAAGGCAGGCACTAAACCGCTGAGCCACTCAGGGATCCCTGTGATATCATTTCTAATGGCCTGAAATAATTAAATACTTTTTGAATGCTGCTGACTTCTCAGAGATTTTTTTCCTCTGATTGATAAGTCACTAGAGGAATGCAGATAAAACCTTTGGTAAATGAGGAAAAAGGGGAAAGGGCTTCTCAGGGCTTAGTCAGTGAGTGAGTCTCTGCCAGTTGGTGTATGCCCAGCATTAGCCAACATCCATAAAGGCTTAAATGGCAACATTAGCTAACATACTTGTGATTGTGATTTCTTTTTTTTTTTTCCTCCATAGCTGTGATTTCATGTTTTGTGTGAATACAAGGAATACATATAGGGATCCCTGGGTGGCTATATGCGGTTTGGCGCCTGCCTTTGGCCCAGGGCGCGATCCTGGAGACCTGGGATCGAATCCCACATCGGGCTCCCGGTGCATGGAGCCTGCTTCTCCCTCTGCCTGTGTCTCTGCCTCTCTCTCTCTCTGTGACTATCATAAATAAATAAAAATTAAAGAAAAAAAAGTCAACATTTAAAAAAAAAAAGGAATACATATATTTTCTCCCGTACAGATCCTCTTTAAATTTTTTTTTTCAACAATTTTTTTTCAGATTTTTAAAAACTTATTCATGAGAGACACAGAAAGGCATAGAAACAGGCAGAGGGAGAAGCAGGCTCCCTATGGAGAGCCCCATGCAGGACTCGACCCCAGGACCCGGGATCGTGACCTGAGCCAAAAGCAGACGCTTAACCAACTGAGCCACCCAGGCATCCCAAATTTTTAATTTTTATTAAAAAAAAATTAAGGTGCAACTTACATGTAGAAAAGTACATAAATCTGAAAGTGTACCTTTCTGAATTTTCTACATATTGTCCAGACCTCTTTTTTGTATGGGGCATCACTTCCTTTTCTACACACTCCTTAAGTTGAAATTTATTTGAGCATCTCCATGTGTGAGGCATTTTAAGTCTTGATTTTACTAAAGGAATGTGAATTGTATAGAGTGATGTTTGTAACTTTTCCAAGTTTGTTAAGGTTACATATCTGATAAAGAATGGGATTATAGTGGAACACCTGGGTGGCCCAGCAGTTGAGCGTCTGCCTTCAGCTTAGGGTGTGATCCTTGGAGTTTCGGGATCGAGTCCCATATCAGGCTCCATGCATGGAAGCTGCTTCTCCCTCTGCCTGTGTCTCTGCCTTTCTCTATGTCTTTCATGAATAAATAAATAAAATCTTAAAAAAAAAAGAATCGGATAATAGTGATCTGGTACAAATTACCACAAGTGACAAAAGCATTCTTTTAATAACAAATCTTCCCTATTTGTGTTGTAATTCCAGAGTTTTTGGGTCTCTGTTTGCTGGGAATTAAAAGGAAATAGGTAGTGGTCACTGCTGGTGGTATATGATCAGGACTGTCAGGCACAAAAACTTGGTGTGAACTTTCTGGAAAGCATTTTGGCAAGGTTTTATTTAAAATTTTTAAAATATTTTATTTATTCATGAGAGACACACAGAGAGAGAGAAAGAGAGAGGCAGAGACACAGGCAGAGGGAGAAGCAGGCTCCACGCAGGGAGCCTGACATGGGACTCCATCCCTGGTCTCCAGGATCAGGCCCTAGGCTGAAGGTGGTGCTTAAACTGCTGAGCTACCCGGGCTGTCCTTAGCAGGATTTTAAGACATAAAATCCTTGATCAACTTATAGGAATCTAGATGGACCAAGAAATCGAGATGAGGACCAAGATTATATACAAAGATCTTAACTATAGTGATGTGTATAAAAAATAAACAATTTAAATCTTTTAACCTTAGAGGAATGATTGCTTTATTGAAAAGTATGGAGTCATTTTTAAAAAGGATGTTTTTTGGAGAATTCTTGACGTGGGAAAGTACACACAAAATAAAATTAAGTATGAGAAAAAAGCAGGATATAGAACTATAAACAGTATGATTCCAGTTGTTTTAAAATATATATGGGAAAAAGCAAAAGCAACATGCTAAAGTGCTGTTTGTATTTATCTTTGTGTTGTAGAATTTTGAGTGAAATTTTTTCCTGAGTTTTCCACAATGATTTTACTATTTTTTAAACAAAGGTTTTTTTTTTTTTTTCTTTCCTCCCTGTATGGTTATGTTATGTTTGGTGTTTATTATAAACACATGAAGAAAAAATTGAGCTGAAAAGCAAGAAATTAGTCGTTATGAGATCTGGTGGACTCTAGTACCTTTGAAGGTTAAGGCAGTCTCCCTTTCTTAGAACAATAATTGATTATTAGCAGCATTACCAGTTAATAGCAACAGCATGCTCATTGTGTACCAGGAGACTACCAAGTGTTCCCTCTATCCTCCTCACAATAACCCTCTGAGGTAGGTGGTATTTCATTTTGTAGCCAGGGAACTGGGGCTTCCATAGGGGACTTGCCCAAGGTCACGCAGCTGGTATAGCTGAGGCACTGTGGTTCAGAGCCTTGGCTCTATACTGACTCCTGCGGTGTGCTATCCACTTCATAGAATTGAGTGCACCCCAGAGATGAGAAGAACTTTTAAAGTCTGCTTTGTGGCTGATAGGAGAGCTGACCCATCTGTTCTCTTTTCTGAAAGGTGCCCCCCTCCACATGGCTTGTTTTAAGAGAGAGAATCTATTCGTATATTACTTTCTCTTTTCTCAATCAAAATCAAGAATGGACATGGCATACATTAGTTTTATCTTCCCTTTTATGAAACCAAGATTCTTTTAAGATGTAAATAATTTAGGGCTATTAAGCCAAAGAGGGAACAGACTACTTTGTAGTTCCAGAGGATAGAGATCCAGGGAGACAAGTTTCCTTTTTCCTCCCTGTTCAACCAATATTTGGGCGTCTACACTGCTGAAAGTCCTAGTTATATGGAATATGCCTCCTTCTCCCTCAGAGAGTTTATTTATTTATTTTTAATATTTATTTATTTATGATAGTCACAGAGAGAGAGAGAGAGAGGCAGAGACACAGGCAGAGGGAGAAGCAGGCTCCACGCACCGGGAGCCCGACATGGGATTTGATCCCGGGTCTCCAGGATCGCGCCCTGGGCCAAAGACAGGCGCTAAACCACTGCCGCCACCCAGGGATCCCCCTCAGAGAGTTTATATGCCATTTATTAAAACAAAAGCAGGGACACCTGGGTGGCTCAGCAGTTTAGTGCTTGCCTTTGGCCCAGGGCATGATCCTGGAGTCTGGGGATCGAGTCCCACATCAGGCTCCCTGCATGGAGCCTGCTTCTCCCTCTGCCTGTATCTTTGCCTCTCTCTCTCTCTCTGTCTCTCATGAATAAATAAATAAATAAAATAAAAAACAAAAAACAAAAGCAGTTCTTCCCTTACAGGTAACACAAGGAACACCCTGTTTTGGTACCAGAACTTTAAAAATTTAGAAGGCCTATGGCCTGATATATACCCCCCCCCCCCCCCGATCTTATCTTAAAAAATTAGGTGTGACCAAACATTTCAATACAAGAGAGCACGGACGTTTACTTGGAAGATAGATTTCATCTTGTTATGAGAACTTTTTAATAACGTGGTCCAAGTTCATGTTTTATTTCGAATAAGAAGTAATTTGGGAGATGTAAAATTTTACTGTTTTTATTATTGTTAATTAACAAGACGTTCTGCACACACACACAGGCACACACACACAGACACTTATTTATATACTGGTCATTCTTTCCTGAAAGAGAATACCAAAAGACCTGATGTTTAGTTGACATATGAGGGGGTTTACATTCACACATCAGGAAGAAATTGCAAAATAGCTTTGGATTTTTTTTTTTTCTGTTTTGTTCTCCCATTTCTTCTGTGAACCTGCTACATTTATCCTAGAACATGTCCAGAGGAACATAATATTTGTTGAATTAAAGGTATATACATTTGGGCAGTCCGGGTGGCTCAGCAGTTTAGCTGCCGCCTTCAGCCCAGGATGTGATCCTGGAGACCCAGGATCCCGTCCCACGTCAGGCTCCCTGCGCCTGTGTCTCTCACGAATAAATAAATAAAATCTTAAAAATATATATACATGATTTTATTTATTTATTCGTGAGAGACACAGACATAGGCAGAGGGAGAAGCACACACTCCACAGGGAGCCTGATGTGGTACTGGATCCCAGGACCCCAGGATCACACCCTGAGCCGAAGGCAGACGCTCCACTGCTCAACCGCTGAGCCACCCAGGCGTCCCTAAAGGTACACATTTTAGAGAGAAACCGGGGTGTGTGTGTGTATGTGTGTGTTTATGTGTGTGCGTGGGGGGGGGGCAGTCTTTCAGTTCTTTGATTCTTGGGATTCCTCAAGCTATGTAAAGAACCCTTTCTCCTGTCGGTTTTCATTTTGATTCATACCAACTTTGTTACCTTGGACAAGTCATGTATTTTAATTTAAATTCTTGTCCATAAAATGAGCCTCAATACCTGCTCTTGTGTTGTGATTCTAGATTTTTTTGAGAAGTAAATGCCAAGAATGAACGTGGAAGCCCCATAAGGTTGGAAGGCCTTTCAGTTTTCTGGGAGAATGGAAGAGAACAATTTGGTTAATTAAACCGTTTAAGTAACCAGAGTATTATAGCACTACAAAGGCAGCACGCTGGTATTTTGACTCAGCAGAGCAGTGCATGCTATTGATGTGTTATCTTGTAACTTGCCCCCAGGTAGCAGTCAGTTTTAGGGTCTTATCAGTAAGTGTCTCACACGTCTAAATGTTATAGGTCATAGGCCAAATAGCAGTGGTTGAGGTCTGTTTGCTTTCACAATGTTAGGACTGAGGCCTCAGGTATTCTCATCAAGGCACATGGGCCTCCCCTAGAGTCCCCGTCCTACCTCTTCCCAGCTCTGTGCTCTTAGACAAGACACTTAAACTTTAGTGCCTCAGGCACCTCATCTATAAAAAGGGGAATATAGTGGTGTCTACTCTCAGACTCACTGTGCAATTAAAATGGGTGGTATATTTAAGAAGCTTAAAATAATGCCTGGGTCATGGTAAATGCTATGTTAATGTCATTATTAGTGTAGTGGTTCCTGGACTTGGGTTTTATAGACTAGTTGAATACAGTAGTGGGAAAACACATACAAATTTACTAATTTGTAGTTTTTCCAAGGAGGGCATTAAAAAATAAATGAGAAACTCTCCTTTTATTAAAAATGAGATCCATTGTCAGAATAAAAGGTAGTAGCCTTTCTCAAGGAAGTTGGCAACTGTATATGGACATATGTAGGTATATATTTTTATTATTTTTGTTATTTGATTTTTTTAAATTTATTTTTATTTAATTTTTATTTATTTGTGATAGTCACACAGAGAGAGGCAGAGACACAGGCAGAGGGAGAAGCAGGCTCCATGCTTAAAGCAGGAGCCCGACATGGGATTCGATCCCAGGTCCCCAAGATCGCGCCCTGGGCCAAAGGCAGGCGCCAAACCGCTGCGCCACCCAGGGATCCCTGTTATTTTATTTTTAAATATTTATTTATTTATTATTCATGAGAGGCACAGAGAGAGAGAGGCAGAGACACAGGCAGAGGGAGAAGTAGGCTCCATGCAGGGAGCCCGATGTGGGACTGGATCCTGGGTCTCCGGGATCACACCCTGGGCCGAAGGCTGTACTAAACTGCTGAGCCACCCATATATATTTTTAGATCTCATTTTTATGTAGATTGAGGAAAACTTTGCCACAGGCCAGCACCAATAATGTATGATTAGGTATTTAGGCAGACAGACATAAATTCATGACCCACTCCTCCTTTTATTTTGTCACCTTAAATGAGCTGTTGGACTTCCTGAGTTTTCTCCTGTGTAAAATAAAGATACTAATATCTGCTTCACTGGGTTGTTGTGAGAAACTGAGGTAATGAATGATATGTTTGGCATATAATAAGTGCTAAATTGATAGGCATTGTTATTCTCACATAGGAAGTTAAATATTCATTGGGATCCAGTTGAGTGATATCCACAGTGCTGGGTGCCATTGGGAAATTCAAGAAATTAGGTGTTGTGCTTGATTGCAGAAGTCTCTTACAAGGTATCCTCTGCATCTTTTCCTCTCATTTATTCTCTCAACGAGTCATGAAATGAAAACCTGACTGTTGCATTCCCTTGGTTAAAAACCTTTAGTGCTTTTCTATTGCCTTCTAAAGTGCTTGACTTGGGATCCCTGGGTGGCGCAGCGGTTTGGCGCCTGCCTTTGGCCCAGGGCGCGATCCTGGAGACCCGGGATCGAATCCCACGTCGGGCTCACGGTACATGGAGCCTGCTTCTCCCTTTGCCTATGTCTCTGCCTCTCTCTCTCTCTCTCTGTGACTATCATAAATAAATAAAAATTAAAAAAAAAAATAAAGTGCTTGACTTGTCATGGGTGCCTAATTAATGCCTGAATGAAGGATAGAGTAATCTAGCTGTGCAGACCAGAGAGATTTTTTTGGGGAAAAAAAACAAAACAAAACACTGATACACTAAGTAAGCATATTGGGGGTCCACAGCTAGATTAGATCCTGGAACTTGAAGTTCTAGCAGCTGTCCTCTATGGCTTTGGGCATTTGAATAGCCTGTAGGACCGGGTTGGAAGGTGTCTGCAAAAGCTTGCTCAACCTGGAACAGATCAGACTTTTCAAACCGCCCCTCCTCATCATATGACAGTCTGCACAACATCCCTCTTCCCTGTGAGCTCACCCCTAGGGAAATCCTTTTCCTTTCCACCAAGTGAAGCTAGGTCCTCAGAGACTCCTGCAGTAATAACCAGTGTTTCCTTAGTCCTTTCCATACGCCAGGCATTGTTTATGCACCTTATATATAGTAACTCAAGTATCAAGGAATACACATAAATAGCCCTCAGAAATAGGTACTTTCCTTGTATCCATTTTATGGATAAGGAAACTGAGGCAGCACATGTTAGGTAGTGTAGTTAGATCAGAAAATAGAACGTTACACCTCCCCCTTCCACCTGCAAAGGACCAAATTTTTTTTTTTAATTTTATTTATTTATTTGAGAAACAGAGAGACAGAGGGAGAAGTAGGCTCCATGCAGGAAGCCCGACATGGGACTCAATCCTGGGTCTCCAGGATCATGCCCTGGCTGAAGGTGGCGCTAAACTGCTGAGCCACCTGGGCTGCCCTTTTTTTTTTTTTTTTTTTTTTTAAATATTTTATTCATACATTCATGATAGACACACAGAGAGAGGCAGAGACAGGCAGAGGGAGAAGCAGGTTCCATGCAGGGAGCCTGATGTGGAACTTGATCCCGGGACCCCAGGATCACACCCTGGGCCCAAGGCAGGTGCTTAACTGCTGAGCCACCCAGGGATCCCCAGGACCAAATTTTTATACAGTTCTCTACTGGGTTGGTTTTGTGTGTGTGCTTTCTTTTCTCTTTCTCTCTCTTTGGGAGTTAATCACCTTCAATTCACATATTGACCTCGATTATTGGGAAATGTTTCTCCCAATGAAAGTTATTTGGATGAGCATAGTGCATTCTTTGGTTTGTCCCCTGATCCTTAGTTTAGCTTACCTGTTAAAGATTTCCAGGATGATCTGGCAGTGAATTCCAGTTCTGTTTTCCCTTTTCCTTTTTTAGTGAGATCCTAATTGGGCTTCATCATCTGTTTTTCTCATTTTACGGTATTTGCATCTAAGTTTATCTCAGCAAAATACAGATCAAAGCCTATCACCCAATTCATTTTTATAGTGTCTCCTTTAAAGTATCTTGCTTTTGGTTTTTGGGGAATTGCCCTGGAAATTTTGGTATTGCATGATGCAGGGAATGGTCAGTGTCATCTGCTGTCTGTTACCAGCCAGCCCGGAATGCTCACTTTAATACCCATTTCAATATATACGTGTCTTTCTGGAAACCTTCCCCAGATCCTCCCTCTCTGTTTCCCAGGTCTGAATTAGCATTAGGGCTTCTTTGTAGATCAGCCTTAATAGAACCTTCTGCACCATTCTTTATGTATCTACTTGAACTGAGCTAGTGGGACTGAGAAACTGAATTTTAAATATTACTTAATTTTTAAAAAAATATTTTTAAAGATTTATTTTATTTTTATTTATTCATGGAGACAGAGAGAGAGGCAGAGACACAGGCAGAGGGAGAAGCAGGCTCCATGCAGGGAGCCTGATGTGGGACTTGATCTCAGGTCCCCATGATCATGCCCTGGGCTGTAAGGCAGCGCTAAACCTCTGAGCCACCGGGCTGCCCTTAAAAAATATTTTATTTGAGAGAGAACATGAGTGAAAAGGGAGAGGGAGAAGCAGACTCCCCACTGAGCAGGGAGCTGACATGGGGCTCGATCCCAGGACCTGGGGATTATGACCTGAGCTGAAGCTGCCTTCCCTTAACCCACTGAGCTACCCAGGTGCCCCTACTTAATTTTTTAAAAATATATTTTTAAAAATATTTTATTTATTTATCCATGAGAGACCTGGAGAGAGGCAGAGACATAGGCAGAGGGAGAAGCAGGTTCCCTGTGGGGAGCTCAATGCAGAACTTGATCCCAGGACTCTGGGATCATGACCTGAGCCAAAGGCACATGCTCAACCAGTGAGCCACCCAGGTGCCCCTCCTATGTATTTGATGAATGCTTGACAGGCAGCCCTCACTGGCTGAAATAATAAGGAAAATTAAAATATTCCTTAAATTCTTTTTTTTAATTTTTAAAATTTATTTATGATAGAGAGAGAGAGGCAGGCTCCATGCACCGGGAGCCCGACGTGGGATTCGATCCTGGGTCTCCAAGATCTCGCCCTGGGCCAAAGGCAGGCGCCAAACCGCTGCGCCACCCAGGGGTCCCTATTCCTTAAATTCTACCTTCCAGGGATAACCATTGTTTAAAAAAAAAAAAAAGACAACAAACACAATTGTTAAGATCAACTTTTTAAATTTTTATTTGACAGCACAAGCAGAGGGAATGGCAGGCAGAGGGAGAGGGAGCCTGACGTGGGGCTCAATCCCAGGACTCTGGGATTATGACCTGATCCAAAGGCAGATGCTTAACCGACGGAGCCACCCAGGCACCCCCAATTGTGTTTTAATTGTAGAAAAAATTGTCAATTTCATTGACATTGCAGTGATTTCTGCACAGGATTCATCTTTGATTCTAAAAATCAACTTTTTAAAAAAGTTTATTTATTTTAGTAATCTCTACATCCAGTGTGAGGCTTGAGCTCATGACCCTGAGATCAAGAATCGCATGTTCTTCTGACTTAGCTAGCCAGGTCCCCATCTAGAAATCAACTTTAATTAAGGTTGTTGCAGGTTTGGGAATTTTAGGAGATGGAGGCTTAGAATGCAGGTCAGAAACGTAACAGAAATAAGTATGACTAATTTTGGTTAAGTGCCTTTATAAAGACTGTTGTGACATAATGGAATTCTGTCCGGACTCTTAGAGTTCTTAGTGAAAATCTAGGAAAGAGGATGAATCATCCTTCTTTCCTCTTCCATAGCCCAGATGATTTTGCCAGCATTTTGTTTTGAGGATGAGTTGAACGTTCAGGGGATTTTGGCTTGACTCCTTGAGTTGATTAGGGTATCTGGAGCAAAGAAATTAAAGGGATTTATTACTTGCTAGCAAGATTGAAGAAGTAGAAACGGATCTGCTTGAATTTATTTTCCATTGTAAAAGCATTTCCTTAAGACAAATTCTAAATCTAAAGTCATTTCAAAATAAGTTGTTGTTGTTGTGTTATTTAGTTGTGTGTGTGTGTGTGTGTGTGTGTTTTAAGCTAAGAAGAGCAAAAGCATTTGAGGGCTGTGACTTTAGGAAGGGGTAAGCATACATAAATTCGGCTTATATAAGGGCCCTCCAGGAGTTCTGCCTGTCTCTGTCTACTTCCCTCCTTAAATTCAGTGTTCCACCCACATCAAGTGACTGTAGCTCTCCCAGATATCCTGCTTCTGGGCCTTTTGCATATACTGTTTCCTTTTATCTGGGATGTTCTCCTGCTACTCCCATCCCAACCAAACCAACAAAAAAAAAAGCTTAACTAATTTCTTTTAAGTGTTTAGATCTGGCTTAGATTTTATTTCTCTCAGAAAGCCTTCCCTGACTGACCTTTAGTCTAAGTTTGCCCCTGATGTCATGGTACTTATTCTTTTTTTTTTTTTTTTTTAGAGAGAGAGAGAGAGAGAGAGAGAGATAGAGAGAGAGAGACAGGCGGAGGGAGAAGCAGACGCCATGCTGGGAGCCTGACCTGGGACTTGATCCCAGGTCTCCAGGATCATACCCCGGGCTGAAGGCGGCGCTAAACCGCTAAGCCACCAAGGCCGCCCGGTACTTATTATTCTGATTGAATTGCCTGTTTTCTCTTTCTCCAACTACATCTGAAGCTCCTTGAAAGTAGATGCTGTGCTTTTCATTATTTTATCTCTAAGCATGTAATCCACAGGGCACCTGGGTGGCTCAGTCGGTTAAGCATCTGACTTTTGATTTTGACTCAGGGACCTGAACCTGTGTTGAGTTCTGCACTGGGCATGAAATTGGCTTAAGATTCTCTCTCTCCACCTCGCCCACTCTCTTTCTCAAAAACCCCTCCCAAAACAAAAAACCACATATAACCTAGAGATTTAAGTATCTTTGATGTTCAGATGTTCTGTTCTGTTCTTTTCTTTCTTTTCTTTTTCTTTTTTTTTAAGATTTTATTTATTTATTCATGAGACAGAGAGAGGCAGAGACCAGGCAGAGGGAAAAGCAGGCTCCATGCAGGGAGCCCAATCGGGACCCGATCCTGGGACCCCAGGATCATGCCCCGGGCCGAAGGCAGGAGCCAATCGGCTGAGCCACCCAGGGATCCCCTGGAGATGTTTCTTTCTTTATTTTTTAAAAATATTTTATTTATTCATAAGAGACACAGGCAGAGGAAGAACCAGGCTCCTCGAGGGGAGGCTGATGTGGGACTTGATCCTGATCTTTAGTTCTATACCCTGAGCCAAAGGCAGACACTCAACCACTGAGCCACCCAGGTGTCCCCAGGAGATGTTTAAGTAAATAGCTCCACAGTAAGGGCATCTTGCTGGCTCACAGTTGGGGGAGCATGAGACTCTTGATCTCAGGGTTGTGAGTTTGAGTTTCAGCCCCACATTGGGTGTTAAGATTACTTAGAAAAAAAAATCTTTATAAAAAAAAAGCTCCACAACTTTTAAAAGCTTTTTAAAAAGCTTCCACAAGAAGCAAGACTTCTCACATCCTCTCAGGCTCCACTGGCAGTTTTGCTCATGCTTTTAAGGAATGGTGGCTGTCTGTAGTTTACTATAAACCAATATATGTGCCATAGATGGCCAAATCCCTGCCATAAAGAAGACTACAGAGATGAGAAAGCACATTTTTTTTACAGGCTTATTCTTGTATATCAAGCTCCAGGAATCCAATTTAGGTAAATATTTTATTTATTTATTCTTTAAAGATTTTATTTATTCATGAGAGACAGAGAGGCAGAGACACAGGCAGAGGGAGGAGAAGTAGGTTCCATGCAAGGAGCTTGATGCGGCACTCGATCCCAGGAATCCGGGGATCAGGCCCTGAGCCAAAGGCAGGCACTCAACCGCTGAGCCACCCAGGTGTTCCATTAGGTCAATATTTTAAAGTCTGCTAGTTATATAGCATTATCTTTTCCTGTGCTATGTGAATCTATCTCATTTTATCTTAAGTGGTAATGTATAGGTTGTTTTAAATCTATTCATTAGTAAACCAATCAACAATTATATAGAATGTGTACAGCCCTAGGCAGAATACATGATACTATCAGATATGGTCCCTGCTTTTGAATTTTTCTTTTTTTTTTTTTAAGATTTTATTTATTTATTCATAGAGACAGAGAGAGAGGGAGAGGCAGAGAAACAGGCAGAGGGAGAAGCAGGCTCCATGCAGAGAGCCTGACGTGGGACTTGATCCCAGGTCTCCAGGATCACGCCCTGGGCTGCAGGCGGCGCTAAATCACTGCGCCCCCAGGGCTGCCCTGAATTTATTATATTCTAGTTGGGAGAGAGAGAATATCCTCATCCCACAGTTTGTTACTGTGGCTTAATAACATGAATCAGGTAGCAAGAGGAATAGGGGCCCTTGTGGGTCGTAAGATGTTGCAAGTGCTAAAGCTATCACCTGTCTTCAGTTTCCCTTAATGTCAGTATGACCTCTAAAAAGCAAAATGGTGGACAGCCCAGGTGGCTCAGCGGTTTAGCGCTGTCTTTGCCCCAGGGTGTGATCCTGGAGACCCGGGGTCCTAAGTCGGGCTCCCTGCATAGAGCCTGCTTCTCCCTCTGCCTGTGTGTGTGTGTGTGTGTGTGTGTGTGTGTGTGTGTGTGTGTGTCTCAGTGTCTCAGTCTCTGTATGTCTCTGTCTCTCTCTCTGTCTCTCATAATGAATACATAAAATCTTTTAAAAATTTTTTTAAAAGGGCAGCCCCGGGGATCCCTGGGTGGCGCAGCGGTTTGGCGCCTGCCTTTGGCCCAGGGCGCGATCCTGGAGACCCGGGATCGAATCCCACGTCGGGCTCCCGGTGCATGGAGCCTGCTTCTCCCTCTGCCTGTGTCTCTGCCTCTCTCTCTCTCTGTGACATAAATAAAAAAAAAAAAAAAAAACGGCAGCCCCGGTGGCGCAGCAGTTTGGTGCTGCCTGCAGCCCAGGGTGTGATCCTGGAGACCCGGGATCAAGTTCCATATCAGGCTCCTTGCATGGAACCTGCTTCTCCCTCTGCCTGTGTCTCTGCCTCTCTCTCTGTGTGTGTGTCTCTCATGAATAAATAAATAAAATCTTGGGCAGCCCCTGTGGCGCAGCGGTTTAGTGCCGCCTGCAGCCTGGGGTGTGATCCTGGAGACCTGGGATCGAGTCCCACGTCGGGCTCCCTGCATGGAGCCTGCTTCTCCCTCTGCCTGTGTCTCTGAGGCCTCTCCCTGCTTCTCCCTCTGCCTGTGTCTCTGAGGCCTCTCTCTCTCTCTCTCTGCCTCTATGAATAAATAAATAAAAAATCTTAAAAAATAAATAAATAAATAAAATCTTTAAAAAAAATAAAATAAATTTTTAAAAAGTTAAAAGCAAAATGGTGAATTTGGATCCCTTCTAGTTAGATGTGGCTAAAAAATGCAGATTCTAGGCAAAGGCTATGAACTGAGGGTCTGTGGATCCTTAAGGGATTGGGTTGGGGGGAGTATCATGATGCCCTCAAAAGTATATGCTACATTTTGGTTCTGTTTATTTTTTGTGGGGAAAGGATCTGTAGCTTTCACTAAATTCTCAAAGGAATCCATGACCCAAAAAAGATTAGAACCACTGGCTTAGAGTAACACTGAGACTCATGGCCTCCTTTTGTCTTCCTTTATTTCACCGTTTTGTTTTTGTTTTTAAAGATTTTATCTATTCATGAGAAAGAGAGCGAGGCAGAGACACAGGCAGAAGGAGAAGCAGGCTCCCTCCGGGGAGCCTGATGCGGGACTTGATCCCAGGACCCCAGTATCACGACCTGAGCTAAAGGCAGATGCTCAGCCTCTGAGCCCCTATTTCATCGTTTTAGATTGGGCACTGCGTTTTGTTTTTCTGTGATACTTACTTTGAGGACTCCTTATTGCAAGGTACTGTACTGTTGAATATCTAAAGGCAGAATTGTGTAAAATGTTCTTTTTTTGAAGCTTGGTATTGTGACTCTTAAGCTTTCATCTGTTCTCTTATTGTTTAATAAAAACTTCTTCATATTTAAAATCATAATCACTGCTTTCCTAGGTCTAAGTAACTGAATAGTGGTCACATAAAGATGAGGATGACTAGGCCCTGGCCCCAAATAAGTAGGTTTTTGGTAATACACAATGTAAATACTCAGAAATGGTTGCTAGTAGTTTTATGGGAACAACTACCATATTGAATCATGGCTATAGCCTTGAAGGATGTGCAGGATAGGATGTACAGGATGGAAACACAGGGGAAAGATTATATAAACTTTATGTTTTAGTGAAATTCTACTGTTACCTCATTACTTCATTGATATGTTGCAAAACTTTGCATGTGAGGGTGTAACAGATTATGTGCTTAAGGCCATTGCCAAGTGGAGAGGTCCAGTTGGAAACAGTGAGGCCCAAGCTGTGACACATGTATTCTCATGGAACTCTTTTTTTTTTTTTAATATTGTTTATTTATTCATGAGAGAGACACAGAGATAGGCAGAGGTATAGACAGAGGGAGAAGCAGGCTCCTCACAGGGGAGCCTGATGCAGGGCTGGATCTCAGGACTCTGGGATCATGCCCTGAGCCAAAGGCAGACACTCAACTGCTGAGCCACCCAGGCGTCCCTCACATGGAACTCTTAAAAGTCTGTTGGTGTGGGGCACCTGGGTGGTCAAATGGTTAAGGGTCTGCTTTTAGCGCAGGTCATCATCTCTGGGTCCTGGGATCTAACCCCACGTCAGGTTCCTGGTTCAGCGGGGAACCTGCCCATATCTCTCCCCTTGCTCATGTTTTCTCTCTGTATCTGTCTGTCTCAAATGCATAAATAAAATCTTAAAAAAAAAAAAAAAAAAAAAAGACTGTTGGCACCATCTTCCCCCCTCTGGTCAATAGGGTTCTCTTTGCCCTAGTCACTTAACAAGTATTCATTGGACACCCAGAGGGTGTAATTCTGGACTGGACCCTTGGACTTCACTGTTTACATACTAGGAGATGGCAGTATCTTTTGATCTCTTCTACCAATCAATATGGTGACAAGGTCACCTCTGCTTGGAGGCATATAGATGGGCTCCCCCCCCCCCCCCCCCCCCCCGCCAAGATTTTATTTATTCATGAGAGAGAGAAAGGCAGAGATGCATGCAGAGGGAGAAGCAAGCTCCATGCAGGGAGCCCGATGTGGGACTCTATCGTGGGTTCCCAGGATCCACGCCCTGGGCTGAAGGCGGTGCTAAACCGCTAAGCCACCTGGACTGCCCTAGATGAGCTTTGAAAGTCAAAACGCCAGAGTTCCAAACCCAGCTGTTCCGTTTTCCAGCTGGGTCACCTTGAGTCAGGTCAAGGTTGACCCCTCTGAGCTTCGGTTTTCTCTTTTCCCTTCCCCTTCCCCTTCCTCTTTTCTTTTCTTTTTTTCTTTTCTTTCTTTTCTTTCTTTTTTCTTCTTTTTTTTTTATTTCTCTCTCTCTCTTTTTAAAGATTTTATTTATTTATTCATGAGAGACAGAGAGAGAGAGAGGCAGAGACACCGGCAGAGGGAGAAGCAGGCTCCATGCAGGGAGCCTGACGTGGGTCTCCAGGGTCAGGTCCTGGGCTGAAGGCAGCACTAAACTGCTGAGCCACCCGGGCTGTCCCGAGCTTCAGTTTTCTTTTCTTAGGTGTAAACCGGGATATTCATTGCATATAGGACTTTCACATTATATACTACGTATCCACTGCTTTGCAGAGGGCCTGTCACATAGTGGGGCCCAGTAAATGGAAGCTGTATTGTTACTAGTGGGCAAGGATTAGAAGTCTTGGAGAAATTCCCTCATTTTATTTATTCACTAAGGGTAATCACTCAGAAGAAAGAATTCTACTTATGTGAATGGGAAAGTTGTGTACTATTAGTAGTAGAAATAGTAACTGAGTCTCTCTCTTTTTTTTTTTTTGCCGGTCCTATAATTTTTGCTAGGGCAAGAAAGTTCTTAATCTGGGGTTCCTGATTTTTTTTTTGTGTAAGTGCATTTTTCTGAGGGAGAGGGTCCAAATTTCATCAGATTGTCAAAAGGATCCTTAACTGTTAAAGATTGCTTGGTTAATTGACCCATTGAGTGGGTGTAGAGCTATATAGCTGGTACCCTTGATCTTGAAATTGTCCGTCATATAATATAATAAGATACTGCTGAGAAAACTTTTCCAAATAAAAAGAACATAATAAGGATATAGAGTACTCCAAATCTTTTGTGTGCTTTTTCCCCTCCTTTGGCAAAGAGGAAGTGGGACAAATAGAAAAGAAATAGGTGTCAGGAAGGAGTGAGAAACTGCCTGTGGAATGACATGGCAGTTTCTTGTCCTCAAGTTCAGCTCTTTACGCAGGTTGATTCCAGATCATCACTTGGCCTCCTCATCCTGCACTGCAGCTTCCAGTCAGATGCATCACTTACTTTCGCCTAACACAACATGTTCAGGTTTTGTCAGCTCACATTGGTCCCTCTGCTGAGATTGTCTCTTCTCCTGTAATTTGCAGGTCCAGGTCTCCTTCCTGGTATTGCCTATCTTAATTGTCATCAACTTGTAAATCCCTTAGAGCACTGATCCTCATTCATCTTTATCCTCCATAGGCACTGTCCTTTGAATAAACACTGCCTATATACCTAATACGGGGCATGTTATACATAGTAAAGGGTTGTGAAACAAAAGTGAAGACTGATGTATAAGAAGGAACTAAATGCTTGCTTACAAGAGGAATAGGGTATAGATTTATAGAGGAAAAGGGTATAGATTGAAAACGTAAAAAATGATGAGATGCCAGTGTGAATTCTGAGTTCTGAGAGAGAGTTTGGGAAACCCCTAAATAGTCTCAGTAACAACCTGGTTAGGGGGAAGAACCCTCCATGACTTAGGAAATAGGAGTGTAGGGAACAGGTGGCTAGCATTATGGCCCTGGCTGTACCGTAGTACTTCTGGACTGGGGTTATCTCTCTGCAAAGTGGATTGGACTTTTTTTTTTTTTTTTAAGATTTTATTTATTTATTCATGAGAGAGACAGAGACACAGGCAGAGGGAGAAGCAGGCTCAATGCAGGGAGCCTGATGTGGGACTCGATCCCAGGATCTGGGATCACGCCCTGAGCCAAAGGCAAACGCTCAACTGCTGAGCCACCCAGGCGTCCCTTTTTTTTTTTTAAGATTTTATTTTTAAGTAATCACCCAACGTGGGGCTTGAACTCAAAACCCTGAGATCAAGAGTCACATGCTCCACCAACTGAGCCAGGTAGACGCCCCTGGATTGGACTTTTTGAACATGTGATAAAAGTATTGATGAGCATCTGCCATGTACCAGGTGCTCTTCTGGGTCCTGAGGATATAATAGTGAACAACTGGACAAGACCCCCTGCTATTCTAGTGCCGTATATTGGGTGGGATGTTAGTCCCTTCACCAGCATGAAAATTCTGTGATCTGGGCAGTGGGCACCAGTGTCTGCTTGGGATTGTTGTGAGGATTAAATGAGAAAGCACTTTGAAGATTATAAAGTGCTCTTCTCTTATTTATTATGAGTACCGCCCCCACCCTGCCTTTGACCTATAATTTAAATAGATTAAAAATGTTTAAAATGTATGCCAAGGTCACTGCCAGCATTTTTACATTATCCAATCCCCAGTGACGCTTTCAGATCATATTGCAAGCAAATTAGTGTAGGAAGAGGTGAAGCTTTTTGCACCAATAGGAGTATGATCCCGGGGTTTAGGTAGATTCAGGGACTTGATTCCTTCCATTATAAGTGAACCCATTCAACAGGATTGGGATATAGATTTTTGTTTTGTTTTGGTTTTTGTTTTATTTTTTTTTTTAAGATTTTATTTATTCATGAGAGATACACAGAGGGGCAGAGAAGCAGGCCCCATGCAGTGAGCCCGACATGGGACTCGATCCCAGGTCTCCAGGATCATGGCATGGACCGAAGGTGGTGCTAAACCGCTGAGCCACCCAGGCTGCCCTTGTTTTGTTTTTTAAAGGGATATAGATTTGTAATGCCATCTTCAACTGTGAGTGTATTTGAGGAGAGCACGTTTATTTACAAATATTTTTGAAGTGTTTCTGTATTGGGTTTGTTTCTGCTTTACTACTGAGTTCTCCCCCCCCCTTTTTAAAAGATTTTATTTATTTGAGTGAGAGAAAGCATGTGAGAGGGAGAGCACGAGCAGGGGGAGGGGTAGAGGGAGAAGCAGACTCCCTGCTGAGCAGAGAGCCTGATGTGGAGATTGATCCCAGGATGCTGGGACCCAAAGGCAGATGCTTAACTGATGAGCCACCCAGGTGCCCCAAGTTCTTCCCATTTTTTTTTAAATGTTTTTATTTTTTTTTAATGTTTTATTTATTTATTCATGATAGTCACACAGAGAGAGACAGAGAGGCAGAGACACAGGCAGAGGGAGAAGCAGGCTCCATGCAGGGAGCCTGATGTGGGATTCGATCCCGGGTCTCTAGGATCGCGCCCCAGGCCAAAGGCAGGCGCCAAACCGCTGCGCCACCCAGGGATCCCCTCTTCCCATTTTTTTTAAAAAGATTTCAGACTGATCGGCTCTTAAATTTTTACGTACAATTTCACATTGGTGAAGACTGCATGTTGGGAAAAAACAAACTTCTCTACTGATTTGGGCTTTTTTGACCATATAAAGTCAGGATGCGGTTGTTTTCCGTGTGCTTCTACTTTTGATTAGGCTGAGTATTTTTTTTTTAATATTTAAACATTTTTTAGAAGTTTTAATTCCATTTTTTAAAGTAAGCCCAACATTGGGCTTGAACTCATGACCTTAAGATCAGGAGTTTAATGTTCTACTGACTGAGCCAGCCAGGCCCCCCAGGTTGAGTATTTTTAGATACAGCTCCCTTGCCCTTCAGATTTGTCCCCAGCACCCTCAAAACAAAGAGCAAATGATGCAATTAGGATGCAATCTGTTGCCTCTGGATTTCAAGGAAGATTATTTCCACACAACTCAGAAGCTCATGGACAAAGTCAGGTTTTCTTTTAGATTTAACAAATTTATCAAAAATGACCTGAAGTGGGATGCCTGTGGCTCAGCAGTTGAGCATCTGCCTTTGGCTCAGGGCATGATCCCAGAGTCCCGGGATCGAGTCCCACATCGGGCTCCCTGCATGAAGCCTGCTTCTCCCTCTGCCTATGTCTTTGCCTCTCTCTGTGTCTCTCATGAATAAATAAATAAAATCTTAAAAAGAAAAAAAAAACTCCTACTGAAAAGAAATGCTAATTAAAAAAAAAAAAATGACCTGAAGTGAATTTCTTATGCTGAGGTTAGAGATTTTGAGTGTGAAACAGTGATGTGAAATTTCTAAAGCAGCTTTGATTTATGAATAAAATGTCACTTCTGATTCATTCTTTGAGCTCTTGTAGTTTTTTCTTTTACTTTCTTTCTTTTTGAAGATTTTATTTGTTTATTTATGAGAGACACAGAGGGAGGGAGGCCGAGACACAAGCAGAGGGAGAAACAGGCTCCATGCAGGGAACCTGCCATGGGATCACGCCCTGAGCTGAAGGCGGGCTAAACCGCTGAGCCACCTGGGCTGCCCGTAATTTATTCTTTGAAACTTTTTTTTTTTAAAGACTTTATTTATTCATGAGAGACAGAGAGAGAGAGAGAGAGAGAGGCAGAGACACAGGCAGAGGGAGAAGCAGGCTCCATGCAGGGTGCCCGATGTGGGACTCGATCCCAGGATTCCAGGATCACGCCCTGGGCCAAAGGCAGGCACTCAACCGCTGAGCCACCCAGGCATCCCTTCTTTGAAACTTTTAATGGACTTGACTGTTTATACTGTATTCTGGTGATTTTCACTTTTAGTGAATGAAGTCAGGGAGGGGTCTTTTTTCACTGTGTGCTGCATCACATTTTACTCTTTTTCATGAGTTCTTGAGATTGAGATAAAAATACTCAGCCTAATCAAAAGTGGAAGCGCATGGCTCCGGTTGTGATCTCGAGATCCCAGGTCAAGTCCCGCATTGGGCTCCCTGAGAGGAGCCTGCTTCTTCCTCTACCAGTGTCTCTGCCTCACTCTCTCAGTCTGTGTCCTTCATGAATAAATAAGTGAATCTTAAAAAAAAAAAAGGAAAAAAGAGAGAGGTTTTCTGGAGTCCTGAAAGAGTGTTTCAAGAATAGTGAAGTCACATAATTACTTCTTTGGTGATTTCTCAGGCGTACTTTCTCTGTGAGTAGAAATGAATTTTTTGCAAGGGGTGAGGGAAAAAATGAGGTTAAGACTTTACCACATCTTTTCCCTTCCATGATTGGAGAAATGAAAGGTGCAAGTTAGTATTTTCTCATAATTTAATGCATAGACAACTAAAGCTCTATTGATTCTCAATTGTGGATTATACTGGAGTTTAAAGACAACCATTTTCCATTCAGTGCCACTTTGGAAATGGTCTTTGTGTTTCAGACTAAGGCCACATTCTGGTTTCTCTTGTGAGTCTTGGGTGACATCACTGTTCCCATTGAGGAGACAGCATATTGAATCCTTCTGACCTTGGGTGAAGCATATAATCTCTAGAGCTCAGTGTTCTTATCTAGAGAATGAAGGGGATACCTATCCTTCCCAGGTGCGTTTCAGGCATTATAAGGCAAGATATATAATAGTACTTTGAGCAACATAAGGTAATTACATCATTGTTGGGAGTATATTATTCAAGTTTTGTTCCTAGGTAAGGAAGAACCTGCCCCCTCACCCTGCCCTGGAGAGCTGTCCTAGAGCAAATGGATTCTAGCACTAGTATCTTCAATTTTTCTTCAGAAAGTTCAAGCTGCTCAGCTGTTTTTGTCCATCCTGTCTTTGTAGCAGTGCAGTTGGGGTCAAGCTAGGTGTGCCATCTTCAGAAGCAGGCAGGAAGCGTCACATGAAGCTGAGTGGTCTAGAATGAGTCACTTCACCTCTCTGAGCCTATTTTCTCATTTGTAAAATGGGGGGTGTAATAGTACCTACTGCATTGGATTATTGTGAAAAATGAAAGGAAACCACATGTGCAGGGATCCCTGGGTGGCTCAGCGGTTTAGTGCCTGCCTTCAGCCCAGGGTGTGATCCTGGAGTCCCAGGATCGAGTCCCACATCAGGCTTCCTGCATGGAGCCTGCTTCTCTCTCTGCCTGTCTCTGCCTCTCTCTTTCATGAATAAACAAAATCTTGAAAGAAAGGAAGGAAGGAAAGAAAGAAAGCACATGCATATTGTTTATTCGGTGCTGTGCCTGGCTTGTGAGTATTTGTTGGTATTACTTGAATAAAAAAGAGGTGAGAAAACTGGAGGTGTCTGTGTGCACATGTGTGCATGTTTTGTGTGTGTGTATGAAGCCAGTTGTAGGGCATCTTCTTTTCCTTCCCCTTCCCCCACTTAACTGTGTTGGGAGAGGACTTCACACTCACATACCTGCTAGTGTCACTGGCCTTTTATTTCTCATCTGGCCCCAGGAAGGCTCTCAGTTGTCAAATAAGTGATGAACTCCAAGCCCCTCATTGTGAATCACTGGCTTAAGTATCAAATAATATCATTGTCTATAGTAATTGATAGACTTATTTTTCATATATTCCAATTTGTTGAGAGTTTTTTTTTTTTTTTTTTTTTTTGAGAGTCAGTTGTCTATGAAGCATTCAGTAAATTCCATTTTACCGGAACTTTTCATTTACGAGTCTCTGAAAAGAATTTATTCTGCTTAATACTGGGAAAATGCTTGTATTGGGTTGTACGAACTGGCTGAAAATGTTCAAGCATTTGTCTATTAGGCATGTTGGTAAATGAAGTATGAAAGTGACAACAGCTGATGGCTCAGTTCTGGAAATCTTTTTTTTTTAAAGATTTATTTATTTATTTATGATAGACCTAGAGAGAGAGGCAGAGACACAGGAGGAGGGAGAAGCAGGCTCCATGCGGGGAGCCCAGCAGATAATGTGATGAAGGGCCATAGGTATGGTTTTAGTAGTTGATAGCCTCCGGAGTTAGAGTTAGCAGTTCTTACTTAAGCTTTATTATTATTTTTTTAAGATTTTATTTATTTATTCATGAGAGACACAGGCAGAGGGAGAAGCAGGCTCCACTTAGGGAGTCCAATGTGGGACTCGATCCTGGGTCCCCAGGATCACGCCCTGGGCTGAAGGCAGGCACCAAACCACTGAGCCACCAAGGCGTCCCAAATAAATAAAATCTTCAAAAAAAAATAATAATTTGCTGTTCTACAGAATAAGGATTGTAGAAAACAAGCATAGATGTGGGAAGGAGTGCTTGAGGCTGAGGGGATCCAGGTGATCTAGCTACCCTGGCAGCAGATGTATTCTCTCTCTCAGCTGTTGAATTTGAGTGTTTGTTCCAAGGGTAGGGATTGATTGTTATCAGTCTGATTATAATTGTTTGCACTTGGGTTATCATTAGCTCCAAGAGACCTACCTGTCTCCTTGAAGAACATCATTGTCCAGTGATCCCGCTGACGGATGAAAGCTGTCAAGATAACTTGGCTGTGAGATGCCATTTAACTAGTATGTATCTGTGTGTGCCTCCCTGCCACCTCCCTGCAAGATTTAATGACCTAGTTAGGGAGAAAGTCCAGGCCTCTTGGCTTCTCTCCAAGTGTTCTACCACTAAAATGTTAATATTACCTTTTTCAGAATTCTTCTGAATCATTTGCTGGCACTGTAAGTGGCCTTTTAAACTTTGATTTTGCCACTTTTCAGACTGTTTGTACCAGTACTTTCCACTGTAGGAATTTGAGTTGCTTTGGTTACTTGAAGAAGGCCTTTTCACTTGCCTTTGCTTTTTAAAATGGGAGTAGCCTGTGATCGGAATGTTACTGCCTCTTGACATGTTAGTTGGCAAAGTTGTAGAGGCAGCCCTTAATAAAGGTCACTTTGGAAGAATATTAGTTGGTTACTTACCATTCTTCGCATTCTTGTAGAATGATACAGGTTTATGGCCTTTTTATTAAGTTCTTGAAATCCAATGGTCTTTAATTAGAAGCAAGCACATATAAAACTTACTCCAGACAACACTGGCCTTACTGTATTAGATTATAGAGTGAGGTTTGCACCCGTAGGAATATGAGTTTTGGAGGAGGAATGGAGAACGGGTGTGAGAAGGCTATATCGAACACATTCCAGTTCCATCCATGCCATCTGCTCATGGCAGCCTTAACTGTGTGGAATGTGGACATACAGCTTTCAAGCTCAGTTGCCTTTTGATTGTTCCTAACTAGGTTTTTACCTCTCATGATTTAACTGGTTGAATTGGGCTTTCTGTTACATAGTCCGTATGGAAAATGGAGTGGGTAGCCTAAGTTTTGAACTCACGTAATTGTAACACTTGACAAGCCATAATACATAAATTTTAACTGCTGTCTTTGAAATGGCCCACTCTGATATATTAAATGAGACAATGGAGGAATATGTAAATTCAAGGACTACTAGCAAGTTAACAGGAAAAAAAAAAACAAACCAGCAGCAGCAAAAGAACTCCCCACCTTATTGTGTATGATTCTTCACTGGGCAAAAGGGCTCAGGAAAGTGTGTATCATCTCTTCATCTGAGTGTAACCCGGGACATCCCCAATGGAGAAGACAAAAAGAAGCGTTGGTGGTTTGGATAGGGCACTATGATGCAAATAAATTCTTTTTTTTTTTTTTGCAAATAAATTCTTTATGTTTACCAGCTGACACCTGTACTCTTTGAGAGTATTTGATTGCCAGAGGGATTGTGCTCGTATAGAAAAGGGGCAAAATAAATCCCTTTATAGCTCTCTTACACAGTGGGCTGAGCAGAAAGTCAAAATAACAGATAGAGGGATCCCTGGGTGGCGCAGCGGTTTGGCGCCTGCCTTTGGCCCAGGGCGCAATCCTGGAGACCCAGGATCGAGTCCCACGTCGGGCTCCCGGTGCATGGAGCCTGCTTCTCCCTCTGCCTATGTCTCTGCCTCTCTCTCTCTCTGTGTGACTATCATAAATAAATAAAAATTTAAAAAACCCCAAAATAACAGAGTCAGGAGCAGGTCAGTGGTCTGAGGAGTTGAGAAGATGTCCGCAGAAGTGAAGGAGCTGAGTTGAATCATGTTTGTTCATCACCAAATCAATTCTTCTCTTCCTCCTGCAGACTGTAGTAGTCATATCAGCCATGTGATAAAAATTTTCTTTGAATATTTTAATATAGTCAGTGCTGCGGGTAGTCAAAATCAGTCTACTGATAAGGTTTTATAATGCTGGGGTATTTCTCTATTCCACTCTTTCTAATGTGATTTAGAAAGCAGCAGCAATTATTTGTTGTACTTTGCTTTTAAGACTTTTCAAAAGAATGTACCTGCATTATGTTCCCAGGACCGTGTGTTTACCTGGGGAGTGGAAGAGAGGTCACCAAGGAAGACATTTATTGGGTTTATGTTGAGATGAAATAGGACAGGCATTCTGTGCATATGTAACTGAGAAAGGTATGCTGTTTCCTAATATGAATGTATTTGGGGGAATTTTAACTCAGAGACATGGTTTTCTGAACAGTGGCCAAATACATGAGGTCAAGGTGATTTCCTCCAGTAGGAAAACTGTCATGGAAGAGTAGCCTGGGCCTGTTTCCCTTCTTAAGTGTGAGGGCTAAAGTAGTGATAAGAGGTGACTCATTGATCTTCATGAAAATTACTGGCTAATGACTTTCAAGGAATGGTGGTTGATAAGGTGGAACTAGTTACTATTCTGGTCTGTTATCTAAGGGAAAATCATGAAGCTAGCATTTTATAGAAAATGCCATTTATTAAATTCCTTAGATGATCACGAGTGTTTTCTTAGTTATTTTTGGACTCCCCAACAGGACATGTTACTTTTATAGTTTGAAGTTTATCTTGAAGTAATGGGTGGTAGAGAGGTACTATATAGAACATGAAGCAGAAGCTGTTGAAAATATACGTATGGCAAGGGGTGGAACCTGTAGCTGTAATACATGGTACTGGCTGAATGTTACTCCTTTTTGTCCCCTTCCCATTTTGACTTTAGAATTTTTTTTTTTAAGATTTTATTTATTCATGAGAGAAACACACAGAGAGGCAGAGGGAGAGAACCAGGCTCCCTGCAAGGAGCCGGATGCGGTACTGAATCCACAGACCCCAGGATCATGCCCTGAGCTGAAGGCAGACATTCAACCACTGAGCCACCCAAGCATCCTTATTTTATTTTATTTTATTTTATTTTATTTTATTTTATTTTATTTTATTTATTTTATTTTATTTATTTTATTTTATTTTATTTTATTTTATTTTATTTTATTTTATTTTATTTTATTTTTTTTGCATTCCTTGATTTTAGAATCTTGATTAATCTTACCATCTTACGGCTGAGAGTGGTATGTAAAAACCACTCTGGGGTGGGGGGTTTGGGGGTAACGGGGGAGGCCTTGCTTAGTGCATAGGTCTGACAGCAGCTTCTGTGACTTACTTCCTTTCTCTTCCTCAGCTTCCGCATCTGTCACCTGAAAGGGATGGCTGCCAGCTTTCCCCAGCTCTGCCCTTGAGGGGGCTTTCATTTGGAGAAACAGATCAATTAGTTGTCTAGAAGTCCTTTTATTGTTAATCCTCAAAAAGAATCTTAGGAATTTTTTTCAAATTGGCCAGTTTTCTTTAGCTTTTGCTGCTTATTTATCTGCCCTTTCCCTTTGGCAGACTCCCTTGACAGTGAGACACAGGGTCATCGGTTTAAGTATGGGAAGGAAATTATGGCCTTGAGCACAGTCAGAAAGAATCTGGCTCTCAGGCACTTCCTGTGAGCCACCACTAAATTACAAAGACTGGGCCCTGACAAGGCTTTTCAAAGGAGCATCTTACACCACCACTGTGTCAGCGTTTCCATCGTGAGCAGTTGTTTTTCACAGTGCTTATTATGACCAGGTTTGAAGTGGCCTTTACACGGGAAGCATTTACCCACTGGGATGACTGTAAAACGGCAGACAGAAGTATCAGAAGTATGGAGGAAGGGTGAAGAGTATACGGATTGCTCTCAGAATACCCCCTTTTCAACCCAGACCTGACTGTGCTATTCTTGCCCAGAATCCTGGGACTCCCTCAGGATAAAGTCCAGACTCTCTTTAGTGTGAAAATACCCTCAACAGATTGGCTCCCAGCCTCTCCCATCATATATGCCTTATGCCTTCCGATCTTAGGTCCTCTAGCCAGGACAGCATGATACCATGGGAAGACAGGACCTGGTTGGGGAAGGGGTGGGACAGTGTTGGGAGACCTGGGCTGTGGACCAGGCTCCATCTCTCACTAAGTTGTATGTTTATTATTTTTTTAAAGATTATTTATTCATGAGAGAGAGACACAGAGAAAGAAAGAGGCAGAGACACAGGCCGAGGGAGAAGCAGGCTCCCTGCAAGGAGCCCGGTGTGGGACTCGATCCCAGATCCTGGGATCACGCCATGGGCCAAAGACAGACGCTCACCTGCTGAGCCAGCCAAGCATCCCAGTTGTTTCTTTTTCCATGATCTTATTAGTCACTAACCTGGATGAGTTTCCTGAATGAGAAAAAGCAAAGAACAGGTTTGGGGGACAGATCAGGAAGCTCTTTTTGACTGTTGTCTCTTGGCAAAAATCTTGGGAATCAGACCACCAGATACGTGATCGTTATTTTTTTATAGTATTTTATAATAGTATTTACGTTTATTTAATGTATACAGTTTATAGACTCACTATTGAACAAAGTTGGAATGCAAACAAATATATAAATCATTACCAAATAAACTAACTGGCACTAGTTTTTTTTTTTTTTTTTAAAGATTTTATTTATTTATTCATGAGAGACACACAGAGAGAGGGAGAGGCAGAGACACAGGCAGAGGGAGAAGCTGGCTCCATGCAGGGACCCCAACATGGGACTCGATCCCGGGTCTCCAGGATCACGCCCTGGGCTGAAGGCGGCGCTAAACCGCTGAACCACCCAGGCTGCCCCGGCACTAGTGTTATAAGCATATTATTGGACCTGGTGAGAAAAAGTGGTGGAAGAAGACTGTAGCCCATGGCATTTTTCTTTTTCTATTGATTGATTGATTGATTGATTTTATTAATTTATTCATGAGAGACACACAGAGAGACAGAGAGAGGCAGAGACACAGGCCCTCCATACAGGGCCTGACGTGGGACTCGATCCTGGGTCTCCAGAATCACACCCTGGGCTGAAAGCGGCACTAAACCACTGAGCCACCAGGGCTGCCCATCATTTTTCTTTTTATAAGAGAAAACGCTCAGTACTACCATATGATAAAACTTAACAGAAACACATAAGATGGAACATTTCAACTGTCATCATTGAGGTTAACCTGTTTTATTTAAGTGATTTATACAGGAAATTAACAGGACAGGCAGTATTTTGGCCAACTTCTGTTTATGTCAGCTGAACACCTTCCATAAACAAGCAAAAGAAAATAAAGCCAGCCAGCCAAACGTGGGCCCCTTTGTGGGCCCCTTCGCCCCTTCACCCGTCAGTAGTACTTGGTACAAACTCTGCACTGTGCTTTGATTTCATGATTGGAGAAGATACACATGTGTTAAAACTGAAGTTATGTATTCACTACAGCCAGTTGTTTTGGTAGGCAGATACTTTTTCAGCATTTTATGTTATTATTAACATATTTATGTTTATCTATTTTGTATCTGTCTACATAATCTAAGGTGGCTAGAGAGGATCTTATGAAAAAAAATATAGCAAAATCCTCAAGTAGGGCCTTAAAATCCAGTCTATTCCAGAGGCACCAAGAATCAATGGGGTGCAAACTTTCCCTTGGTGGAAGGTGACTCTTTTTTTTTTTTTTTTTTTTTTTATTCATGAGAGAGACACACACACAGAGAGAGGCAGAGACACAGGCAGAGGAAGAAGCAAGCTCTATGCAGGGAGCCTGATGTGGGACTGGATCCTGGGTCTCCAGGATCTCGCCCTGGGCCGAAGGTGGTGCTAAACTGCTGTGAGCCACCCGGGCTGCCCAGGTAACTCTTTTGTAATACTTAAAAATTGATGGAATTTTATTTTGTAGTTTTTTTATTTTTTATTTTTTATTTTTTTATTTTTTATTTTTTTTTTTTGTAGTTTTATCTTATTTGGTGCTTTAAGTATACTTAATCATCTACCTTTTTTTTTTTTTAAAGATTTTTTTTTTTTTTAATTTATATATTCATGATAGAGAGAGAGAGGCAGAGACACAGGCAGAGGGAGAGGCAGGCTCCACGCAGGGAGCCCGACGTGGGACTCGATCCCTCCCCGGACTCCAAGACCACGCCCTGGCCCAAAGGCAGGCGCTAAACCGCCGAGCCACCCAGGGATTCCCCCCTTAATCATCTACCTTTATATTTTGTGTCTAAGATGGCATCAACGATATACAAGACATACAGAGTACCAGGTATTTCTTTTTCAAAATTGTGCAAAAACTGCCACAAACAGATCAAATTTAATTCCTCTGTTTTAAGGCTGAAAGGTCTGATGTGTCACCTGTTCAGCCTTCTCTGTAGCACTGCAGAACTGCCTCTACAGCACTGCTGGTTATATCTGGGGCCCGCCAGGGCTCTGTTTCTCATTTCTTCTGACCTGCTACAGTGAGGATTAGAGTCACCTGTTTGACATGATCCCCGGCAGAGGCCTAGTGCAGAAGGGGAAGAGTGTATTGCAGAGGTTGCTCATAGTGGTTGAGAGAAGGCCATGTTCAAATTGCAGATCAACTTGCTAGCTCGGTGCACTTGTGCTTCTTCATTTCTCTGATTTGTGTACTTTTAAAAAAACTGTAGAGAAAAGTGTATAATGCATGCACAGTATGGACAATTATGAAGTGACTACCCATGTAAGCAACCCAAGTCAAGAAATAGAAGCTCCACTTGTATTCTTTTTCTGCCATATCTCCTCAAAGTAGGCCCTGAAATATGCTTTTCAAATATTGAGGTGATAAATATTTGAATAGGAAGTACTATTTTCCTTAATAACTTTTTGTTATTAAGTGCCTACATGTAACATCTTTCTCCATTCAGCAAATCCAGTTTGTTTTACACATATGAACTCAAATATTCATCTCTTCTAGAAAAAGACAGGGATAAACACCTCAGTTTAGCAGGTTTTTGAATATGAATAATAGACCTAAAAAAAAAAATGGACCTTAGGGCACAAATTAAATTTGTACTGATTCCAGGCTCTTTTGCATGTGTTAATTTGCAAATTGTGTTAATTTTTTTCATCTCCCTTAGACCTCTGTTTCTGGCTTCATTTGAAATAAGGCAAGTGTGTAAGTAAATGTAGAGACCAGAAAGTGGAAAATATGAGTATTGGTCTTGCTAGTGTGAGTCCTAAATTCTTTAATCTGTGGATCCAAATTGTTCATTACTAAAATTTGCTGGATTTAGAAGTTGGTTTTGTTTCTTTGTGAACACTGTCTTTATCTTCAATACAGATGCATTAAGTAAAATAAAACCATTCTTCTTTAAAAATTTTATGCATGTAGTGTGACTTTTGTTACTTCCAGTAGCCGGTTTTAGGACTGGCAATTTATAGAATAATGCAAATGAGTAGTGAGGAATAATTAGAAATAATGGGCTGAAATCCTCATGTCATCTTAGAATGCTACCAAGGGAATAGAAGAGTAAGGCTTACTGTGGACTTGAAAAAAAGCTGACCTATTTTCCCCAATTGACAGAAATGCCTGTTTCTTCAGCACTGTCCTTTGTTTTCAAGGCACATTTGGCTGGACAGTGCCTCATTCTTGCATATTCAGAGAAATTTTTATGGAAACATGGTTTTAAATTTTTTTTTTTTTTTTTTTGCTGAGAAGTTTATAAAAAATGCAGAACACTTGAATAGACCATAAGTGCTCAGAAGCAACTGCTGAAATAATTTTACAGGTTTTTTTTTTTGTTTGTTTTTTTACCATTATAAAACAGTATAAAATTGATTTGATACCAGGAAATTCAAAGGTAAGATTTGGCTGTGTTTTTATTTCTTGGTTTGCTAAGAATCTCCACTTACCACATTAATGGTAAATAGGCTGTGATCCCGAGGCTTATTGGAGTGCATTGGCCTTGGTTTTGCATTTCCTTTGGGTTGGATTATTTTTACAGCTTATCAGAAATCCTGTTTCGTTGTTGTTGTTTTTCTTAGTCTAAGTAACCCAGAGAAATCGTGCTGCATCAGTGAGAAAGATTTCTCAGCCTTGGGTTTTGTCTTTGTTTATTTATAGTTGCTTTGATCAGATAGCTTGATTAGAACTCCAGAGCTACCTGGTAGAAACCTGCTGAGGATAAAGTTTAAGGAAGTTCTTTTGCTGAAAGCAACCCCCTTCATTCACCAGGGGAATCTGATTTCATCCTGTGAATAACTTGGCTTAGAAATTTTATTTCTTTGGGACCTGCTTGTAGAGTTCTGCACACCTCAAAGCATGAGAACTGTGTCAGGATGAAAAGTGGGCTGCTTGCTTTATTCAGTGTGGGCCAGCTAGATGGTAAAGTAGCAGCATAGTTCTGTTTTGTTTTACTGTGGAATTCAGAGATACCTTTACCTGGGCTTGGGGAGAAAATGAATCAAGAGGAATAGGAAGAGAAGTTTGCAAAAATTATAAATGCAGTGGCAAAGAATCTTTCATAGCTGCTCTTCTAAAAGTTACTTTTGGGTCTAAAATATCAGTCCTTTAGAATGACGTTTGATTTTTTTCATCGGGCTCTCTGAAGAGTGCTGTCTATTGGGTTTGCACAGCATATAGTGAGAACTGAATGCCTGTACATACCCAGTGTCCAAGAATAGCCCATCTGTTGCATGAGATTACATGTTTTAAGACCAGATGGTTAAACACTTAAATCAGTCTTTCCAAAGGTCCAGATGACCCATTTCAGAGATTTCCTGTACCCAGAGCCCTGGGGATGTAGCGAGATTTCATTCCACGGCTATGAGGAAATCCTCCTCCTACATTAAACAGAAGTAGGTGTGTGTAGCCTGTACTAGTGGGAGCAACCTCCAGTGCTATTCTAGGTAAATATTTGTTCTTTGGTTCCTTTATAAATCTATGATTTTCTGCCCCCCTGCCCCATTTTATTGTTTGAATTTTGATTGGACTGAATAGAAATAGAATTTGCTATATTCAAATGGAGTTTTCTTTGTTAGATGATCAGCTCCTTAGCCTGTTAGTTTGTTGGATGAGGAATTAAAGTAGTGGTATTACCCACAGTAAATAACATTGGTGAGGTCAAAGATTGTTGTCATACTAGATCCTCACAAGTGAAAATACAGTCTGTTCATAGTCTGAGCCCTGGCCGCCCTTCTCATTTTTCACCTCCCATGCATGAAAATTATTCTAGTTAGTCAGTCCCAGAATGTGTTCGGTGCTTTTCCGTTTGGTCACCATTATTCTTGTCTTTACAACGCCTGGGTCATCTCCAAGCCCTGCTGGTCTTCCATGTAACAATTCACATCTCGCTTCTGCTTTGATGCCTTCCCTTAGCCACCCTAGATCTAAATGATCTCCTCTTCCTTTCTTTGGAACCCAGGAAATGATCTATGCCCTCAGTTGTCTTGTGGCTTCGTTTTTCTTTTTTCTAAGTAAAAATACTATCTGAGGTAAATTATAAGCTTCTCATCAGGAAGGACAGTGATCCATTTCTTCTTTGTTTCTTTGTATTGTGTCAGCTCTATAAATAAGTGATTTGATTGATATGCATAGTTTAGTTCTCAGGTCTAAAGATTAGAGACTAGAGTAATAAAATGGTTAACCCCTCTGAAATACTATGAAGGGAGGAGAGAATTTAGCTGCTCTTGTCACTGGGGCTGTGAAGTGGCTATTTTTCTCTTGCATTTTTTTTTAAGATTTTATTTATTTATTCATCACACACACACACACACACACACACACACACAGACAGGCAGAGAGAGAAGCAGGCTCCTTGCAGGGAGACCGATGTGGGACTCGATCCCAGATTCTGGGATCACGCCCTGCGCTGAAGGCAGACACTCAACTGCTGAGCCATCCAGGTGTCCCTTCTCTTGTATTTTGTATCAGAGGTTGTGTTGTGCTTGTTGGGTTTGATGTAGTCATTTCATAAGGTGCTTCCTCATGTGGTAAAAAGATGAGCAGAATTAAGGGCATTGCTTCACTTTCCAACAGAAATCACAGAGGAAACAAAGACTCCCTCTTGTGTCAGTCACATTCATAAAGTTACATTTCCTGTGTGTAGCTAAATAACCCTGACATATCTTTTGTGTGCATCACTGACTTTTAAGGTTCTGTAAGTTTATCTGGGTTTCACAGATAAATGAATTGGTTGAATAAGGACCTTGGACTTCACTTCCAGCTTTTCTTCCCTGGTTTGTCTAAAGCTTTTCTTTATTTTCTTTATTTTTAAAGTAGACTCTATGCCTGATATGGAGCCCAACGCAGGGCTTGAACTCATGATGCTGAGCTCAAGAGTCAGATGCTTAACCAGCTGAGCCACTCAGGCAGTCTTGTTAAAAGTCTTTTTTTTTTTTTTTTTAAGATTTTATTTATTCGTAAAAGACGCAAAGAGAGAGGCAGAGACCTAGGCAGGCTCCCTGTGGCCTGATGCCGACTCAATCCCAGGACTCCAGGATCACACCTTGAGCCAAAGACAGATGCTCAACCACTGAGCCACCAGGCATGCCTGTCTAAAGCTTTTATTTATTTATTTGTTTGTTTGTTTGTTTGTTTATAGATCTTATTCATGAGGACACAGAGAGAAAGGCAAGAGACACAGGCAGAGGGAGAAGCAGGCTCCATGCACCGGGAGCCCGATGTAGGATTCGATCCCGGGTCTCCAGGATCGCACCCTGGGCCAAAGGCAGGCGCCAAACCACTGCGCCACCCAGGGATCCCTGTCTAAAGCTTTTATTTATTTATTTATTTTTATTTTTATTTTTTTTTGTCTAAAGCTTTTAAAGGAAAAATAAAAACCTTCTGAAAATTCACTCTAACATCTATTAATATAAAAATGGAAACATTTGGGTTTCTAAAGACTACCTTAGATTTTAAAAATCATTTTGTTTTATTTCATCATGCTAAGTGTGTACTTTTTTTTTTTTTTTAAGATTTATTTATTTATTTGAGAGGGGGAAAGGGATCATGAGTGTGAAGAGCAGAAGGAGAGGGAGAAAGAATCTCAAGCAGATTCCATGCTGAATGCAGAGCCTGACACACGGTTCGATCTCATGACCCTGAAATCATGACCCTAGTGGAAAAAGAGTTGGATGCTCGGCTGACTGAGCCATCTGGGTGCCCCTATAAGTGTGTAGTCTTTAATCCCTATCCCCTATTTCCCTTATCCCCCACCCACTTCCTCTCTGGTAACAATTATTCCTTCTCTAGTTAAAAGTCTGTTTCTTGGTTTGTCTCTCTCTTCTTTTTATTTATTTATTTATTTATTTTTTATTTTTTATTTTTTCTCTCTCTTCTTTTTCCTTTGCTCTTTTGTTTCTTAAATTCCACATATGAATGAGATCATAATGTTATTTATCTTTCTCTGACATATTTTGCTAGCATTATACTCTCTAGCTCTATCCATGTTGTTGCAAATGGCAAGATTTCATTATTTTTTATGGCCGAATGTTATTCCATTATGTATATATACCACATCTTTATCCATTCATCTATTGATGGACACTTGGACTGTTCCATTATTTTTCTTAAAAGATTTTATTTATTTATTTGAGAGAGAGATGGAGAGAGCACGAGTGGGGTGCAGGGAGAGGGAGAAGCAGGCTTCTTGCTGAGGAGAGAACCTGATGACGATGACGATGATGATGATGATGGTGATGTGGGGCTCAAATCCAGGACCCTGGCGTCATGACCTGAGCCAGCGGTAGATGCTTACCCAAGTGAGCCACCCAGGCACCCCAGGTTCCATTATTTTGCAATTGTAAATAATATGTGATAAACATAGGGGTGCATATATCCCTTGAATTGATGTTTTTGTAGTTTTCGGGTAAATATTCCAGTAGTGTGATTGCTAGATTGCAGGGTAGTTCTATGTTTAATTTTTTGAGGAACCTCTGTACTGTTTTCCACAATGGCTACACCAGTTTGCATTCCAACCAGCAGTGTGAGAGGGAGCCTTTTTTTCCACATCCTCACTAACACGTATTGTGTCTTGTGTTTTTGTTTTTGTTTTTTTTTTTTTTTTTTTTTTTTTTTGTCTTGTGTTTTTGATTTCAGTTAGTCATTCTGACAGGTATGAAGTGATAGCTCATTGTAGTTTTGAAAGACTGTCTTGTTCAAGTTCAGTAGTTCAGTAGACCATAGATTTGTGTTTTCTTGGGACGCCTGGATGGCTCAGTGGTTGAGTGCCTTCTTTGGCTCAGGGCATGAATCCCAGATCCTGAGATCGAGTCTCACATCGGACTCTCTGTGGAGAGCCTGCTTCTCCCTCTGCTTGAGTCTCTGACTCTCTCTGTGTGTCTCTCATGAATAAATAAATAAATCTTTAAAAAAAGATTTGTATTTTCTTCTAACTGGAGCTTTTATATTCCATCCTTCCTCGTTTGTTTGGAAAAATCTATTCCTCTAGAAAAATTCTCCTTTTGGAGTCTTCTCTTACAGGAAAAATGTTTCCCAGTTAGATCCCTCCCTTTTGCTCTTCCTCTCTCCTGTAGATAGGAGTCTTATCATTTACTTATTTACTTAATGCAAACATCTTAACCAGCTGCTGATGGTAATTCATAGCTTTCAAAACTCATTCAGAAATTTAAGGTGTTCAGAAGTATGAAGTATTAAGGAGGTTTAGAAAATGCTCTTTGCTTTGTTAGTTACAGTGCATATTTCCATTCACTTCCTCTATTGGGATTAAGAAAAATACTGGTCACAAGTACTTTACTTCCTTTTTGCTAGCAGCTCCGTATGAAATTATTTCCTTACTTTATTATTATATATCATAGTGGTGTTAGTTTGGTGGTATTCTCTACATGGTTGTTTGAAACCAAATGCATTTTCAGAATTTGTTGACTGTTGTCAGAGGTAGAGACAGTAGCTTCAGTTATAGGTCACAGTGGTGGATCCATATCTTCCAGGGACATTCCAGATCACAGAGCTCAGAAACATTTCCTTCTAGGAGTGTGATGGGAGGGTGAGACTTAACTGACAGAGCTGGTGACAGTATGAACTTAAGCAGTCATAATAGTGCTGGGTCTCAACGGCATTTCTGTGTCCTGCAAAATGTCTACTATCATGGGAATGTTGCCACTTCTTGCCCTGGGTTTTGTAGAGGTGTTAAAAAGAAAATACCCTCCTACCTTCCAGTTGAAGCACTCTTTGGGGAGCTGGTATGGTGGTTAAGCAAGTCAAATAAACAACTCCGGAAGCTTGGTGACAGGTTCTGAAAAAGCTCTCAGTTGTTGGCATTATGTTGTAGTAAGTACAGCATATATTTGTAGAAAAGAACCGAAGATGTTCCTCAAGTATTTCCTTTCTGAAGGAATTCACTTGTGATGTAAAACTACTAAATATTGAGGTTCAGTTTTTCTAATACAACTAGCTAGGTAAAGCTCAAAGATAAAAGTAGTTACTGTTTAAAGAATTCTTTTTCCCCCTCCATTGTAACTCTTCAGTTTTAAAAGGATTAATATTGGCAAATTATCCGAATGGGCATTCAGATTTTGCTGTTTGAGTTGCTTGGTTGCCCACTAAGAACACCGGTTCCTGTCAGATTTAAACCAAAGGTACTGCAAAGTCTTGGACGTGACTTGCCTTCTACTTTCTCTTTCTTTGTGGTCTTGAGATCATTAAATTTAGTGACTCAGCTAATTTTTTTTTACCCACCTCTTAGAAAAGTTGAACGTGTTTGTGACCAAGCACTTAGGGTTATTTCCTTTAAGCCAAGTGTTTGCAGCGTTTTTAGATTTATAACAGTCTTTGTTTACCATGTAATTCAGTCCAATTGAGGAACTAGCAAAACTGCATTATCCAGACATCAAAGACAGGCATGTAAGAAGAGTGTACTCATACCAGGGAACTGATTAGGTTTCTAACAAGTGGAAAGTTACCAGGTGTCCCCAAATTAACCATTCCCATGCCAGCTAATTCTCATTTTTTTGTAGCTTTTTTTAGTTTAGTCAGTTAGGATTCTGGGTTTAAAATACCAGTTGCTGTGTTCTTGAGAGTTGAGAGTATTGTTTTCTTCAGCATCCTTCAGATTGCTGAGACTTTGACTTGAATACTATGTGTTTAAAAAACTGGGGATGGGGGACGCCTGGTGGCAGTTAAGCTCTGCCTGTGATCCCGGGGTCCTGGGATTGAGCCCTGCATCAGGCTCTCTGCTCAGCAGGGAGTCTGGTTCTTCCTCTCCCCTCCTCCCTGCTTGTGCTTGCACACGCTCTCTCCCTCTCTTTCTCATAAATAAATAAACAAATAAAATCAATCTGAAATTTTTTAAAGTACTTTAAAAAACTGGGGAAACTGTTGAATGGAGAATACATTTTAGCTTATTTCAAAGTTGAGCTGCTGTCTTTATTTCTTGAGGTTGAAGAGCAGGTTGGTGTTTTGTTTTCCTGAGATTTCTGTGAAGAATCGATTATTCAACCCACTTTACAGAGAAGAGGTGGAACAATTTGCTAGCTGCATGCAGCAGTCACTGGAAGTGGGACCTATGTCACCAAGTTGCATTTCAAGATTGGTCAAGTAGGTGGCCTTGAGTCCTGCCAGCCCTGGATTGGGGAATTGATAGAGATGGGCTCTGTTATGAGAGCACCCTTGACTTAAACTTCCATCAACATTCACCTGAGACTCTTGTTAAACCTGAGTCTCCTCAGATGTGGAAACAAAATTGTATGTGTGTACTATAAGTAATGTGCAAAAGCATTTTGATTTTGTACAAATCTTTGCTATTTGGTATTTCAGAGGCTGTATGTTAGTTAGCATTTTATAATTTTTCCTAAGTAAGCAATCACCTAGGGAAGTGGAAGTTGAGGAAGGGTTTTTTTTTTTCTCTTTCCCACGGGTGCCTGCTTGTTTCCTGCTGAAGTCTGGAACTTGGCTTCTTTAGGAGCATGCCAGTAGGTTATCTGGAGTTGATTGCTTATAATCGTTGAGATTTCTCTTTTGAAAATGGTCAAACAATTTTTACATACCACATGTAGCCACATTTTGTTTCCATAGAGGGTTTGGCTTTTTGGGTTATCAAAGAAGATATGGATGTTTGGGTGACCTTTTGAGGTTATCATCAGAGGGGACAACTTTCCTCTCCCATTAGTCTTCCCTTCTTCTTAGAATAATTTGTGGTGGTCTGACTTCCTGTGTTGTTTCTTAGGAGACAGGCTCACAAAACATTAAGGTTGTGAAAATGCTGGTTTCCTACCAGGCATGACTGAGATTCAAGAATAAATTGTTCTCTTTATTTTGAATTCTGAGTTATCTTAGGAGACTTCATTTAGCTACAGGTTGACCAATTGCATGGTCTTATTTGCAAGTGTGAATAGATAGCAGTGCAGTATAAACACTAGTAGCCAGAAGTACTTAGGTAGCCAAAGCCTACATATTTCACTTATGTCAACCGGGAAGTTGCAAAAGATATTGTAAGACATTATCATAACATTTCATTACTTCAGCTCTTTAAACTTTATGTCCTGTAAGGTGCCACTTTTCAGCCACATTCTGTGGTTCCCCATAGCCTTTGGGAAAGAATCCAAGCTCCTTGAAAGTGGCTTAATCCGATCTCTGCATACTTGCTAACACATCTCACCCACCTCCTCCCCACACACACTTGAGGAGCAGGGGAAGGAACCCTGCTTCAGGTTTTCCCTGAGATGGAACTTCCTCCAGACGGGCTTTCTTGAATCAGAAGACTGGGTTTGGGGACTCTTTTATATGCTTTCATAGTCATTCACTTACTAATTCCTTCAGTAGTGTATCAAGCGCTGTTTGTCATAGACTGAGGTTACAGAAGTAAAGAAGGGGTGGCCCTTACCCACATAGAACTTATGTTCTTGTCGGGGAAACCACTCCATACTCACACTTTTTTAAAAAAGGTTTTTATTTGGAAATAATCACAAATCTATAGAAAATTGCAAAAATTAAAATAATACAAAGGAGTATCCTGTACAGATAATGCTTGTTAATATTTAACCTCATTTGCATTCTTCCTCTCCATACATACACATGTTCTTTTTTTTCTGGACCAGTCACATACATCATCTTACACCCTGCCCAATTACTTCAGTGTGTATTTCATAAGAGTAGGGCTATTTGCTCACATGTTGGTTATTAACTTCCTAAATTTACATTAATAAAATACTTCTATCTAGTACTCCATTCAAAGTAGGGTGTGCACTACTTCTCCACCCCACCCCCATAATAGAATATTGCTCATTTTTTGTTTATCTGATGTTTTCTTGTTAACAAGTTAAGGTAATGCATTCTAGGCCATCACACTGGTATCCCCTTGGGGGTACCATATCTGGAGGACCACAGTGTCCTTCTGTCCCTCTTTGGTGGTGATAATTTCCAAAGTGTTAACTCCTTTTCTCTAGTGTATTATTAGTGGGTAGTGGGTTTTTTGTTCCTGTTCCCTTTGAACTAATAAGTAGCATATGAAGAGACACCTCAATTCCATGCAAATATCTTGATCTCATAAAAATCTCCCCCCTAATCTTATCATTGAGCAATGATTCTTTTCTGATCCAGTAGTATGAACTCAAGTTCCTGTTTCTTGCAGTGGGATATAATTCATTCCTGTATTTAATTATCCTGGTGCTCAAACTGCCAGATTTGTCCAGTGGGAGCCCCTTCAAGCTGGCTCCTGTGTCTTTGTGAGGTGCCATATCATTTTTTTCCAAGCACTTTTTTCCTTTCCTGCATTACAGGATGTTCCAGGCTCATCTTGTACCAACTCTGCTCTAGCCCTGGAATCAGCTGCTTGTCCAGGGTGCCCTCAGACCCTTGTTCTAGCACTTAGCACACCACTTGCTTATACATCTTCCTCCATTAGATGTATTGTACCTCCTGAGGGCACATAGATGTCAATCTTACTCTTATATCTTCACTCAGCATAAGGCCTGGCACATTTGATGCTTACTCTTAAGTATTTGTTGAATAATAAAATTGGTTTTTGCTGTATTCAGTGATTATAATTAGATTCCAAAATTACAATGCTGATGGATTTTCTTTTTCTCCCCTCCATCTAGGAAGAAATGTTTACTATTTGGCGATGAGACGTGGTGAAAACTGACCTCGTACTGGTATACAGACACTATGGGACCTGACACCTTAGCTGCGTGGGCAGCTGGCCCCCACTGATGATGTGGGGAAACCATCAGGTCCACTGGAAAACACTAATCTGATCTTGGAAGTGGCTGATTGTGGCAGGATGTGTCGACGATGATGATGGCAAGAAAGCAAGATGTCCGCATTCCCACCTACAACATCAGTGTGGTGGGATTGTCTGGGACCGAGAAGGAGAAGGGCCAGTGCGGCATTGGGAAGTCTTGTCTGTGCAACCGCTTCGTGCGCCCGAGTGCTGATGAGTTTCACTTGGACCATACCTCTGTCCTTAGCACCAGTGACTTTGGTGGGCGAGTGGTCAATAATGACCACTTTCTCTACTGGGGAGAAGTTAGCCGTTCCCTGGAGGATTGTGTGGAATGTAAGATGCACATTGTGGAGCAGACTGAGTTCATTGATGATCAGACTTTTCAACCTCATCGAAGCACGGCCCTGCAGCCCTATATTAAGAGAGCTGCTGCAACCAAGCTCGCATCAGCTGAAAAACTCATGTACTTTTGCACTGACCAGCTGGGGCTGGAGCAGGACTTTGAGCAGAAACAAATGCCAGATGGAAAGCTGCTGATTGATGGTTTTCTTCTTGGTATTGACGTTAGCAGGGGCATGAATAGGAACTTTGATGACCAGCTTAAGTTTGTGTCCAATCTCTACAATCAGCTTGCAAAAACAAAAAAGCCCATAGTGGTGGTCCTGACTAAGTGTGATGAGAGGTGTCGAGCGGTACATTAGAGATGCACATACTTTTGCCTTAAGCAAAAAGAACCTCCAGGTTGTGGAGACCTCAGCAAGATCCAATGTAAATGTGGACTTGGCTTTCAGCACCTTAGTGCAACTCATTGATAAAAGTCGGGGAAAGACAAAAATCATTCCTTATTTTGAGGCTCTCAAGCAGCAGAGTCAGCAGATAGCTACAGCAAAAGACAAATATGAGTGGCTGGTGAGTCGCATCGTGAAGAACCACAATGAGAACTGGCTGAGTGTCAGCCGAAAGATGCAGGCCTCTCCTGAGTACCAGGACTACGTCTATCTGGAAGGGACTCAGAAAGCCAAGAAGCTCTTTCTCCAGCACATTCACCGCCTGAAGCATGAGCACATTGAGCGCAGGAGAAAGCTGTACCTGGCAGCCCTTCCATTAGCTTTTGAAGCTCTTATACCCAATCTAGATGAAATAGACCACCTAAGCTGCATAAAAACCAAAAAGCTCTTGGAGACCAAGCCAGAATTCCTGAAGTGGTTTGTTGTGCTCGAAGAAACACCATGGGATGCCACCAGCCACATTGACAACATGGAGAATGAACGGATTCCCTTTGACTTGATGGATACAGTTCCTGCTGAGCAGCTGTACGAGGCCCACTTAGAGAAGCTGCGGAATGAGAGGAAAAGAGCTGAGATGAGAAGGGCATTTAAAGAAAACCTGGAGACCTCTCCCTTCATAACTCCTGGAAAGCCTTGGGAAGAGGCCCGTAGTTTTATTATGAATGAAGATTTCTACCAGTGGCTAGAAGAATCTGTATACATGGATATTTATGGCAAACACCAAAAGCAAATCATAGACAAAGCAAAGGAAGAGTTTCAGGAGCTGCTTTTGGAATATTCAGAATTGTTTTATGAGCTGGAGCTGGATGCTAAGCCCAGCAAGGAGAAGATGGGTGTCATTCAAGATGTTCTGGGGGAGGAACAGCGATTTAAAGCATTACAGAAGCTCCAAGCGGAGCGTGATGCTCTTATCCTGAAACACATTCATTTTGTGTATCACCCAACAAAGGAGACATGCCCTAGCTGCCCAGCTTGTGTGGATGCTAAGATTGAGCACTTGATTAGTTCTCGGTTTATCCGGCCATCTGACCGGAATCAGAAAAATTCACTCTCTGACCCCAACATTGATAGGATCAACTTGGTTATCTTGGGCAAAGATGGCCTCGCACGTGAGTTGGCTAATGAGATTCGAGCTCTCTGTACAAATGATGACAAGTATGTGATAGATGGTAAAATGTATGAGCTTTCCCTGAGGCCAATAGAAGGGAATGTCAGGCTTCCTGTGAACTCCTTCCAAACACCAACATTTCAGCCCCATGGCTGTCTCTGCCTTTACAATTCAAAGGAATCTCTATCCTATGTGGTAGAGAGTATAGAGAAGAGTAGAGAGTCCACACTTGGCAGGCGAGATAATCATTTAGTCCATCTTCCCCTGACGTTAATCTTGGTTAACAAGAGAGGAGATACCAGTGGAGAGACCCTGCATAGCTTAATACAGCAAGGTCAGCAGATTGCCAGCAAACTGCAGTGTGTCTTTCTTGACCCTGCCTCTGCTGGCATCGGTTATGGACGCAACATTAATGAAAAGCAAATCAGTCAAGTTTTGAAAGGACTCCTGGACTCCAAGCGTAACTTAAACCTGGTCAGTTCTACTGCGAGCATCAAAGATCTGGCTGATGTTGACCTGCGAATTGTCATGTGTCTAATGTGTGGAGATCCTTTCAGTGCAGATGACATACTCTTTCCTGTCCTTCAGTCCCAAACCTGTAAGTCTTCCCATTGTGGAAGCAACAACTCTGTTTTACTTGAACTACCAATCGGACTCCACAAGAAGCGCATTGAACTGTCTATTCTTTCGTACCATTCCTCATTTAGTATCAGAAAAAGCCGGTTGGTCCATGGGTACATTGTTTTTTATTCAGCCAAACGTAAGGCCTCCTTGGCTATGTTACGTGCCTTTCTTTGTGAAGTGCAAGATATTATCCCCATTCAGCTGGTTGCACTCACTGACGGCGCTATAGATGTCCTGGACAATGACTTAAGTCGGGAACAGCTGAGTGAGGGGGAGGAGATTGCTCAAGAGATTGATGGAAGATTCACAAGCATCCCCTGTAGCCAACCCCAGCATAAACTTGAGATCTTCCACCCATTTTTTAAAGATGTGGTGGATAAAAAGAACATAATTGAGGCTACTCATATGTACGATAATGCTGCCGAGGCCTGTAGCACCACGGAAGAAGTGTTTAATTCCCCCCGAGCGGGCTCTCCACTCTGCAACTCAAACCTGCAGGATTCAGAAGAGGATATCGAGCCCCCTTCTTACAGCTTGTTTCGAGAAGACACATCACTGCCCTCTCTGTCCAAAGACCATTCTAAGCTCTCTATGGAACTGGAGGGAAATGATGGGCTGTCTTTCATCATGAGCAATTTTGAGAGTAAACTGAACAACAAAGTACCTCCACCAGTCAAACCAAAGCCTCCTGTCCAATTTGATATTACAAAGGGGGATCTGTCTTATTTAGACCAAGGCCATAGAGATGGACAGAGGAAGTCTGTGTCTTCTAGCACCTGGCTACCTCCGGATGGGTTCGATCCTTCTGATTACGCTGAACCCATGGATGCTGTGGTAAAGCCAAGGAATGAAGAAGAAAACATATACTCAGTGCCCCACGACAGCACCCAAGGCAAAATCATTACCATTCGGAATATCAACAAAGCCCAGTCCAACGGCAGTGGCAATGGCTCTGACAGTGAAATGGACACCAGCTCTCTGGAGCGAGGCCGCAAGGTCTCCATCGTGAGCAAGCCAGTGCTGTACAGGACAAGATGCAGCCGGCTAGGGAGGTTTGCCAGTTACAGAACCAGCTTCAGTGTGGGGAGTGATGATGAGCTGGGGCCCATCCGGAAAAAAGAGGAGGATCAGGCATCTCAAGGTTATAAAGGGGACAATGCTGTCATTCCCTATGAGACAGATGAAGATCCAAGGAGGAGGAATATTCTTCGCAGTCTAAGGAGGAACACTAAGGTAAGAAGCCAGTTTAGGAATGAGTCAGAGCAGTGGCTCGCAGTTTCTCGGTGAGAGCTGATTGATGATGATGATTTTCAAGGACAGCTTATTCTGGTAAAAAAGAAATTGATCTGTGTGTGTATTTATTCTCTGACTTAGCATAAAGTAAGGAGTGTCTCAGATTGCTGCTACTAGCAGCTTACAGGTAGTAAGGACCCTGGATAGACAGCCGGGTTTGAATTGTCTTTGTCTAAAACAATAGTTAGGTAATTACCAAAATGAGCAGATCGTGTAGAACTTGTCGGTATCTGACAAGTTGCCAAGCCAGTGACTATATGCTTGTTCTTCCTTTACGTAAACACCAGAATCTAAAATTGCATGTCAGTCTCTGACTGCTAAACAAACATTTCATCTATACAGCTTGTAAAAGCTCCTGCTTCCCCACACTTCTCCTCACTGACCTTCCCTTTACTTCCCCTTATTTTGTTTTTTAAAGATTTTATTCATTTATTTATTTGAGAGTGAGAGAGCACTCATTCACACAAGCTGGGGAGAGGGGTGGACAGAGGGAGAGGAAGAAGCAGACTCCCTACTGAGCAGGGAGCCCAACATGGGCTTGATTCTGGGATCATGACCTGAGCCAAAGGGAGATGCCTAACCCACTGAGCCACCCAGGCACCCTAAGTTGCTGCATTTTAGATTAGGAAAAATTGAATAATTATTTTATTTGCACACACAAATCAGTGAAGGGACTTAAGTACATAAATGAAAAGTAAGAACCTTGCCACTGCGAGCTATACACTTGTCCCACTAAAAATAAAACAAAATAAAATATACTTGTTCCCTGTTTGTAAAATTGGAGTGCCCTCCAACTGCATTATTTTAAGTGAAATGCTGCTCTTGTCAGTGAGGGCTTCAGATTTGATTTAGGGACCGAAGAGGGATAGGGAGAAAGTAAACCTCATGTATTATGAATGTCAGGCCTGCCATCAGATGTAGGGGAAACGGTCCCAAATGCAACAGCAGATTAAACATCTTTATCTTGTGTAGAATTGCAGTGTACAGAGTAGAGTGCCCTGTCCCCTTGGGCTTAGGTTTTGAGATAGAACAGGAATTTCTCAACTCCCCCACCCCCACCCCCACGAGTAGAAGGAAATATTCTGTTTTTCAGAGAAAGACATCTTGGCGAGACCTGACAACAGAACTGCGTTATGCTAGCCCACAACCAGCCTTGTGATACACAGAATGATTTCTCTGCATTGAAAGCTTTTCCTTTGCTCCCAACCATGAAACAGCAGTGAACAAAGTGACTTGTCTGAAAATGTTTCAGGGAACTTAAGAAGAAAGCTTGCCAAAAGCTTGTGTTATTACAAGACATACCAAATCAGAAGGATCTGGAGTCCAAGCTGTTTTAAGAGTTGACAATTTATTGTAAAATATCACCTGGAGGCTAGTTCTGCAGCTCTTACTGCTTAAGAGGGCCCTTGGAGATGGAAGAACATGGCCCTCACAAGGAAAATGTATTCATTTTGCATTCCCTGATAACATACAGAGTGCTCCCCAATCACCGTTGGCTGAAGCTTCCAGAATTTTTTACCTGTGTAGTTTCAGAAAGGCCAGGGCAGTATCGTTGTGTGTTCTGTTTCCCTCCCACTCTGAATTGAATGTTAGTAAATATCATAGGCATTTGATTTTCTCTTGTTTTGTTTTTCCACTTGGATTCCTTCATCTGCCTTCAATATTTTGTTCTGGAAGGGTTAGTAATGGGCAGACCCATAGAAAACTGTTCTTAGGAAGTCAGAAAGTAGCCTCACCTGGCTCCTAGTATTTCCTCAAAGCTCTCCTGTTTAACGATACTGGAATCCAAACATTTTGAACATTTTGACTTTCTTCTCTTCCTCCTCCACCTCTGATGAAGACTGTTACCAGAATAGCTTATCTAAATGCTGACAGTCTTAATTTGTGGGGGTGTTCACACACCTGGGAATTAGGAAGGTGGTATAATAGCACATTGAGTTATAACTAATTTTCTGGCTTCTAGCTACATTTTTAATACTTGTTGAAGACAGTGCTTTTAAAACACATTCCCAAACAAGCCATGCTTTAAAGAACACACAAGGTAGGCTCAGCAGAACACAGCTGGTGTCCATGTTTTTAAGGAGACACTTCCTAACTTAGAACTTCCTTACACTGGGTTGCTGGGTCAGCATGCAAGAAGTGATCAACTTCCTGTCTGTTAGTTATGTGGGCCACACCTCTGCAAGTCAAATAAAAATGATCTCTGGCCCAAGAGCAATAGCGTGCCAGAAGTAAGTCAGTAGTATCCTTTGGAAAGTGTGAGTAAAAGGTGAAACTGTCTTCCTGCCTTGGAAAATGGTGCTTTGAAATGAATGTAGCTGTTTTATCATCCTAGTGCAGAGATAAGCAGAGCCTTTTATTCTCTTCTCTGTTGAGGCAAACCTCCTATTAAAATTGCTGCCTTAAGAAAGCAGACTAACACTTGTTTTACTGGAAAAGCAAGATACCATGGGGCAGAGAATGCCAAGCCAACCTCTATGTGGGGGATTTGGCCTTTGATTTTTATTGGCATGACAAAGCAATACAGTATTTATTTGAAGTGAGGGGGGAGCCAGTTGGTAATGGAAAACACAGTGCCTCCTGCATGCCAGATACCACTGGGGAAATGGCACAGATCCTTGCCCAGACCATAGCTCCTAGTTGAGGCAGCAAGGCCTGCACAGCTGCTGAAAATAGTTGGTCCGCCCAGGGGGCGCTGTGTCTGGGCAGAATGGAAATCCCATGCCATGGGCACTTAAGGTAGTGTAGTGTGTGGCATGATTAGCAGCTCAGGTTCTGGGAATGGGCGAGGGTGAGGGGCGCTTAAAGTCAAATCCCAACTCCTCTGCTCCCTCACTGGGACTGGGGGCACATGATTCACTTCAAAGAGTAAGTAGGACTGAAGAAGTGGCCGAGGGAAGGAAAAATGTGTATGTCATATTGAAGGAGAGGAGAGTGCTGGCCTGGTCTAGCTGAGGGCTTGGGGGATCAACATTGTCCCTCCCTTTTGTGTAAGTTTTTAACTATGTATATTACTTAGCTGCTCTCAGTACTTACCCTAGCAACAGCCCTAACAACGACAACAAAAGCTATGCTCTGGGTACCAGTGTGATGTGGAGAAAGAGAAATTGCCCGTCTCCCTGGGCTGATTTGCTAGATTAGCTCTTTACTGTAAAATTGGAGCTGGAGTGAGGGAATCGCTTTCATTTCTGTTAATGAAAGTGCAGACTGTAAAGCTTACTGTCAGTCTGGGTCCTTTTCCCAGCTGAACCATTTAGCAACCCACCCTCATAGTGGGAGCCTTCCGCACTCAACTGAATGAAATTGAAAATCTACGATTGCACTTCAGTGGGGCCCATGAATAGATGCTTTGTCTGTAAAGAGTTGGTGTTGCACATGGTCTCTGTCTTTCAGTACCATGCGTTTGCAAAGATGAGATCAGGACCGGCAGGGTCTTATTTTAAAACCAAAAAAACAAGCTGGGGAGTCTTGCTCCACAAAATGTGCCTTTTGGGCAAACTCGAGTTGCTGAATTTAGTGTGTTTGACCATGGATTTAAAGAGAAGACATTATTGGCTATTCACCCATCTATCTGATGTGCTCTTATCTTTGTGTTAAAAAAAAAAAAGACAAAACAGAATAATAAAGAAAATCTTTCACTCACTGTAGCTACCACATGACAAGACAACCTATTGAAAAGCAAACCAATTCAATCACGCATTGTTTGGTCTATAAGGCACCAAGTAACCAGTTTGACAGTTTGTGTCCCCCCCCTAGTGAATTGGCTTATTTCATTGGATTCAGTGAATCGGCTGGTTGTTGTGGCTTTGTGTGGACACAGCTCTCATTTTGTGAGGCCTAGAACGGAGTTAAAGTTTCTAGTGTGAATAAAAACCAGCTGGGGAATTGGACTGCTAGCTCCCTAGGGAGAGATGTTGCATTTTGACAGACAAGCTGAATGGTATGAAATATGAGCTCTTTGTAATCTGCTCAGGAAAGACTCTCAGTGTGTGCTTCAGAAAAGGCTAGTCCTACTCAGTGAGCTATAAGGCCAGATAAATACCGTGGCCTTAAAAATGGGGCAGGGGTGCCTACTTGACCTTGGATTTTCTGATTCCTGAAATAATTGTATGTATGTATGTATTTATTTATTTATCTACCTATTTATTTATTTATTTATTTAAAATATTTTATTTATTTATTCTTGAGAGACACACAGAGAGAGAGGCAGAGACACAGGCAGAGGGAAAAGCAGGCTCCATGCAGGGAGCCCGATGCAGGACTGGATCCCGGGACTCCAGGATCACGCGCTGGGCCAAAAGCAGGCACTAAACCGCTGAGCCACTCAGGGATCCCCCGATTGTTATCTTTTAAAAAGAAGTCCTTTTGCTCCAAAAGCATATGCTCATTCATCCATTTTTGGAAAGAAACGTTCTTTGCACGGGTATGGGCATTTAGAGCATTTGTGCACCTACCTGGCTTTGTGCTGAGTACCGTGTGTGTGTGTGTGTGTGTGTGTGTGTGTGTGTGTGTTTGTTTATCTAGTTTACCACCGTAGGGATGATGGATTTTAGAGGTTTTATTTATTTATTTGACAGAGCGAGCACAAGCAGGGGGAGGAGCAGAAGGGGAGAGGGAGAAGCAGGCTCCCCTCTGAGCAGGGAGCCCAACAAGGGACTTGATCCCAGGACTTTGAGATCATGACATGAGCCAAAGGGAGATGGTTAATGGACTGAGCCCCCCAGGTGCCCCAGGATGATGGATTTTAAACATGTGTTGACATCCATTTTGGATACTGCCAGAGGGGAGGTGCAGAGTACTAAGGCATTGTAGAGCAAGGAGTTTTAACTTCAGCCAGGATAGCTGGGAAAGGTCCCCAAGGAAATAGTATTTGAATAGAGACTTACAGGGTGAGGAGGACAAAGGCAGTGAAGATGGAGGTTTTGTGGGGAGAGCTCTTGAGAAAACAGTATGGAACCTGGAGCATGAGGGAAGAAAAAACTTGAAAGAAATCTAGAGGAGCTACTGCAGAGAGTGAGGTCTGCGAATACCATGGGAAGGGCCTTGTACTTCCCTAAATGTACTGAATACTTACTACTTGCCAGGTATAGTACCATGCATTGTCCTGTTGCCACTGCCCACGTTAGTTGCTAAATGGAGGAGTGGAGATTTTTTAATCTGCTCTTCTGATTTCGACTTCCAGTGGGCTTTTAAAGTCCAGCCTGCAAGAAAGATGGTAATATTCAATAGCCAGGGACACATTTGGACCACTCAATCAATCTAGTTAATTTGTTTTACAGACAAAGGACTGTGATTATTATCTTTAAAAAAATCCATTTCCCCCAGTACCCCCTAAGAATAGCCTGGTGCTGTTTGTTTTTGGCTTCAGAGTCTAGTTGAGTAAAGGACAAAAAAGGCATGGAGACACTGAAATAGCAACTGGAACTTTGAGAAATTGTTTTGAACTGGTGTCACGCATTTTCTCAGTTTATTTAAAGCCCAAAGAGCTGCTGTAGTGTGTTTTTGGTGACAAAAATAGACTATCTTTAACTATGGGCCCTAGCTTATAGCACACCTGTTCTTAAAAAAAGAAAAAAAATTACAATAGGCAACCCATATCTATTTTTCAAAGAGCAGAGAATTGCTCTGATCATCATTGAACCAACTTGTTCTCATCCACCACCTAGTGCTACTGAAATATCTTGCTAGGGACCCAAATTATTTCAGTCAGAGTGAAGAATCACCTCCGCTTCCATAGAAAAAGGTCTTCTGAATGCATTTTTATTCAGTATTTGAGAGGAGGCAAGCAGATAAAAACTGACCTATAACTCTGGGAAATCCAAATCCAGTGAGTGAGTGTTGGATCACGCAGGACGTTTGTAAAAAACTTTCCTAGAACTAGTGGACCCTCCTTTCTAGCTAGCCCCCATGTTCATTTTGAGATAGTGGCAGAGATTGACCCAGATTTGCCAGGCTTCATACCTTTCAAGAGCAAAAAGTTGTGGTCTTACTTTATTTGGGGCCTGTGAGGAGATGACATATCTTTCTTTTCCCATATCATGGCAGAGGATTAGGGATGCTGGGAAGGCCAAGACTTTATGCTATTTCCTGTTCAATCCCTAAATAAAGATGCTCCAGGATGACCCAGTCATAATACATATACTGACTGCCAGTGTAAAGGAGACCGAGTCTAATAAGCATTTGTGCTTTCATAGACTTTGACAGTGAGAACAAGTCCACTCAGGTTTTCTCTTAAACTTGGGCTTAAATTTTTTTTCAGAGCCAGAAGGGGAGCACCAATTAACCAAGAATACATTTGGGGCATGAATGAAGAACTTGATTGAAAAGGTTGTTTTGAAGCTCTGTTGGAAATTATGAGACAATCGTTGCTAATCAGAGAGCTGTAATGTTGAATATAGAATGCAAGAAGGTGCTTGGGGGAAACCTATAGTAATGTACTGTATGGATCTTTTGGTTTTCCTAAAAATCCTACCAGTTATATTTAGTCCAGGGTCTCCCACTACACAATATGACGAACCGTGTGTGTGTGTGTGTGTGTGTGTGTGTGTGACTGACTCTCTGGGGCACTGCTAAGAATTACTCTAGAGAGAGAGAATTGTCCTCATTCAGAGGACACTGTTCCTGTTCTAGACTATATTCAGTATATGACATTCGTCCTTTTGGGGGAGATAGGAGAGGAATCCAATAGCCTGAGTTCTGTTTATTTCCTTTATTAGATGGGTTACCATGCATTTAAAAGATTGTGCTAGGACAGCCCGGTGGCTTAGCGGTTTAGCACTGCCTTCGGCCCAGGGTGTAGTCCTGGAGGCCTGGGATCGAGTCCCACATTAGGCTCCCTGCATGGAGTGGAGCCTGCTTCTCCCCCTGCCCGTGTCTCTGCTTCTCTCTCTCTCTCTCTCTTTCTCTCTTTCATGAATAAATAAAATATTTTTAATAAATAAAAGACTGTGCTAGGTGGTACAACTGTAGTGATCATATTTTCTAACTCTAAAATCTGGATAAGTAATTTTATATGTATTAAGGGTATTTTATAGAGACCAGGAGAGGATATTTTAAGGTTGTCAGCCCAGGGTCACCAAATAAGTACCTGCTCTTCCCACAAAAGATAAAATGTTCTTCATCTGGAAAGAATAGCTGACCTCTCCATTGAAGCTGTGGGAGACTCTTTTTCTTTGTGGCTCAGTTATTACCCATCTCTAGATTGGCTTTGTTTGCTAGGGATGTATCTCTTCGCTTACAAGTTAGAGTGTAAGTTTGTTGAGGGTGAGAGATGACTTTGGTTGCAATATTGGTTCTGCTGCTAGTTTGCTATTTGAGTTTGGACATAATTCGTTAAAAAAGAAAAATGCTAAAAAAAATGCTAAGATGCTTGTTCTCTAGGAACTGAGTCCAATAATAACATAGTTGTATGTGTAATAAATAACTATTCTTTATTCATGGCCACGAAGTGATATAAGGAATTGATCACCTCAGCTGTTTTTTTAAAAGGGAGTCTGGGATGGTCCTGTCAGTATGAATGGTCCTCCTGAGCCTCACCTCCTCACATCTTCCCAAGAGCAGCACTATGTTAGGAGAAGAAAAAGCCTCTGCACATACAGAGATAGTCCTCATCTCAGCTAAACTTGAAAGAATATAAAGAAGTATTGGCCCTCTGCATTGCTGAAAATTGTTTTTGTTCAGGAAATTTATTGAGTGTCTGCTACATGCCAGGCCTTAGAACCCAATCATCTTGCAGCCTGATGAAAAGGGTCCTGCTCTGGGATGCTTCTCATTCTTTGGCTGGCATTCTAACCTTTTTCTTGCCCCTGGACTTGGAGGGGCCATGGACTGGGCTTACCACCCCACAGGCAGGTAACAGATGTTTTTCCAGTCCACCGAAGTTGGGAGTTTCCCTTGATGCTCTCTTTTCCTTGTTTCAAAAGCCAAGGGGCCAGCGGCAAATTCCAGTCACCTTTTCTTTACAGTGACACACTGGTGTAAACTTTGGTTCATTTCTTTGTTTCCTTTGCCACCTGTTATTATCAAAACTAAGAATCAGGCATGTTTTTAAGGAAATTGAAGTAAGGAACAATGGATTATGGTATTCATTCAAAGAATATATCTATCCAAAGGACAAAATGAAGGTGGTTCAAACTGACCCAGTGCTTTGTTTCTGTCATGGCATTTCATCATAGAGTTCACAGTGCTTGCTTCGGCAGCACATATACATTATAGAGTTCACATAGGGAAAAGAGGCCCTTTGGTGTTCACAGATCACTAGTGTCTGGATCCTGGCTCTCCCGGTGCTAGGTGTGAATCTCTCTGAGCCTGTTTTCTCACCTTGAAATGGTGCTAGCTAATAACCGTTACCTAGAAGGTGGTTGTGAGGTTTCAGATAATTGTGCAGAGCACCTAGCAGTGTCCTGCACATGACCACTACTAATTAATCACTGTTTTCCATTTTTAACCCAGTAAGACTCTAAACTTAGAGCCACAGATGTGTGGATTATTCTCAGGGTTTGGTTTCCTCTGGCTAGATGCCTTTTTCAATTCAGCCTGCTATGTGAGTGCCCTCAAAAGAAGATTGATGTTGGGGTGGTGTTACTTTCTCCTCTCCAAGGGCCTGCTGCTCTGAGTGCCCCAGGGACTCCATAATGAGCGACCCATGTCTGACCGGAGACTGAGACAGCTGGCAGGCCACTCACCAGAGTGGCTTTTCCATCTGACATGTGCCTAGTAACCCTTCAGGTGCCTGATGTGTTGCTTGTTATATCAGCAATCTGGCCCACTTCTTGGCATGCACCACAAAGTCTGATTTCCTTACTAGCAAAGTTTAGTATTAGTTGTGCAAGAATGCCTATCCCAATTTTGTGACACTCTACAGACCAATGAGTTACTTATTGGGAGGTGTTTTGACATTAGGTAACCCAGAGTTTGTTTAAATCTGAGAGAGAGAATCCATGTCATTTAGCAAGGGAGATTGATGCTATTGCCACAGTTTACTTTCATTCCCACATCTTGCAAGTTGAAGCACTGAACTAGATCTTGGATTCTTTGGGGTGAAAGGGATAAGGGCAGTTGTCTAATTTAGCCTTCCATCAAGTGACAGAAACTCCTTGACAATGGCTATGGCAGATAGTTTGCTGTCTCCGCTTTGAATATTTACAGAGCAGTCTCTTCCTTTTTAAACAGCTGGGGATTTTTTTTTTTTTTCCTCTTTATATTGGCCGAAATTGTCGGTGTTCTCCTCATCTCTCCCAACATAACCCTTTGGAACCATATAAAATAATCTTTCTTTCCGTGAGATAGTCCTATAGCAATTTGAATTAATTGTCAGAGTGCTCTGTTCTTTCTTTTTCCAGCTTAAAGATCCCTGGTAATTTTATGAGTGGGTCTTCATTACCTTAGAAATTCTCCAGGTTGTCAGTATACCCTTCATCATTTGTACCGTTATCCATTTATTCATTCCGCCTCTCTTGGGAACTTTTCAGAGGAAGGCAATGAATCACAGTGGTAAGAGCACAGGTTTTGCAGTCAGAACTGACCTGGGCAAGTAACTGAATGTTTTTAGGACTCAGCTTCTTCATCTGTAAAATAGGGTTTACACACAGATCTATTGTAAATCTGAAATGAAATAATATATCTGAAGACCTTAAGCAAGGGTCCAGTGCATAGTACTCATCAGTTGATGAAGGGGTAAATTTTCTGGCTAACTTAGGTTGTTAGAACACACATCATCATCATTGAGAAGGTGGAGGAAGTATAAGATTAAAATTTATTATGTCTTTATTAGAACTATGGTTAGAAGGCTTTATGGTGATTAGAAAAGCTGCTTCCTTGCAGCTTCTCTTAAAGTTCCATTTTTTAATTCCTTAAAACTTTATTTAGGAGCATCAGTTTTATCAAAGAACAGTGCTGTTGTTGTGTTAGTTTTGACAGGCAAATTCTGCAGGATTGATAAAAAGAATGTCGCTGAAACCCGGATGGGCTTCCTTCTATATTCAGATTCTGTAGCTAATAATTTGAACTATATGGCATTTTTAAGGGAGAGCATAGCTTGACTCGATGATTATCCAGTTGCAACAATGTGTGACAACAGAAGCACTCCCCCCTCTCTTTCCTGGAATCACTGGATTGCTACTGTATGCTAGGTACTGAGACCACCTTGTGAGGAGGTGCCATCCCAGAAACGTTGCCACTTACCCAGAGTCACAGGACTTGTCTGTCAGGATTCAAACACAGGTCTGTTAAGATATCAACCCTTAGGGAATCCCTGGGTGGCTCAATGGTTTGGTGCCTGCCTTCAGCCCAGGGTGTGATTGTGGGGACCCGGGATCGAGTCCCACATTGGGCTCCCTGCGTGGAGCCTGTTTCTCCCTCTGCCTGTGTCCCTGCCTCTCTGTCTCTCTGTGTCTCTCATGAATAAATAAAATCTTTAAAAAAAAAAAAAAAAAAAAGATTTCAACCCTTAAATTCTTTTTTTTAAAATTTTATTTATTTATTTATTTATTTATTTATTTATTTATTTATTTATTTATTTATTTATGATAGTCACACACACACAGAGAGAGAGAGGCAGAGACATAGGCAGAGGCAGAAGCAGGCTCCATGCACCGGGAGCCCAACGTGGGATTCGATCCTGGGTCTCCAGGATCGCGCCCTGGGCCATAGGCAGGGGCCAAACTGCTGCGCCACCCAGGGATCCCCCTTAAATTCTTTATGTTGTACTTCATGTAAGTAGAAGATGCCAGCAAGAGAGTCTAGATTGGTTAAATTATCTCATGTAAAGACGCATCATAAATTATTACTTTCCTTTTCCTTATTTCTTTGGTGAAAAGTCTAGGTCAGAGCCTAGACATAGCAACAGACACTCCCTGCAACCTGAGAGGCTGTATGGCTAGTTTTATGAGAGGCAGGACAGGGACAAGGGTAAGCTTTGTGGAGGACATGGTTCTCTGGGACCCCAAGATCAATTCACATTGCATTAGAGTCTTTCTGACTAAATCAGTTAGCAGGCTCTATTAAAATTGGATTGTCTGTGCCTTTGGGTGATCATTACAGGTAATATCTGCCAGTAGCCCAGATGGGCTCATTCCTTCTTTGGTGTACATTTTATTCTCAGCTGTTCTTTTTTTTGCCACTTGTTTGCACAGGAAGTCCTCAAAAAATCTCAGACTAAACAGGAAGTGATTTGTTCCCATATAAGTAGAGGTACCAGAAGGAATGAGGATGGGCAGGATAAGGAAAGGAGAATGGTTGACCCTGACCTAGCTAGTTAGTTATCCCCTTTAGTGGATTTTATGCAAAGATCCCTTAAATGCGTTTTAAAAATTATTTATTTGAGAGAGTGCGTGGGTGCCAGCAGGGGAGAGGGGAGGAGCAGAAGGAGAAGGGAAGCAGACCTCCCCTCTGAACGCAAAACCTGCTGATGGGGCTCGATCCCACAACCCCAAGATCACAACCCAAGCCAAAACCAAGAGTCGTTGCCAAACTGACTGAGCCACCCAGGTGCCCCATCCCTAAATACCTTTAAGTATATAGATTGGTACATTTGTAATAAATCTGCCCTGTTAATTTGGTCTCGTTAACTTGGAAATGAAACTGAAATGCTGGAGCTACCCCTGAGTCCATTTACCTTGATTCTCTTTGGTTACCCTCATCCTGAGTAGCTATTTTACCAAAAGGCCACGATTTCAGGTGTATTTTTGTGGCTTTTAGGAAATGTACCATTTGTTTAGAGCATTTTTTCTTCGTGTGAGCATCAAAAGGATTGAATAATTTTGGAGCAGAGTATCTCAGTAGCATTTATGAGGTGAGTTTTGGAGACAAACTCTCCTGGGTTTGAATCCCAGCACTGTCACTTACTAGTTGTGTCATTGAGGCACATGGGACATTTTTCCTTGGTAAAGTGGAATGTCATGAGGTTTAAAAGAAATAATATTTGGGACTTGCTTGGTACCTAGCAAGAGCCCTCAACTAGTTGTTACTCTGCTGCTGCTGCTCCTACTGATGAAGGAGACTGCTGGGAAAGAGAAAGTATTATCTTTTTTGTCCCATTTGATTAGTTTGTTTTACCCTTTCCCAATTCTGAAGCCACTGGAGGATTAACCCCAGGCCAATACAGTGAAGGAAATTCTCACTTGGAGCTTTCAGCCCTAGCAGAATGTATACTCTGTTTCTTTTCTGGAAAGGAGGAAATTACTCATTCTCAATTCTATCTTTTTTTTTTTTTAATTTTTATTTATTTATGATAGTCACACAGAGAGAGGGAGAGAGAGGTAGAGACACAGGCAGAGGGAGAAGCAGGCTCCATGCACCGGGAGCCTGATGTGGGACTCGATCCCGGGTCTCCAGGATCACGCCCTGGGCCAAAGGCAGGCGCCAAACCGCTGCGCCACCCAGGGATCCCCAATTCTGTCTTTTATCTTTTTAAAGATTTTAGCCATCTTTGAGTATATAACATTCATTATCCTTATGGGATATTTGGAAAACTTCCTGTTTACTCCAGGGCACCCCGATAAAGGATGTGGATAGTCATCTCATTGTTATTAATTACACACAGCCTGCTTCTTATAAACACCTTTGTTTTGGTAGTGTAGTCTCACACTCGAGGTGTGACTGTGTGTCAGCTTGCTGGCATGTTGTGTGATATTTGGAGGTTAGAAAATAAAAAATTAGTGAGATGAACAAGTGGGTCTCTATCCTGCTTGGAGTCTTTCCAGCAGTTTCCACACCACCGTGAGTTCCCTTCTGGAAGCCTTACTGATGTTTGAGTTGCATGTTGATACTTACTTTTTTTGTGTGCTTTCTTTTCTCTTTCCTGTGCAGAAACCAAAGCCCAAACCCCGGCCATCCATCACAAAGGCAACCTGGGAGAGTAACTATTTTGGGGTGCCTTTGACAACTGTCGTGACTCCAGAGAAGCCCATCCCTGTTTTTATTGAGAGATGTATTGAGTACATTGAAGCCACAGGTAAGAGTGCTACCTCAGAGTGAACGACCACTTTCACTATATATGGGTTATCTTCCAGCAGGCTGAGTCATCTGGAGACTCTAGGATCATTTCTTCTTAAATGTGAGATGCTTTCTGAGAAGGAGCTGAGCAATCTGGACAGCTGTCAGACTTAGGATCCTCCATCTGTGCGTAGTTTTGAGGCTGTCATATGGGATCTATTAGACCTTACAGTGTATGGAGCATCCTGTTCCCAGGATTGCAGCTATGGCTGGTGTTAGGTGCCTCCTCCGTGCTCCCTCAGACCCCTGTCATGATGTGCAGTCTGTTTGTGTCCTTGTCAGCTGCTTGAGGGCAGGGGAAGGGTCCTATTATCATTGTGTCTGCCACACTGTACTGGACACAAACGGTAGTGTAGTTTGGCTTAATGCAATGAAGGAGTGGTTGTGACTGTTAAGCCCTTGGCCATTGAGCAGGTACCTGAGATTCATTATTGACAATTTTTTTCCTGAGGTTAAAAAACCAGTGAGGATCCTTGGATATTTTCTGGTCAGGCAGCCATATTTCAACTCCACTGTCAACTTGATGTTGTCACAAAGACCAGCAGTCTTAATATTTTCCATATTTTTTTTTTTTTAAGATTTTATTTGTTTGAGATAAAGAGCATGAGCTCTCTCAACAAAAGCTGATGAGTTTGAGGAGAAGGTAGTATAGGAGGCATATGATTGTCCGTTCTTGAGCATTAACAGTTGAGCTCAAGAATATAGGCTTAAACTAATTTAAAACCAAGGTAAGGATTAGAGCCTTCCTCTGTGTTCTTTCGATTCCGGTGTTATCTGTGATGATATTAAGTATTGTGTGGTGTGCACAGCCTACCAGGCTCTACTGATAATTTCAATAGCATCCTATTAAGCTGCGTGACAGTGTTAATATTTACTTAAGATGTGCCAAATCAGGGAAAATAGGTTTCAAGTTGAAGCCTGCTAAAGACTTTGTAGTTATTTCCAGGGTTTTCTCTGCAGCACACCAGGGTTGAATCACGGTAAGCACTTTGCGCAATCATAACAGATCTGTAGCTTTGTTTAGTCCATTCTGTCCCCAAAGCCTTTTCTCAATGTCCATCTCTTTGACACTGGTTTTATATCCGTTTCTTTCTGGCACCTCCCTTGGGCAAGGAGAAAATCTGCACAAAGATTCAATTCAGGTGACTGAAGCCTCTACTTAATGACCTAGCACTCCAGAGAGACAGTTTGTGTTATCTCACAAAGGGGAAGGACACTTTTTCCTGGACTTTTTGTTTTGACATTATTTTAGATTTATTGGAAAGGTACAAAAATTGTAAGTTTAAGCAAATTGAAAGTTACAAAAAGTTCCAGGTTCCTTAAATGCCAGTATTTTACCAGTTTTCCCATACCATTCTTTCTTTGTGTGTGTGTGTGTGTGTGTGTGTGTATCTTTTTTCTGAAATGTTTGAAAGTTTGCAGATCTGATGCACCTTTACTTCTAACTACTTCGGTGGGTATTTTCTTTATTTTTTATTTTCAGTGGGTATTTTCTAAAAATATTCCCTTACATACTACTGAGCAGTTATGAAAATTAAGATGTTAAACACTGACCTACCTAATCTGTGGATGTTTTTATTTCATCAGTTGTCCCAGTAATGTCCTTTATAGGAAAACATAAAAATTGTTTTGGTCTAGGAGCTAACCCTGGACCACATGATAGATTTTTTTTTTGGTCAAGTCTCTAGTCTCTTTTAATCTAGAACAGTTTAGTTGATCTGTTTTTCATGGCCTTGATGGTCTTTTGTTTTTTAAAGATTTTATTTATTTGACAGAGAGAGCAAGCACAAGCAGAGGGTGCAGTAGAGAGAGAGAGAGAGAGAAAAAAAGATTCCCCTCTGAGCAGGAAGCCCAACATGGGGCTCTATCATAGGACCCTGGGATCATGATCTGAGCCTAAGACAGACACTTAACTGATTGAGCCACCCAGGTGCCCCACAGCCTTGATAATTTTAAAGAATACAGATCAGCTATTTTGTAGGAGGTCCCTCCTCAGTTTTGGTGTTTTTGGTTGGTTGGTTGGAGGTTTCCTCATGATTAGGTTCATATTTGCACCTTGGGCAGAGACAGAAGGCAAGTGATGCTGTGTCCTCAGTGCATCACACCATGTGGCACATGATGTCAGTTTGGCCCATCACTGGCAGTGTTCACTTTGATCCTTCTGTTAAGGTGGTGGTGTGTACTAGGCTTTGCCACTGCAAAGCTACTCTTTCCCCGTAGTTTTACTCCTTGATTCCTTCAGCATTTATTAGTTGATTTTCTCTTGTCAGGGAGAGCTTTCTCTTTTCAGGGGACCCTTGTATGAATGGTCTCCTCAAGTGGCTCACCTAGGGTAGCCTGAGGTGCCCAGATGTTACCCACATGCCCTCTAGCTGAGCACGTCAGTGGTCTTGACCTACCCCACCCACCTTGCTTCTGTCACACTTGGACTGTGATGCACTTTTTAATCTCCACTAACAAAATCAAAACTCTCCTTGCCCTTCTACTTGTGAATTCTTTGGGGTATAAGGCTTTACCACCAGCTACTACCAACCTGCTGCTTTCCTTAAAGCTCTGTGAGAATGGACCACTGTCTGCCCTGTCACCAAAAAGCTTGGAGCTTCAGGGTCATCTCCAGTCAGTTCCTAAGTCTGTCACTTCTACTTTGTCATCTCTTGTCTCTCCCCTCCCATCTCATTTCCACTTCCCCACCATCACCCTCCAGAGTCTTATCCTTTTTTTTTTTTTTTAAAGATTTTATTTATTTATTCATGGTAGACCGAGAGAGAGAGAGGCAGAGACACAGGCAGAGAGAGAAGCAGGCTCCATGCCGGGAGCCCGACGTGGGACTCGATCCCGGGACTCCAGGATTGCGCCCTGGGCCAAAGGCAGGTGCTAAACCGCTGAGCCCAGGGATCCCCAGTCCACAGTCTTTCCTGATTACATGATAGTTCCTCTGTTGTAAACCTCCTCTTACTGCCTCATTGCCTACCAACTATGGCCCACAGTCTTGCCTCCTCCCATATGCAGTATCATTATGGCTGTCTGCCTGCTTTCCTGCCTCTGTCCTCTCTCCCTTCGTTCTTTTTCTCTTTCCCCATTTTCTGTTTTATACTACAACAAGCATTAACTTAAATTGTTTTACAAGAATACAAGCAGAACTTCTTTGTATTTCTCTGCTTTTCATGCACCCTTCGTGTGGTGTGAAATGTATCCCACATTCTTCCTTGCTTTTGGAACTTGTCCTTGTTCTTCAAGACTCCCCCACCCCCAGTAGCCCTTTGAATGCAACCTCCCTGGTGGTTCTCAGGCACATTTCAACTTGCTGGGAACAGGATTCTTGGTTCTTGGTCTCCTGAGTGTGGCACACAATATATATTACTTGTTGATTAAATGAGTGGTCTTCATCCTGGAATACCTTAATTCCATTGCTTACTTGCTTCTCTCTCTCCTTCCCTCCAACCCTCCTTCCTTCCTCCTTTTAAATTTTGCTTATATACTTGTTGGCATTAGTTTGTACTTTTGTAGAATTTCAGGAAAAACATTAAACCTTGTATCTATGAATTTAGCGTGTGTCGGGGGGCATTCTGTACTCTTTTCCCTAAAATAATATTTTTCTTCCTCATAAGATTTAGGCATGTTCATTATAGAGGTGACAAAAACTATGAAAACAAATTTAAAGATTCATTGATCTTCCTCTTAGTGAATACCACTATTAATGGTCTGCTGTATTTCCTTATAGCCTTATTCTCTGCATATGTGTGTTGGTTTTTACTTTTACATAATTCAGAGTATGCAGTATGATAGTTCTCGAAAGATTTTTAGTATAACTTAGATGAGGCAAAAGACCCCTGAGTTTACCAGCTTACCTACTCCTGTTTTCCTACAGAAAAAGAATTCAGTAACCAAGAGGTGGATTGGAGGACTATTTTTTGAGAATTACTGTTTTGTTTTTGTTTTTTTGAGACACAGAACACGCAGGCACATATGAGCTGGGGGAGGGGCAGAGAGAGAAGCAGATTCCTCACTGATCAGGGAGCCAGACATGGGGCTCCATCCCAGGACCCCAGGATCATGACCTGAGCTGAAGTCAGATGCTCGACTGACTGAGCACCCAGGTGCCCTGAGAATCACTGCTTTTTTAACCAGAAATTGTTACATGAGTATGCTCCCTGTCATTAAATACTTGTGAAAATAGGACTTTTTTTTTTTAATTTGAAGATCTAACTGGTTTTATTAAGTATTCATGAATCGTGCAGAATCCCACCTAGCAAGCAGAGGGCTCTGCCTCAAAGAATAGGACATTTAATTGCTGCATAATGTTCCAGGAAATAGCTGGATCACAGATTATTTAACCATTCCCCTGTTTGGGGGCTCATGTAGCATTTTCTCCTGATGTACTTAAAGAAGAAGATTAGCTAGGACAGGCATTTTGGAATAGTGATACAGAGCCTCAGATCTGCAGTTAGACCAGGTTTAGCAGTTCTTTTTTTTTTTTTTTTTTAATTTTAATTTATTTATTTATGATAGTCACAGAGAGAGAGAGAGGCAGAGACACAGGCAGAGGGAGAAGCAGGCTCCATGCACCGGGAGCCTGACGTGGGATTCGATCCCGGGTCTCCAGGATCGCACCCTGGGCCAAAGGCAGGCGCCATACCGCTGCACCACCCAGGGATCCCTAGACCAGGTTTAGAATCGTTTTTTTTCCTCATCCATAAACTGAGAGTGGTGATAGGACCTGCCTGCACTGGCTGCCACCCAGATTCCAGGGGACTTGCACCAAGGTGCTGAGTGTGGCACATGTCTTAGGTTCATTGTGTGCTGGTTGTGGCTTTAGCTTCAGCAGTCATACATTTGGTTCTTTCTGCTACCCATTAGACTCTACATTAAATGTAAATATCCATGACTTGACTTTTCTCCCCAGCTTCCTTTAAAAAAAAAAAAAAAGATTTTATTTATTTATTCATGAGAGACAGAGAGACAGGCAGAGACACAGGCAAAGGGAGAAGCAGGCTCCATGCAGGAGCCGGATGTGGGACCCGATCCTGGGACTCTAGGATCACGCCCTGGGCCAAAGGCAGGCGCTAAACCGTTGAGCTACCCAGGGATCCCCTTCTCCCCAGCTTCTAAATTAAATACAGTAAAACCCATTAAAGAGTTAGAAGAGTGGTATGATGATCAGCCAGAATTCACCAGGTGTTAACATTTTGCCACTTTTGCCCTTTCTTACCGTAATTTTTATTGTTATTAAACCATTTGAGAATAAGCCACAGATGCCACATCAGTTCACTCCTAAAAATCTCAGCATATATCCCTAAGCTTTAGGAGTTTCTCTTCCATAACTGCAATAACATTATCACTTTTAAGAATAATAGCATTAATTCAGTAGTATTTTACATATGTTGCATGTTTAAATTTACTCAGTTGACTTATCTCTCATAGCCAAGATTTTGTTCTAAGATCCAAGCAGTATACACAGCACATTTGACTATTGCCTCCTTTGTCTCTTTCAATCCAGAACAGTTCTTTCTGCCTTTGTTTTGTTCTGTTTTGAATGATGACTTTATTTGAAAAGTCTAGACAATTGTCCTGTAGAATGGTCCCCTTCTGTGGCATGCTGTCTGTACCTCTCTATCATCCTCAGCCCCCTTCTGACACCACCCATGGCTACCTCATAGTGTGACTTCTATCCAAGCAGAGGTCTGAGACTAATGAGATTTTGTTGAATGATTGAATGAATTACGGATTAGGTGTTCTCCCAGGTCTAACTTTTACTGAACTTGCACTTGAGGAGAGCCTCTGCTGCCACCTGACTTCTCTATCCGCTTGCTCGCTCGCTCAATATAGAAATCGTCCTATGAGTCGTGTCCATGTGATCATTCAGGCAGTCAGTCTAGCTGATTGGAGAGGACGCTCCAAATGAATTGTGTTTGCCAGGTCTGCCCCAAGTCTCAAAGTCAAAATCCATAGTTTTGTTTTGTTTTGTTTTGTTTTTTTATTTATGATAGTCACACACAGAGAGAGAGAGAGGCAGAGACATAGGCAGAGGGAGAAGCAGGCTCCATGCACCGGAAGCCCGACGTGGGACTCGATCCCGGGTCTCCAGGATCGTGCCCTGGGCCAAAGGCCGGCGCTAAACTGCTGCGCCACCCAGGGATCCCCAAAATCCATAGTTTTTGTATCTGTCTCATACACTTTGGCACTTGGCTTGTCCTGGCAAATAAAATATTGTATCATCACCTTCAAAGACAATGTGCTTAGAAGCTCACACTCCTGCCTACTGTGGTGGGAGAGAAATCCAGTGAGAAACCCAGAAAGCAGCCTCTGTCCTTGTGTGCCTCAGGAACTGGGTTGTTCCCCACCTGCCACTTCACAGCCAGTGTCCCAGGCAGCTGTAGTGCTGAAAACCTACCAATTGAGACCTTGTGTTGGAGAAGCAGTAGCATGACCATTGCGACAACTTGAACCATCCCGTCACCTTACTGTTTTTTCTGATTCCAAGAGTAATAAGCTTGCTTGCAGTAAAAATTATTACAAATACAGATATATCACAGAAAGTGAAAGTCCTTTACAGTCCCAATCTCCGGCAGTAATCTGCATTAATAGTTGGATTATGTTTTCTGTTAATATTACCCCCTCCCCCAAAATGCTTAAAAACAGGAGATCATCTGCATACTGTTCTGCAGCTTATTTTTTAATTTAACACTGTATACACCTTGGGCATTATTATTTTAATTCCATCTTCAGGCCAACTGCATTTTAATCTTTGACCTGAGAAGAGGGTGGCAGGAGTTGGAGGTGAGGTCTAGAGGAGTTTATGGAGAGAAGCTTTGTTTGTAGGCAGCTCCACATTCCAGAGGTGGCCCGTGGCGGGTTCCTGTGACTGCCTTGTTTCCTCCTCCTAGTTTGTGAGTAAATTGCCAGGCCAGCTTCTCTTAGACATAGACCATAGGGAAAGGATCACTGCCTTCTCTCCTCAAAATTTGCTTCCTCTGCTGTCTGTTTCCAGGAGCTCTTCTCCCAAATTCTTAAATCTTCTCCTAACATTCTGCGTTGCACTTGTCATTTTTTTCCCTAGCTTTCTGACCAGTTCACTTATCCTCGTTTCATATTTCCTAAAATTGGAATGTGTTTAAGAAGTGGTCAATAGGGATCCCTGGGTGGCGCAGCGGTTTGGCGCCTGCCTTTGGCCCAGGGCGTGATCCTGGGGACCCGGGATCGAGTCCCACGTCGGGCTCCCGGTGCATGGAGCCTGCTTCTCCCTCTGCCTGTGTCTCTGTCTCTCTCTCTCTCTCTCTCTCTCTCTGTGACTATCATAAATAAATAAAAATTAAAAAAAAAAAAAAAAAAAAAAAGAAGTGGTCAATAAGTAGAATAGCTTTTGGGTTGATTTGCAGATGCTTTGAACCCAACCCAGGCTCAGAGACCACCTCTGTGCTAATAGGATCGCAGCTTTTCACTTTCTGCTATAGTTACATGATCAGGCTGGAAAGGGGCATGGATCTTCTGCAGCTGCTCTGGGGTCACCGCTAGAAGTCAGTAATATTTCTGCCTAGAACACTTAACACTCCCCCTCTTTTTTCCTCTATGTGGAAAATTGTCGGGGGATTGGAGCCTCTACTCCCCTGCTACAGCAGTGTGATTCCTGAGTGAAGAGAGAACATTGGCCAAGCTGATCTGAACTCTCCAGTGCACAACAGGAAGTAGAAATATTCAGTCCTGTCCAGAGTTCATCTTGCTGGAGTTGGGGGTAGTATTTAATTTAGAGCCTACTCACAGTCCTCCTGAGAAGAAATTCTCAAGCTAAGTATGTTCTCTGTACACCTCATTGTAGTCACTAAGTAAGGTTTTAAATCCCAGGTCTCTGGCCCAATTTAGAGCCAAAGTATAGGAAGGGGGAAACATCCATGTCCTACAGTATAGAAACCCCCTGAGGGAGCTTCCAAGCATCACTGTCCCCCACCCCAGAAGGCCTAGTATCCTGGAGGGTGAATGCCTCGTCTTTTAATAAACTGCCAAAAAGTTTTCCAAAGGGAGTCTACCTTTTCATATTCCCATCAGCAGGGCGTGAGGGATCTAACTGTTCCATATCCTCACTTGGTCATCTCATCTAGGCGCTCATCTGGGCGCTGCTGGATGTATTCACCAGGCCGGGGTCTCACTTATCAGCCACTGAACTAAAAATATCATTCTTTAGGAATGATTTTTCTGAATAATGTGTGATACTAGACCTCCTTGCCCCTTCTTTCTGTGATCTTTAACCTTTTTGTTTTGGCAGTGGGAGGGGGTAGGGTGGCAGTAGCAAAAATTATTTCCTATCTAATAGTCCTTTTCTTAATTGCTTTGCTTACTACTACTCTAGCAAGTATCACAGTGGGCTGAGAAAAGAAATTGTCCCAGGGAGAAGCAGTTTCATGTGGGCAGAAAGCCCCTGTTCTACATCTTGAATTCTAATACATTCAGACCATACCATATAAATAACTGGTAGGCCATGCTTTCATTAGTGCATCTTCATTTCAGTTTGTCTCAGTGGAACAAAAAAGTCCCTGCAGTCAAGGAAGCCTGGCAGCTGTTTAAAATAATGACGCCAAAGATGGTCGGCTATCCCATTAACTCTCCCCATTTTCTAATACGCGTTATTGAGTGCCTGCTTGATCCAGGTGTTGCACTGGGTACTTGGCATTTGTGACCTCATTTCACCAGAGATTGTTTTGTTGCTCCAAGAACCCAAATGTGGCAGGAAGCTGGCCATTGGGAGGGGTCAGTGTCTTTTATCAACCATAGGACGACCCTATGGTATCAATAAAGTATAAGGTTAGCTTGGCTGGAGAGACATTGACAATCCACTACTCTCTTGGAAGGACTCTTACCTGGTGACCAGACCAGGGCTTAGCCTTTCAAGGTAACACCTACCTGGGCCCAGTATTGCAGCTGAAATTCTTTTTTTTTTTTTTTTCAAATCTTTATTTAAATTCTAGTTAATTAACATATTTATTTTTTTAAAATTTTTTATTTATTTATGATAGTCACACACAGAGAGAGGCAGAGACACAGGCAGAGGGAGAAGCAGGCTCCATGCACTGGGAGCCCGACGTGGGATTCGATCCAGGGTCTCCCGGATCGCGCCCTGGGCCAAAGGCAGGCGCCAAACCGCTGCGCCACCCAGGGATCCCAACATATTTATTTTCAAACCCCTTTCCTACAGGCCTGGAATTGAACCATAGAGCAGAGCCTTGGGGTTTCAGTGCCTATACTGAGGGGCCTCTTTATTTGCCTTTCCTACAGGGCCTGGAATTGAGCCACACAGCAGAGCCTTGGGGTTTCAGTGCCTACACTGAGGGGCCTCTTTATTTGCTTTCGGGGGCACTGCTTCTCCGTGGGCAGCAGAGATCAGGTCAAGCTTGACCTCTCTGGTTCAGTGGGAGAATGCAGGATATGGCACCAAGTGGTTATAGAAAGATAGAAACTTCCTGATAAGTTATTAGTAGGTCTAAAAATTTTTAGCTTACTGACTTTTTTGTTGGAGTTAGGGAGAAATCTGCAGGTTTCATTTATTCAACAGATATATATCTATAGATATAGATATATATAGATGTATCTATATATATACGTATTTTAAGATTTTATTTATTTATTCATGAGAGATACAGAGAGAGGCAGAGACACACAGAGGGAGAAACAGGCCCCATGCAGTGAGCCCGACGTGGGACTCGATCCCAGGTCTCCAGGATCACACCCTGGGCCGAAGGCGGCATTAAACTGCTGAGCTACCGGGGCTCCCCTTATTCAACAGATATTTATTGACGTGTGTGTGTGTGTGTGTGTGTGTGTGTGTGTGTGTACACATAATTCATTCAACAGATATATACTGACATATATATAATTTTAAAAAAATATTTATTCATGAGAGACACAGAGGGACAGAGACATAGGCAGAGGGAGAAGTAGGCTCCCTGCAGGGAGCCCAATGTAGGACTTGATCCCTGGGATCACGACAGTCAACCACTAAGCCACCCAGGTGCCCCTTTACTGACTATATTAATGAAGCTAGGACCTGGGTTAAACTAAAAGTGTCCCCCATGATGTCCAAGGGTGGGAGAGATAGACATAATCACATAAATGCATAATTGATTCAGGCAAGAAACATTATTGGATTTTAAAATCACTGGGGAAGGGGATCCCTGGGTGGCTCAATGGTTTAACGCCTGCCTTTGGCCCAGGGCGCAATCCTGGAGTCCCGGGATCGAGTCCCACGACAGGCTCCTGGCATGGAGCCTGTCTCTGCCTCTCTCTCTCTCTCTCTGTGTCTATCATAAATAAATGAATCTTAAAAAAAAAAAAAAAAAAAAAAAAAAAGCTAAAATGTACATTTACCATCCTGCTCTTAGGTATTTGCCCAAGAGAAAGGAAAATATATTCACACAAAGACTTCTATTCAGCTCTTTCTAGCAGCTTGGTTCATGAGAGCCAAACTGGAAACCACCCAGTGTCCATCAAAAGGTGAATAAACAAACTGGTCCATCCATCTACTGGAATACTACTCAGGGGCCAAAAGGAAGAATTATAGCTACACACAGCAGCATGGTTGAATCTCAAAAGCATTATATGTTGACAGTGATTCAAGCCAGACACAAAAGACTACCAATTCTGATTCCATTTTTATAAAGCTCTGTAAATGCGAACTAATCTTTAGTAATAGCAAGCAGATTAGTGGTTGCCTGGGTGCAAGGAGGGGCAAGAACTGATTGCAAGGAGGCATGGGAAGAACTTGGGGATGACGGAAATATTCTAGATCTTGATTTTGGTGATAACTTTATTCATGTACACATTCAAAACTATCAAATTGTACACTTTAAATGGATAGAGTTTATCATATAAATTACATATATATCTATATAAATTATATGGCAGTAGTTAATTTTTAAAAACTAAAAAGAAAAAAAAAATCACTAGGGAACAGTCCTAAAGGAACTTGATATTTACAGTCTCAAAATACAACCCAACACATTAATCACCAAGAGGAAATATACCTTTATACTGAAGAGATCTGAGGGTTACCACCTTAACAAAGTGACAAGACCTGGCTTCCCGGCTGGTAGTTCAACTAAACTTTGTATCTCTTTGCTGAAAATATTTAACCTGAATCTTACATGAAGAAGTAATTAGACAAATCCAGAATGTGATAGCTTTCTTTTTTTTTTTAATGTGATAGCTTTTAGAAGACAATTGGCATGGACTCAGTAAAAAGGTTTGTATCACAAAAAAAGAAAGCAGTTTGAGAGCCTAATGCAACTTCTGTGTTTATAACATAAACTTCAGCTTAAATTGGCTAAGCCTTATTTTTCTATTCCTTCTACTTGGGAATAAAAACAGTAGTTCCTTCAGAAAGAGTATTTGAGAATTAAGTGCACTCCGTTTGATATGTTCTTACATTTTGCCTGGTACACAGTAATCATTCAGTTGATGTTAACCATTGTTTTGGTGGCTTCTGTCACTGACTTGCCATGGTTGCAGAAATCCAAACAAGACATCTCCCCCAAAACAGTAATGAATGAGATTGGACAGCATCTATTGGCAGTTTTTAAAACTTCTCATTGGTGCAGCCCCAGTGGCGCAGTGGTTTGGCGCAGCCTGGGGTGTGATCCTGGAGACCCGGAATCGAGGCCCACGTCGGGCTCCCTGCATGGAGTCTGCTTCTCCCTCTGTCTGTGTCTCTGCCTCTCTCTCTCTGTGTCTATGAATAAATAAATAAATCTTTATTAATAAATAAATAAATAAATAAATAAATAAATAAATAAATAAATAAATCTTCTCCTTGAAGTATAGCATCCATTAAAGAAAAGTACTCCCATCATTAAAATACAGCTCAGTAAACCACCACAAACTGAACACAACTGCCTGACCAGTTTAGGAAAGATGAAGATGAGCAGTTCCCCCAGAAACTTTTCACCAGGGATTATCACTATTCTAGCTTCTAACATTATAGAATAATTTTATTTAAAAAAAAAAAAGAAGAATTTTGTTTGTTTTTATGCGTTAACTCATACCACATGTGCAGTTTTGTGCCTGGCTTCTTTTCTCAATGTGATATCTGTGAGATTCATCCCATGGTTGAATTCATAAATTCACCCATGTGATTGGAGATCATTCTCATTGCTGTATACTCTTCCATCACATGAATAATCCACTATTTATTTATTCATTCTGCTCTGCATGGACATTTGGGTACTTTCCAGTTTGGGGCGATTGGAAATAGTGCTGCTGTGAACATTCTTGTACATTAATTTGGGTGCATTTGTGTGTACTCGTGTGCTTCAAGTATATACCCAAGAGTGAAGCAGCTTTTAATAATTAATTTTAGCATGTTGAAGATGATTTAAAAGACCTCTATCAGTCCCTGAAGTGATGATAATATGTGAAGCTTGTGAGCTAAAGCATTAAGGGTTTCTCTTTGCTACATATTCATGGCTTTGTGTTTTGTGTCTTTTAAGGAGTAAGGAGTGGTTCTGGTAAGGGGGTGTGTGGGTACACAAAACAGCCTCACATATTCTTTTAGCAGCTGGATCATTCCTGTTTACAAAGTGTGCCTGGCTGAAAGAATCTTGAATTCTTCCAATACCTTGTGATATAACTGTTTTCTTTGCTGGGGTTCTGTCTGTGGTGTTGAGATTGTGGTTAGCACAGATCTTTATAACCCAATGGTTTTTACTTGTCCATTGTAGGCCATTGCTCTCTGATTAAATTTTGGCTATTTTGCAGCACAGATAAGTAGGTGTTCTTATTAATACCTGCCAGTGAGATTCTAAAATGAAAGGTTCAGCCCCGGGGAGGCTCAGTTGGTGAGGGGAGGAAGGGTGAAGCTTCAGAAGCAGGGGTGTCTTGAGGGTGAGCACCAGGCCCTGTAGCCATGGCTTGAGGGCTGTGGCTGTAATTCAGCTTGTCTGCATCATTCGCAGGTCAGAGGTGGCCCTCATCTCCTCTGTGCAAATGGAAGCCCTCTATAAAAATGGTCTTTGACAGATACTTAGAGCTGTGACCTTCCTCCTGATTTAGCTCATTTGCCTGGGTAAATGAGCAGAGTGCTTTCTGCGTGGCAGATTTAAATTTCACCACTAATTGAGGGTAGTCATCTTTAGGGAGAAATGCTTGCCATTAGATCAGAGGCCTTTGGGAGACAGCCTGGCAACAAACACATCAGGGCAGATTAAGGCAGGAGGTGGAGATGGGTGAGTACAGAGCACAACTGTTAGTAACTGTGGGACAGGCCACAGAGAAGCCGACTGAGGATTTCTGCTACATGCTTGGGAGGACCACACGCACTCACACACATGCACATGCCACATACATGTCATGGAGGTTTTGGTAGCCTTCTTTCCCTATTTGTCTTGCTACTGGATAAATCTGTACAGGATGAACCCAGAGCAAAGTGCCTGGATTCATATCTCACTCTGCTCCTTGTGAACAAATGTTTAACCTGGACATGACTCCGTTTCCTTGACGGTAAAATGGGGATGGTAGTACCTTGAATCATTGAGATGGTTCAGTATGTTCAAGATCTTATGAGAGGGAGGAAAGAAAGAAAGAAAGAAAGAAAGAAAGAAAGAAAGAAAGAAAGAAAGAAAGAAAGAAAGAAAGAAAGAAAGAGAGAGAGAGAGAGAGAGAGAGAGAGAGAGAGAGAGAGAGAGAGAAAGAAAGAAAAGAAAAGAAAAAAGAAAAGAAAAGAAAAGAAAAGAAAAGAAAAGAAAAGATCTTATGAGAGTACTTGGCAGGGTCATCAGGGATAATTAGCGTTTGCTGCGGCTGCTTCTGATGCCACTGTAGATACTGTCCAAGGGGCACCTAGGTGCACTTTCCACTCTAGGTGGACCTCGAGCCTCGCAGGAGTCCTCATTTTCCAAGCCCCTGCTGCCCACTGGGCATTGTGCCCTTCACTAGCAAGGTCTGGTTCAGGCTTCTCTTCTCCTTCAGGGAGAACAGCCCAAGTGACTCACTCTCCCTTCTCAGATCCTGAGGGCCAGAGAGCAGAGCAGCTCAAGCATGGACTTTGGAACCCATCACACTCATTTTAAAATTTCAGCTCTGCTACTTCTCTTGGCTCAACTGCCTCAGCCTTTGAGTTCTGTGCCTTCTGCGTAAAATGCAGCTAATGGTAATACCTACCTTATTAGGATTGTGAGAATTGAATGGAATCATGACATTAGCTGCTTGGCCTGGTACATAGTAAACACTCGGCAAAGGGGAGCCCTTGTTCTTTTGTGGTGAAATTGTCAGTGCTGACTTCTTGTCTTACTTGTCCTCTGATTATTTCATGGGCTGGTTTTGAATCCTAGTTTACATGTTCACACTTCACAGGCAGCCTGTTGTTTTAGATCTTCTCCATGCTTACTTGACCTGTGATAAAGACTTGGGAATCTTTTTTTTCCCACAGAGCTCTCCTTAGCTCCATTTTATCTCATTCTTTAGGTAGGTAGTACTCCTGTGTATTTATTTCTCTGCCTGGTTCCAGAGTTCCAGGAACCTGGGGTACCTAGAATTGTGAGGATGCTATCCTTATTTCATTCATTCAGCTCTTATATACTATGTGTCATGAGCTATTCAAGTTGCTAAGGATGCAGTATTGGACTAAACAGATAAAAATCCTTGTTCTCGGGCAGCCCCGGTGGCGCAGCGGTTTAGCACCGCCTGCAGCCCAGGGCATGATCCTGGAGTCCCGGGATCGAGTCCCGCGTCGGGCTCTCTGCATGGAGACTGCTTCTCCCTTTCCCTGTGTCTCTGCCTCTCTCTCTCTCTCTGCATCTCTATGAATAAATAAATAAAATCTTTAAAAAAAAAAAATCCTTGTTCTCATGCAGCAGACATTTTAATCTAACAGGGGAGGCAGACTGTAATAAATAAAATATATATAAAGAATCTTGGTGATTAGTGCTCAAGAGGATAAAAATGGAGCAGGAAAGTGGGATGTGAAATGTCTGGAGTAAGTGTTAAAATTTTAGATATAGGGAGCGGTGGGGAGAGTCGCTTTTGATGACAGCCTGATGGAAATGAGGGAGGGAACCATTCCATTACCTAGGGAAGAACCTTCCAGACAGAAGAGCCAATGTGAAATTCCTAAGAGTGGAACATTTCTGGTAAGGGCCTTGGCTTTTACTGAGTTGAGGTAAGGAGTCACTGGAGGGTTTTAAGTGGAGGGACTGTATTTGGCCTTTGCTCAATAAAATAACTCTGGCCACTGTATAGAGAATAGTCCTGACCCTTAGGGACTTGAATGCTCTTGATCTCCTTGCATTTCTGCGAATCTTCCTCCATTCTGCCCTTCCTTTCTTTGGATGTGTTACCAGTCCCCCCATATTGCTGGCATGGGTTGACCTAGACCCTTAGTTAAGACCTGAAGCATAGAGGGGTATAACAGAGCAGGGGGTGCCGGAGGAAGCCTGGGTTAGAGCCCAGAACTGGGAGAATGCAAGAAACGGTAAGCAGGTGGGTCAGCCACCAAACCTGGCTTGCCTTGCCTACCTCCTCTTCACAATTTCCAGTTTCACACATCCCCCCACCCCCTGCACCTGGCAAATCCCCACTCTTTCTAAAGCCTTCATACTCTAGATATGCCTCTCTTACAGCACATTTTACTTCGTATTAGGGTTAATAAGGCCATAAAGGTGGGGCCCTTGATCCAAATCGATTCATGTCCTAAGAAGAGACACAAAAGAGCTCTCCCCAGAAACTGAATTGGCCAGTACCTTGATCATCTTGGACTTCCCAGCCTTCAGAACTGTGAGAAAACCTATTTCTGATGTTTAAGCCCTCTACTTTTTGTATGGTATTTTGTCATGGCAGCCTGAGCAGATGCATACCGATGGCTAGGTGTTTGATAGAGGCATCAGAACTCTTAAGATCCTTGAGGTGGGGGCCAGTTCTTTCTTGATTTATGCATCCCGTGGGGCCTGGCTCCCCATGACCTCAGTCAGGGATCTTTGTGTTCACATGGCCAGAAGAAAGCAATTGGGTCAGTAAGAATGGGAATTGAGGCAACAGAAAGTCAGAAGGCCTAAGACTGGTAGAAGGAGACATGGAAGAATGCCACTTGAGAATCCTGGTCTGAAAAGATAAGCTTGCTCTTTTGTGTAGGGCCTGGCTCTCAGGTGGTTTATTTGTTTGAAATGTAAGCTGACTTGGGTATCAGGCAATTGAATCCCACTTTTTCAAACAGAGATGGTGTAAAGGCCCTATGATTTCACCCCTGTTTGCCTTCTTTCACTCCTGGCTGGAATCCTTTGGCTATTTGAATTTGGTGGCCTCCCAGCAGTTTGAAGAAAAACAAACTCACACAATTTATCTTTTCACATAAGCTGCAATTTGGTTGAAATAAGACCTTTCTAGTACGTAGTCCCGAGCTTCTGATAACTGCAACTACAACCAGTGTTTCTGTTTTGTGATCTGGTTCTTTTTTGTGTTTCAAAAGCCACAACAGAAAACTCTTTCTTCTGTTGTGGTTGTCAGGAGTCAGCATTTGGGCCATAGCAGCAAGAGAGTGTTTATGTAGAAACTTGGTCTAGGATGGAGGATTTCATTTCCTAGCCAAAGAATGTGTAAAGGACCCCAAATCTGGGTAAATGCAAAATTCTTCTGAGTCTTGAAAATGTAGGTTATGTATTTGTTGTTGTTGTTTTTAATATCCTTAAGACTAGGATGAGGAAAAAATAAGGTGAAAATACCTGGCCCGAAGTGAACTAAATATAAAAGCCCTTGATTCTAAGAAGCCCTTGATTCTCAGCTGCCCTTCTCCATCCAATACCAGCTTTAGGGGAGGGTCATAGACGGCACATTAAGTAAGGTTTGGGTTTTTTTGTGTTTTTTTGTTTATTTGTTTGTTTTTTAGGATTTTATTTATCCATGAGGGGGACACAGAGAGAGGTAGAGACACAGGCAGAGGGAGAAGCAGGCTCCACACAGGGAGCCTGATGTGGGACTTGATCCCAGGTCTCCAGGATCACTCCCTGGGCTGAATGCGGCGCTAAACCGCTGAGCCACCAGAGCTGCCCACATTAAGTAAGGTTTTTTTTTTTTTTTTTTTTTAAGATTTATTTATTTATTCAGAGAGAGAGAGAGGCAGAGACACAGGCAGAGACACAGGCAGAGGGAGAAGCAGACTCCATGCAGGGAGCCCGATGAGGGATTCGATCCCGGGTCTCCAGGATCACGCCCTGGGCTGCAGGCAGCGCTAAACTGCTGCGCCACCAGGGCTGCCCTAAGTAAGGTATTAATGAAACGTCAATCAGGTCATGATCCCAGTGTCCTAGGATCCAGCCCCGCATTGGACTGCTGCTCTCTTTCTCAAATAAAGCCTTTAAAAAAAATAAGAAAAGTCAGCCTAGTTTGGGAAACATAGTAATGGTCTGAGAAGCACATCATCTGATGGCAAGAATGTGGTAGTAGCAGTTTTTAACAACAATAATGATGAGGATAATTAATATCTCAGAGGCCCAGTCCTGAGCTTTGTGAGTGTGACTTCATTGCATCCTTGCCGGGAGGGTAGATAGAGCCCCAGAGGAGAGCCCTTGCCCACACACAGCTAGCCTTTCAGCAGCCTTCTTAGCAACATTTATTTAAGGTCAACAATATCCTCCTAATCTGAACATCTCTATTTCACATTTCCTGTATTTTAGGTAAGGAAGCTTTATCTTCTGCATGATCTTGGAAGGGAAGGACATATGTATCATTTAAATTATACAAGCAAGATTACAGGGGAGAACCTCTTAAACCATCTGAAAAAATGGTTATCTTTTTTACAAAATGGAAATTGCTGTATTGCTGTCAGACTTTTGTTCTTGAACAATCTGAAGAACAAAGTAAAAATGAGCCTTAATGCTGCCACCCAGTTATAACCATCATTTAACAAGAAAGAGAATAAACAGCAGAGCAGTCAAGAACAACCCACTGAAACCATTCTGCTTAGTGCCAGGCCTGGTTCTGCCACCTCATCAGCTCTGTGACTTGCAGCAAGTAACAACCCTGTCTAAGCCTCAGCTTCCTAGTCTTTTAAATGGGGTTGATGATAAAAACAGTATTTTAATATATTCACATAGCCTTCTAGATTTGACCAGCTATTTCTACGCATTTGACAAATATAGTACTTGTGGATCACTCTCAACACACTAATTACAAAAGATTTTTAGTTCTTAAAAGCAGACCTTTTAATACTGTTGTTCAGATGGTACTGTCCCTCATCTTTTTTTTTTTAAGTCTGATTTAAACTATTAAATGTATGGCTTAGATGATTTGTTCATCCAAATAGATTTTCTCCATTTCTTCAAATTTGTGTGGCAAGGTAATAGATGCAGGTATCAGAACATCTCACTTTCACTTCTGATCTATCATTCACTCAAAAGACAATGAGTGAGCATCTTCGGGACTCCAGAAGTCAGTAAACAGGACATAGTCCCTGCCCTTAGGAGTTAAGAAGTGAGAATGGGTGAATATGTCTGTGTACAAAAGACTGTGAAAACGCAAAAGAGAGATCTAGAGTCATTTCATCTCTCTTAATTCTTCAATGCAGAATAGAGCTAGTGTCTGCCTTACCTAAGCTACATGATGGGTGATATTGAAGATCAAAAGAGACATATGGAGGGGCACCTGGTTGGCTCAGTAGGTAGAACATGTGACTGTTGATCTCAGGGCCATGAGTTCCAACCCTGTATGTGTGGGCTACTTTAAAAAAAAAGATAGAGACTTGTGGACATGTTTATAAATTATAAAACTTTGTAGCTATTCTTGTCTTGAGGTCTGTTGGTCTCCTCTAATTTTAGAAGGAGTAAGGCCTTCATCTGTTCTTGAACAGGTATGTGCTAGGTGCTATAGCTCATCTAATCGTTACAACAGCCCTGTGAGGTAAACCCTGTAATGATGCCATGAAGATAAGAGGTGATTGACAGCCATGCTTTCCCAAGTAAGAAGCTGGATTTACCACAGCTTTGGTCTTATTTCTTGCATATCTTGCCTATTAAGAGGTTGGCAATGTAATCATTACCTGTACTACAGTGGCTCCCAGACTTTTTGATTTAGTGAGCTAGTACAGTCACCCTCAGCATTTTGGGGGTAATATAGGGTTGCCAAGCATACTCCATTCTGCCAGACAAAGATATTAAATTTTGTAAATTATTTATTAAACAAATCACTTGAAACTAATATTATTCTGTATGTTAGCTAACTAGAATTTAAACAAAAACTCAGGGGTACCTGGGTGGATTAGGTGGTGGGGCGTCTGCCTTTGGCTCAGGTCATGATCAGGTCCTGGGATTGAGCCTTGTATCAGGCTCCCTGCTCAGTGGAGAGCCTGCTTCTCCCTCTCTTTCTGCTGCTCCCCCTGCTTGTGTGTGCACACACACTCTCTCTTTCTCTGTGAAATAAATAAAATCTTTTAAATGAATAAAAACTTTTCAAAAACCCACTCTGTGGGATCCCTGGGTGGCTCAGTGGTTTAGCGCCTGCCTTCTGCCCAGGGCGTGATCCTGGAGTCCTGGGATGGAGTCCCACATCAGGCCCTGGATGGAGCCTGCTTCTCCCTCTGCCTGTGTCTCTGCCTCTCTCTCTTTGTGTGTCTCTCATGAATAAATAAATAAAAATCTTTGGGGGAGAAAAAACCCCACTCTATTCGACAATTATTTTGTAAAAGTGAGAATATCAACCCCAAAGTAGTAGAAAAGATGATTTTAGAATACGTGCAAGTACACTTTTAATTTTTTTTATCATATGTTTGGTATGAAATGCAGGACAGTATGCAATGAAAAAACAAGTCTCTGTCTTAGTCTTCTAACTCAGGCCCCCTAAACTAGCACATTCCCTTTCTTTATGTAAGTTACAGGTGGCCCCTGTTCCTTGCTGAACTTTATATTTCTTCCCTACAGAATCTATTCCTATGTTTGTTTTACAGCTGAATTTTCTCTTGTTTCTTTTGGGTTCTGGGCTTTTGATATATTTAGGAAGGGTTACTCCACAAAGGATTATTTTTGAAAGTCTGCCATCATTTTTTCCTATATTTTATGGTATTATTTTTACCTAAAATTTATTTCGTGGAAGATGCAACGTTATTTCATTTGTGACAGCATTGTTGATTACATCATGCATCATCTTTCTTCCTGCCACTGATTTGAAAACCACTTGTAGTTTTCAATATACTTGTAGTATATACCAAATTCTTAATTTATTGGGGGTGTCTTTCTGAACCTGCTCATCTCACTGATCTAACTAGCTAGTTCTTATCCAGTCCATGTGCCAGAAATACATTATTTTATTTACTGTAGTTTTATAGGAAGCCACTTTGGGATTTTCTTGGCTTTTATTGCTTTTGTTTATTTTTCCATATGAACTTTAGAACCTGTTTATTTAGTTTTAAAAATAAACCTTTTGTAATCCTACTGGGATTTTATTAGGTCATACATTAACTGGTTTTGTTTTGTTTTTTTTAAGATTTTGTTTATTTATTTGACAGCACAAGCAGGGGGAGAAGCAGCAAGAGGGAGAGGCAGGTGAGCAGAGAGCAACAATGCACAGCTCCATCCCAGGACCATGGAATCATGACCTGAGCTGAGGGCAGACCCTTAACCACCTGAGCCACCCAGTTGCCCCTGTACATTAACTGTTGATAACTTTATGTTCTGTTGTCTTTCGTGTTCTCAGTTTTAAGTTTTCTTCATATAGTTCTTGCACATTTCTTTTTTGATGCATGTTTAAAAAGGAACTTAAAGGGGGATCCCTGGGTGGCGCAGCGGTTTGGCGCCTGCCTTTGGCCCAGGGTGCGATCCTGGAGACCCGGGATCCAATCCCACGTCGGGCTCCCGGTGCATGGAGCCTGCTTCTCCCTCTGCCTGTGTCTCTGCCTCTTTCTCTCTGACTATCATAAATAAATAGAAATTTTTAAAAAGGAACTTAATAAGTGGGTATTTTAATAGATGAAGGTTTTGAATCTTGCATATTAACTTTGTACCCAAACTCTCTGCTGAGCTTTTTATTGCTTGTAATAATATTTCAAATGATTGATCCTGTTTTATTGAAATATAATTTACATACAATAAAACTCACCTATTTTGGGATGCCTGGGTGGCTCAGCATTTGGGCATTTGCCTTTGGCTCAGGGCATGATCCTGGGACCCCAGGATCAAATCCCGCATCGGGCTCCCTGCATGGAGCCTGCCTGTCCCTCTGCTTGTGTCTCTGCCTCTCTCTGTGTGTCTCTCATGAATAAATAAATAAAATCTTTAAAAAAAAAAAAAAAAACTCACTTTATTTTGAGTATGACTCATAGTGAGTTTTGACAAGTGTATATAGTTATTTAACGATAATTACAATCAAGATAAAGAACTTCTTGGGTTTTTTAGGAAAATAATTTATAACATCTGTAAATAATTATCCTCTGCCTCCTTTTCCCTCTATTCCTCTTATTTTTCCTCCCACTGGACTAATTATAATGACCAAAAGTACCTCAGGACAATATTAAATAATACTAGTAATAGTGGATATTCTTACATTGTTCCTTGTTGATTTTTGGGATGAGATAAATGTGAGAGCTTGTGATCAAATGGGGGCCACCAAATGTGGGGTGACTCGACCAGGCAGTGGTGCAAGTAGTTGAAAGAATTCTCTTCAACAGAGCAAAGGAGATAGAAGTTTATTGAATACACCACAAAAGAGACTGTCTGCCACAGGGCGGGGGTGCGGGCAGTGTTGTAGTGAAAGGGGGGAGATGAGGAAGTATGGGAACATATGGACATGTAGAATTTTCCTTTGTTGGTACCTGTGTCCAGGTTTAAGTAGCCCATTGGTCAGCTGGGGCTTATGGATATTTCGCCTAATGGGCCTGTTTATATTCAGCTGGGGCTTTGGGGCTCACTCTGGGCCCTTTTGCCTTACTTGGGTTTCCATTTGTTTAGGTTGGTTATCTTAAAGCAGCCCCTACAATAAATAAATATTTTTTTTTCTCATTTTGAGGGATTTATTCGTCCACCCTTTTTTTTTCTTTTTTTTTTTAATTTTTATTTATTTATGATAGAAAGAGAGAGAGAGAGAGAGAGAGAGAGAGGCAGACATAGGCAGAGGGAGAAGCAGGCTCCATGCACCAGGAGCCCGACGTGGGATTCGATCCCGGGTCTCCAGGATCGCGCCCTGGGCCAAAGGCAGGTACCAAACCGCTGCGCCACCCAGGGATCCCTCGTCCACCCTTTTTAAAAAGATTATTTATTTGTTTGTTTGTTTATTATTTGAGAGAACAGAGGGAGAATGAGGAGGAGAAGCAGACTACCTGCTGAGCAGAGAGCCCAAAGCTAGGCCCGAGCCCAGGACCTTGAGATCATGAACAGAGCCAAAGGCAGATGCCCAACCAACAGAGCCACCCAGGTGCCCCCATCCATCCTTTTTTATTAATTCTTTGGTTTTATTTTTATCAAGAGTGGAGTTAGATTATATTAAATGCCCTTTGAGCTCTTAAGAAATGGCAGTCATTACCATTTTTCTCCTTTGATCTATTTAGGAATATATTAGGGACGCCTGGGTGATTCAGTGGTTGGGTGTCTGCCTTCGGCTCAGGGCATGATCCCAGAGTCCCAGGATCGAGTCCCACATTGGGCTCCCCGCTAGGAGCCTGCCTCTCCCTCTGTGTCTGTGCTTCTGTGTCTCTTGTGAATAAATAAATAAATTTTTAAAGGAATATATTAAATTAATTTCTGCTTTTGACCCACCCCAGCAGTCCTAGAATCATACTTGTGATATAATGGGAAATAGATGTTTGTTCTCTGTCCCCAGATTCCTGTCACTTAGATCCAAAAACCTTTGGAACTTGGGAGTGATTAATGTCTTTTGTATGTTAATGAGATGACCAGTCACTGGGGTCCCTAGATAGCTTGAAGAAGGAGGCTGGTCACCTGGAAAACCCTATCCTCACCCTCTGGCGAGGAACAAGTAACTGGAGAATGAGTCCACTCACCAGTGGGTGGGTGATTTAATCAGAATTACCAATGTAATGAAGCATCTGAAAAAAAATCTCTAAATGCTGGGATTCATAGAGCTTCCTGGTTAAGATATTGGGAGGGTGGTGCCCTCAGAGAGGTAAGGAAGCTCCATCCGTCTTCCCATATACCTTGGCTTCTCTTCCTTTCAGCAGTTCCTGAGTTGTAGGCTTTATAATAAACCAGTAGTAGTAAAAGGTGTTCCTGAGTTCTCAGAGTTGTTCGCGCAAATTATCAAACTACAGAAGGGGCTGTGGTTTATTTAGAGCTGTCGGTCATAAGTACAGGAGGGCCCCAAGACCTGTGGATGGCCCCTGAAACAAAGGCCGGGCTTGTGGGACTGACCCCTTAACCAGTGGAGTCTCTACTGACTAAGTAGTTAGTGTCAGAATTGAAGTGAACTGTACACCAGCTGGTGTCCAGAGAATTGGTCCCTGTGAGAAAAAACCCACACACGTTTGGTGTTGGAGGTGTTACGAGGAAAAGCAGATCATTTGGTCATTCATGGCATATTATTTTTAATGTGCTGCTGAATGCTATTTGCTAAAAGTTTTTGCATCCGTTTTCATAAATGCAGTTACTCTGTGGAGATTTTTGTTTCCTTTCGAATCGTCAGAAACATTTCTTGTCTTTATATTTCAAATGACAGTTTTATTGGATCTGAAATAATTGAGTTATTCTTTCTTTTGTTGATGACTTCATAGGCACAGTGCTGCTGTCTTCTAGTGTGAACCACGCATTGGGGAAATCTGAGGGAAGCCTCTTTTTTACCTGAACACCTTTTTTTTTTAAAGTTCATTAAATTTATTAGGACGTACCTTACTAATTGAACTAAATCACTTTTTCCTGGAACTTGGTGAGCCCTTTTAATCTGTGGGTTTGAGTCATCTTAACTTCTGTATGTATGTCCCTTACTGGGTTTTCAGCAATGTCTTTTCCTTGTGTTTTTTATTTCTATCATGGAAAAATATTTATATTTCTCTTCTACTTCTTTGAGTTCTGCCTATAAATATTCTATCTACTTTTGTTGCGTCATATCTTTTCTAAGTACTTGTAGCTTTGGTTTATACACTTTCACAGAGGGGATTGCATTTTTCATTTCTTTACAATTCATTGGAATATATTTTTATTTACTATATGGCAACATTTTGTGATCTATATTCTTTGCAGTTTTTCTTTTTTTTTCTTTCTTTCTTTTTTTTTAAGATTTATTTATTTATTCATGAGAGACAGAGAGAGAGAGAGGCAGAGACACAGGCAGAGGGAGAAGCAGGCTCCATGCAGGGAGCCTGATGTGGGACTCGATCCTGGGACTCCAGGATTAGGCCCCGGGGTGAAGGCATTGCTTAAACCGCTGAGCCACCCAGGCTGCCCACTTTGCAGTTTTTCTAGTAACTTCTTTCTGCTGGTAGTCTTTCTGGAGATCTTGGGTACTTTTTTATTTTTTTTTAATTGTGGTAAAATACACATAAAATTTTCTGTCTTGACCATTTTTTTTTTAATTTTTATTTATTTATGATAGTCACAGAGAGCGAGAGAGAGGCGCAGAGACACAGGCAGAGGGAGAAGCAGGCTCCATGCACCGGGAGCCCGATGTGGGATTTGATCCCAGGTCTCCAGGATCGTGCCCTGGGCCAAAGGCAGGCGCCAAACCGCTGCACCACCCAGGGATCCCTGTCTTGACCATTTTTAAATGTACCGTTCATGTATCATCAATGTGCTGGATCCTTTTTTGATTGTCATTCATCTTTGAATGAGGTGATTCCTTTCTTATGTAGAAATTTGTTAAAAAAAAAAAAATCTTTGGAGAGAAGGGCTGGCTTAGCTGGAGTTTTCCTTAAATATTCTGTATGTGAACTCTGCTACTAGCCTTCCTCCCCCTCGATGCCCTCCACATCTGGAATCAGTGGTTGTGATGCCCCAGGCAGATGCCCCAGGCATCTCTCTGTTGCCCTGCCTCCCTAATAGACTGCTTCCTGTAGGTTTGACTTGTGTTACGTGAGTCTTCATGCCAGATGGATCTGCCTCAGTCACCCCATCCCTGAGCCAGTTCCCACTCGTTGAAACAATGGATTGCTGGTTTTGCCCCCTTAGAATGAAGCGATTACTTTTCAGAAATAGGCTTGCACGCTTTGTCCAACATCTGTAACAACAGGCTTTCTCTTTCATCACTTTCCCACACCCTCATCTAACCTTTACAACATTTGGCAGTTCTTACTCCTGTATTGGGGTTTGGGGTCACACATGTCTCTAGTTTTGTCAAAGATGTGATGTTTCTGTTACTCTTCTCCTGGTTGCTTTGTGTGATTCTCTGGTGAAGAAAGGGGTAAAGTCGTCTTTTTCTGCCGTCTTAAGATGAAGTACAGTCTTCTAACTGAAAACAGTTTTAAACTTTTTAGGGGGGACGCCTAGGTGGCTCAGCAGTTGAGCATCTGCCTTTGGCCCAGGGCATGATCCTGGAGTCCCGGGATGGAGTCCCACATTGTGCTGCCTGCATGGGGTTATAGAAGTAAACTTTTGTAAACTTTTGAAAAAGATTTTATTTATTTATTCATGAGTGACACACAGAGAGAGCAAGAGGCAGAGACAGAGAGGAAGCAGGCTCCTTACAGGGAACCTGATGTGGGACTCCACAGGACTCCATCCCAGAACCCCGAGATCACCACTCGAGCCAAAGGCAGACAGACGCTCAACCAGTGAGCCATCTAGGCGTCCCTGAAATCAGTTTAGCATTCTGAAAAACTCATTTTTTTTAAAGATACTTATTTATTTATTCATGAGAGACACACAGAGAGAGGGAGAGGCAGAGACACAGGCATAGGGAGAAGCAGGCTCCATGCAGGGAGCCTGACGCAGGACTCGATCCCGGGTCCTCAGGATCAGGCCCTGGGCCCAAGGTGACGCTAAACCGCTGAGCCACCTGGGCTGCCCTGAAAAACTCATTTTTTAATGGTCTTTATTTTTGCCTACTGATGAGAACTTCCTCAGTACCACTGGTTGGGAAATTGCTGCTTTTGTGTATTGAAAAGTAACCTGATCTTGTTGAGGGAGTGGCTTCGGGGTTTACTGAGAGGGTTATGTTTAGACCCTTTCCTGACTTCTCTCCATTAGCCTGGCTATTTCTGTCTTCCTCTGATTTTATTAGCATTTCAGTTGGATCTTTGTCCTCAAGCACTCATTTCTTCTGTATATATCACTCTGCTGAGAAACTTGAGGAACATGGATCTCCTCTACTACCAGGTGATTCGTTCTGCAGGAGTAAATGCAGACCATTCTCATCACCAAAAGAGGAAGTACTTTGTGAGCTTGTAGGTAACAGACCTGCAGGCCCCTGTGGCTTCCTCAGGTCTTGTAGTATGGAGAAATTCATAGCTTTTCTAAGATTTTATGTATGTATGTATGTATGTATGTGAGAAGAGGAGCAGAGAGAGGGGCAGAGGAAGAAGCAGGGGCTCAATCCCAGGATCCTGGCTGGCGTCATGACCTGAGCTGAAGGCAGATGCTTAATTGCCTGAGCCATCTAGCCACCCCTCTTTTCTTTTTTTAATGCCCCCTTTTTTGTTTGTTTGTTTGTTTGTTTTAAAGACGTATTTGGTTGTTTTAGAGAGAGAGACTGAGCGAGAGCAGGAGCAAGAGAAGGAGAGAGGAAGAGAGAGAGAGAGAGAAGCATATTCCCCCCCACTGAACGTGGAGCCTGAGGCTGGGCTCAATCTCAGGACCCTGAGATCACAACCTGACCCAAAATCAAGAGTCAGACACTCAACCAACTGAGCCACCCAGGCTCCCCTTGTTTGCTTATTTTAAAGTAAATTGCCCCTACTGTGGGCCTCAAACCCATGACCCCAAGGTCAAGGGTCCCACACTCCACCAACTTAGCCAGCCAGACACCCCCGTAGATTCATTCTTTACATAAAGAGAACAAAGTTCCTTTTGAAAGAATAGATTTTCTTTTTTACCACAGCCTTAATTATTACCATTTCTGTAGCTAATTTTTCTTTTGCAGTTGTCCACTAAGTATCAGTTGGGTCAGGCCAGGTTAAAATTTCAGTGGCTTAAAGGAGCAGGCTTTTTTTCTTGCCCATATTTGTCCTGGAGGCTCTGCTCTGCATTTTGTTCACTCAGGGACCCAGATGATAGAGCAGCCACACTCTTGCTGGGTACAAGAAGAAAAGAAACTTGTGGAGGATCTCATTCCAGCCATTAGTGCTTCACTTCTACTCACCTACTCTTAGGGCATTGATCAGAACTGGTCACATGGCTTTGCTCACTACAGAGGGACAAAGGAGTTCACTATTCTTGTTCCCAGGAGAGTGGGATCTTGGGAGAAGCACTAGTGATGATCACAGACACCTGTTAGGTTTTTTTTGTTTTTTGTTTTTTGTTTTTTGTTTTGACACCTGTCAGTTGTATCAGTAGAGTTGGCAGATGTTCCGTTTAGAATTTCTAGTGTTTGGATTTGTACATTTTTCTTTTAGCACAGCAATAGAGTGTAATGTCTTCCCAGTTCTGCATAGAACTTCCTGGGTGATCATGCAGAGTGAAAATATTCTGAGCTAATCTCTTTGCTCTTTTCTGCATGATCTTACTTAATCCTCCTACAGTCCTATGAGGTAGAAACTACTATTTTCATATTGTAATGATGAGCTGGTATTGAGGAAAATTAAATCATTTGCCCAGAAGTGGGTTAACTAATAAGTAGCAGATTCATCTCAATCTTTTTTTTTTTTTTTTTAATTTTTTTTAATTTTTATTTATTTATGATAGTCACACAGAGAGAGAGAGAGAGAGAGAGAGAGGCAGAGACACAGGCAGAGGGAGAAGCAGGCTCCATGCACCGGGAGCCTGATGTGGGATTCGATCCCGGGTCTCCAGGATCACGCCCTGGGCCAAAGGCAGGCGCCAAACCGCTGCGCCACCCAGGGATCCCAGATTCATCTCAATCTTGATCTAATGATCTAATTCCAGAGCTCAAGCTTTTAATCTTATTTATTTGTATCTTAAGGCTTGAGTGTCCCCAACTTTAAAATGAGAGGTTTATTAGACTAGCTCTCTAGACAAGGGGCTTGCTGACTTAAAAATTTGCCCACCTTCTGATAACTAGTGTAGCAGTTGTTTGTCTGTGCTTTGAAATGCTAGCCCTAACAAGATTTGGCCTTTCCTGGAAGCAGGGAACCAGAACCTACTACTGAATAATTTTAAAATGGAGATCTTGATATGGCAGGGAAACATGATATATGGCAATACAAGTTATATTTCTTTGCCCAGTTGTAGCATGGACCTTGACAACCAGACCTCCTGGTAGCTTGTTTCTGATCAAAATGTTCAGAACCAGCATGCTTTGTGAGTGGAGGATATATGCACAGTAATAAATCAGGTGCTTTCTTTGGTCTTCTAAATAAATTCAACAGTTAGGAGACCAGCTTTTTTTTTTTTAAGATTTTATTTATTTATTCATGAGAATACACAGAGAGGAGAGAGAGAAGCAGAGACACAGGTAGAGGGAGAAGTAGGCTCCATGCAGGGAGCCTGATGTGAGACTCGATCCCAGGTCTCCAGGATCACACCCTGGGCTGCAGGCAGAGCTAAACCGCTGAGCCACAGGGGCTGCCCAGGAGACCAGCTTTTAAAATAGGTTAAACTTTGTGGCCCCTGGGTAGCTCAGGCATCTGCCTTTGGCTCAGGTCGTGAGCCTGGGGCCCTGGGATCGAGTTCCACATCGGGTTCCCTGCAAGGAGCCTGTTTCCCCCTCTCCCTCTGCCTATGTCTTTGCCTCTCTCTGTGTCTCTCATGAATAAATAAATCTTTTTTTTTTAAGTGGATTTTTTGCTAGATTTTTATATTCTTTTTAAAGCTTGTGTTGTTTTTGTCGTAAAATGGGTATTCCTTATTAAAAATAATCACAGGTGTATGCGTGTCTAGAAATTGTGTATTCATGTACTGTTGGTAGGTATATAAATAGATATGTCTATTTAAAAAGATAATTTGATAGTAACTGTTAACAATTTTAAATTCTTATGTTCTTGGTCCTAGCCATTGGCCCTTCTGGGAATTTGTCCTATGGAAATGTTTGCCACTGTCCACAGAGTTATGTACAAGAATATCTGTTAACAGCGGAGAATGGTGCTTCCATCTACTGGAGTCTGAGTAGATGTTGAAAAGATGAGACTTAAAAAAAAAAAAAAAAAAAAAAAGATGAGACTTAAAAAAAAAGATACAACTTATATGTATGTACAGTATGGAATTATGTCCACAGTTTGTTGTAAAGTGAGAAAAGCAGGTTATAAAATAAAGTATGTAGGGGTATCCCCGGTGGCTCAGCAGTTTAGTGCCGCATTCGGCCCGGGGTATGGTTCTGGAGTCCCGGGATCGAGTCTCACGTCGGGCTCCCTGCGTGGAGCCTGCTTCTCCCTCTGCCTGTGTCTCTGCCTTTCTCTCTCTGTGTCTCTCATGAATAAATAAATAAAATCTTTAAAAAATAATAATAAAAGAAGTGTGTAGTATGATCCCACGCATAAGGTAGAAGAAACCTTTATGTATGTGTTTATGACATGATGGGAAAATGTGAAGGTGCCTGGCTGGCTCAGTTGGAGGAACATGTGACTTTTTTTTTTTTTTTTTTTTTTTTAAGATTTTTATTTATTTATGAGAGAGAGAGGCAGAGACACAGGCAGAGGGAGAAGCAGGCTCCATGCAGGGAGCCTGATGTGGAACTCGATCCTGGGTCTCCAGGATCAGGCCCTGGGCTGAAGGCAGTGCTAAACCGCTGAGCCACCCGGGCTGCCCCCTGGAATATGTGACTCTTGATCTCAGGGTCGTGAGTTCAAACTTCGGGTTGGGTGTAGAGATCACTAAAAAAGGAAAAGAAAAATGTCTGAAAATAGCAAAGATTTCGAGGGTGTCTTTCCAGGTGCCACTGGCAGAGTTTTGATAGGGATAGTAGTGGAAAATAGGACTTTCGGTATTTATGTATAATTTCTGCTCAGTGGGGAGTCTGTTTCTCCCTCTGCCCTCCCCCCTGCTCGTGCTCTCTCAATCTTTTAAAAAAAAAAAACTGTAAAGTCACTTTCTCATTCCTCAGTGTTATCTGTTGTTAGGAGTTTGAATTGTTCCTTTGTAGAGATTTATTTTCTCTGCATATACATACACATAATATATTGCATATGCTACTTGTTTTGCCACAAAGGGAACAACACCAAATATCACGTTCTATGCCTTGTTTTTTTTCCTCACCTAAAAATACATTGTGGACATTTCCCATAATGGTAGGGAAAATGTCCTTCCTCCTTCTCCTCCTCCATTTCCTCTTCCCCCTTGCCTTCCTCCTCTTGTTCACTGAATGGTGTTTCTTGGTCTGGACAATACGTAATTTATTTACTCAGTCTCCTGTTGAAAAACATGGTTTCCAGCCTTGTGTTCTAAACAGTGGTGGCTGTCTACAGGTGTGTATATACACATATGCACACAGGTGTGCAAATGTGTCTGTAGAATAAATACCTCAGAATAGACTGATGTGTGTACACTTTGTATTTTGATGGACATTGCCAGAATGCTGTCCAGTATGTCACCCCCGTCTGCATCATATAAAGGCAACACCGTGGTTTTATTTATTTATTTTTTAAGGATTTTATTTATTCATGAGAGACACAAAGAGAGAGGCAGAGATACAGGCAGAGGGAGAAGCAGGCTCCATGCAGGGAGCCCGACACAGGACTCGATCCTGGGTCTCCAGGATCACACCCTGGGCTGAAGGCGGCGCTAAACCACTGAGACACCCGGGCTGCCCAAAAATAAAATCTCTTTTTAAAAAAACCTTAGAAATGTGTATTCTACTTCAGTAAAAGGCTGTTTAAAGCATCTAGTCCAACTCTTTCATATTAGATAAAACCCTAAGAGTTGAAAGGTTCTCCTCTCTCTCCCACTATATGCAGCTGAGGCTTCTTGAGAGCCTTGTGTTAAAAGCCAGAGCCCTTGCCTGTCTTGCCAAGACTGGACTAGTGATGCTCTTGGCACCCAGAAGTGCTGTGAATGTGTGATCATGTTTCTCACCCTGAGGCCCTTGAAGAATAGCATGTGTCTGAGCGGCTGCTGATGTTCAAATGGAGTTTCTGGTTTGATAGCTCATACCACTGTGTTTAGGGAAAATCCGCCGCACACTAAGTCTATAGACAGACACCAGAAAGGTTTGCTGACTGCTGAGAAAGGTTGTCTGTTATGCCAGGCCTGCCTTGCACTCGTGATTTCTCCTACTCACTCCATCTTCTCACTGCATCTTAATCTGTACTCTCTGCTGCTGCTTTCTTTCCTTTTTTTTTTTTAAAGATTTATTTATTTATTCATTTATAATAGAGAGAAAGAGAGGCAGAGACACAGGAGGAGGGAGAAGCAGGCTCCATGCCAGGAGCCCGATGCAGGACTTGATCCCGAGACTCCAGGATCACGCCCTGGGCCAGAGGCAGGCGCCAAACTGCTGAGCCACCCAGGGATCCCCTCTGCTGCTGCTTTCTGATCGTTTTTAGGCCAGTCCCTGTTTCACATAATTGTATCCTCTTCAAAATTATTTGCTAACAGTGAAAAGGAAACCGATTTCAATTTAACCTTCCTGGTCTGCTTTGGGAGGATGGTAGAGTGGTGAATTCCAAGGAATTATTTGCATGGTGTGTGGCTCCAAGATGGGAGATTTTCAGCATCCAAGATTCCTTTATTTTGCTGTGGAGATTGTATCTGGAAACCTTCTGGAAGTCAAAGCATAGTTGGATATTTGAACATTTCCTGTGGTCAAAAATTGTTGCCTTTGACTGGAGATTAAGATCTATTCTGAGCATTGCATACACACACTGTTGACTTTGCTAGTGCTGGTGGTAGCACATCTTTGTGGATGCCCTGTTTGATCATGAGTTAAAAATAATGGCTAAATTACAAGAGCCAATCCTCTTAATATAAGATGACCTCATGAACATGGTGTGTTCTGTGTCCTGATAATACCAAGAGATTTGTGTAAACCTCACCTGAGGTAAGTGTGTGAAGTCCAGACTGGCTTCCCCTTAAATCCTAAACATCTCTGACACATGGAGGAAGTGTTAAAGAAAGCTCTTGATCCATTCATTCTAAAGGGACACTGGTAAGTACAGCTCTGGGGGAGGGTTCCCAACATTCCAGATAGAATGTTGGAGTAAGTCCTTATTTTGAACTAGACAGGGCCTCCTGTAGGTGGGCTCTCTTTCCCTAGGGAATTCCCATGTTAGATCTTACTGCAGGGCGCTAGCCCACCTTACCACTTTCTTCCCTTTTGTTTTCCTTTATCCTGTGCCTGCCGCCCTCCCCTCTGGTCTCAGTACATCCATCTGTTATCAGAGGCCCAGTGTGAATCCTGCCTTCTTGCTGACCAACTGTCCTTATTATCTTTAAGTGTGATTTCACTTCTCACGTCTTTACCTTGTCTCCCTAAGGTACCATCACCCAAAAAGACACGGCAGCCCCACTGTACGTGGAATTCAGTAGAGTGTGACCTAGTAGTATGCTTTTGATAATGATTGATTGCTGTGGTACTCTATTGTTCTCATCATGCTATGTCATACCATATCACCAGAGATGAGATTATTACAGATTGAAAATTCAATTTCTGACTTACTTTGTGAACTTGAGCAGGTGACATCTTTGTCTTCTTTATACCATAGGCCACCCTCCACTGAAAAACTGGGATACAACAATTTTCAAGTTCTGACTGACTCAGCTGGTTGTGTCTGCATTTGGGATCGTATTTGCATGACAGGGCAGTTTCATTTCAGCAGAGGGCTTGATGTGGCTTGTTGGAGCTTAGAGGGATAAGATTTTACCTTGGGTTTTAAGGTCAATATGTGAATTGTGTAAGAAGAAAGAATAGGCCTGAGCCAATGTGGACCCATGGTAAGACAGTCTCAAAAACTTGCAGAAATGGACAATCCCGGTGAATCTTTGGTGGCCTGTCCCAATATAAAACATGGATTTAAAGGGATTTATTTCCCCTTCATATTTTCATCCAGTTACCATAATGCCATCTTTTGATATCCTTCCCTTATATTTTGTGTCATTCACTTTACTATTAAATCCTATAAATTCTTTTTAAAGAGTTTTGTTTTATAGATTAATTTTTTTTACCAAAATCGTATTTCCTAAGTTGTTAGTTTATAATGTGTATAGTTAGTCTTTTTCAACTCCACTTCTTATCCCCTCTCCCCCATAGCTCTTTTAACTAGTAAATTCTATAGCTTCGTAATGTTTAGTTTTTCCTATCCTAAGAGAGTAATCAAGGCCTGCCAATTCCCTTAGGTGCTTGGAGGTTCAGAAATGAATAGGACAGTTCAAATTGCCCTAGAAGGGCTCTCAGTCTAGCAAAGATTATAGTCAAGGCCAAGTCAGTAAAGGGAGTAGTTGGTTGGAAACCTTCCATCTTTCTCCAGCCCCCGTGCCCAGCTTCATTTATATACCCAGGAGCCCCCAGGGTCCACCGGGCAATCTTCCAACCTGCCCCTGTGTGATATTTTCTTTTAGATCTTTCAAGGATAGTTTTACTTTTTTTCTTTTTTTTGCCAAATAATCTATGTGGGGTTTTGTGGTGGGTTTTGTTGTTGTTGTTGTTGTTGTTGTTGTTTGTTCAGTGTATTTTAACCATTCCATTGAGATTTTTATTTGGTTTATGTTTAAAATGCAGTTGAACATCTTTGTGATATATGGTCTTTCAATTCAAGATCATGCTATTTGCTTTCTTTCTTTTTCTTTCTTTCTTGAGGATTTATTTATTGATTTGAGAGAGAAGGAGCATATGCATGAGAGGGTGAGGGAGAGAGAGAATCTCCAGTAGATTCCACACTGAGCACAGAGCCCAACATGAGGCTTGATCCTACGACCCTGAGATCACGACCTGAGCAGAAACGAAGAGTTGTTCTATTAATCGACTGAGCCACCCAGGCACCCCCATATTTTCATATTTAGTATCATTGCAATTGTTTGTCTTTACTTTCTAGGGTTGATGGGGTGGAGTGTACACAAATAAGTTAGTTTATCAATTGATAAATATTTGGGGGCCTGTCGAGTACAGGCATTGTTAATGCTGAGGAGATCCTGCAGGAATTAAAGGCTGGGTCCCATTGGAGAGATAACTGCATGGAAGAGAACATTTACAGTAACTAGTTCATGGCAGTGAGTCTGCCCAATGTCCACGAGGCTGAGGCATTAGACAGAAACTAGGGAAAGAAGAAAATATATCCCTCCAGCTGGCTTGGTACATGTCAGGGATGGTGGCCAGACCTGAAAGGTTTCTTGGATCCTGTAACAGACACTGGATGAGGGAGAAATCCTCCAGGCAGGGGACGTGGGCTGCACAAGGGTGTTGGAGTTGAGAGGTGCTGCTGACCATAGAGCTCTGTTGCCCTCGAGTCCTTTGAATGTCAGGCTCTGGCGTTTGGACTTGGCCGGGCCTCTTTGGACCCTCTGTCTGGGATCCCTAGGATCCCAAGGAAGTGCTTCTACGTGGCAGTAGGGGAAGGCAGGCCACCAGGTTTAGTTTCAGATTTCATTTGCAACAGAGATTTTGTTGTTCCCAAGAAAGCTTATCAACCCTTGCTATCACCAATGGGAAGGCAGGGTTTGAAGGTTTTCATCTTAGAGAACTTGCTGAACTGAAACAGCATGGAGCTCTCGGAGTCCTCTCTGTATTGTCCTCTCTGTATTTACCTTCCCGTATGAGTCACTGATTAGTCGGTCCTCAGGGGCTAGATTCTGGTCCCACCTCTGCATTTAGTCTGCCTTCTGGCTGGCTGATGGGTGTGGCCTCTCAGTAACTGGACTTGAAGCTTCTCCGCTTATGTCCTTCTTGGTCCTTTATCCCCACGCTGCTACAAATGGTTGTCAATAATAAATGAGATTGTGTTATCTTGCCCTGTTTAAAATTCTTCAGTCGCTCTCCATTACCTCCTCAACAAAGTTTTAATGCTGTTGCCATCAGGATCCAGTCGTCCCCCACCCCCCATTATCTAGCCTCACCTCTGGCCATTTCTTTCATCTGCAAAGATAAAATTCAGCTGTTCACATTAGAACTATCTGCATTCCTTAAGCTTTTGTGATACCCCTCACGTGCAGTGTCTTCACTTGCCATTCCATTTCAGGAGTCCCTTCCTGGAGTCCTTCTGTGACCTCCCCGCTGAGCCAGGACCCCCCAGCCCACCCACGTTCTATAGGGATCTGTGCAGTCCTCTGTGACCACTCAATCACACTGAACTCCAATTGTTTTCCTTCCTCAATAGATCCTAAGTTCCTTGAGGGAAGGGACTGGGTCTTCATCATTGTATCCAACAACTAAGGACACAGGGCTGTAATACATGGCTATGAATGACTGACTGGTATAAAGACATTCAAAAGACCTCTTTCCTCGGGCAGCCCTGGTGGCTCAGCGGGTTTAGTGCCATCTTTAGTCCAGGGCATGATCCCGGGGACCTGGGATCGAGTCCCACATCGGGCTCCCTGCATGGAGCCTGCTTCTCCCTCTGCCTGTGTCTCTGCATCTCTCTCTCTCTGTGTCTCTATGAATAAATAAATAAAATATTTAAAAAAAAAAAGACCTCTTTCCTCAAAGTTTCCATTCAGTGGAAACACAGAATTGTATGCAATAAGTAGTAAAAAGATGCATAGAATACGAACCTTGAACAAGGTTGTAGTATCGGAGAAGAAACCTGTATTCTTAATGTAAGGGGTGGAGGGGGTACTGCTGAAAGTCCAGGGAACATGGGAAACTTCCGAGTTAAGGTATTTAAGTGGACAGAAAAGGAAGAAAGGGGACTGAGAGTCGGAACAGGGCAAGAAAGCAAACGAATCTGGCTGCCAGGATTAGTAGGAGACGTAGTGTCCTGAGTTCAGGTGCTGGTCATGGAGACTCAGACACATCTTTCCTGGGTTTGGGGAAATGTCTGAAAATCATTTTAGAATTAGGGTTTGAAATAATACGAAGAAGGCAGCATTACTCATTATAGGCAAAGAATGCTAACCACTCAGATGTCTAGTTGACGAATAGATAAAGAAAACACAGGCTCTTCATACAGTGGAATATTATTCGGCCATAAAAAGGAACAGAGTATTCATGCACACTACAACAAGGGTAACTCTTAAAAACAATACGCTAAATCAAAGAAACCAGTCACAGGGACACATATCTGAGGACTCTGCTCTATGATAATGTTCCAAACAGGCGGATCTGTAAACACAAGAGAGTAGACTAGTGGTTACCATGGGCTTTGAGGACAGAGAAATTTGTAGTGACTGCTAAAGGTTGTGGAATTTATTTTTGGGGTTGATGAAAATGTTCTAAAATTGATTGTGATGTTGGTTACACAATTCTGTACATTTACTTAAAAACCTTTCAACAGGGGCACATTGTATGGTATGTGAAATGTACCTCAATAAAGTTGTTATAATATTATAATAACAGTACATGGAGAGGGGCACCTGGGTTGGCTCAGTCTGAAGCATCTGCCTTTGGTTCACGTCCTAGTCCCCAGGTCCTGGGATCAAGCCACGCATTAGGCTCCCTGCTCAGTAGGGAGTCTACTTCTCCCTCTGCCTCTGTTGTTCCCCCCACTTGTTCTCTTTCTCCCTCCGCCCCCCCCTCTCTTTTTAAGATTTTATTTATTCATGAGTGACAAAGAGAGAGACATAGAGAGGCAGAGACACAGGCAGAGGGAGAAGCAGGCTCCATGCAGGGAGCCCAATGTGGGACTCCATCCTGGGTCTCTAGGATCATGCCCTGGGCCAAAGGTGGCACGAAACCGCTGAGCCACCCAGGCTGCCCTCTCACACTCTCTCTCTGTCAAATAAATAAATAAGATCATTAAAAAAAAAAAAGCAATACACAGAGGATAGATGGATGAATAGATGCTCCACTCCAGGTTTGTACTTAACATTCTCAGTCCATAGTGGCCAGTATTAATTTAAAGGTGGGTCCTTGGGCAGCCCTGGTGGCGCAGAGGTTTGGCGCCGCCAGCAGCCTGGGGTGTGATCCTGGGGACCTGGGATCGAGTCCCACATCGGGCTCCCTGCATGGAGCCTGCTTCTCCCTCTGCCTGTGTCTCTGCCTCTCTCTGTGTCTATGAATAAATAAATAAAAATCTAGAAAGAAAGAAAGAAAGAAAGAAAGAAAGAAAGAAAGAAAGAAAGAAAGAAAGAAAGAAAGAAAGAAAGAAAGAAAGAAAGAAAGAAAGAAAGAAAGAAAGAGAAAAAGAAAGAGAGAGAGAGAGAGAAAGAAAGAGAGAGAAACGACCTCCTCTCTCTCCCCTCTCTCTACTCTCTCCCTCTCTCGCATCCCTCCCGTCCCTCCCCTACCTCACTACCTCCGCAAGAAAGAAAGAAAGAAAGAAGAAAAAAAAAAAGAAGAAGAAGGTGGGTCCTTAAAGAAGAGACCTAAAAAAAAAGAAGAAGAAGAAGAGACCTGCCTGACAAAGCTTCCTCACTGCTTGATAATATTTCTGAGTCTCAAGTGCCCTGGTGCTGCTGCTCCATTGTTCTGCCAGTCTAGCAAGCAGGGGCTGAGATGGCATTGGAATCCCTCGCAGTGACTCTGAGTATTTACATGAGCGGCAACATGCAGACCGTTAAAGAACACTCTTCCTTCAAGGATCTAAAGACAGAGAGTTTGACCATCCCATCCTAAATAAGTGCTGGATGAATTGTTTCTGTGGGTGTCCTCTACCTGAGAGAAGCAGTGGATTTTCTATCCTAGCCCTTGGTCTCTGAGCTCATGCCATTGTTAGATCTCTCTTACATCTATTCCTGGGTTGGATCCAGCTTCTGAGATTACCTCCATCCTTGTTTCTCTTTCTGTCCTCTCCATCTTCAGGAATCCTTCCCTGAATACCCATTCTCTCACCTGTTCAAGGCAAGGTGAAGTGTTACTACCAGTAGAACCAGTAGGTTCTCTGCCGCTTCGCTTCTGTGTCCTGCAACACTGCTACCCTGTATGGAACCTTAAGGGCAGGAACTGTCTCTTCTTTGCCATCACGTAGCATAGCACCTGACATGTAGTAGGCACTCGGGTATTTACCAGAGGAGTAAGTGTCTTCCTCCTGTGCACTAAGTTGGCTAGATTAGGGCAGTTAAGGAAATTAAGTCACTAGATGCAACATGAATGCTGGAGGGGATTGATAACTTGAAGATCTCTTACTGGCTAGAGTCGGTGTACACCTTTGGTTTTCTTTCTTTCTTTTTTTTTTTTTTTTTTTAAGATTTTATTTATTTATTCATGAAAGAGAGAGACAGAGAGAGACAGGCAGAGGGAAAAGCAGGCTCCATGCAGGGAGCCGGATGTGGGACTCCATCCTGAGACTCCAGGATCACGTCCTGGGCTGAAGGTGGCACTAAACCGCTGAGCCACCCAGGGATCCCAACTTTTGCTTTTCTTTTTCCTTGCCCAGGCTCTTATAGTGCTTACAAGTTTTGTTTCACCTTTGAAGGCTGTAGGAAGCTCCTACCACAAAGGGCTATCTTTGGAGTTTGCTGAAATATTTGTTGTTGAAGGACTTAGTGCTATTAGAGCAATAACTTCGTAAAATGCAAATCTTCAGATCCCTGGATTCTCTAACTTGAAGGACTGTGTGGGCAGGTGTGTTTTTTACTTAAAGATGCTTAACCTGGGATCTGTGGGTAGGCTCCTGGAGGTCTGTGAACCCCTGAAAATCAGTGCAGAGATTGTGTGTGTGTGCACGCATGCATACTGTGGATAGACCAGAACCTATAGCCTTCTTCATTGGGTTAGCAAAGTGAGGAGAGTCTCCTCCCAAGAGGTTAAAAACAGCTATGCAGCCAAGTGTTTGTGGAATACCTACTATATGACCCAGAGTAAGCAAGGATGACGGCACATCCTTGTCCTCAAGGAGTTTATGGTCCAATAAAAGTAAAAAGATTTGGCCCTAAAGCAGAGCTGACAAAAGAGAGCTTTGTGAAGGCTGGGGAGGTAGAGTTCTGGGACTTAAAGGATAGCAGAAGTAAACTGATTGAGCCTAGACCAAATAGTTTTCTCTTCACAGGGATCCAGGGCAGGAGACTTCATAACTTCCCAGTGATTCCATGCACCCTGGTATCCAAAGTAGGTGTAGTCCACCTCCAGCTCTACTGTGTGCCTGTCCCCTCCCACTGGATCCTTTCCGAATGGAGAGTCACTCACTGATCACATACATATACAGTATGTTCATGACACAATAGCAGTAATGGCAGCTAATAACAGTGTTTTTATGTGGTAAGGTTAACTCCTGGCTTTATTTCCAGTGTCTCACCTCCATGTTGTAGGTTGAAGTAGACAACCGTCAGGAGTTTTATTCCTCCCTGCAGAGAGATGGCCTAGCATGCATCTCTCTGTTGTGTCTTCATAGTGACCATGAGAAAGTCTCCCAGTATTAGAGAGCACTTTGATACATGGTTCCCAGTTCTTCCGAACACACCAACCACATCTTTCCTGGAACTGCCGTGCAAAAAACCCCAACAGGGGCAACCTGGGTGGCTCAGCGGTTTAGCACCACCTTCAGCCCAGGGTGTGATTCTGAAGACCCGGGATCGAGTCCCGCGTCAGACTCCCTGCATGGAGCCTGCTTCTCCTTCTGCCTGTGTCTCTGCTCTCTCTGTGTCTCTCATGAATAAATAAATAAATCTTAAAAAAAAAAAAAATTCACACATGGAAAATGGCTGCTGAGTGTTTGAAATAAGTAATATGCATAGAGTTTTCAGCTTTATAACTGAGAGCAAATTACAGTGTTGCTCTGATGAGAGACAGCAGGACAAAAGGCCAAACTATTACTTGAGCTGATTTCCTACCGCTATTGGTGAACTCTCAGGTTACTTAATCTAATTGGGAAATGCTCTTCATGCAGCGCAGAGATTTTGACAGAGAGGGACCATCTGTAGGTAGTGTGGCAGGTGTGACCCTGAGCAAGCCTCCTCAACTTCTAAGGCTCAGTTTCCTTGACTGTAAAATGAAGATAGAAACCACTCCCTTGCAGGGTGGTTGGTGGGTATTTAGGGAGATAATATGTACGGAGTGCCAATTTGGAGCTTACATTGCCAGGTCCAGTGCTAAGTGCTTCGATGAGTCTTATTTAATTCTCATAGCGGTCCTCTGAGATGAATGTGATATCCAATTTTCTGATCAGGGAAATGAGATTCAGAAAGATGAAGGGGTGCTGGAATTCTCACCCAGAGCCATTACCTTCTTGGCCATATTGCCTCCCTGTACTGGGATAATTTGAAGCCCAAAGAAGACAGTACCCTAGCAACTCCTGGAGCAATGGAGTCAGGCCAACTAATATTGGACTCTGCCGCCCACATCAAATATTCTTCTTCCTCTCTAACTGCATGAGAGGTGTTGTTTTCCTCTCTTTTCCAACACCACTTCTCCAGCTCTCTGACACCAAGTAGATGTTCTCCAATTCAGTTCTGACACTGACTACCTACCCAGAGTTAGTTACTGTCAGACTCTGTAGGTTTAAGGACGTAGTCTCACAAGATTGTCCTCACTTCAGACACCAGTTCCAAGTATTAGATCCTCAAGTTACCCACACTTCTTTCTGACTTAGCCAGAGTCCCTTAATCTCTCCCCAGATTCAATAATTTGGTGGAATGGCTCACAGAACTCTGGACAAAGCTATACTTTTACAGTTGGTTATAAGGGATACAACTCGAGAACAAATGGAAGAGATGCTAAGGCAAGGTATGGGGGATGGGGCATGTGCCCTCTCTGAGCGAGCCACTGCCCCAGCACCTTGATGTGTTCCCCAACCCAGAAGCTTTCCAAATCCTCTTGTTAGGGGTGTTATGGAGGTTCCATTAGTTAGGCATGGTTGATTAAATCATTGGCTGTCGGTGATTGGGCTCCATCTCTAGCCCCTCTCTTGGGGAGGAGGGCTGAAAGTTCTATCTCTTTAATCAAAATTTGATCTTTGTGGAACCAGCTCCTACCCTGAAGTTATATACCACCCGCACCCAGCAAAGTCACCTCATTGTCATAAATTTAGGTAAGGCTGGAAAGGACTTATGAGTAACAAAAGACATTCTTATTTATCTTTAAGGAAATTCCAAGGGTTTTAGGAGTTCTGGGCCAGGAACTGGGGACCAACTCTATATTTCCTATTATCCCACACTGCTCCTGCCTTTCGCACAGAGTTCCTAAATTTCAGAAATTACCAATGGGCTTCCTTTGCCCTTCTGAGGGCACCAAGCACTGAGGAGGCAGCTGTCCTCTGAGACTGGGAAGGAACAACCAGAAGAGCACAGCCCTGGGCCAGCGTGCTTCTTGTCAGTGTGGGGAGAACCCTTTGCTCAGGCTTTTTCTTCCCAGATCACCTTATATACTTTATATAGTATAAATGTCAAAGTACCGCTGATTGCTCTTTATAAGAAAGGAAACAAATCTCGGAATCTTCTGCACAGAGGCCACTCACAGCCCTTTGGAATAGAAAGGACCCACATTCTGCCTCTTTCTTCTGTGCTTCAGGCTGCTGAAGCTGTGAACTTTGTAGCATCTGAACAGATTTGGAATTTTAACCAAGTTCTTAAACACTTGGGAAGCAACTACCCTCCAAAAACCTCCATAGTTCCATCCACATTCATCATAGCCATTTTCTAGAGCTGTCGTGGAGACTTGGTGGGACCAGAGCTGTTAAATCCAGTCAGCTATTTCCCTGCCATCAGCCCAGATCTCTGTGATTCTGTCTTTCAGGGAAGGCAGCTAATTTCAGTATAGATACTCCCATCTATCACTGTAACAATTTAATAGGTGCAGTTACGGCTGGAATACACCAACAGGCTTTATGTGAGTAATTGCCATATTTATACTGCTTTGAATTGATGATAAAGTGCTGAAATAGGTGTGCAGTCTAATCTGCTGTGATTTTTATGGGGGTTTTGTGTTACTTAATCTCTCCCTCCCTCTATAATTCTAGGTTTGTTAGCGAGTTGCTTTCTCATAATCTAAATAGTTGTAAAACAAAGGTTTCTCCACTTCTTTTTTGACTGCTTCCCATGTGTCCATTTCTCACCACCCTCCTATTTTCTGCTCAATTATAAGTCAGACACCAGGGCAGCCCAGGTGGCTCAGCGGTTTAGCACCGCCTTCAGCCCAGGGTGTGGTCTTGGAGTCCCGGGATCAAGTCCCACATCAGGCTCCCTGCATGGAGCCTGCTTCTCCCTCTGCCTGTGTCTCTGCCTCTCTCTTTGTGTCTCTCATGAATAAATAAATAAATAATCTTAAAAAAAAAAAAAAGACACCAGCTGCTTGCATCCTAAAAATGCCCCCCTTGCCACAAAAGCAGGCAGTCAGCTCTACTTTGGCCTGTTGCAGATAAGCAGAATTTGTGTAGCTTGTGACTCGGCATTGCTAGCGGATTTCCTCAGGACCCAGTGCCCTGATCAGAACAGCATGCCCTGGCAAGTTGCCTGGAGCGCCCAGCAGCCAAAAGGAGTAAAGCTTGTTTCACAGAGTAATCCTGCCCTTCCATCCAAGACAGAAATAGTTTGGGTGGAAGCCCAAATCCCCGAGACAGTTCCTGCCAGTCCCTGCCTGGCCTGGTTGTGCTTTCCCTCTCTGAAATGGTGAACTCAGTTAGTAGCCAGGCTGCTCTGCCCTTGGCGAGCTGAGAGAGAAGGGGCTACGCTTGCTCCTACAAGCCTGTCCCTAAGAGCAGCCCTGGGACCTCTGTCTCCACTCTGTGCCTCCCTGGAGCCCGCTCACCTGTGCCGATGAACAGTTCTGAGGGGAGCTCCTTTGGCCCTCACTCACACTCTCTCCTTCATGCACATGTGTGTGCGCGTGTTTTTCTGTCCGGCTTCTGGCAGGGGTGCAGCCCGCTTTGCAGGGGATCCCAGTCAAAGCTGAACTATGGCCATGCCCTGCTAAAGTGAACAACCCAGAGCGAAGCCTCACACAGAACAGCAAATGACTGACCCCAGTGAAATAATGACTTATTACTAAGTCCCCAAGACCTCTGCAGGGAGCATGGACCCTCATCCAGTGCATAAAGGAAGGTAGGAGTTGGGCAAGGTTGTTTCTGAAACCCTTACTCTCTGCCGGTCACCCCTAAGGCTTTCAATCCCCTACATGCCAGGGCCTGGGAAGGCCTGCCAGGATGCCTGGAGGCATGAGGCTAGTTGAGAACACACAACTCCAGTCCATTTCCTCCCTCTCTTCAACAAGAGAAACTGCACTTTTCCTTTTAGGCATTTATTTCTCCTCCCCTCCTTTCCAAGGTAGTTGCTGAAAGACTCCTTCAGGTATGAGCTACTGTAGCAAATCCAGGTACCTAGATGGGTCACCGGAAAATCTTGCCCACTCCCGCGGCCTACTAGGGGGCCAGCATGCAGCAGATAACTTCACAGCTGTCTGGGAACTTTGCAGTGTGCTGGTGCTATGTGAGAACACGCAGAGCCAAAGGAGTGTGGGGATTTGGGGCCAGGCCGCCTGGGTTCAGGTAGAGCCCTGCCTTTCATTAGCCATTCGTCAGCCGTGTGACTCAGTCTCTCCCACTGTAAAATGGGAATTATAATAGTGGTAGTGCACAACTCACAGGTGCTTGTGAGGCCTTGCTGAGATGGTGCATGTCAGATGCCTGGCCCTGAGCCTGGCCCGTGGTAGAAGCACTACATAAATAGAAACAGTTAACCATAACACACTTAACTTAGATCCAGGGGTCAGGGAAGCCCTCACTGAGGGAGTGAGGTTTCACCAGCTAGAAAAATGGAGATAAAAGTAGAAGGAACAACCTGTAAGAAGGCCCTGAGGCAAGAAAGTGCCCCCACTTCCAAGCCAGTGTGATGGAGGTGCGGGGGAGCAGGCTCCGGTGGTGACGCAGGCCACCCCAGGCCATGTGTAGTAGCATTTGTATGTTATCCTAGATTTGGAGCAGAAGGATTGTCAGCCTATGGGGATCACAACTCCTTTTCCTATCTGAGGATTATAGGCCTCTGACCTATGAAAAATGCCCTTCTTAGTGAGGAGAAGGAAGCCAGGAAAGGAAGGATGCTCCACTGTGATTGTGACATCTTTGTTCCTTTTATGGTTCATTAGGAATCAGGAACCTGAGAGAAGTTAACCTCTGCCCTCATTAATGCTTGGGAGGAATCTGCCTTGACCTCAAGGGCCTTTCTACTTGAGAGTATGTTGGAAAGGCAGTTGGCATTATACACACTGGGCTGGTGGTAACACATTGTACCTGTGTGCTATCTGGGGCTGTTTCTTTGTTGGTAGCTCTTTGTTTAACCACTGAGACCCCTCACTATGGCACCATCAACTCGCCTCAGAGTCACACTGCTATCACCCCTGTGCCACTGGGCTTGTGTGAGTGCTGACAAAGTCATGCCCGGAGCCCCAAGGATGCTCGGATTCTTGGCAGAAGGGTCTCCCAGCTGCTCCTGGCTTTGAACAGTGAATGCCGCTCTGCTGGGTACAGTCTGCTCACCTCGATCATGGGTCACACTCTCCTCTCCCTACCATCCCGGCCTGCCCGGAACAGCAACATCAGCTCTACCTGACCTAAAGTTCACTTCACTATGGTTTCCTAAAAACATCTGTTAGGGTATGCATTTTCTTGAAAATCGGGAAAAATACAGAGCCCTTTGTTTGGCTGAGAGCGGAGTCCAGAAGCCCTCTTTCACAGTTAATGGCATTAAATAATGGGTAGCTTATAAGGATCAGCCAGATGCTAGAGCCATATGATGTCCCAGACCTGGTGTGATATTTTCATCTCTTCCCTCCAGATCTCTTCCCTCCCTTCCTCCTCAGCCTCAAGATTCATGACATGACTCTGTGTATATACAATAGCGTTGGAAATTTATAAAGCTACAGTGCCTACTTGTGGGGCTAACACCCGGTCAAGCAGTCATAATAGAGTGTTAGTGGCATTCTGTCATGGGGAGAAAGGAGGTCTGGCATTGCCAGAAACAGATCTTGATTGACGAGGGAATTACCAAGGGAAGACAGCTAACAAAGGGGCACTGGCGGGGCCAAAGTGACCCTAGTGTTCGGGTAATAGAAAAACCAGAAAATCATTCCAGGCACATCCAAAACAGGAAGGCAACAGGGAGATTTGGTGGGGGCTCTTTCAGGTCGTCAATAGTAGAACCACATCATAGGAATAAAGCAAGGATACTTGCCATTGGCTGCTTTTTCTCTGGCAAGGAGGCAGCATTTTTTCTTGAAGCTCTTCCTCCTCGCCCCCCCCCCCCCAATTGACAGAGGAGACCGCTGAATGGGGTGTGAATGAAGAGATGAATGCATAAGACTGCACAAGGGGAACGTTCTCAGAGCCCATACTGGATCTGGCATTTGCAGGATGTATGCTACACACCACAGACAAGAAGGGACAGAGTTAACAGCCAAGGTGGTAGGACTCCTTGTGCAGTCATCTGGGACGGAGCCTGAGAGAGCCGCTTCAGGTCCTGCCTCCACTACTCCCCCAGCTCTGTGGCCTTGGGCAAATGGCTTAGCCTTGCTGAGCCTCCATTCGCTCTCTGTAAAGGGGGAATAAAAACAGTATTTACCTCAAATAATTACTTGGTGGAGTCACTGTGACAGTTCTAATGAAAAGCTAAGAGTGCCTGGCACAGAGTCAGCCCTCAACAAAAGTTACCTACCATCGTTATTTTATCATTGTCACTATTCTTTCAGCATGCCACCTGGCTGGCTTTTCTATGTGCAGCCTCACTCTTTGCAGCATCTCGACAGGAGTCTTTAATACACAACCCCATTTTTGATGAGGAACCCAAGACTCCGAGAGGTAGAGTGATTTGTCCTCAGTCACCCAGCCAGCTGTGAGACAAGAGTCAGCATCAGAATCAAGGTCACTTTAGTGTCAAAGCCCGTGCATGTTTTAAACTATTTTTCTGTCAACTGGCTTGTTTTGGCTGAGCCCTCAAAACAAGCCATGCCTTCAGGCAGGCACTGCTGTTGAGGCTTGTTGAGAGTATGGAGAGGGTGGGGGCGGGTGGCAAGCATTAGACTGTGGGCTTTATTTTGGGTAGATTTCTCAGCTATCCTTCGCAGCAGCCTAAGAAAGTAGGTGTTCATCCATTCTGTGATCAGGTGTACCGCAGTCAGGGGCGGGATTTGAACCTGTGTCACCCGGACAGCAAAACTCAGGTGCTCTTCCACTTGCCAGCTTGCTTTCCACTCAGATCATGTGGGTAAGGGGATCCCTGGGTGGCTCAGCGGTTCAGCGCCTGCCTTCAGCCCAGGGCATGATCCTGAAGTCCCAGGATCGAGTCCCGCATCAGGCTCCCTGCGTGGAGCCTGCTTCTCCCTCTGCCTGTGTCTCTGCCTCTCTCTCTCTCTCTCTCTCTCTCTCTCACTTTCTAATTCTCTCATTCTCTGTGTCTCTCATGAATAAATAAATAAATAAAATCTTTAAAAAGGGGGGAGGAATCCTTGGGTGGCTCAGTGGTTTAACACCTGCCTTTGGCCCAAGGTGTGATCCTGGAGTCCCAGGATCGAGTCCCACATCGGGCTCCCTGCATGGAGCCTGCTTCTCTCTCTGCCTGTGTCTCTGTCTGCGTCTTTCTCTCTGTGTCTCTCATGAATAAATAAATAAAATCTTTAAAAAAAAAAAAAAAAAGATCATGCAGGTGAGAGCAACTCCCTTAGCCCTGTGCTCTGGTTTCCTGAAAGATGCACCACTAGACCATGGAGCGGGGACTGTTCTGTCATGAGAGGGAAACCCAGCTGCACAGGGTCTTAGAGCTAACAAGTAAGTAGCTTCTGCTTCTGACCTCAGCACCCTACTGCCCCCGAGCCCTTTCATCCTGCGTTGAGGTGGGAGTGCCGTACTACAGGGCTCAAAAGGAGAGCCTACATGTACTGCTGCTGGCCTTTGACTCCTCCCCAGAGGTCAACTCTCTTCAAGACAGTTTCAATTTTATGGTGGAGGGAGTTTCTTCTCTCCCTGAGTTCTCGGCACCCCTCTGGCCTTGAAATGTAGCCCACCTGAGACTTCTTAGATGAATAAAAGAGAAGAATGCTCTATTAGATTTCAGCCCCCAGAAAAGTCAACAAAAGTTGTTTCATAGTTAAGACCTATCTGGTGTGGGCCATTTTAGAGCACCGGCACCAATTATGTTTTTTTTTTTTTTTTTAAAGGACTAAAGTGCTGAGTTTTTATATCTAAATATAGAATATAAAAACTAAACAAGTCAGTTTGTCTTGGAAGAGGTATCGATGTGTTGCTAAAAGGAAACTGAGGAGGAACGAGTCCTGGTGTGAATGAGCAGAGGCCAAGCCTGACTGACCCAGGCTGACTGTGGAAAGGCTCCTGGCCACAAACACTGGTGCTGAGAAGTGGTGTTTGGGATCCAGGAATAAAAACGTGTTTGGACATTTCAGAAAATCAGACACATGCCCCAGCAGGAGGTGATTCTCCTTGGTTTCCAAGCTCCCAGGGCCCCTAGTGTGCCAAGTGCTGGGGAGGCGCCGGGGTGGTAGGCAGCAGCAGCTCTTACAGGGAAGTCAGGACTCACATGTGCCAGTTTTTGGCCCATGGGGAATGGCTCAGGGCCAGTGGCAGTGGGCCATCTAGCCTTCTGAGATCATCAAAAGAGGTTTGAGGAAGACAACACCTGAAAGGCTCTGGAAAGGCACTTATCTGCCATGTAGGGGCTCGGTAACATGTAGTGAAGGAAAGAATGAGGCCTTGAAAATGCTTTATTCCTGACATATCTGGTATCTGTTTCTCCTAGTATGTATCTTCCCCCTCCCACCATTCCAATTGTATTAAACACAGAACTTAGGAATCAGAGATCTGAGAAGTCTGGTCCATCGCTTCTCGGCCTTTTGGCTAAGATCAAGTGTGGAGAAGTCTGGTCCATCTTCTAGAATAGCAGTTATTAAAAAGTATGGTTGGTTCTCTGGTCAGTGGCATTGGGGGCATCTGGGAATATGCTGGAAATGCACATCCTTGGGCCTCACTCCAAACTGACAGTATCAGAATTCTCTGCAGGTAGAACCCTAGCACCTGTATTACAGTAGCAAGCCTTGGTGAGTCCAACACATGCTCGGGCTTGAGAGCTGATCTAGAACATAGTAAAAGAACAGACTCTAAAGTCAGATGGAGTTCAAGTCATAACTGCGCAGCTCTCTGACCTTGTGCCTCTTACTTTGCCTCTCTATCTCTGCATTCCTATCCGAAAAGTGGGGTTAATAATAACCTCTCTAAAGAGGCTGTTGTGAGACCTAATGTAAAAACGCATAGTAAGCACTTGTCATTATGTGCCTCTCACATGGTAAGCATTCCATGATTTATAATTGTTGTTAGCCATCTTCCTAGACCAGGTAGTAATATTTTTAAACAGCAACCCTTAACAAATGGGAATCTGGCGAAGAGGGAGTTCTGAAGCTCTGCTCCCATGCAAGGAGTGACAGCTGAGGCTACTGATAGGTCACATATTGAGGGAATGCTGCCTTTCTTACAGATTCTGTTCTTTGTCACAGCTCTGTTTTCTAGAGCCATTGGAACAAGACTGTTCTACATGGTAGTTGTTCGGGTATTTGAAGAGTGTGACCTTGGCCGTGCTAAACTTTTTCTTGTTCTATTCCAAAAGATTAACATAGAAGATATTTGAAGGGCTTTTACAGATAGGGCTTTTTGAAAAAAGGAAAGGAAAAAAGGCTTAGAGCCAAGGCTCTGCTTTGGTAGTGGGTCATTGGTGTGTAGAGATGCCTCAGAGTTTGGTTGAAGTTTCTTCAGTGGACTTGTGGACATGGAATAGATCTGTAGTCACAGGGCAGTGGCGCTACTGGCAAGGCCTTTATGTTAGGCTGGCAGGTGTGAGCCAGAGTCACTCCTGGGGTGCTTCTGTGTGGGTCCCAGGATGCATAGCCCTTGGAAGCCAGTCTTGCTCTGTCAGGCACCCTAGTTCTCAGCTCTGTTGCTATCCCTCTGCCCTGCTTCAGCAACAGTCTTCGTGGTGTTTGCAGTCTGCTGTAATGTAAGGCTTTTGTTTTTTTTTAATTGATGTCTGATTAGTAGCTGTGAAAAATGGTACTGGCCTAGCAAATGATACCTTTCCCAAATTATGCCATGGCGTTGTGTAGGGCAGCAGCAGAATTGCTATTTTAAAATGGAATTTCGTAAAATAAACATGTGTCCCGATTACAGGAAATACTAAGTTGATGATTAATTAATGCTATGGAACTGGCCTTGTGCTTTTAAATGCTTTGACTCTTGTGATCATCCATCTAGTGAAGTTTCAGTAGGCCCACGCCTCAGATAATTTCCAGAGAGCTGATTTGCAGCTTGTATTCTGCTCTCTGGTACTGCTGGGACAGGTGGCCACGAAGAGAAGGTGCAGAGGACTCCTCCTCTCCAAGCTGCAGGTCAGAGTTGCAAAAGGCTGGTGAATGACCTGAGGCTGTCAAGATCTTCTACCTGTCGGTCACTCAGGGTCTCTCCACACTGGGACTCAGACATTGCAGCCATTGCTACATTCTAAGGACTTAAACTCCTGCCATTTGTGCCTTTGTTATCTCTGTGCTGGAGGGGACCAATACTCAGATAAAGGGAAGGCTATGTTTATTTCCAGGCCAGAGGGTGAAGCTTTGCGCCTGCTAACACATACCCACGGCTTGCCAAAATGGGAATGATTTCGTGTGTGTGATATGTGTTACCTGGGATATCAAATAGGTGGAAAGTTTAAATATGTCTGAGCCCAATTTGGAAAAGTCACTGAGAAAAGAGACCATTATAAAATTACTAGGTCCGTTCCTGACCTCCTACTTTTGGGGGTTGGCAGCAACCAGCAGCAGTGTCATCTCAGAAGCAACCTAAAATGCTGAGTGCCAGGGGGCTTCACTCAAGTGTGGCATTTCTTCTGGGGGCAGCCTGTGGTCCTGATCCCACCCTGTAGGGTAGATGTCAGACATCTTCCAGAACAACACTGAGGCACGAGAGCGTCCAAGGCCCTAGACTTAGAATTTAACGTCTGTGGACAGCCCCTGTGGCCCAGCGGTTTAGTGCCACCTTCAGCCTGGGGTGTGATCCTGGAGACCCTGGAACGAGTCCCACGTCAGGCTTCCTGCATGGAGCCTGCTTCTCCCTCTGCCTATGTGCCTGCCTCTCTCTCTCTCTGTGTGTATCTATCATGAATAAATAAATTTTTAAAAATTTAAAAAAGAATTTAACGTCTGTGCAGTTTGGGGTAAGGGTTGCACCTTTCAGATACTTGCTTTTTCTCATCTGTGTCCTCTCTACCCTGGAGCTCCTCACAAACAAGGCTGAGGAGGGCAAGCCCCGGTGGCACAGCGGTTTAGTGCCGCCTGCAGCCCAGGGCGTGATCCTGAAGACCCTGGATCGAGTCCCACATCGGGCTCCCTGCATGGAGCCTGCTTCTCCCTCTGCCTGTGTCTCTGCCTCTCATTCTCTCTCTGTGTCTCTATGAATAAATAAATAAATAAAATCTTTAAAAAAAAAAAACAAGGCTGAGGATTCAGTGGCATCATCATTCATTTGATGAGTGAATGAGTGGTAGGTGGCTGTGGGAAAGCACCTAGCTCAGTGCACAGCATAGACACACTCAGGAAATGTTAACTCCAAAACAGAAGCAGGGCGCATCCGGGGCCTCAGATTTGGCAAGTATACGCACTTCTCCCTTCTTCCACATGAAGTGAGGGCAGCTCCTTTGTAGCTGGGCATTACCCCATAAGGTGTCCTCGGGGCTGTCCTGTTAAACCCTTGTCTTGGGGGCAAAAGGCCCATGTGCAGTTAACAGCTTTTAAGCAGAAGAATTGATGACTTTGGCTTAGATGTTCTTTAAAGGTTCACCTGCCACTATTCTGGGGCCCCAGAAATAGACTGCTTTGATCATGCCATGCCTTATGGGTGCCTCTCCAGAGGCACTAATCACAGTGATAACGGACAATGAGACACTGGGCTCCAGGATACAACCTCGGTGGCCCTTCAGCTAGCCAGGGTTGGTTTGGCCCGGAGATCCCACGCTGAGCTTCAGTGTGAACTTCATCGTCCTTTATTTTTTAAGATTTTTTTTAAAATTTATTTATTTATGATAGTCACAGAGAGAGAGAGAGAAAGAGGCAGAGACACAGGCAGAGGGAGAAGCAGGCTCCATGCACCGGGAGCCCAATGTGGGATTGGATCCCGGGTCTCCAGGATCGCGCCCTGGGCCAAAGGCAGGCGCCAAACCACTGCGCCACCCAGGGATCCCTCATCATCCTTTAGAAGTGGGATCTTAGGGGCACAGCCATAGACTGTGCTGAGGGTGAAGGGGGATGGCCAGTATCTCACCTGATACTGTATTATTTTGTATTACTTAAATTTTAATATTGTTTTTAAGTGTTATTTTTTTACTTACCTACCACTGTATGCCAAATCTGTTACGGAAGGATCACAGAGCTAAGAAGGGGAAAAATTTGTAAAAGAACAAGAAAGAAGTGGAATGTATCTGTTCTAAGAATAGGAAAATCTGTTCAAAGATAAAAACAAAGGGTGACATCATAAAGAAACTGACTGGGGCTCCTGGGTGGCTCAGTCAGTTAAATGTGTGCCTTCAGCTCGGGTCATGATTTCAGGGTCCTGGAAAGAACCCCCACATCATCGGGTTCCCTACTCAGCAGAGAGTCTGTTTCTCCCTCTCTCCCTTCTCCCTACACCATGCATGCTCACTCTCTATTAAGATTCTATTTATTTGACAGACAAGAAAGAACACAGGTAGCTGGAGGAGCAGAGGGAGGGAAAGAAGCAGACTTCCTGCTGAGCAGGGAGCCCAGCGAGACAGGGCTCCTTCCCAGGACCCTGAGATCATGACCTCAGCCAAAGGCAGATGCTTAACCAACTGAGCCACCCAGGTACCCCGTTGCCCTGCTCTCTCTTAAATAAATACATAAAAATCTTTAAAACAAACAAAAAAACTAGTCTTGAAAACCTAAAATTTTTAAATTATGTGCTTCACAAAATTCAATAACCAGAATTAGAAGGCAGATAACAAAAAAGGGAAAAATGTAAACGTACATAATGTTAACATAGTGAGATCCTTACTATTCAGAGGCCTCTTTCAAGTATACAATGAGAGGGACCACTCATAGGGAAATGAACAAGAATGACAAGAAAATGAAAAGGAAATTCACAGAGTAAGAAACACACACTGCCAAGAATCTGTTAAACTTACAAGCTATCCAAAAAACCTAAGAAACGTAATTGTGGGGTACTTTAACAGAGAAAACTCAGGGAAACCTAAATGATTAACAATAGGACTATTTTTAAAGTTATTATATACTTTGATGTCTCTAAAATCGTGTTGTAAAGAATATTTAATGATTAGAATAAGTGCAGAACATACTTTGTAAGTGAAAAGGGCGCGTTAAAACACAGTATTATATCCATTAAAAAACAAAATTTAAAATTCAAGGAGCCCCTGGCTGGCTCAGTCTGTAGAACAAGTGGCATGGGGTCGTGGGCTCAAACCCTTTGTTGGTCATGGAGCTACAATTCAAAAGTGTACAGTAAAATGTAGGCAAAAATTAACTGAGGTACTTACTTAATACATTATTTTAATTTTTACCAAAAAAAAATATTTTAAAATATTGAAGTGGAAAAGAAAACGGGGGGAGAGTGGGTTGAAGCACACAGAAAAGTCAAGAGTGCTTCACCCTGCTCTGCAGTCCCTTCTCCTAAGAAACCTGCTTGTTTCTCCTCAGGATTGAGCACTGAAGGCATCTACCGGGTCAGCGGGAATAAGTCTGAGATGGAGAGTCTGCAGAGACAGTTCGATCAAGGTGAGGTTATAGGCTGGCTGAGCGTTGGAGGCTGGAGCTGGTCGAGGCGGTCAGGCCAACCAAATTGCTGGGGCTGCCCCTTAATGGAGCTGCACTTCTGGCCGGTGGGGCCCTAGGGTGCTGCTGCCACACACAGCCCCAGAGCTAAGAGGTGCTGACCTGATGACTAAGAAAGGGAAAGCATGGGATCCCTGGGTGGCTCAGCGGTTTGGCACCTGCCTTTGGCCCAGGGCATGATCCTGGAGTCCCGGGATCGGGTCCCACATAGGGCTCCCTGCATGGAGTCTGCTTCTCCCTCTGCCTATGTCTCTGCCTCTCTCTGTGTGTCTCTCATGAATAAATTAATAAAATCTTAGAAAGAGACAGAAAGCATTTGGCCCCAGTCAGCCTTGCCTCCATGGTCACACTGCCATGTGAAGGAGGGGGCACAGGCCCTATCAGCAAACAGAAGCCTCGTCCCTACCAAACCCATGTCAGCCAGCTGCTCCCCCATATCACCGTCCACCCCTGCTGCTTCAGGTCACCCCAGCCTGCACCTCGGACACCTCTGAGGGCTTTACCTTCCTTACACTGGGCCCTACAGGGGTAATTGCGGCACATAATAGGAAATTGGGTTGCTATCATAGTCCTATTTTGCCAGGGCCCCAGGAATACATGACCCCCTGCTCACAAAATCCTTGCACAAGAGAGACAATGAGGGAACGTTTATGATCAGCTGAGCATGGGGACCCAGATTCCCAAAGCTGAAATCTCGTGAGTTAGACTGGCTCTTGGCAGGGACTCCTGTCTCCTGAGTGAGGTCTCAGAGGTCTAGAGCCAAAGAGCCAAACTCTCTTAAAGTCTTAACTGAGCACACCTACAGTATAAGTCACACCCACTAGTGCCAGAATCAAACGAGCCAAACCAATAAAAGTAAGCCAAGGATCACATTGGAGTCCAACTCAGCATGTGGCTGGGCCTGAGGAGACCAAGCCAGACTCTGAAGCCAGGCAGCCTATGTAGGCCTCCAGGACAGAGCTGCAGCCAGGAACGGGCACCATACCCCTAAGCTCTCTGGGAGCCATAGCACTTTGCAGACGCCAGGCTCAATCTCTGTTAGCTGGCAGTGGGGGGAGGGCATACACTAGGGAAGGGAAACACCTGTTTATCTTGCAGGATAGGAAGCATGAGGTCAAAATGAGGGTGTAGCCACACACTTGGGTATGTACTTGTGTATATGCAAGAATCTGTTAACAGTTTATACCCCCCCTGCGCAGCCCCAGTGGCCCAGCAGTTTAGCGCCACCTTCAGCCCAGGCTGTGATCCTGGAGATCCAGGATCAAGTCCCACGTCAGGCTCCCTGCATGGAGCCTGCTTCTCCCTCTGCCTGTGTCTCTGCCTCTCAACTATCTCTGTGTCTGTCATGAATAAATAAATAAAATCTTTAAAAAAAAAAAAAGTTTATACCCACCTAAAATGGAAACAGTTCATGTCTAACAGTAGATAATTTTTTTGTAAATCAGGAATATACAATAAAGTATTCAAAGAAAAGTGAAGACACAGAGGTCAGTGGTGTCACAGGCTGGGAGGGGCCAGAGGGAGAAAGATGATGAATCTGCTCATCCTGGCACCTTAAGGAGGGAGACACCAGTTAAGATTGTTGGTGGTAACGTTCTGTAACCCACCGTGAAAAGTGAGCTAACCTTTTAGAAGAGTCCTTTGTTTTTTCTGGAGGGGAGGGTGTAAGGAAAAGGTAGCACCACATCCCAGCCAGACAAGGGGAGTTGGGTAGGGTGGCACAGAATGAAGGGGTACAGCTGCTCAATTCAAAAGATGATCTTGGAAGGAGGCATGGGGTGTCAGCCTCTGTCTGCACATCTCAGGGATTCCACCTCATGTTCAGTCTGTGACAATCCCAAGTGCCGGCCCAGGCTCCAGGCCAGCCCTGGGCAGCATCCCAGGGTCTTTGAGGTTTCTCTGACACACACACCCCCAAGCACTGAGTTTTCCTTTTGTTTCTGTCCAGCTTATACTGCCCTGACTCTCCCAACTTCCTTTTAGATCACAACCTGGACTTGGCAGAAAAAGATTTTACAGTGAATACCGTGGCTGGTGCCATGAAGAGCTTTTTCTCAGAGCTGCCAGACCCCCTGGTCCCATACAACATGCAGATTGATCTGGTGGAGGCACACAGTGAGTACTGCCAACCCAGCCTGACTCGTGCGCCCCAGGCTGACTTTGTGGGGGAATGGAGGGAGAGGGGTTGCAGCACCATTGAGGATGGGTTCTGCACTCAGGGAACAGATACTCTGGCCCTTAAAGTTGGTGTTGGAAGGACATCGGGACAGGGAACTAAGGATGACACTGTAGGGGCTTGCAGATCAGGCCTCTGTAGACCAGAGGTGCTTTTCTGAGGGCTCTCTCAAGAGAGTTGCAGGTTCCCCCAGAACTCATGTGTGAAGGGTCTGGTTTTATATCAGACTTAGGTCACATTCCTGCTCCTTTGCTTGTTCACAGTATAAGCACAGCCAGCACAACCTTCCCTGGCCCTTAGTTTCCTACAACAGTGGCCCTGCTCGTATTTATGAATTATTAGGAGACGTCTAAAGGCAGAGCTATAACAGGCCTCTTAGAAGGGGGTGGGCATTTCTTCTCCCCTCCACTCAGCCATCCCTTGTACACAAAAGTCAGCATGTGATCTGGGGCCAGCCTGCCTCTGCCTTGGAAGCAGCCAGCCTCTGGAGGGAAAGGGACAGCTCTAATTGCCCTGACCAGATGATCACTCAGGGCTGTAGCCAGTTAGCACCTCTGCTTTTACTGGCAACCTTTGTGTGCCATCCTCCTGGCCCCGACAGCTGTTTCTGCTCTGACCTGCTTCTCTTGGGGGATGGGGGGGCATTTGTCCACCATATTGGGAGCCTTCCCAGTGGGCATTTGCCAGACTTGGTGCAGTGCTGCAGCTTCCCACCTTGTGGCACTTTTTACCTTTTTTAGTCAAAGGCGGCCTTCGTACTGTGCAACCCTGGTGGGCCAAAACCCCCAGAAGGAGCCATTGCTGTGCAGCTGTAGAATGGAGTGTCTTGGCCAGTGACCAAGGAGGTGGAGAAGAGGAAAGGGAGCTGTGTTTCTTCGACCACAGGACCTTAGTCTCATCTCATCACTACCCGACTCAGAAGAGGGAGTTTTAAGCCAGCATTTTACTCACAAGGCTGATGGCATGGGCAGGAATTCAGGAGAAGTCACAAATCAGGGTTTTTTAAGTCTTGGGTCACAGGCTCTTAGTGACTTCAGGAAGTGGAGGTGCTGAAAGAAGCCCACACCTGAACTGTGGTAGTAGATGCCCCTGTCAGAACCTGGCTGCTGCCAGGACAGCAGGGCAGCTGGAGTCCCCTTTCCGTGATCTACATTTCACGTGATGTTTGTTTCTGCAAGCTGGGTCCACCTTTGCCATACTTTATCCCCGTGGCTTGGCAGATTGAAATCTCTCACAGTTCCTGAGTTTATCCTAGCCCATCAGGGATGGAGTAGAAGCACAGAATTCTGGGACTGTCATAGAGTTACCTGGCCTTCTTTTCCATCTGCCTTCTCTAGACAGGAGTCCCAGGTTTCTTCAGACAAGTTGGGTGTGGACAGGTGCCAGCTTCCGCTCTGCTCCTGCTGTCCAAAGATAGAGCTCTCCCAGCAATCACTCCTCCAGCAAGCTCCAGGCTGGCCCAGATGTGAAACACATAGGAAATCTCCATCGGGAGCTAGCTTTCTTTCCACCTAAACTCGTCTCTGGGCGGAAGTTAGGAAGAAAAGGTGTGGGCTGGTCCTTCACGCCCTGGAGGATTCCTGTCAGCATTTGTCTTGACTTGGCGCCATCTAGAGGCTCGTAGAGTCCTGGCACCCAACAGAATCCCATTGTTTCTGCAGGAACTGCTGACCTGGCACCTTTTTGTTTTTGGAGGGGCACGGGATGGGGGGGGTGCGCCACAGGGAGGGGGGTCTTATTGATAGGGAATCAGCTGCCCTTCCAACAGCGGCGTCCCTGGCTTCCACTGCTGAGGAAGGGAGCTTCTTGCTGCTCCTGCAGTCTGGAAAAGGGTGGAGATTTCTGCTTCCTCTTCCCATTGTGTGTTTCCTGTGCCTGAGCAAGTCAGCTGAAGCTACTCAGCTGGGGCTCCGATTGAACTTGGGGGCGGGCGGGAGGTGGGAGGTGGGGGGAGGATCTCGCTGACTGAGCACCTTCCAAGGCCACTGGGGCCGAGTCTCTGGGGGGGGGGGGGGGTTCAACTGAGCCAGGGACACCAATGAGGCAGTATCAGCTTTAGTGTTAAGGGATATTAGGAAACGAAGATTCTTCAGCCCAAAAGTAGGTATTCCTAGCCTGGCTGGGTTTCCATGGCAACATCAACTTGACCAGCTCTTCCACTTGATACCTAAGAGCTGTTGTGTCTGTGTGTGTTCAGGGCTTGGGAACGGTTTCAGATCCCATCACAACAAATAGCAAGGTCACTGTCAAATTGTTTTGTTAGCTCCAGAGTTTCACAATATTGAACATCGCTGAAAATATGCCCACAAAGAGAGATTTCTGTGATTATTCACCAATTATCTTCCTACCACACTCGAGGTGATGTGTGGTGATTCAGAAGTGACTAACGACAGCTGCCGACGCCCATACCACTTAGGGGGTGGCGTGCCGGGGCTTGACCTATGCAGAGACCTTGTTCCTGCCCTCCCAGAGTATGTACTTGAGCTGCCTGCCAGAGTGAAGCCCTTCCAGCTGAGCTAAAAGTGCAGAAAATGCAGTGAGGGGGGTACTGGGGTTGAGGGCTTCATGGAAGAGGTAGTACCTGAGCTGTGGATTTCAGGAGGAGAGAAAAGGGCTTTGAGTTCCCGGTTTCATCTCACCCACACACCTCACCTCAGCCTTCACAAACTACTACCATTTATTTTTTCCCCACATCTTCTCCTCTGACGACAGCCCCAACCCTACCACCTGAGTGGAATCACTCCAGTCCAGCCAGTCCCCCCCACCCCCGCCAGGCCCCATCCTATGTCTTTTGTGCCTGAAGGGGTCCCAGAGCTCACTCTGTCTCAGTCCAGAGGTCCTGAGCCTAAGGACCTTTGACTCCAGGGCCTCATTAGCCCCATAGCTGCATATCTAGCTCCATATATGCAGTTTAGTCCACAGAGAAGACCAGTAGCTTTCATCAGCTTGTCAAAGGGATATGTGACCCAAGTGGTTCAGGTTACCAGCTCACCAGCTTACCATTCCCACTGAGAGGTGGGAAACCTTACAGCTAGATGTGATAAACTAATTCTGGGATCCTGCTTCCATTTGTCTGTCGAGGTAACTGCTTAAGGTCACGGGAGTGTTCATCACTCCCATGCTGATATGTACCAGGCCTTTTATTGGACAGGGCAGGTGACAGTGGACAAATGAGTGTGTGCTCCTTGCCTCAGTCTGGTGGGGTAAAAGGCAAAGAATGGGTTAGTGCAAGGTCATGCCTCCCTCGAAAGACACCCAGAATCTTCCATTCCAGGCCCAGCAGAGTGAAATCTTGGCCTTGGACTCTTTTAGCACCTGAGGGAGAGGTGGGAGGTGCATGCTGTGTCTGCCAGCATGCATCACTGAGAGGGTAATGTGACCTTGACCCAGGCTTTTCCTTTTCTGGTGGTCCATGTGTGTGAGATAGTCAAAGGCCATCAGAGGTTTTCCTCCAGGCACTGAGTTAGGTGGCAGCAGATCCTAGCCTGAGTCTGATGTCTTGAGCTAAAGGTGGCAGCAGAGTGGCACAGCCAGGGCAAAAAATAGTGTTTCAGATCAAGAACCCTGACGGCAACTTGCCTGTTTATCTGTATGCTGTGAGGGGTGAGGCAAGCTGATTTCTAAGTTCTGGCCTCCCCTTCATCCTGAGTTCTTGGCGTATTTGTTCTGAATGAGTTCTGAGTTGCCTGGTCCGTATCTAGGTTTTGTCTTGGTTCGGCTGGCCTGCAAATGCCTTTCCCGAACCTGTTTTGCTATCTCAGTTGACTGAGACCTAATTTCACAACTACGGTGTGTTAGCTGGAGAGGCCCTGGCTCTCTAGAGGTGCCCTCGCCATTCCACCAGTTCCTTCAAAGAAGATCACTGGAGCTGGAGAGCCCCACAGCGTGACAGGAGGCAGGGGACCCAGAGCAGATGTGCTGGACCAGCCTGTGCCCACCTGCCTTCCCCCTCACCCATCTTTCATCCTTGGCACTGCCTCCTGGCATTCTCTCACCCAGCATGTAGGATGAGCCCAGTGTGGTGAGGGCTGTAAAAAGAACAACTCTGAAGTTGTCCCCTGAGTGCTCTGGCACTGTCCAGAGGTAAGAAATCGCTGTTGTCCCAAGTACCCAAGAGAGGGTTTGCTTGCTTGAGGGAGGAGGTGAGCGAAGTCCAGTCAATAAGATGGGCCATGTTTTTCATGAGGCAGAGGGAAGGTTGGCCTCACTGAGAAGCTTCCTCTTGCTCTCCTGGGGTTCCTCCCCTGCCCCGCCCCCTCAGGCCAAACTTATGCTCCTCAGCATTCCTGAGCATCTTGAGCTCAAAGCTGGCTGCAGAAAGGAGGGAGAGACATAACATCCAGGTCCTGGCGCTGGGCACCTGGCTGCAGCACCACGTGGAGAGGCAGACCAGCATCCGTGAGGACAGCGTGTGAGCAATATCCACATGGTCCTGGTGCTCCCATCTCTGATCCCTCCTCCTCCTCTCAAGGAAGACAGAGGCAGCAAGCATTCTTGTGGCTCCATGGAGGACAGGCCCTGGTCATTGCCAGCCCCACTTCCTGCCTCTAGCCAGGAGGATGAGGTAGGCCCACTTTTGGGTGCAGGCGCCCCAGGGGTCGAATGCCTGATGAAGACGCACAGCCTGGGAGAGACCTGTGCCCCTGTGCCGAGCTCACATCTGGGAGGGGTTGTGATTACTAAGGGAGATTCTGAGCCTGCCACATGATTCTCAGGTGCCAAAGACAGTCACTCCTCCTGATGAGAGCAGTGTACACTTATTTCAAGTAAACTGTACTGAAGTTTAACAGTAAAAATCTTTGAAACTCAAGGCCTGGGAGAAAGTGTATTCTCCGAGGTTGAATCCTTAAAATAAACCTTGGGTGCAGAGCAGTGAAGGTGATAATGGCCCCACCTAATGAGTTCTTGTGGTTTTTTAGTCATTTTCTACTAGACAGCTGTTACTGAAACGCTATTTTTATCAATTCCCACTTTTTTTTTTTTTTTTTTTTTTTTTTTTTTAAGATTTTATTTCTTTCGGGCAGCCCAGGTGGCTCAGAGATTTAGCGCCACCTTTGATCCAGGGCGTGATCCTGGAGACCTGGGATCAAGTCCTACGTCAGGCTCCCTGCGTGGATTCTGCTTCTCCCTCTGCCTGTGTCTGTGTCTCTCATGAATAAATAAATAAAATCTTTAAAAAGGGAGGGGGGGCAGCCCAGGTGGCTCAGTGGTTTAGTGCCGCTTTCAGCCCAGGGAGTGATCCTGGAGTCCCAGGATCGAGTCCCACGTCAGGCTCCCTGCATGGAGCCTGTTTCTCCCTTTGCCTCTGTCTCTGCCTCTCTCTCTCTCTCTCTCTCTCTCTCTCTCATGAATAAATAAATAAAATCTTTTTAAAAAGGGGGGGCACCCGGTGGCTCAGCGGTTTAGCACCGCCTTCAGCCCAGGGCCTGATCCTGGAGACCCCGGATCGAGTCCCACATCGGGCTCCCTGCATGGAGCCCGTTCTCCCTCTGCCTGTGTCTCTGCCTCCCTCTCTCTCTCTCTCTCTCTCTCTCTCTCTCTCTCTCTCCTTGTGTCTCATGAATAAGTAAATAAAATCTTTAAAAAAAAAATCTATCTCTTTCTTTGACAGAAAGAGAGTGGGGAGCAGGGGAAGCAGCAGAGGGAGAGAGAGACTCAGACTCCCTGCTGACCTGGGAGCCCGATGCAGGGCTCCATTCCAGGACCCTGAGCCCAAGGCAGATGCTTAACTGACTGAGCCACTGAGGCACCCTCAGGCCCCACTCTTGAGTCAAAAGATTCACTAGGTGGGCAGCCCGGGTGGCTCAGCAGTTTAGCACCGCCTTCAGTCCAGGGCGTGATCTTGGAGACCCAGGATCCAGTCCCATGTCGGGCTCCTTGCATGGAGCCTGCTTCTCCCTCTGCCTGTGCCTCTGCCTCTCTCCATCTCTCTCTCTGTCTCTCATGAACAAATAAATAAAATCTTAAAAAAAAAAAAAAAAGATTCACTAGGTTTTGTGCCCATGAGCCTGCCAGCAAAAGCTCCAGGTGGCTCCAACCCTACCCATCTCTGTGGCCTCCCTTCCCACTGCTTCCTGCCCCTCAGACTGCCTCCAGGTGCTGACTGTGTGTCCACTTGTGAGCTTCTTCTCTCACCATGTGATATCACCGACACCAGCCCCTTAGACAGACCAGAGCATACACTCTGGATCACACAGCTAGCTGGTGTCCAAGACAGAATTCGGACCCAGGACCACATGGGTAGAGGTTGGGCTTGGGCTCTGACCTGCCGCACAGCCTTTCCTCCCTGCACTTTGCCATCCCTCCCTGGCCATTCAAGCTCTGCCTGTCCTTCCTAGTCTAGCTCAGCCAGGCTCCTGTGCTTCCCCAGACCATGACTCTAGAGGCACGTTGCCTACTGTAGAGGTTTTTTTTTTTTTTTTACTCTAGAGGTTCTTAACTTGGAAGCCATAGGCTTTCTAAGGAACATTATGAGTTTTGGGTAACTCGCAAACCTCCGGAAGTTGTAGCCAGAGTTGTGCGCAGCATATTTGGGGAGAGGCTCTAGCGCTTATATCCACTGCAAAGAAGTCTGTGCCCCCAAATCAATAGGAAACCTTCATAATTTTTTTTTTAGCAATCCACCATCCTCCCACCCCCACAACCATAAGTGTGGGATAGCTGTTATCTCTTCCTGGATCCTACTGCGGCTTTTCTGGGTCCTAGGTACCACCTTCAGCTCTAAGAAGTAGCCATAGGAAGATCTTTCTCGCTTATAGGAATCTGGGCTGGCTCTTCCAGCCAAGACAAGTTAAGGGAAAGGGCAGCTGACACCCCAGAGAGCAAGTACGGTGGTCCCCAGTCACGCTCTGCAGCCAATCAGTGGGGTTTGATTCAAGCTCTGCTACCTCTCTGGGACTCACATTCCTTATCTCCCAATAGGGGGAGAAGCCCCTGCCTCATAGGATGGCAAAGACTAACTGAACCAGGCCTGCTGTGGATAAGCACTTATTCGAGATAGCTTGTTTTCATGCTCCAGCTACATTAGGATTCCATGATGGACAATGTGTGGGCGGTAGTGGGGGAAGGGGATGCGTAGTCCCTTTGATGAACTGCATGAGAATTCCTTCACTGTTTCCATCAGCTCCTCCAATGGGGAGATGTGTAGAGGGTCCTTGTATCTCTAGGAAAAGGACAGAGCCCTGGTCTTGTGACAAACTCCCTCCCTAGACAGTCTGTTGGCGTGGGCGGGTGGCAGCGCTCACTCATCTGGTCAGGAAGCACGCAGGCTTTCTGCATTGGGATGCCTGTCTCCACGGGCAACCGGATGAGCAAAGAATGGTGTTCTTTATGGCGGTGTCTTTGTGGATCCTTGAGTCTCGGGTGGTGGGGGCCAGGAAGCCCGAGGCACACAGAGCTCCCCTTCAGCAGGAGCCTGGGATCCAGAGGTAGGTCTGGCTCTGGGTTGGTGCCACCGCCAGGTGTGTCCGCCTTGGGCACCGGCTTTGGGGGGAAAGACTGGGTTGACCTTGTCTGAAAGCCCTGGGCTGCGCCCCTAGTCTCACCACCTCACTAGTCTCACCACCTGTCCAGGACCAGTATCTGTCTTGAACCCATAACATCCACCAGCCATGGCCACAAGAATCTTTGGTTTTTCTCTTTCCTCAGAAATCAATGACCGGGAGCAGAAGTTACATGCCCTTAAGGAGGTACTCAAGAAATTTCCAAAGGAAAACCACGAAGTCTTCAAATACGTCATCTCTCACCTGAACAAGTATGTTGCAGGGCTTGCTATTTGGTCTTCCCTCTTTCCAAAACTGCCAGTGAGGGCCAGCTAACAGCAGAATGCAACTGCTCCAGGCTGTGTTCTCAGCCTGGCCCTCGAAGGGATGCTGGTCCACCTCCTCAGTGGGGGCACACCTGGCTCACCAAGGAGTATCCTGGCCTCTTGGCTTCTCCTCATTTCCATGCTGGTTCTATCCGAGGGGTCCAAGTGGCCCTGAGCATGCCCAGAGTCCTCTTCTGTCTGTAACAAAACACTGGGCAAGACAGGTGTGTGGTGAAGAAACTCAAACTGTTCAGTAAGTACAGGAGCTGTGGGCAGGAAGCCTGTTAACAGACCGTATCCTGGATTTCTGCACAGACAGAATAGGTTGGTTTTCTAGGCAGACCTATTCCTCTCAGCAGAGTGGTGTTTTGTGGAGTTCTAGTTCAGGATATCCTCACTGCCTCTGTGTACACCCAGAGCAGCATCACACATTTCACTGGATGAGAGTCCCTGAGCCAGACGGTCTACCCACTGGGTTTGTGGAGGGCATCCCATGAGCCAAGACCTCGGGCTGGCCCGGTGGCAACACTGGAGCAGAGGACTGGCCATAGAGGGTCTCAGGCCTCAACTTCCAGGCTGGACCTTTTCTATTTTCAGGTTGTGAATGGGCAGGCAGGGAAAGCAGTTGGGATGACATTGGCCATGAGCACACATGGGACAGAGCAGGGGCCCTGCTGGCCGAGAGCCTCATCCAGAGCCGTCCGCCCTATGGAGCTCTGACCCTGAGTTTGGTGTCCCCCACAGAGTCAGCCACAACAACAAGGTGAATCTCATGACCAGTGAGAACCTCTCCATCTGCTTCTGGCCCACCTTGATGAGACCCGACTTCAGCACCATGGATGCCCTCACAGCCACGCGGACCTACCAGACAATCATTGAGCTCTTCATCCAGCAGTGCCCCTTCTTCTTCCACAATCGGCCCATCAGTGAGCCTCCCGGGGCCACGCCCAGCTCCCCCTCTGCCGTGGCTTCCACTGTCCCCTTCCTCACCTCCACACCTGTCACGAGTCAGCCATCACCTCCCCAGTCACCACCACCCACCCCCCAGTCCCCCATGCAGGCCCTGCTCCCCTCCCAGCTTCAAGCTGAACACACGCTGTGAGCCACCAAGGCCTGGGGCAAAAGGAGACCTTCTCTCTTCCATGGGGCAACATTTGGCTTTGAGCAAAACCAGGTCCACTGGGGTGTGGGTGGGGAGAGTGACCCCTCTCCCCTGTTACCTTCTCAAGACCTCAGCAGTAACATCAGCCCCAGTCCACCGTGGGCTGGGCTATCAGGCTCCCTGAACCCAACGCTGCAGACCTGGAGCTATTTGCAGGCAGCAGCCAGGGAACACCCTGCCCTTTGACTTGGACCCTTTTGAGGACTGAACTGGCCAGGCAGTGGCCCTCCACATGCTCATAGCTCCCCAGATCACCTGCCCACGCACAGCAGCCTCAGGGCATCCAGGGGCATCTAACCACTGCTGGGACAGAGCCCTAGCCTCTGCCAATGGGAGGAGGTTCTGAGATTTGGGCCGCCCCAGGGGCGGGGCCACGGCCCCTACAGAGAACAGTTCCCATCCCTGTTGTCTGTCTCCTCCCACCTTCCATATCTGCACCCCCACCCCCTCTAGGGGAGCCTCTGTCCAGCAGCCTCCTCGGAAACACACAGGCCACAGCTCTGTCGACCCAAGGTACAGTGCTGAGGGGGCTGGCCCAGCAGGTCGGGGCAGGGAGGGCAGCTCTGTGCCTGGACCAAGAGTGTGTGGCTCCCCACCTACTTCCCACATACCCCCTCCTACTTCCCAGGCTTTGGGGATAACATGCCCTTTAAAACAACACTGGAAGAAACATGGGGAAAAAACCCTCCAGTAATTTACAAAAGAAAGAAGAAGAAACTACAGACCTCAAGATTGAGCCCTCCTCCCACCTCAGAGAGGCAAGCAAGTGGCACATGGCCCTTGTCTCTGTAACAGCGAAACAAGGATGCCCACCAGTGCTTGCCAGAGAGGCTGTTGGGGTCCCACTCCTGTCTTGTCACCAGATCCCCTTTCCCCAAGAAGACACTTGAAGCCCTTGGTGGAAAGAGCTTGGGAGACCAGCCTGGATCCTGGCCTGCCTTGGAACACACTACAGTGCTATGGAAACACTACTCTGGGTGGGTGGGTATGTGTGTGTGCGTGCACATGGTTGTGCCTGTTGGTGAGGGCACAGCTAGGGTGGGGGCGTGGGGGACGCTGGGTATACCTGGGGTTCGGTTAGTGTGTTTGGTGTTAAAGCAGTCATTTTCATCTTGGACCGCAGAACACCACGAGCCCAGGGGTGTTTGTGGGAGGTGGGTGCTGTGTGGTGGAGTGTGGTCTGCTGGTTCCTACACAGGGACATCCTTTGTGCTCCCAGGACTGGGAGGGCCCAGAGGAGCGAAAGGCCCAGCAGCAGTCAGTCATGAGGAGGGTGCTGTCCCTGCCTGTCAGCCCCATGGCCGCCCCCTAGGAAATGGCCTTCACCTCCACTTCCCGGCCTTCCTGCTGACCCCAGGAGAACCCTTTGCATGCCCCACTGTCCCTCAGATGCCACAATCGTGTGAAGGCTGCTACCAATCCTGGCTGCCCTCCCACCCCTCGTGGCCGTGCTGTGGTCCCTGCAGCGGGGAAGCCTGACATGGAGGTGGCCTGGGCCTGGGCTCCGGGGCCCTGCTGGCCACACAGCCTCTGGGTCTCTTTGCACTTTAAGAAGCAATGCCTGTGGTAGATTCGACGATGCCCTGGGTCCCCTCAGCCAAGTGGCCTGACTGAGAGCTGCCTCGGATCAGCCTCCAGCCCAACTCTCGCTGTGGGCCCGCCGGAGGGGAGGGGAGGCCCTTCGCTCACCGACTTCTTCCTCTGGATAAGCTGGATACCTTACTGTTAATAGTTCTTGTACGGCAAAATAAGGTGCTTGGAAAAAAAACTGTCCCTGCAAGTTTTACCACCTCTTTTTAAGAACACTAGTCAAAAAACAAACCTAAGGTACATGAATGTTTATGTAAATGTTGGGTGAGGGGGTCTCCTCTCTGGTGGCTCTGCCTGATGTACTAGGTCAGGGTCGGTTGGAAGGTTACGGGTTGGCAGGCATGGCCCCGGCTCTCCAGCCCCCTTCACTCTGTATCCCAGGTAGGTGAGGAAATCCCTCCATTGAATTAATCTCTGCCTTTTTCTGGATCATATTCACCTACCCGGTCCAAGGCAGTCCCTCGGGGTGTTGGGTGAGGGTGGCCACCATCCCTTGTGTGAACTGAAAAGCCTGTCCCCACCACCAGTTCCCCCCACCACTGCCTTTGTGCTGGCACATGGGGCTGCCCCCCACATCACCTGCCAACCTGGCTGTGCACCCAGACCTGGACAAGCTCCCTCCATCCCTGAGAGCGTACAGATGTGTGATGGCTACTTTTCTGGGTGTGAGGTCAGGGGCGTCCCACTGAGGAGGGACACCAGTGTCCTGCCCTCACCCTCGCGGGAGCCAGGCTTCCCCAGGGGATCCAAGGGAACCCCTTAAGTGGCCATTCCCAGTGTCTTGCCAAGGCTTTAAAAGGGTGCAGGGAGTACTGGTGGCTTATGCCCCAAAAGACCCACAGTGGACAGGAAGCGTCAGGTTCCTCTTATTTCCATTTTTTCTGTCAAGTCTAGCTTCTAGTTTTCTGCTTCTCCAGGCTGACTCAGACTGGGGCATGTCTGTCATTCTGGGCCGGCGTTGTCACTGGTGGTGGTAGTGGGCCCTGGCTTCAGCGCAAGACCAAATGGGCGCTCGGATGGGGGCTGCAGAGCCAGGCCTGGGCTGGTGTTGGGGTGCGCTGCTATAAATGGAATGCTACCCACCTGTCGAGGTCATCCAGCGTGTGAGGCTCTGGAAAGTGTTTTCACAGATGATTCTCATGCGAAGGGCACCGCAGGTCTGGAATTGAGGGAATGGCCGGCATTAGCCGTGGCCAAGGTGGGTGAGCAGATCGGCAGAGGTGTGGGGTTTGTTCCCTGCCCCACAGCTGAGTAGCGGTTTGCCCGGGAGCGCTCTCCGGCCGGTGTCTGGCTTCCACAAGACATCAGTTGCTGTATTTGGTGGAAATGAATAGCCCTTGGTTGTGATCATAAGGCTGGCTCCGGCTCCGGCTCTGCTGCTTCCATAGAGGAAGGGGTCCGAGGGCGAGAGGTGCAGCTTGTGGATTCGCCCTGAATTCTTGGCTGTGTTGCGTATTGGGGATCACGCACGGCACACTTATTCTTGCCCTTGATCAAGTTGTCCTTCCCCTCACTTGACGTTCTGGGGTGCTGAGAAATACTCCGCACTGTTTCCTGTGTTCTACACCCTGCTTCCACCCCTGGTCTTCCTGCTGCAAGGCAGGAAGTGTGCTGCCGGGTGTGATTCTTCCAGCAGAAGTTGTTGGTCTTGGCCAGGTGGGGAGAAGGTGACATCAGAGGAGCAGCGGGCTGGCCAGAAGGGGCCCGGGGTGCTCGCCTTCCCCGGGCCCTATACCAGGGGCCCTGAGCCCCTGGTCTCGGGAGAGCAGTTCAGCCTCAGCCCCAAAACTTGGAAACCACACTGCATTGGTAAAAGCCCCGTTCCCCTGTGCCCGCTTCCCACTCCTGCAAGGACGGCCGTGCTTGGGTTTCCGAGAAAGGAGCGGACACACCGGCTTGCTGCCGCCGAGGGCTCTGCCCAGCTGCTGTTCCTCCAAGAGAAAGGAGCCCCGGGTACTTGGGCGTCTTTTGAGGGGCTGGGCTCTGCAGTCCTGTGCAGTGGGTGCAGTGTGCCCTGGGGACGGGGACAGCCGGCACTGCACTCGCTCCCGGGCCTTGCTGACTCCACAGACGATGGACAAGGAGCTGCTCTCCTGTTGCTTGGCAGGTTCAAGCCACTCGTTTGTGCTTAGGTGAAAGGACCAACCGAGTCACATCTGGGACCACTGGCGACACCGGAGAGGGGGGTGATGGGGAAGGGGAAGGCCGCTCTGTCCCGGGCCATTCTCTTGGCCCAGGAAGGATCCTTCCCTCCTGGGGAGCCCGGTCTACGCCTGCAGCGGGGATGTTACACTTTCATGTAGTCAAGACAGGGCCTAAATTATTGTTTGCATAAAAATTCCTGTTCCCTGTGTACATAAAAAAAAAAAAAAATCTCTGAATTGTATGGGAATAAAACTTGTTTGAAAATTTGGAATAGTGCTGCTGCCAGCTTATTTTTCTGGTACTTGTATTTTCACATGTTAAATGATCTTTATATATGTTGAATTAACAAATATTTTGAGTTTCCTGAGAAAAAAGCATATTAATGGTATTGATATGTGTTAGTAGTCTGGCCGTGTGCCTAAATTTCTGTTTTGCAGCAAAAGTGGAGAACTGTATGTAAAGAAAGTATAACAATTATTTCTTTGTATTTTAGGGGCTTTAACCAGGACATCCTCTAGTTGGTGTTAGGAATGTTTGCTTAATTTCCAGACCTTTTTAAAAAAAAAAAAAAAAAAAAAAACGGTTTTTTTGAGGCTCCAACCTGATTTAGTGCATGGTCAGCCATTGACTAAGGCTGAAGCATCTCTGGCTGAGGTGGTTTTGTTTGGTTTTGTTTTTTAAAATCATGTATTTGCTACCAAGTATTGTACTCGTCTCAATGGGAATGGTGTAAAAAACTGAAAAGGCCTTATGTGATATGTATCATAGTTAATAAATCAATCTTGTAAAAAACCAAACCTGAGAGAGATGAAGGTGGCCCCTCCTGCCAGGGCCCTGAGCACCCTCCCCACAGCGGGCACAGCCTCAGGCCCCCTCGGGGATACCAGCTCCTCCTCAGAAGCTGTGGCCAAGGCCCAGCAAGCAGGAGGTGTCAGTTCTCTGGCCACAGGGCACCAGGACCCCAGAGCATCCCCAGGAGAGAGTATTTGCGTTGGGGGGTGACTGCTGCTTGGGCTCAGCCAAAGCATGGTGCACAAACCCCTGTGGCCACAGGGACCCAGTATGTGACACCACGGTCAGCAGCTCCTGCCCTGCCCTTTCTTTTTCACCCCCACCCAAACCCAGTTTCCCAGGCCACGCTAGCAGTGCTAGGGGTTACTTTCTGGGTGACCCTGACATGTTCTCCTCTGTTAACCACCTTCATTCAGGCTTCCCGAGATGGCTGCCTCCCAGAGGAGGGCTGTGCCAGGCCCTGAGGACACAACCTCAGCCAGACTCAGCCTGCTCCCCACCTCCCTTCAAGGCTCCCTAGGTCCCCTTGCAGCCATGACCTTCCTGTCCCCAGTGCTTCCTTCTGGCACAGGCCCTAATTCCAGCTCACCTGGACTCTTGACAGGCAACCCCACACCCTAAATGGCCTCCCTGCCCCCAGTCCAGCGCCAGCCCACCTGTCTTCACACCCCAAAGTTCCAGAAGGAAGACCTAGCTTCGCATTACCCTTGGCAGACGCCTCCCCCTTCCTGGCCTGTGGCAGAGGGGCTCGTGGGGCTCGGGACCACCAGCCTGCCCGGCAGTCGCTCCAGTCACCGGGCTCCTGGCTGCGTGGTCACTGAGGCGCTCACTGGATCCACCACCCCACCCCACCCCGCTCCCGCACTCCTCCCCGCAGATCCCCAGCGTCCGAGGGGTTGCTCCCCTCAGCCAGGGCCTCGCTTGTGCTGCTCCCTCTGCCTGGAATTCCTGCCGTCCACCTGCCCCCAACGTCAGCTCCATCCATCAGATCCTTCCTCGCCCCTCCAAGCTCTCCTTCCTCTAGAAATTCTAGAATCCCATAGCCATCTATTATCTGCTTGCCCTGGGGGATTCATGTGACTCCCCACAAATGTTTTAGGCATCATCCTTTTTTTTTTTTTTTTTAATTCTTTACAGTGTACAGTTGAGCATATGCATTCTGGCATTAGCCCGTCTTTTTCTCTACCCTGGATGTTCGGGTCATGTGTACATGGATACTTGCACCTCTCAGCCGCCTTCCACCCAAGTGGAGAGCTTCCGGGAACAGGGCCTGGGACTCCCCTCGCCTCCCCGGGGTGGGGGGGGTCCTCCCAAGCTACCTTGAACATGGTAGATCCTCGGCTTGTAGACCACAGTGGTCTCGGTCTCAACCTCGCCCTTGACTTGATTCTCCATCTGTAAGCCGAGCCCTCCCACCTGCCTCTCCGGCCCAGACCCCTGCCCCAAACCCCACGCTCATCCACCTGCCTGTGACACCCACAGCCAAACGCCCGACCCATTTCTCCGTAGCTGTCCCCTACGAGCCAGAAACCCTGGAGTCCTCCACGTGTCCCTCTCCCTTTCCCATCAACCCGGACCAACTCCAAAGTCCCCCTTCCCTTCCACGGAGCTCTCGAGTCTGGCCACTCCACGTTTCCTGCCACCATCCTGTGCGTGAACCTCACCTAGATGTCTGTCCTTCCAGCCTTGCGTCCAATTCCTCAGGCAGCAAGAGGAAGCTTTTCAAAATAGATCTGGCCTGGCCTACCCCTTCCCTTAACATCTTCCAGGGCTCCCCAGATCCCTTAGACGAAAGCTCCCCCCACTTCAGTCTGCCCACCCCCTCCCAGGGGGCCTTCCCTTCCCCCTGCGCCCCCCACCCCACCTTCCTGCCCCCCAGAGGCCCACCCCCCTCAGTCCTTGTGCTGGGCTGTCCCTTCCCAGAACACCGTCCTCCCTGCTCTCCACCCCTTCCTGCCAACTCCCTCCTCAGCCTCCCGATGATGTCAGCCCACCTCCTTCCTCTGCAAAGCCGTCGTGGACCCCGGACCAAGATGGACCCATTTGCTTTCGAGGAAAAAACATTATTATTCTCAGTTCTTCACTCAAATTGAATCTACCGCTTAACACATACTTCCTGAGTGTTTACTCTGTGCCAGGCCCCGAGGACACAACTGGGAACTGACATCTAGTGAAAGAAACACAGTAAACAGGCAAAGAAGTGAGTGTGTGCATCATGTCAATCAAGCGTGGATAAGGAGTTAAGGAAGTGGATCTGGGAGAGCAGGGATGCTACTTAGGGTGGTCAGAAGACCTCTGAGGGGGTGACAGCGCAGCAGAGCAGGGACCAAGGTGAAGTGAGTAAGACACTGGCCTCAGGGGCAAAACTTAAAGAATACCGGGGAAAAAAAAATTCTGTGATCAAGATCAAAATGTTGCAAGGCAATATTTTAAGTGCCAAAAAAACAAAAAACCATCATGCTCACAATTTTAGATAAAAACAGAATTAGGAACAGTGCTGAGCCATATTGAAGCCTGAGGCAAAAGGAGGAATCAGTAAGACCCAGCCTGTAGGGGACGCCAGAGTGGCTCAGTGGTTGAGTGTCTGCCTTCCGCCCAGGGCGTGATCCCGCAGGTGGTGAGATCGAGTCCCGCATCCGGCTCTCCCGCAGGGAGCCTGCTTCACCCTCTGCCTGTGTCTCTGCCTCTCACTGTGTCTCTCATGAATAAATAAATTAAATCTTTAAAGTAAACAAACAAACAAACAAACAAACCGGGCAGCCCGGGTGGCTCAGCGGTTTAGCGCCGCCTTCAGCCCAGGGTATGATCCTGGAAACCCGGGATCAAGTCCCATGTCAGGCTCCCTGCTTCTTCCTCGGCCTGTGTGCGTTTCTCTCTCTCTCTCTCTCTCTGTCTCTCTGATGAATAAATAAATAAAATCTTTTAAAAAATGCAAAATCTTATATCAAGTATATTAAAAAAAAAAAAAAAAAAGACCCAGCCTGTAATCGGGAGCGAGGTGATGAAGGATAGACAGGCGCGGGGACAGTGGCAGCAGAGAGGAGGTCGGATGCCTCCAGGGCTGATACAACTGTGCGTCTGATTACCCTCTGTCCCACCCCACCCGGCCCCCACTCCCCTGCGAAACCCAGGGGTCCGAGCCAGCTCCCCAAGCTGCGGCCCGCACCTAGCACAGACTAGGCGCTCGCGAGCCCCAGAGCCCAGAATGCGGCGTTGCCCCGCGCGGCCACCAGGGGTCAGCAGAGCGCCGCCTGCCCAGTCCCGGCCGAGCCCCGCCCCGTGGGCCACAGGGGTGGTGGCCGCTTACGGGAGGGGCCGGGGTCGGGAGAGCACGATTAGGGGAACCCGCGGGGACCGGGGCGGAGGCGGGTTCTGAGAAACGGGGTTGGAAGTGGTGCAAGAGCGGACTGAGAAGTGGGGGGACGAGCCACTGTCCCTGTCCTTCCATCCACCCGACCACCCGTGGCTTGAGTCATGAGCCGCAGGGGTGGGCGGCCAGGCGACACAGGGCCTCGGAGGGCAGGATGGTGAGCTCTAAGTGTGTCCCCAGGGCGCCGGGGAGCCACGGACGCGGTCTGACCAGGCAGAGACCGGGGGGCTTTGCAGAAGGCGCTCAGGGGATTGGGGAGATCCAGGCTCGCAGGCGCTCCACCTCCGACTGCGGAGCACGCAGTTCCGCGGCAGGGTTCGCAAGGCAGCTAATATTAATAAAAGGTAATGCTGGAGGGACACACAGGACAGCAGGCCTTGTTTTCATCTTTTTTTTTGTTTTTTTTTTTGTTTTTTTTTTTTTTTTTTTGTCATTTCAAACCAATTTTCCCCAAACCCTAGGATGCAGGCACTGTCATTAGCCCCATCTTCCAGATGAGGAAACTGAGGCACAGAAGGGCCAGGAGATTTGTCAGGTCACAAGCGAGGGGCGGGGGGCGTCAAGATTTGAAGCCCAGCTATCTGACGGGGGAGCCCGGGGCTCTTCCTGTGGCCCCAACAAATGACCCGCTGGCTGGCTTGCGGTTCTGCAGCCCGCAGCCCCAAGTCCAGGTGTGCGCGGGGTCGTGCGCGCCCGCCAATGGCTCCAGACGAGATTGGCTCCGGGCCTCTCCAGCCTCTCGGGGCTGCATCCCTCCGGCCTGGGCCTCGGCCTTCTCTCTCCTGGGGTGTGGCTCTCCTGCGTGTCTCCTCTTCTGTCCCTTGTGAGGACACTCGTCCCTGGGGCTAGGGCCCACCTGGGTGCTCCAGGATGATCTCACCTCAAGATCCTTAATTGAATTACATCTGCAGAGACCATTTTGTCAAGAAGGTCAAAGAAGATCACTTTCTTTCGCAAGTCCCAGGGTCAGGGGGTGGACATATCTGGGGGGGCTCACTACACAACCCCCGACAGTCTCCTCCACGATGCCTTCTCCCTCACCCCGCCGCCTCCCCAGCTAGAGTCTTGTCCCCTCTGCAGGAGGAATCTGCAGGGTTGTGCAGAGGAAGTCCCTCTCTCTCTCTGGAAGGAGGAGCCTCACCATCAGCCACCCGGAGCCGTCCCTGTGGCTTGTCCCCTAGGCAGGTAGGCCACGGTGACCACCACAGGCCACTCGCTCCCCTGGGCAGTGCCCTGGCCTGTTTGCTGCTTGCTACAAAACGAGTGCTGGGTCCCGTGGCCTTGCCTGGTGTCACCTGGGGAGCAGAGGACAGGCCCAGCGATGCGTCTTGCTCTGCTCCATCCAGGCTCATCGTCTTAGGTGACCAGGGACAGGTTAACCCTCGCCACCCTCTTTGAGACCAGAGTTCTTCCCTGACACTTTGGGTGGCCTGAAGGGGACAACATGGGACCAGGAGGTGGGAAGCGAGCTGGGCAGCAAGCGGAGTGAGGCAGAAGTAGGCATTCGGTGTGTGTTGGGGGGAGACACATCCAAATATCAAGCTGGGTGACTTAGATGTGGGGCCATTTATGGAGCTGGTGGGCGATGTTTTTCTTTCATCCCCAACTTATTCTTCCTAGTAATTGTCAGTACTCGACCGGCGGACCTAAAATTGTGTGTGCGCACCTGCTTTCTTTTTTTTCTCAAGCACTAGGCTGCATCTAACATTTTTTTTCTTGAGTTGTCTACTCTCTGACCCCTAAGCTAGGATGGGCATTCGAGTGACAGGAATCCCTACCTATCTCTTCCCTGCTGGATCCTTAGGGCATCTGGTACACACTAGGTGCTCAATAAATGTTGGTGGCCGGATGGATCAGAAAACAAAGCTGGATGACTCTGGAGCGGAACTGGGCTGCCGGGGTCTCACACGACCCCTCATCATCCACAGAACGTGCTTTAAACCAAAACCTTATGGCAGCCCCGGGGGCTCAGCGGTTTAGCGCCGCCTTCAGCCCAGGGCCTGATCCTGGAGACCCCCGATCGAGTCCCACGTCGGGCTCCCTGCGTGGAGCCTGCTTCTCCCTCTGCCTGTGTCTCTGCCTCTCCCTCTCCCTCTCTGTGTGTCTGTCATGAATAAATAAATAAAATCTTTAAAAATAAAATAAAATAAATAAACCGAAACCTTCTCACTCAGGACTGAATGCAACCTGGAACGCCTTCTTGGGGCACCGCACCCCATGAGCACCCGAGGCCTGGGGAGGCTTCCCCTTCAGGGCAGCCACACCTTCCAGCTGCTCCAGCCCAAATCACCGCCCCCTTCCCTTTGGCTCCTCCTCCCTAACATCCGGTGGCCAGGCCATCTCTTCAGCTCTGCCTTTTGGAAGTTTCCAGAACTTGACCACTTTTCCCCACTCAGCTGCCTCCTGATGGGGCCACTGTCACCTCCTCTCTGGACTCTTCCATCCCATCACCCCCTCAACTGCCACTCCCCACCCCGCTTCTGCTCTCACCCTTGGAATTCCATTTTCTGGACTCAGCAGCCAAGTTGCTTTTTATTTATTTATTTGTTTGTTTGTTTTTTGCCAAGTTGCTTTAGAAATGAGAATTAGATCAGGCCCTTCCCCTACCTAATACCCTCTGATTGATTTTTTTTTAAGATTTTATTTATTTATTCATGAGAGACACAGAGAGAGAGAGAGAGAGAGAGGCAGAGACACAGGCAGAGGGAGAAGCAGGCTCCATGCAGGGAGCCCGACGTGGGACCCGATCCTGGGACTCCAGGACCACACCCTGGGCTGAAGGGAGACTCTCAACTGCTGAGCCACCCAGGCGTCCCTGAGCCACCCAGGCATCCCAAACACAGTGTTGAGCATGTCACACGCCTGTAGGTTGGCCCCAGGATTTCTGTCTGGATCACAGGCTCAGCATATAGTACTGATAGATGCTCAATAAATATTTGTCGGATTAATTCATTGAATGTTGACAGCACCCTAAAAGGAATGCCCTGTCATTTTCCCCATCTATATTTTAATAAAAGCATAATTGAGGTATTTCACATATCATACATTTTACCCTTTTACTTTTTTTAAAAAAGATTATTTATTTATTTATTCATGAGAGACACAGAGAGAGAGAGAGAGAGAGAGAGAGAGAGAGAACCACAGGCAGGGAACCTGACATGGGACTCGATCCCAGGTCTCCAGGATCATGCTCTGGGCTGAAGGCGGCGCTAAACCGCTGAGCCACCAGGGCTGCCCATTTTTTTTACTTTTTATTTATTTTTTAGTAATCTCTACACCTGATGTGAGGCTCAAACTCACAACCCCAAGATCAAAAGTCACATGCTCTTCTAACTAAACCAGCCAGGCTCCCCCGTTTTACGCTTTTTAAAATGTTTTTTAGGGGCCTCTGGGTGGCTCAGTCAGTTAAGTGTCTGCCTACAGCTCAGGTCATGACCTCAGGGTCCTGGGATGGAGCCCCCCATTGGGCTCCCTGCTCAGTGGGGAGCCTGCTTCTTCCTCTCCCTCTGCCTGCTGCTCCCCTTGCATGTGCTCAATCTCTCTGTCAAATAAATAAATTAAATTAAAAATAAAAATAAATAACCAAAAAAATAAAAATAAAAATAAAAATAAATATGGTTTTTAGCATATTTGCAGAGTTGTTGGACCATCACTACAGTCAATTTTAGAATCACCCTCCAAAAAAATCCTATACCCTGGTAGTTATCCCCCCTCCCCAGATTTCTTTGCTAGGGCTGCTGTAACAAAGCACCACACATTGAGTGGCTCCGGGTTCTGGAGGCCAGAAATCCAAGATCAGAGGGTCAGTAGGGTTGGTTCCTTCAGAGGCTGTGAGCGAGACTCTTCCAGGCTCTCCCCTAGATTCTGGTGGTCTGAAGGCAATCTTCGCGGTTCCTTGGCTTTTGCACACATGTCACCGTCATCTCTGCCTCTGGTCACATGGCCTTCTCCCTATGCACGTGTCTGTGTCCAAACTTCCCTGCTTTATAAGGACACCAGTCATACTGGTTTAAGGGACACCTGGGTGGCTCAATGGTTGAGTGCCTGCCTTTGGCTCAGGTCGTGATCTGGGGTCCCAGGATCGAGTCCCATGTCGGGCTCCCTGCATGGAGCCTGCTCCTCCCTCTGTGTCTCTGCCTCTCTCTCTCTCTGTGTGTCTCTCATGAATAAATAAATAAAATCTTAAAAAAAAAAAAAAAAAAAAAGACCTGCCCCATGACCTTCTTTTCCCTTGATTACCTCTGTGAAGACTCTGCCTCCAAAGCAGGTCCCATCCCAGAGAGGTACTAGGAATTAGCCTTCAAACATGTCTTTTTTGCGGGGAATGCAATCCAACCCATTACACTGCCCTCCTCCACTGCTAACTTACTCTAAACTAGCTCGTACAAACGCAAGATTGCACAGACCACATCGGCCTGGTTGCAGTAATAATAACTAAGTGGCCATCCGGTCCCCACCATCGGCCTTAAGACTTGTGCTGCTGCCCCTCGTCCCCCCACCCGCCCGGCCAAGCGCATCCTCTTCCGCTGGAGCCTTTGGAGAGCCGCAGCCACCTCCCAAAGCCTCCCGTTCGTCATTCTCTTGCTGTAGTATTTATTACTCTCTTAGGACCCAAGATCACAGCCCCGGAGCACAGGTGGTGTGTTGTGCCTGTGTCCGGACCTTCTAAAAATGGGCTGATTCTGTATTCATTCTTTCAGTACTTATTTCTTTCACTAATATTCCAGTTCTGAGATTCACATCAGTGTGGCGAGCAGCTGTTCATTTATTTTGGAAGGACTGTTAGATTATCCCCATTTTACAGAGGAGGAGAGTGAGACACAGGGAGGAAGGAAGCCGCTTGGGGTCACACAAATGGAGCCAGAATTAGAACTTAAGCCCACTGCGTCACCTCCTTAAAACTATGTTCTCCACTCTCCACCTCCCAGTTGGGAAGGCTAAGAATGTTTAAGTAGAAATCATTGGAAAGGGATCCCCGGGTGGCTCAGCGGTTTAGCGCCTGCCTTCAGCCCAGGGCATGATCCTGGGGTCCCAGGATCGAGTCCCGCATCGGGCTCCCTGTGTGGAGCCTGCTTCTCCCTCTGCCTCTCTCTCTCTCTCTCTCTCTCTCATGAATAAATAAAATCTTAAAAAAAAAAAAAAGGAAATCATTGGAACACGCACACCACTCTCAGTGCCCACCAAAATCCTTGTTCCAATTCTTGATTTTCCCTGGTGACAGGGAGCTCACTATCTCCCAAGAAGACATACTATCCTTCCCATGTCTTCCATCCAGCTGCTTTAGGAGTAATGGGCCTTCAGTGCTTTGGGAAATGTGTCCAAAGTGGAAATGGAGGAAGGCCATGGAGGGCCAGCCAGATGCAGCTGAGTGGTGGGGAGGCCAGGCTAGCAGAGGGGCTGGAGAGGTGACCATGAAGGTCTCAGCTACCACAGCTTTAGGATCTCCTAACATCTCTCTCCCTTTCCTCTTCAGGCCCCCGGTGCTAACTGCTCACTGGGTGCTGCACCAGCCCTCCTGGATGTCCCCAAACCTTTGTTGAGAGCCCTACATGAAATGCTCAGTTCCCAGTTGGGAGCGCCACCCACCCACACCCCTCAACCCCACCCCACCCCACGCGCCTGATACACACTCTGGCACAGAAGTGATCCTGTTTCTTCCCACCTTTGTCATCAGAGCTGCCAAAGAGTACGGATACCATAGGGCAGCACACCTATTTCACACATGGGAAACTGAGACCCCTAGTGGTGTGCATATGAGCCTATCAGTGACCTGTGAGTGGTGTACAGGTAAAAGGATTTTTGGTCTCAGGACTTCTAGACATTCTTAGGGAAGACCAAGAGCTTTTATTTTTTATTTATAAGCCATTTCAGACATTAAAACTGAGAATGTGGGATCCCTGGGTGGCGCAGCAGTTTGGCGCCTGCCTTTGGCCCAGGGCGCGATCCTGGAGACGCGGGATCGAATCCCACATCAGGCTCCCGGTGCACGGTGCTTCTCCCTCTGCCTGTGTCTCTGCCTCTCTCTCTCTCTCTCTCTCTCTCTCTCTCTCTCTCTGTGACTATCATAAATAAATAAAAATTAAAAAAAATTTTTTTAATAAAAAATAAAAAAACTGAGAATGTGGGGGGGGCAGCCCTGGTGGCTCAGCGGTTTAGCGCCACCTTCAGCCCAGGGCGTGATCCTGGAGACCTGGGATCGAGTCCCGCATCCGGCTCCCTGCATGGAGCCTGCTTCTCCCTCTGCCTGTGTCTCTGCCTCTCTCTCTGTGTCTACTAAATTAAGATTTAATAAAATATTTTTTAAAGAATTATTTTATTATTTATTCATTTATGATAGACACACACACACAGAGAAAGAGAGAGAGAGAGAGAGAGAGAGAGGCAGAGACACAGGAGGAGGAAGAAACAGGCTTCATGCCAGGAGCCCGACGCGGGACTCGATCCTGGGACTCCAGGATCGCGCCCTGAGCCAAAGGCAGGAGCTAAACCGCTGAGCCACCCAGGGATCCCAAGATTCAATAAAATATTTAAAATATATTTTTCATAGAATATTATTCATGTTAACCTGTAATAGGTTAATTATTGCTGTTTAAAAATAAATGTCACCTTTTTAAAAAATTATGGTTTTTTTAAAGATTTTATTTATTTATTCATGAGAGACACAGAGAGAGAGGCAGAGACACAGGCAGAGGGAGAAGCAGGCTTCTCTCTCTCTCTATGTATATATATATATTTCCAATACAAAACATTTTAGTGGGAAGAGTGTCATTCTTGTACACTTTCACTGGTATCTGTAAGGTCTGGCATTAGAGAAGACAGCCGGATCTTCAAGGATGCTCCTGCACTGAGTCTATTTCAACATCCCATGGCATGCAGCTTCTGGAAAACTCCGAGTGTTAGAATGAAGTGAAAAAGAAAACATCTCAGTATGAAAATCTGACCTAGGGGCGTCTGGGTGGCTCAGTCGGTTTGGCTCAGTTGGTTAAGCATTTGCCTTCGGCTCAGGTCATGATCTCAGGGTCCTAGATGGAGTCCCATGTCAGGCTCCCTGCTCAGCAGGGAGTCTGCTTCTACCTTTCCCTATCCCACTACCTCTCCTGCCTCCCTCAAATAAATACATACATACATACATACATACATTTAAAAAGAAAAAGAAAAAAAGAAAATCTGACCTAGCAGAAGCCCCTGAGAAGGTCTCAGGAATCTGTCCCCCAGTCACACTCTGAGAACTTCTGGATGGACTTATTTAATGCTTACACGCAGGCTATGTGGTGTGTACTAGATGGAAATTTACCTCATTTTACAAAGAAAAATACTGAGACCCACCCAGAGAGGTGAAGTTCCTTGCCCAGAGTCACACAGCAGTAAGTGGCAGACCTGGGGTTTGAACCTCAGCAAATCCGGCTCTTAGCCTTGACACAATCTGTGCGTGTGGAATCATCAATCAATTGCAGAGTGTGAATGCACCTCTTAAGGCCTGCCATGGTACTTGCCCAGGCCACACAGCCAGGAAGTGTTGTCAGGAGAAGGAGCCATTGATCTGATCTTGAAGCCCTATCCTGACACCCGATCAAGTCTCTCCTGGGATAAATAGGAAAATAGTATTGGCTGAGAGACCAACATAACCAGGCTATACAGTTTCTCTCTGCGCCTCAGTTTCCCTAGCTGTAAAATGGATTTAGTAATAGAACCCAGCTCAGAACCTCTATGGAGAAAAGAATTAGCAGAACTTTAAGTGATCCTTAAACTGTTAATTGTGGTTATCATGAGCTGCTTGAAGAGTGTTCCCCTCAGGGCACCTGGCTGGCTCAGTGGGTAGAGTGTGCAACTCTTGACCTGTGGTCGCCACGCTGGGTGTAGAGCTTATAAAAAAGAAAGAAAGGAAAGAAAGGAAAGAAAGGAAAGAAAGGAAGGAAGGAAAGAGGGGATCCCTGGGTAGCTCAGTGGTTTAGCACCTGCCTTTGGCCTGGGGCGCAATCCTGGAGTCCCGGGATCGAGTCCCACATCGGGCTCCCTGCATGGAGCCTGCTTCTCCCTCTGCCTGTGTCTCTGCCTCTCTCTCTATGTCTATCATAAATAAATAAAATCTTAAAAAAAAAAAAAAAAAAAAAAGCAGGGCAGCCCCGATGGCCCAGTGGTTTGGCGCCGCCTTCGGCCTGGGGTATGATCCTGGGGACCCGGAATCGAGTCCCGCGTCGGGCTCCCTCCGTGGAGCCTGCTTCTCCCTCTGCCTGTGTTTTTGCCTCCTCTCTCTCTGTGTCTGTCATGAATAAATAAAATAAAACATTTTTAAAATAAAAAAATTTAAAAATGCACTTATTGGCCAGTGCACAGGACTTTTCAGAGGTATGTACCTCAGTTTCTCCAATCTGTCCAACCAGAGGCAGACCCTTGCCTGCATGCCCAGGCCTCTCTGCCTGCCTGGCTCTCCTAAGACTCCATCTTCATTCATTGCGTCGGGGCCTCCAGGAGCTTAAATGCTCCTGCTGAAGGGGCTTGGGAGGGAGAAATATAGCATCTCTTACCAGCGTGGGGAAGGCCTGGCTTGGACCCCTGGGTCCCCATTCTCCATGGGGGGCACTACAATCCCTGAATTCTTATTTATGATCTAACAGGGAGCTCAGATGCTGGGGTTCCTGTCCCTGCGGGGCGGGTAGGGAGGAGGAGATAATGTTAGGAGTGAGTTGACAGTTCGGTGGTCAGGGCCAGGGTCCGCAACAAGAAAATATGGAAGTCGTGACAGCCAAGATGAAACAGCTCTGACATCCTGTTTTATTTTATTTTTTTTTTTATTTTTATTTTTTAATTTTTATTTATTTATGATAGTCACAGAGAGAGAGAGAGAGAGGCAGAGACACAGGCAGAGGGAGAAGCAGGCTCCATGCACCGGGAGCCCGACGTGGGATTCGATCCCGGGTCTCCAGGATCGCGCCCTGGGCCAAAGGCAGGCGCCAAACCGCTGCGCCACCCAGGGATCCCTGACATCCTGTTTTAGAGCTTAGACAGGACCACACTAACATTCTGTTTTGCAGCCTTTGCAGAAATGACTTCTGCAAAAAGTCCTAAAATAAAACAATTAACCACAAAGCTTTTGTCACTATCACGAGCGAGCAAGGGGGAGTTAAGACATAAGGCCCCAGGGCTGCCTGGGTGGCTCAGTGGTTGAGCGTCTGCCTTCGGCTCAGGTCCTGACACGGGGGTCCTGGGATCGAGTGCGGCATCAGGCTCCCCACAAGGAGCCTGCTTCTCCCTCTGCCTGTGTCTCTGCCTCTCTCTCTCTCTCTCATGAATAAACAAATTTTTAAAAATCTTAAAAAAAAAAAAAAAAAAAAAAAAAAAGACATAGGCCCCCAGATGTCAGCCCCAGAAGACCATCCGCACGTAAGCGTTAACCTAACAGATCGGTGATTGGCACCAGTCAGCACACCCCTGGTTGCTTAAGATGGTTGGGCAAAAGAGCTCATAAGAACCCCCAAACTTAGAAACTCCAGCGGCCACCCTCTCCAGTCCCCTCCCCCTCTGGGAGCTTTGCACTATTGTTCAATAACCTTGGCTCTGCTGGCCATCACTCTTGGTCTGGTCCACCTCTTCATTCCTCGAGGCCCTGTGACCAAGAATCGCGGGCACTGAAAGGAACAGAAATGCTATAATAAGACCGCAGGATCCTGATCTCTGAAGTTCTTCGGAGACCTGGGTTCCTGGCCTTGAGGGAGGGCAGCTCCGGACGCCAAAGCCTGGCTTTATAAGGTGTGTTGGGGGGCTGAGGGTCTTGGGTTCGGGGTCCCCTTCTTGTCCAGGGCGCGGGGAGCATGCTCACATCCTGAAATTCTCTCCTCGGAAAGGAGGGTCTCGAACGCCTGGATTCGCATTCCTGGCGCGCGACTGAAGGCTAAGTCTGCACCCCTACAGGGGGTTCGGGTACACGGTGTCCAGCACCCAGGGGCCCCTGCAGAACGGGGCTCTCCTGTGGGACTTCGGCTAGGTGGGACTAAGGTGCTAGGTCCCCCAGGAGGAGTATGGAGACTCCGACGCTCCCCCCTCGGAAGCTCCGGCTCCGAGGTTCTCGTGCTGGTGGGAGGGGGCTGGACGCTCCAGGCGGCCGCAGGGGGAGAGGGCTCGGCCCCCCCGGGGCGGCCCGGGAGTCCCCGGCGGGGAAGCCCCTACCCCGGCAAAGACCCGGGAGGTGGCGCGGGGCCGGCCCGAGGGGGCGGAGACTGGGTGGGCGGGGCTCCGCAGACGCCGCCCCCGCCCGCCAGCGCGGTCCGCGCGTCTCCAAGTCTGCGAGGCCGCGGTGGGCGCGGGGAACCGAGCGCCACGGCCCGCGCGCCCCGCCGAGCCCGGCCTGCCCCGGGGTCTATGGGGCCACCCCTCCGCGCCGCCCGGCCGGCCCCACGCCGCGCCCGGAGCCTGCCCCGCGGCCAGGTAAGGGCGCTGTGGGTCCTGCGGGTCGGGGACGCCCGGAGGCAAAGCAGGAGGGGACAGAGAACTCCTGGGTCCTGCAGAGACAGGGGGTCGGAACTCCAGTGCCCTGGGGGCTAGGGTATCAGGACGCCCGTATCCTGAGGTTGGGGGCAGGCGCACACGGATGTCTGGGTCCTGGGGAAATAGGGGGCTGGGTACCTGGACACCAAGGTCTAGGGCATCTGGACACCTGGTCGGGGAGGCTGGGGGGCGGCCTGGCTACTGGGGGCGGGGTGGGGGAGGGAATCCTTCATGCCTAGTCCTGGACGAACGAAGACCCAACTGAACACGTTGCTGGTTCTGGAGGATCCAGACACCAGGACACCTGGGCCCCGGGTGTCGGGTCCATCCTGCGGGCGTCCTCTGGCTGATGCTCTGGCCACTGCGTCGGGGGCTGTGGCTCGCACGCCGGGGTCTTCGGGAAGGAAGTTGTGGTTGCGGAGATTTGGCGGCCCGGACACATGGCCACACCCCAAGGGGCTGCGGAGGGTGGTCCCCGGGCAGGGCCTGGGGTGGGGTCCCTGCCTTCTGCCCCCCCCACCCTGACCTCCTTAGCCCAGCCAGGGAAATGGGCGCACCGCCGATGCGGGCAAACGGACTCCTGGGATGGGCCAGGAGAGCGGATCCCCGGGACGGAGGGCTCTGGGGGCAGGAGCCGGGCTCGCCTGGGCCCCGGCGAGGCGCCTGCCCCCCGCCCGCCCGGCTTGGGCATGCTTGGCACGCAGCGCGCGGGCCGGTCGGATCCGTATGCGCGCCGCGTGCGCCTATTGGTATGCGGGAGCCGGCCCGGCGCGGGCGTGAGGCGGCCGCGCTGGCGGGCGGCGCGGGGGAGGCGGCGGCGGCGGCGGCGGAGCACGTCCTCGCCCCGAGCTCCGCCTGGGGCCGGGCAGGGTGAGCACAGCCGGCTCCGTCCCGGGGCCTCCAGAGAGGGGAAACTGAGGCACCATCCAGCCCCGGCTCCTCGCTGGGACCCCCGAGCCCCGCACGGACCTCAGTTTCCCTCGCAGGTCTCCCGGGGGCCCCCCTCGGGCACCGAGCGCTGCCTCCGGCTCCTTTCGGCGGCGGGAGACGCGGGTCTCGAGGCCCGCCGGCTGCTCTGAGCCGGGCCCGCGGAGATGGCGGCCCCCTACCCCGGCGGCGGCGGCGGCGGCGGCGAGCTCAAGTGCGGGGCAGGTCGCGGCCGCAGCGTCCCGTGGGACTTTCTGCCGGGGCTGGTGGTCAAGGCCCCGCCCGGACCCTGGTGAGCAAAGCCCCGCCCCCAGGGCCGTGGCCCCGCCCCCAAGGGCGGCCCGGGAGGATTCACACTCAGCCCGCCGCCCCGCCCTCTGGAGCTAGAATTTCTCACCCCGAGTGTGTCAACCTTTGTTCTACAAACAACCCCCACCGTGTTCTGCTCCTACCCCCCCATCCTCCGAGTTCACGCCCAACATTTCATTTCTCCCCTCCAACTCCTCCTCCTTCCCCCCGGAATTTATTTACACCCCGGGTTCTGTCCGCACGGCCCCGGGCAGAATTCACGCGCGGGTTCTGCCCCCACCTCCGGTGTCGAATCCACTTCCCACGTCCCGCCGGGTTCCGAGGCCCCGAGGGCGGGGCCCCCCCAGGCCGCAGCTCCCCCCCCCCCGCCCCGCCGCGAGCCCCGGGGCCCGGCTGACGCCCCCTCCGCGCCGCCCGCCCAGCCTGCAGGCGCAGCGCAAGGAGAAGTCCCGGAACGCGGCGCGCTCGCGGCGCGGAAAGGAGAACCTGGAGTTCTTCGAGCTGGCCAAGCTGCTCCCGCTGCCCGGAGCCATCTCGAGCCAGCTGGACAAGGCGTCCATCGTGCGCCTCAGCGTCACCTACCTCCGCCTGCGCCGCTTCGCCGCCCTCGGGGCGCCGCCCTGGGGACTGCGGGCCACGGGGCCACCGGCCGGCCTGGGTGAGTGCGCAGGCGCGGGGGGCGAGGGTCCCTGTGCACCCCCCGGCGGCCGGAGGGCGGGAGAGCGAGGTGCCCGCAGGCCGTCGCCCAGGCCCCTGGCCGAGAGGGAGGGAGCACGCGGTTGGGAGTCAGCCGGACCATTTGCGCGCCCCTCCCGGGAGGCTTTGACTCTCCAAGCCTCAGTCTTTTCATCTGCAAAACGGGCGCGCGAGGCAGGGATGATTTCATGAGTTCTGGCCCACCGAGGGCCGCCAACACCAGGGATCCGACCCCTGCTCCATGCTGTTATTCTTATTAGGGGAGACGAATCGTTATTATCACAAAGAAGGGCCGCAGCTCCCAGGGCGGGACGGAGCGGGGCTAGCCTGGGCCTCCCCATCCACTCATGGGCAAGAACCCCCCTCACTGAGGCTTGAGGGGACCCAGGGGGAGCACGAGGACTCTGGAGTCTGAATTCTCAGTCTGGGAAAGCGGGAGGGAGACAGTATAACGTGGCAGGTAAGATGGACAGCTCCAGAAAGACTCTCCTGGGTCCCTGTCCCCACTGGGCCACTCCCCAGCAATGTGACCCCCGGGCAGGCCGCCTTACCTCTCTGTCCCTTGTCCGTGAAATGGGAATCCTGATGAGAGTCCCTTCGCACGCCCAGAGGGCTGAGATGAAAACCGACCCAGTAATGTATGTGGACACCCCGGACGTAGCTGGCACAGCAGGTGCCACCACCACGTAGTGACTCTGAGGGTCAGTGGTTACTTTGCAGGGCTGTTGGGGTCTGTGGTTCAGTAAGCAGCTACTGTGTGCCTGCTACTGTCCTGGGCCCTCGGGATCCCGCAGAAAACAAGTTGGATACAGCCCCTGACGTCCCAGTAGCCAAGACCCAATAATGACATAAGTGGAGAAATGCAATCCGCACCATGGACAAGTAGGATGAGGTACAACACGGGTACACACAGCTAGCCCCCCACTTTTGTTATAATTCAACTTTATTCTTGCTAGATCCGTAGAAGTGTTATGCTCCTGTTATTACCGCTGTTTGACGGATTATTGCTTCTCTCCCGACGAGGAGACAGTCGTGTTAATCCGAGGTCGCAGGTGACAGGGACGGGGCACCCCAGGCTACACTCCCCACCAAGATGAACCAGTGTCCTTAGGGCGAGGTTGGAGGGGCTCCAATTCCCCTCCTGCCCCGGTCCCAGGGGAGGAGGGGGGAGAGAAAATAGCATTGATTAAGCTCGCAATAAATCACCATTTAAATTTAAATAATCCGGCTTCCCAGGCGGTAATTAGGCGAATTGACTGGCGCCGAGAGAATGCGGCATTAGCGCCGCTGATTACTGTCATTACCGCGAACAACATGTGCGCCGGCGGGGGATAAACATCTTGTCTATTGTCCCGAGCGCGGGGAGAGAGGAAGGGTGGGGGCGCCCAGAGAGCCCCTCCGGCGGCCAGCTCCCCCCTTCCACTGCCTGGATGGGCGCTGGAAGGGGACGGGAGCCTGCTGAGGACACGGCTGCGAGGTGGGCAGTGAGGTGGCCCACCGTGGACTTGATGAACGCCCCTGCCTCCTACCCCCTCGGAGCACCCTACCCCCTACCCCCCCACCCCTGCTGCCTGGGCCAGGACAGTCTGTGATGGAGGTACTATGCGGACTCCTTCCTAAATCCCCCGAAAGTGGGTATTTGGAGGCATCTCCTGCTCCACAGAGCCCCCAGGAAGAGGCCGAGTGCCTGCTTCCATAGGGAAACTGAGGACAGTGTCAGCTAGTCAGTAAGGCAGGGTGCCTCCCCCTCTCTGAAGGGGAGGGTGCTCCCCTGTCCTGCTCAGTTAGAAGAGCGAAGATAGCCAATGCACTCTTGAGCACTATTACGAATAACTCGCAAAAAAACCCAAACCCAAACCAAAACTAAACCACAAAAGTCGCTTAATCCTCTCAAAAACAGGAGGAAAGCAACATTGATTCCCATTTTATAGAAGTGGAAGACTGAGCCCCAGAGAGGTGAAGCTGGTTTGCCCAGCGTCCCATCCTCCGAGCCCGGGCCCAGCTGAGATGCAGACTGGCTTCCGGGGTCACCTTCGGAGCCTCCAGGCTTGGCCTGTTCGGAGGTCTCCCCGGACCTTGCAGCCCCCGCCTCTCTCTGGGCCCCGGGCTGATGTCTATAGAACAGCACAACTGATGTGCTGAGGTGCCCCGGAGTCTAGCCCCGGACCTCTGAGTCCAGGAGGAGACAGCCCGGATCCTGTATCAGGGGTCATCATTCATTCACCAGCCGCTGAACCTTCCCTGTGCCAGGCCTCGTCCTGGGGACACCCCAGGGAACAAGACAAAGTCCCTGACCTCCAGGGTGGGCCTACAAGCCCTTCTGGGTAGGCCCTCTGCCCCCCTCCCATCCCTCTGATCTCATTTTTCTACCCCTCTCACCTCCTCAGCTCCCCCCCTGCCCCCACCCCCCACTGGCCACCTTGCTGTTATTCAGAAAAACATGTTCCCACCTCAGGGCCTTTGCACTTGCTGTGCCCTCCTGCAGGAACTCCCTTCCCTCCAAATGTCAGCTTTTCAGGAAACCACCCCTGACCACCCTGAAAACTGAGAGCACCCCTGCCCTCAGCACTCCCTGTCTCCCTTTCCTGTCTTATTTCTTTCCAAAGCACCTATTGTCATCTGACTTTTTTTTTTAAGAGTTTATTTATTTATTTATTTATTTGACACAGAGCACAAGCAAGGGAGAAGCAGGAGCAGGCTCTCCACTGAGCAGGGAGCCTGATGCGGGGCCCGATCCCAGGACCCCAAGATCATGACCTGAGCACAAGGCAGACACTCAATCCACTGAGCCACCCAGGCACCCCGACACTATTTCTTAATTCTCTCTCCCCCATGACACCTTGTACCCTGAGTCCAGAAGAGTGCCTGGGGCAAAGGCCGGCTAAGTGTTTATTGGGTGACTGTGGAACAGAGTGAGGGCATGAGGTTTGACAGAAGCCCCTTAAAAGAAGGGACCTTTGAGCTGAGACTGGGAGGAGGTGAGGAAGCAGGCCCCGAAGAAAGCTGGAAGAAAAGCACATTAGGCCAAGGAAATAGGTGCAAAGGCCCTGAGGCAGACAGGAATCAGCTTGCTGAGTGCAGGCCACAGCGAGGCCTCGGAGTCCAGAGAGGAGTAGGTGAGGCAGGGGGCGCGGACGGCAGAGACCAAGTCCTGCAGGACCTCGTGGGCTTTGGTGAGGACGTTGGCTGTTAGCCGAGCGGGATGGGGGACAAGCGGATGAGGGACCGAGGTGGCCTAGGTGGCAGTCCTGAGGGTGGAAGCAGGGAGCCACATGCGGAGGTGAGTGCAGAGGCCTCAGGCCTGCCCCCAGGGAGCGAGGCTTCCCTGTCCCCAGACACGGAACATCTCTGGGGCCAACTAAGATTAGGAGGTGACCAGACTCCCAGAGCCCTGGGAGCGGCCTTCTCCCCCTGTCCCCTCTGTCCCTGCTTGGTGATGACAAATGGGACAGTTCTCAGCAGACAGGCTCCAATAAGCAACCAGCAAATGTTTGTTGAATGAGTGAGTGATGGTTGGGGTTTGGGCTTGAGGAGGGGGCAGATCCGGGAGCAGTGAAGAGGGGAATTTGGGGGTGGGAGGAGTTGAGGCATTTGCTGGGAGAGGGGGGAACGGGGGAGGGGGGGAGGAGGGGGGGAACGGAGTTGGGTTTGCGGAGGCGGAGGGAGGGATAAGACGCCTCAGTCAGTGAGGGGACCGACCCCAAAGCTCCCGTCCCAACCGGGGAGCAGCGAGCCCTCCCCCTGCGCACCCCCACCCGACGTGCCCATTAAGGCTGTTAATTGCAGCCGTTCAGTCTGACCTGGGCTGATCCTGTGAGCGGGAAAATGAAGGAATTAGCAAAAATGACAGGGGAAAATTGCGACAATTAGCAGGCGGCATTGTTCCTGCCTGTCACCCGGCTGGTTCGCGCTGCATCTCGGGGGAGGGGTCCCCATCACCCTCCCCCCCATTTATTGTTCCTGGAGCTCCAGCCAGGGGTGGGGAAAGGGTGCGAACAGCGGGAGGCGCTCCTGGGAGAAGGAGGCGTGGCCAAGACGCTAGGGGGCCGGGGGCGGGGCGGGGGCGGGGCTGGAGCCGAGGGCCGGGGTGGGGGCGGGGCGGGGCGGGGCTTGGCCGCCTGCTGTTTTGATGGTCTGGAAATAACAATAGTAATCACACTATTAATACTAATCCCGGCTCTGCATCTGGGAGCACCTGCCGTGTGCCAGGCGGGCGCTGGGCCCGAGCAGCCGGTGAGGTCGGCGCTCTTTGCAAAGCCACCTGACAGAGGAGGAAACTGAGGCACAGAGAGGTGAAGGGACTGGGCCCAGGGCACACAGCCTGGGAGGGCTTGGCACCAGACCTGGTGACCTTCAAGGTCACTGTGTCCCCTGGCTCCCCTCTCCGGACATAGGGCCCCTTGGGAGGGAGGTGGCAGTTCTCTGCAGGGTCAGGGAGAGGGTCCTGGGTGGGAACAGACTTAAGCCACCCTCACCCGACACCTCTGCTCCTGCCTGAGGGGGTGCTGCTGGGTCAGGGGGCTGGGTCCCTCTTTGCCCTGTCTCATTTGCCATGTCCTTCTGTCATGGTCTTTCTCTGGATGTCTCTCTGGGCATCTCCTTTCTGTTCTCTCCATCTCTTCATCTCTGTCTTCGTCTGTCTCTGTCTGAATTTCTCTGTGTCTACATGTCTGTCCCTATCTCTTTTAAAATACTTTTTAAGATTGGGCAGCCCAGGAGGCTCAGCGATTTAGTGCAGCCTTCAGCCCAGGTGTGACCCTGGAGACCCAGGATCAAATCCCACGTCCGGCTCCCTGCAAGGAGCCTGCTTCTCCCTCTGCCTGTGTCTCTGTCTCTCTCTCTCTCTCTCTCTGTGTGTGTGTGTCTCATGAACAAGTAAAAAAATATTAACTTTTTAAGATTTATTCATTTTAGAGAGAGGGAAAGAAAGAGCAGGGTGGAGGGGAGGAGCAGAGGGAGAGGGAAAGAGAGAAATCTCAAGCTGACTCACCTCTGAGCACAGAGCCCCATGCAGAGCTCGATCTTACCACCCTGAGATCATGACCTGAGCAGAAATTGGGAGTCAGATGCATAGCCAACTGAGCCACCCAGGTGCCCCTTAAAACTTTTTTTTTAACTTTTTTTTTAATGGCAGTAAAATGTATATAATATGGAGTTCAGCATTTTAAAATGTATGGTGGGGGGACACCTGGGTGGCTCAATGGTTGAGCATCTGCCTTTGGCTCAGGTCATGATCCCGGGGTCCTGGGATCGAGTCTCGTCGGGTTCCCCGCAGGGAGCCTGCTTCTCCCTCTGCCTGTGTCTCTGCCTCTCTTTCTGTGTCTCTCGAATAAATGAATAACATCTTTAAAAAACATAAAATGTACAAAGGGCACCTGGGTGGCTCAGTCCATTATGCATCCAACTCTTGATCTCAGCTCATGTCTTGATCTCAGGGTTGTGAGTTCAAGCTCTACAATAGGCTCCCCATGGATCCCACTCAAATTAAACAATAAAATAAAAATAAAGTGTACAATTCAGTGGCAAACCGTAGAGTCACAGAGTTGTGCAACCACCACTCTGTCTGGTTCCAGAACATTTTCATCGCACCCCCAAAAAACCTAGTCCACATTAGCAGACACTCCCCATGCCCCCTCTCTCCTGCCAGACACCCCCCTCCCCCAACCACCAACCTGCTTCCTCTCTCTATGGATTTGCGTGCTCTGGACAATTCAGAGAAACAGAGTCACACTGTGTGTGGTCTCTTGTGTCTTGCATGTCTTCACTTTAAAAAAAAATATTTTATTTATTCGAGAGAGAGGCAGAGACACAGGCAGAGGGAGAAGCAGGCTCCTTTCAGGGAGCCCGACCTGGGATTTGATCCTGGGTCTCCAGGGTCACACCCTGGGCTGAAGGCAGACGCTCAACCGCTGAGCCATCCAGGCGTCCCTGTCTTCACTTTTTAAAAAAGTAGGCTCCACGCTCAACATGGGGCTCAAACTCGTGTCCCTGATACCATGAGTTGCCCACTCCACTAAGTCAGCCAGGTGCCCCATCATAATGTTTTCAGAGTCCAGCTGCATCAGAGCACGTGTCCTGGCTTCATTCATTTTCCTGGCTGAATAGTATTCCATTGCATGAATATGGCACATTTATTTATCTGTCCGTCAGGTCATGGACTTTGACGTGTTTTCACTTTTGGCTGTTAGGAATCGTGCTCCTGTGAACATCTGTGTACAACTATTTGTTAGAACACCTGTTCCCAGTTCTTTGGGGGTATATACCTAGAAGTGGAATTGCTGGGTTGGGTGGCAGGTGATTCTATGCGTGATTTATTGAGGAGCCTCCGTACTGTTCTCCAGAGTGGCCGCATCATTTTCCAGTCTCACCAGCAATGCAGAGGGGTTCTGATTTCTCCACATCCTCCCAACATTTCTCTGAATTCTAGCCATCCTAGTAGGTGTGAGGTGATATCTCGTTGGGGTTTGGTTTTTTTAAGATTTTTTAAAAGATTTTATTTATTTATTCATGAAAGACACACAGAGAGAGGCAGAGACACAGGAAGAGGGAGAAGCAGGCTCCATTCAGGGAGCCCAATTCTGGATCCCAGGATCATGACCTGAGCCGAAGGCAGGCACCCAACCGCTGAGACATGCAGGCATCCTTTTTTTAAGATCTTAAGTCATCGGGATCCCTGGGTGGCGCAGCAGTTTGGCGCCTGCCTTTGGCCCAGGGCGCGATCCTGGAGACCCGGGATCAAATCCCACGTCAGGCTCCTGGTGCATGGAGCCTGCTTCTCCCTCTGCCTGTGTCTCTGCCTCTCTCTCTCTCTGTGACTATCATAAATAAATAAAAAATAAAATAAAAAAAGATCTTAAGTCATCTCTACACCCTATGCAGGGGTTGAACTCATGACCCTGAGATCAAGAGTCACCCGCTCCACCAACTAAGCCAGCTTGGTGCCCCTGTTCTTTTTTTTTTTTTTCTATTGAGTTGCAATGCCCGTCTCTCTGTATTCCTCTGTATTTCCTTCCTCTGTATGTCTCTCCATCTGCTTGTCTGTTTGGTGTCTTTGTGTCTCCATATCTGTTTCTTTTTTTCTGTCTTTCTCTCTCTGGCTCTCTGTACCTCTCTCTAGTCTCATTCCCATCCTTTGGATCTTACTTCACACCACTTTTTCAATCCTTCCTGGTGCTGGTACATAAAATAATTCTGTATTTGTGAGTTTCTTGCCCCCGGCCTGGGTGCCTCCACAGGGGAGGAGTAGGCTGTCCAGGGCACCTCCTTGTCCCTAGCACAGGGCCTGCTGCACACCTGGTGCTCAGGGAGACTTTCTGAATGAATGAGTGCATAGATGGCTCCCTGCATCCACTGGTGTCTCCCTATCTCTGTGGCATCTCAGCCTCTTTCCGCCCCTCCCACCCCACCCCACAAGCCCAAGTCGTCCCCCCCACACACACACAGGGCCCAGGCCCCCGGTACCCTAAGATGACTACAGGACTGGGGAGGAGAGAGGGAGATCTGTAGCCTGGCTCAAATGGGGGCCTACCCACAGGCCCCGGCCTCACCCCTCCCTCTGTCCCCAGCCCCAGGCCACCGGGGGCCCATGGCGCTGGTCTCCGAAGTCTTTGAGCAGCACCTGGGTGGACACATCTTACAGGTGAGGTCCTTTCCCTGCCTGCTGCTCCTTGCTGCCACCTGGTGGCCACCTGCGGAGAGCAGCACCCTGTTCTCCAGCATCCATCCCCCCAGGAGCATCCCCAGGGGCTCCCCCTCCTGCCTGTCCTTTCCCACCACCACGGAAGCCCCTCCCCACCCCAATTAATCCATCCGAGGTGGAGATCCAGATTTCAGAATCTCTTACCACTTGCCTGCTGGACAGACAGATGCCCAGCCCTCCTCTCCCTACTTCTCCCCACTTTAGTCCCTGGATGGCTTCGTGTTTGCCTTGAACCAGGAAGGGAAGTTCCTCTACATCTCGGAGACCGTCTCCATTTATCTGGGCCTCTCGCAGGTAAGGGGCCCGCTGCAGGCTGCCTGGATTGGCTCACTGGCTCAGCCACCGTGTCCCCTGCGGGCCCGTGCATGCCCTTTCTCTCTCCTGGCCTCACCATCCCAGCCAGAAAAGCGAACTGGATCTATGGTCCTCCAAGTGCACCTGGGGGAACCCCAGAAAGCTCCACCTTACAGGTAGAGGGGAGTGGCTATTAAAATAACAGGTCAATTTGAAGAAGGCAGAGCAGCAGAAAGATCAGTTTGTCGATGAGTGTTTGCCAAATGCACCGTATTTACCCAGACTTCCTTTATCTTAACAATTGTGAAGAATTGCTGCAATTTGTATTGGAAGGGCTTGGGTTTTGCCAACTTTGGAAGATTTTCTGTGGCGCTTTAGTGGACTGGCTTGCGTTTTGTCTTTATTTCCGCCAGCTGCTTCTGCCCCAGCTCCTGCAGCTGGCATTGAAAGGTAAAAGGCAGGCAGGCAGAAACCGAGAACCCCCATCCCTGGGGGGCCTGGCTCCTGGTGGCATCTTAGGCCTTCCCAACCCATTCAGGACAAATCGCTATCCTCTCATCACTTTTGCAAAGGTTTGAGCAAATGGGAAATTTAGAAAAGCCAGCGCTTGGTTTTGGCCTTTGTGAGCACCTTTTCGGTGAGTTGTTGGAGAGGCCTGGGGGAAGAAGACCCTGAAAGTAGGGGAATGTGGACAAGAGGAGGGGAGGGGAGGTAGAGGGGAGGACAGACTTGCAGCTGGTGCAGGGAAGGGTTCGATGAGGAGGAGTTCAGAGGGAGGAGGGACAGAGGGAAGCGCTGGATCTCAAGCCCGGGGCAGTGGGAGCTCTGGGAGGTTTCTGAGAGGAGGGGGGCCATGGTCAGAGAAGTAACTTAGCAGGGGTATTTGAATGGAAACTAAAGGCCAAAAGAATAGGGAGGACTCTGGGGCAGGAACACAGCTGGGGTGGGGGTGGGAGTGATGGGGACCTGGACTGGGGGAGGTGTGGTACAAAGGAGGACTGCTTTGAGAGATTTGCGGGTGAATTGAATGGTAGGCAGTCTGACTAAAAAGCTCTAACTCTCTAAAGAGTTCGAAAACCATTCCACTGCTTGTGTCCTGATTTCCATCCCTGCTGGGACATCCTGTGGTTCATTTGGGGCCAAATGGAGGCTATGACAATCGGCCACGCAGCTCCCTAACGGAGTAAGCAGGTGCAGAAAATCCTTAATGATCACCGGATTTGACGTGAGAAGGCATAAGAAGAGCTTAAGTGTGTATCTCCTCTGAAAAAGTTAAAAAGAAATTCTAATAACGTAGAACTGGCACGAAGGGCGCCTGCAACCTAGGCGAGTGGGCCGGAGGCTAAACCGCGGGCGAGTGGCTGCGCGCGCATCTCACCAGCCCTCTGCGGTCCCCTCTTCCGCCGGCAGGTGGAGCTGACGGGTAGCAGCGTCTTCGACTACATCCACCCCGGGGACCACTCGGAGGTGCTGGAACAATTGGGCCTCCGGACCCCCACCCCCGGGCCTCCCACCCCGCCCTCCGTGCCCTCCTCTTCCTCCTCCTCGTCTTCGTCCTCGCTTGCGGATACCCCTGAGATCGGTAATTCCAAGGGCCTGAGGGTAGATCAAGGGACACCTGGTACCCCAGCCATGCCGGCTTTCAACAAAAACCACTCTCCTTCAAGCTGCAAAGCACATTTTTGTAAAATGAATCAGAGTCTAAACCGAAGCAACAAGGCTCGGCTCCCTATAATTGCCTAGGCTGCCAAGGATTGCCTGGCTCCCCAGGATTTGAGTTTCAGAAAGACCCTTCTGGCCACCAAGTGGGGATGGGTGCCTGGGGGTTCCAGATGGAACCCAGCTCTGGCAATAAGAAAACAATGCATGGCTCATTGGAGTTCACGCGTGCTGTGCCTTAAGTGTGTAACTGCATTGAATCCTAATCACAACCCCACAAGCAGGAGCTATCACTGTCTTCATTTTGCAGAGGTGGAAACTGAGGCCCAGCACAGAGAGGTTAAGTTAACTGCCCCAGGTCACACAGCTGTAAGTGGTTGATCTGGACTCCAGCCCAGGTTTGTCTGGCTCCAGCATCTGTGCTTCCAGGCCTTCTCTCCAGTGGAATATTCCACTCCGTGTTGGCGAAGGAGGGTGCCGGGAGATTACCCTGGAAGTTTCTTTTAGTTCTATGATGTTGGGGGACTCGAGGTTAACTTCCCTATGAGTAGGATTTTCTCATATTGGGTTTGCTTCACACCAAAAACATCTGAGCTCTCAGCAGTGCTTGCAAGCTTGGGAGATGTTTGTGACACCCACGGGGTCCACTGGGGAGTGTGATTACAGTTGCACCAAAGACTGAGGCCCAGGTTTGTCTGGGTGTCAGCTGTTAGAAGGCTGTCACCGGGTTTATAGACCAACCTGTAGTTGTGGGTCTTGTTTCTCTACCCTGAGCCCCTGCTCTGTGCTGGAGAGGGCTGGGGACACAACAATGACAGTCCAGGTGGTGAAGACTAGTCCCCAGCAAATGATGATCCCGAGTGGTCAGGGCTGGAGTGGGAGACCCCAGAGGGACGGCTCACCCAGCCTGGAGGTCAGGGAGGGCTTCCTGGAGGAGGCTCTGTCTCACCTGGGTCCTGGAGTTTGTAGCTAGAGATGGGGTCAGCGGGAGGCAGTTCTTGCCCAAGTTTTAGGCCGATGTGAGGAGCTGGGCTTTATCCCAAGGGTCCTAGGGAGCCATGGCAGTTTCAGGGCAGGGAGGGACAGGGTCGTATCTGAGCTTTAGAAAGACCCAGCTGGCTGCCACTTAGAGGGAGGTTGGTATACGACTTCAGTGTATGACCGTAGGCCGTGGCCATGACGCTGTCTGGCCAGCTGTCCAGGGGCTAGGGGGGCGTGTGGTTTCTCCCGCAGGACCCCATAACCCTCCTCACTCTCCCCTCCCAGAGGCCAGCGCCGCGGAGGCGCCTCCCTTCTCCCGGGTCCAGGAGCGCTCCTTCTTCATCCGCATGAAATCCACCCTCACCAAGAGGGGGCTGCACGTCAAGGCCTCGGGGTACAAGGTGCGTGTGGGCTCCCTGGCCCCGGCTCCTGGCGCCCGAGTCCCCTCGCCCACCTGGGGGGAGCTCCCGCATGCCAGCCAGCCATGGCCTCGTGCCCGGGCACCTGTGGGTGACGGGCCCCCCTCCTCCAACCCCGCCTGCCGCCTGCAGGTCATCCACGTGACGGGGCGCCTTCGGGCCCGCTCCCTGGGCCTTGTGGCTCTGGGCCACACCTTGCCCCCCGCCCCACTGGCCGAGCTGCCACTACACGGACACATGATCGTCTTCCGTCTCAGCCTGGGTCTCACCATCCTTGCTTGTGAGAGCAGGTACCGGGGTTGGGGGCCGAGGCGGGCGGCTGGGGCCACGCGGGAGAGCTGGGGCGCTGGGGAGCCCCGGGGGCGGAAGAGCGGCGGAGGTACTGGAAGGCGGGGCCGGGGCGGGGCCTGCGGGAGGGGCGTGGTCGTGCTGGGGGCGGGGCTTGCGGGGGCCCCCTGCTGCAGAGCCCCGCCCCTCCCGACCCCCTCGGCCTCCCGCCTCTCCTCTCCACTGTCTCCTGCACCGTGCAGTGGGGAAATTAAATAGTGAGATCGTCCCCACGCTCTGAGCGCCTTCGGAGTGCCCGGGGCCACCCCACACCCGGGAGTGGTGAATGCCCGTAGTCACCCCAGGAGGGACACTGGTATTTAACCCATTTGACCCAGGGTTAAACTGAGGCCCAGACCACCCCAGAGCCAGGTTTTGTACCCTGGTGATTCCAGAACCAACCCTGCCTTTTTTCCTCCTCCCCGTGATTTCAGACCCCTTCTCACCTCTCTCTGTCGCCCGCTGTCCTCAGAGTCAGCGATCACATGGACCTGGGGCCCTCAGAGCTCGTGGGTCGCAGCTGCTACCAGTTTGTCCATGGACAGGATGCAGCCAGGATCCGCCAGAGCCACCTGGACCGTGAGAAACCCCGCCTCCCAGCACCCCCATGCCCTGCACCCTGAGCCACAGCTCAGACGTGGGGTGGGAGTAAAGGGACCGTGGTGTCTCTCTGACCCACCCTTAGAAATCTAGAAGGTCTCCATGCCAGGTTAGCACTTGGTCCTTCTGACTCGGTCTCTGTCCATCTCCTCCCTACCGCCACCCTCTCTGTGCCCCTGTCTCTCCATCTCTTTCTGTATCTGTCTCTCTCTGACTGTCTCGGCTCATCCCTGGGCTGGGCCCAGTGCTGGACAAGGGGCAGGTGATGACCGGTTACTACCGCTGGCTGCAACGGGCTGGGGGCTTCGTGTGGCTGCAGTCCGTGGCCACCGTGGCTGTGAGTGGGAAGAGCCCCGGGGAGCGCCACGTGCTCTGGGTCAGCTATGTGCTCAGGTGAGGGCTGTACCCCGCCCGGCCCACAGGGGCCTCAGAACCCCTCCACAAGACTCTGCTGTCTCTCCCCAGCTTAGTGGTGGTGGTAGGTTTCTTGAAGAGGCCAAGCCCAGAGGGTTTGAAAAACAGGAAGGGGACAGGGGGACAGTGAGAGGAAAGACCTTCAGGTGGTGTGACCTTGCTTGCAGAGGGCAGAGAGGAGTGAAGACACAGCTTTGAGGTGGCTTCTGCCCCAGGCAAAGGGTCTGGGCCTGATTCCGGGGCACGGGGAAGCCATGGCAGGGCTTAAGGCTGGAGAGGGTCACAGTCACATCTGCTTTGTGGAAAGATGCATGAAGTGGGAGGTCTGAAGAACAGGACCAGGGCCGGGAGCCCAGGGAAGAGGCTGGGGTGGCTCCGGGAAATGCCAGGCAGTGCAGGTGGAGGAGGGGAGGTGGCCATCTGCTGCCACCCACATCTCTGGCTTTGCCAGGCCTGGGTTCCAGCCTCTGAGGGTAGCAGTGGTCTGAAAGGAAGATGCTCAGGGGAGATGAGCATGAGGTGCCCAGGAGATACCTAGATGGCGACATCTGGGGGCGGGGGCCGGGCTGAGATAGGGCGGGGGCCTATGGAGATAGGACTAAGCTGGGCTAGACCCCAGGTTGGAGTCCGGGGTTCCAGTGATGAGCCCTAAGTACAATGGGGTGGGGGTTCTATCCCACCTGTCCTGTCCCCAGCCAAGCCGAGGGTGGCCAGACCCCCCTGGATGCCTTCCAGCTTCCAGCCAGCGTGGCCTGTGAGGACATATCCAGCCCAGAGCCAGAGCCCACAGGTGAGCCCCACCTCCCACCTCACCCCAGGAAGCTCCAAGGGGCCTCTGGGGCATGAGCTCTCTAGTCTGGAAGCCACATTAGCCACGTGTGATCACTTACATTCAATTAAAAATGGAAGATTCAGTTTCTCAGTCACCCATGCCGCATTGTAAGGCTCAGTAGCCTCATGTGGCCAGTGGCTAATGAGCTGGATCACGCAGATATGGAACGTCATCGAGGAAAGTTCTGTTGGACAGCAAGGGTCTAGACCAGGGTCTGTCAGTCTCCCCTCTACTGATATCTAAGGCCAAATCATCCTTAGCTTTGGGGGCTGTCCTGTGCATTGTAGGGTGTTTCACAGAATCCCCAGCCTCCACCCACTAGATGCCAGGAGCACCCTCCACCCTAGTTGTGGCAACCAAATATGTCTCCAGACTGTCACATGTGCCCCTATGGGACAAAATGTTCCCAGCTGAGACCCACAGGTCTAGACCACTGAACTCAGCTTCATTCTACAGCTGGGAAGAGTGGGGGCTGGGGACGCACACACCAGCGCCCTTCATGTCTCCCTTTTCCAGAGCCAGAGCCTCCAGCAGAAGGGAAGCAAGCTGCCCCGCTAGACAAGGATGAGGCTCCCCGGAGCCGGGGCAAACGCATCAAAGTGGAGCCTGGCCCAGGGGAGGCTAAAGACCCAGAGGACAGTGGAGACGAGGAGCCATCCAGCCACCCAGCCCTGCCGAGGCCTGAGTTCACTTCTGTTATCCGGGCAGGGGCCCTGAAGCAGGACCTGGTGCGGCCCTGGGGCCTGGGGCCTCCCGGAGACCCCCCACCTTCCCTCCTCCATGCCAGCTTCCTGCCCCCCGTCGTGCGGGGCCTGTGCACCCCCGGCGCCATCCGCTACGGTCCTGCGGAGCTGGGCCTCATGTACCCACACCTCCAGAGGCTGGGCCCGGGCCCCACCCTCCCCGAGGCCTTCTACCCGACCCTGGGCCTGTCATACCCGGGGCCCACAGGCACCAGGGTGCAGCGGAAGGGGGACTGAGGACTCCAGAGCTGCCTACAGAGCCAGACCCTGAGGGACAGGTGGCGCCCCGAGGGCACTGCGATGAGGCTCTCAGTCCTGTACGCCATCCCAGGAAATTAAACACCATCTCCCCCTCTGTGGCTCGGTCTCCAGGGGCCTTGGGGCTCCTCTCTCCTTTTTGTTACCCTCCTTGGTCACCTCCGGCTGCCACAGCTGGCTCCCATGCCCGCCCTCTCCGTCGCAGGAACCACCACTCAGAACATGAGGCGAGCAAAGGGTCAGGTTTTAATGTCCCGGTCCTCGGGCCACCCCCTGGCCGTCCAGCGCCCGGCCATTCCCCGTGGCCCAGCTGCTCACTCTGGCGGTGGCCGGCCTGCTTCATCGGGGCCTTCAGCAGCGGCTGTCCCATCGTCCTCGGGCACCAGTTCCACATCCAGCTCCAGTTGGCCCATGTAAAGGCCGACAGCACAAGCCCACAGCAGGCCTACAGCCAGCACGGCCCCCACGCTGGCTGCCGCGCCCCCCAATGACAGCTGCATGGGTCCTCGCAGCGCCGCCAGGCCCACCACGTAGGAGGAGCCACCCCACACCACGCACAGGCCGCCCAGCAGGAAGAAGCCTGTGCGGAGACAGGGCAGAGGGGCCACAGTCAACAGAAGGGACGGGGCTGGGGCTGCAGTGGGGTGGCTGGAGGCTGGGGCTGCAGTGGGGTGGCTGGAGTCTGGAGTCTGGGAGCCAGATGACCCAGGGACGGAGGTGGGTCAGGAGACCCAGATGAAGTTAACCGATGGGGCAAACTCAAGGTCAGGGTAGGGGTCAGTACAGAGCCAAGCTCAGGGGCATGAGAAGGGGTCAGAGGGGATGTCTAGGAGGTGGAGGTGGCATACAGGACCAAAGGAGGAGTGGGGAGCTGGTCTGAGAGGGTCAGAGGGGTGGCAGTAGCAGCCAAGCCAGTCTGGGGCTGGGCCAGCATGAGGGGCTCCGATGGGACCCTCATCTTTGTTGAGAAGTCAGATGGGAGGGGCAAAGACCCACGGCCAACCCAGGGCCACGGGGCGAGAGTGGGGGTCTGTACTCACCGTAGGCAGCTTCCCGACCCATGTCACTCTGCATGAAGGAGATGACCCCGATGCCTGATGCCAGGAGGCCATTGCGGAACCAGGAGAGGAAGGCTACAGGAAGAGGGGGTGGGGGGACCAAATTGTATCAGCCCAAACCCTGCCTCCAGCCCCATCTGCCCGGACAGTTATCCCACCCTAAATCCCCGCCTAGTCCTGGCGGCCCTCCACCTAACCTTATCCCCCCACCCCCAACTGTCTGGCTCCCATCCATCTCTGAGCCCTCTCCCTCAAACTCCGCAGCACCAAAGATTCAAGTCACTCTGAAGAATGTGGAGGGGAATCTAGAACCAGAATTGCAGGACCTAGACCCCTGGACAGACTGGCAGATCCCCAGTGGTCATCCTGGTCAACACCCCCCGCCCCATACAGGTATATCCCCGCTCCGGGACGAACTCTTCCGGTCTCTCTCCAGCTTCCCCCTTCAGTTTTCCTCCAACGCCAACTATCTGCTACCGCGTCGGTCCTTCCTAGATGTCACTTACATCCATTCAAGGCCCTTGTGGGGCGCTAACGGACTAGTCGGGGTTACAAACCCCACACCCTCCACTCCATCCTCTATCTACCCTCTCCGCATGGGAGGCCCCGCCCCCGGCAGCCTGGATCACCTGGCCCTCCAATCAGCCCAGAGCTTTTCTTTTATTGGTTGTTCCTCCCTCCAATCCGGAGCTCGCCCCCTCTTCGGTGGGGATCCACGCTCCCGCCTAATGCAGAGTGGTCTCCTCTTCAAGCTGAACTGGCTCGTCCAGCGCGGACCCCTCTAGCTGGCAACTCCCCTGCCCGCAGCCCTCTCCGGACGCCCCTCTCGCCCAGGCAGTGCAATTTTATAAGGCGGCCTGTCCTAGCCCGACCGACCGCTCCGATCCCTACTGCACCCCGCTAACTGCACACACCGTCCCATCCGCAAGCCCGCAAAGAATTGCGGACAGACTGCGCTCTTGCAGCAAGCGCTTCCCTGCGCTTATACGGAAGCCCTTCTCGCTCCGGAGCCCCGGCCCAGTTTCCAGCAGGAGCCCCGCCCCCACCCCCCGCTCGCGCGCGTCGGCAGCTCGGCTATCCGGGACCCCCTCTCCCATCGGGGCCGACCCCAGCCTCAGACCTGTCTCGTGCGCCTTCCGGAGGAGCCAGGCGTCCGCACGGTCCAGCTCGGACACGGGGGGCGGCGAAGCCCCAGCGCGGGGGCCGTGGCCGGGGGCGAAGGACCCCCGGGCGCCCCCGCTCCGGGGCCGCGGAGGCGGCAGCAGCGCCCCCCGGAAGCGGAGCCGGGCCAGTCGGGCAGCCCGAGCCCACCACCAGCCGCCTCCCATGGTTCTCACTACGGCCGCCGCTCACCGCCCCGCCCTCACGGGCTGGCCGTAGGCTGGAGAACACGTCACTCAGGCTGGGCAGCTCACCCATTGGTTCTGCGAGCGCCACTCAGGGCTGGCCCCCACTGTCCATTGGTCGAAAGGGCGGTGGTTCCTCCTCTGTCATCTGTGCCGGTACTGCGCGTCCCGCCTTGCTCTTGCTGCTGGACTACGAATCCCAGAGATCATTGAGCCCATAGAAGACCGATCTTCGAAGCTGGGGGCACGATGTCTGCCGGGACTTGTAGTTTTTGTTAATAACTTTAATTCTAATAGCCAATAAACCAAACTAAACCAAAACAAAACTCTGGTTAATGTAGGACCTTACCAAAATCTCGAAGAGCCGAGAGGAGAAAATAAAACAACATAAATCCCACCGATGAACAGTTACTACTAATACTTTGTTGTACTCCTGACCCGTCTTTTTTCTAGGCAAATGTGAAACGAGATACCATCTGACAAATTAACTTTTTTCACAAAACAATAAGTCGTGAACCCTGGCAGCATTGAGTATTTCTCCAGGAATAATTTCTTATTAAAATTTTTTTTCTTATTTAAGGGATCCCTGGGTGGCGCAGCGGTTTGGCGCCTGCCTTTGGCCCAGGGCGCGATCCTGGAGACCCGGGATCGAATCCCACATCGGGCTCCCGGTGCATGGAGCCTGCTTCTCCCTCAGCCTGTGTCTCTGCCTCTCTCTCTCTCTCTCTCTCTGTGACTATCATAAATAAATAAAAAAAAAATTGAAAAAAAATATTTAAAAAAATATTATTAGCTTTGGGGACATCCCTGGGTGGCTCAGCGGTTTAGCCCCTGCCTTTGGCCCAGGGCGTGATCTTGGAGTCCCGGGATCAAATCCCACATCGGGCTTCCTGCATGGAGCCTGCTTCTTTCTGCGTGTGTGTGTGTGTGTCTCATGAATAAATAAATAAAATCTTTAATATATATATATTATTACCTTTGAACACGGTACAAGATGCAAAAGTTACAAAAGGGTCTAATGAAAAGTAATTCTCTCCCCGTGCCCCAGGCAACCATCCCCATCCTCCGTTCTGCAGCATTAAGTTTAATGGTTCATACCAATGCATTATAAATAGGTACCACAGGGGATCCAGACTCTAGGTTGCTTCCAATTTTCCCTGCTATAAACAATTGCTGTTTCCTTTTAGTTTTAAACTTAAGTCTGAGTCAGGATGGCTCTGATCCCACTGGCAAATTTCTGAAGTCAGCTTCTGCCTCCACACATAGTTTCTATATCCCCTTCTTACATTGTGTGGTAATGATTGCTATACTTACCTGTTTCTGCCAATAGGCTGTGAGCTTCAGTGGATTGGGTCCTTGACTGATACATCTCCATACCCCCCAACCCAATATAAGTAGGAGAATTTGTAAATAATAAACATTTACTAATGGCTTTTCCTGTGCAAAGAATTGTGCAAGGCACAGTCTATACATATTGTTATTTAATTCTCAATGGAACTCCAGGAGTTAATAATTAGAATAGTCCCTCTTTTATAGGGAGGGAAAAGTGATGCAATAGAATTTGATGTGTATTGGGCACTAACTTTGTGTCAGATGCTGTGCTCTTGCATTACATAGATACTGTCACTAAATCCTCAAAATAAGGGTGCCGGGGTGGCTCAGCCTTGATCTCAGCTCAGGTCTTGATCTCAGGGTTGTGGACTCAAGCCCTGTGTTGGGCTTCACACTGAGCATGGAGACTACTTTTTAAAAAAATCAATTTCCTGGGATCCCTGGGTGGCGCAGCGGTTTGGCGCCTGCCTTTGGCCCAGGGCGCGATCCTGGAGACCCGGGATCGAATCCCACGTCGGGCTCCCGGTGCATGGAGCCTGCTTCTCCCTCTGCCTGTGTCTCTGCCTCTCTCTCTCTGTGACTATCATAAATAAATAAAAATTTAAAAAAATCAATTTTCTGTTTATATATTACAGGAAACAGCTGCAAAATGAGATTAAAAATAAGTTCCTTTACAATAGTATCAAAACCAAAAATACTTAGGAAATATTTTAATAAGAGATATGCAAGATTTCTAGACTGAAAAGTAAAAATACTGTTGAGTCACATCAAAGAAGATCTAAATTGGGCAGCCCAGAGGGCTCGGCAGTTCAGTGCTGCCTTCAGCCCAGGGCCTGATCCTGGAGACCCAGGATTGAGTCCCACGTTGGGCTCCCTGCATGGATCCTGCTTCTCCCTCTGCCTGTGTCTCTGCCTCTCTCTCTCTCTCTCTCTCTCTCTCTCTCTCTTTCTGTGTGTGTCTCATGAATAAATAAATAAAATATTAAAACAAAGAAGATCTAAATAAATGGAGAAAATACCATGTTCACTGATTGGAAAACTCCTTGTTCTCATGGAGCTTCCATTCTAATTTTTTTTTAATTTTTATTTATTTATGATAGTCACAGAGAGAGACAGAGAGAGGCAGAGACACAGGCAGAGGGAGAAACAGGCTCCATGCACCGGGAGCCTGATGTGGGATTCGATCCTGCGTCTCCAGGATCGCGCCCTGGGCCAAAGGCAGGCGCCAAACCGCTGCGCCACCCAGGGATCCCCTGGAGCTTCCATTCTAGAAGGATAGGCAGAAAATAAGCAATAAACATGCTAAATAAGTAAATCCTAGGGAAAGTCCAGGACACTAGAGGAGACCAGAGAGGCCACCTACCCCAGCCAGGATGTTGAGTCAGCAAAGGGGTGCCTAAGTCGAAACCTGAACTTTGAGTAGGCATGGAATGGATAAAGCATGATCAGAGTCTTGCAGAAAGAATCTGGGGCCCAAAAAAGTTTATAATGAGTGTAGAAAATTGAACATAAAAAAAAAAAAAAAAAAAGAAAATTGAACATAAACAACTATTTACTGTCATGAGATGTTTCCTTTTCTTCCTTGGGTAGCCATGACAACTACATTTTCCAACGAGCCGTACAGTGTGTAGAGATCTTTTGAATCCAGAAAAGAAGTTCTGACTACCCTAACTTCAACCAGAGCAAGGGGACCCTCCAAGGTCACCCCTTTTAGTTCTTGAGACAACTGTAATCCCTGATCCTGTGCAGCAGAAAGCCATAGAGGATTTATGCTGGGACAGACAATGTTCAATTTATCTGTTTTTTTTTTTTTAATTTTTATTTATTTATGAGAGAGAGAGAGGCAGAGACACAGGCAGAGGGAGAAACGGGCTCCATGCAGGGAGCCCGATGTGGGACTCGATCCCGGCACTCCAGGATCACGCCCAGGCTGCAGGTGGCGCTAAACCGCTGCGCCATTGGGGCTGCCCTAAATTATTTTTATTTTTTTTAAAGTTTTTTTTATTTATTTATGATAATCACACACACACACACACACACACACAGAGAGAGAGAGGCAGAGACACAGGCAGAGAGAGAAGCAGGCTCCATGCACCGGGAGCCCGACGTGGGATTCGATCCCGGGTCCCCAGGATCGCGCCCTGAGCCAAAGGCAGGCGCCAAACCGCTGCGCCACCCAGGGATCCCCCCCTTTTTTTTTTTAAAGTAAAGAAGGGATGCCTGGGTGGCTCAGCAGTTGAGCACCTGACTTCGGCTAAGGGCCTGATCCTGGAGTCCCACATCGGGCTCCCTACATGGAGCCTGCTTTTCCCTCTGCCTGTGTCTCTGAGAGACACACAGTGAGAGAGACAGAGACACAGGCAGAGGGAGAAGCAGGGTCCTTGCGGAGACCACGATGTGGAACTTGATCTCAGGACCCCAGGATCATGCCCTGAGCCCAAGGTAGACGCCCAATCGCTGAGCCACCCAGGTACCCCTAAATAAAATCTTTAAAATAAATAGGGCGTAAAATAAATAGGGTGGCTCAGCGGTTTAGCGCCGCCTTCAGCCTAGAAGGTGAGCCTGGAGACCCGGGATTGAGTCCCACGTCGAGCTCCCTGCATGGAGCCTGCTTCTCCGTCTGTCTGTCTGCCTCTCTCTGTCTCTCATGAATAAATAAATAAAATCATGAAAGAAAGAAAGAAAGAAAGAAAGAAAGAAAGAAAGAAAGAAAGAAAGAAAGAAAGAAAGAAAGAAAGAAAGAAAGAAACTTGCAAGAGGACACGTGACCCTGTCAGTAGCTATTTATTTCTCTCCATTCCTTCCCTAGTTCAAACCCTTGCTATCTTTCACCTGGACAGCTGAAACCAGCCCACTTATTGGTCTCCAGAACTCCCTAAGGTAGATTCTCCGATTATTATTTCAGCAAATATTTATTGAATATCTTCTATGTACCAAGCTCTGTTTAAGACACTGAGGATATTGAAAGAAAGAAAGAAAGAGAAAGAAAGAAAGAAAGAAAGAAAGAAAGAAAGAAAGAAAGAAAGAAAGAAAGAAAGAAAGAAAGAAAGAAAGAAAGAAAGAAAGAAAGAAAGACACAGGCTATAGGAGTTCCTGGGTGGCTCAGTCTGCTAAGTGGTTGACTCTTGATTTCAGCTCAGGTCATGATCTCAGATTTGTGAGATCGCACCCCTGCTAAGATTCTCTCCTTCGGGATCCCTGGGTGGCGCAGCGGTTTGGCGCCTGCCTTTGGCCCAGGGCGCGATCCTGGAGACCCGGGATCGAATCCCACATCGGGCTCCCGGTGCATGGAGCCTGCTTCTCCCTCTGCCTGTGCCTCTGCCTCTCTCTCTCTCTGTGACTATCATAAAAAAAAAAAAAAAAAAAAGATTCTCTCCTTCTCTCTCCCTCTGCCCCTCCCTGCCTCTCCCTCTCTAATCTAAAACTAAAACAAAAAGCACTAAAGAGGGGATCCCTGGGTGGCTCAGCGGTTTAGCGCCTGCCTTTGGCCCAGGGCACGATCCTGGAGACCCGGGATGGAGTCCCACGTCAGGCTCCTGGCATGGAGCCTGCTTCTCCCCCTCCCTTTGCCTGTGTCTCTGCCTCTCTCTCTCTCTATGTCTATCATAAATAAATAAAATCTTTTAAAAAAAGCACTAAAGATATAGCAGTGAACTAAACAGAAAAATAATGTGTTCTAACTCCTATGGACATGACAGCACTGAGCAAGGGAGACAAAGGAATAATTATCATTTCAGGAAGGGTTAAATCCACGCAGAAAATACATCAAGTTGATGAGGGAGACAGTGACATGAGACTACGGCAGCCAGCCTCTAGGATGATGCCAACTATCTTCAAATTTTGTGTCGTCTCCTCCCTCACCCAATCAGGACTGCTCTGTGCGGCCATTAGGAGTGACATGTGTGACTTCTAAGGCTGGGTCATAAAAGACATTGCCGCCTCCACTGTGCTCTTTTGGATCACCCTCTGTGGGAAGCCAGCTGTCACATTGTGAGGACACCTGAGCAGTCTTGGGGAGAAGCCAACAGCCAGCACCAGCTTGCCAGCCACATGAGTGAACCTGCTGGAAGGCTCCTCCAGCCCCTGTCAAGGCCTAGGATGAGCACAGCCCTGGCCTGAACCTCATGAGAAACCCTGAACCAGGACCACCCAGCTAAGCTACCCCTGTGGGTATTTCCTGATCCACAGACACTATGTGCAATAATATACATTTATTATTTTAAACTGCTGAGTTTTGGGGATGAGACATATGAGTAGCAATCTGAGTGACAAGGAGTCATCTGTCAGGTGATGATGTTGAGGAGTGCTCCAAGCAGAGACCTGAAGCTGAAGTCTTCAGGAGTGTGCTTGACATGCACGAGGAATAGCCAGGGGGCCCATGTGGTTGGAGCAAAGTGAGCAAAGAGAGAAGGAAGGAGAAGTCAGAGACAGATGAGGGGATCGGGTTGTTGGTGTCTCATGGGCCATGGTGAAGGCTTCCTATTTTATGTTAAGTGTGAGGAGAGCCAGTGGGAGATTTTGAGCTGGGAGATAGCATGATCCGATGTTCATCTTTAGAATGTGGTGCTGACTGCTCAGTGGAAAAAAGACTTAGAGCCAGAGGATAGTATGCTTTTTTTTTTTTTTTTTTTAAGATTGGTTTATTTGAGACAGAGAGTGCACACAGGAGCAAGGGGAGGGGCAGAGGGAAAGAATCTCCAGTAGACTCCCTGCTGAGCGTGGAGCCCAACGCAGGGCTCAATCCCATGACCCTGAGATCATGACCTGAGCCAAAATCAAGAGCCAAACACCCAGACGCCCCACCAAGGGCTACTTTAAATGAGTATCTAGTGATGTCTCTTCCTAGCTGAACCCTTTCCATCACCCTCTAGAATCTTGGCTAAAAGACCTGCTGGGCCAGGCCCCTCCTTACCTGCTCCTTCATCTCCCACTAAGGAGAGCTTGGATTTTATGGAGGGAGAGGCAGATTGGGAGCTCTGTAGGGTGGCTAAACTTGGGAGAGAGTTCAAATGGGCTGTAACAGCCTGCTGCTGGCAATGAACCCTAAGCATTAAATGGGATTAAGTGGAACTGAAAATATTTCAGACACATTTTTCACATTCTTGGCTGGTGGAATGGTTTAGGCTGATGAGAAGGGAGAGAAAAATGAATGCCAGAAAGGGTCAGGGTAGAGAAAACAAATCCTCCTTAAAGAGACAGATCATAGGTTTGGCCAGTTGCCTCTGCGCTTGTGATTTGCTCAGTGGTTCTCCTACACAAACCTTCTGGGAGCTTTAAAAGTTAACACTCCAGAAAAAAAAAAAAAAAAAAGTTAACACTCCAGCCTCATCCCAGACCAACACAGTCAGTGTCTGCAGCTGGGAAGGATGACCAGGCATTGGGATTCTTTTATAGGACATATGTTTTCATTACATAAAAGAAATGACAATTATGTGATATGATGGAGGTGTTGGCTAAGGCTCCAGTGGTAACCCTATTGCAGCACCCTATATAATTGTATGTATGTGTGTCTATATATGCATATATAATCGTGTATCAAATCACCATGTTGTACCTTAAATTTTTTTTTAATATTTTATTTATTTATTCATGAGAGACACACAGAGAGAGGCAGAGACCCAGGCAGAGGGAGAAGCAGGCTCCCTGCTGGGAGCCTGATGTGGGACTGGATCCCCGGGACTCCGGGATCACGCCCCCAGGTCAAAGGCAGGCACCAAATCGCTGAGCCACCCAGGCATCCCTATTGTACCTTAAATTTACACAATATTAGATGTCAATTATATCTCATACATATTAGCTGTCAATTACATCCCATAAAAAATAGTTTAAGGAATATATTTTTATCAAGAGCTGATGGGGGTAGGTACCTGGGTAGCTCAGTGGTTGAGCATCTGCCTTCAGCTCAGGGCATGATCCCAGGGTCCTGGGATAGAGTCCCCCATTGGGCTCCCCACAGGGAGCCTGCTTCTCCCTCTGCCAAGTCTCTGCCTCTCTCTGTGTCTCTCATGAATTAAAAAATAAATAAAAAGAGCTGACTAGATGTCAAGCCCTGTTCCAACTGGGGCCACAATGGGGGATAAACGATTAACTTTTGTGGCAGGGCATTGTAGCAGATGGAAAGGAATCACAAGGCAGGTCACAGACCCGCCGATCCAGCATTTATTTAGGTTGCCCTTTAAGTCCTGGGAAACAACTGTAGGATTTTCTCTGCCCAGGCATTCACAGTGACCTTCCCTCTTGCCCAGACCAAACATGAGCCAGGATGCTCTCCTCCCTACAGGCCCCAGGCATCTGCTCCCCCAACTCCTAAGGAGAACTGAGACCTGCTGACCACAGGACACATTTCCTGTCAAACCACATTGGGTGCTTACTTCCCCTCATCTACCCAACTTACCTCACTGCAAATTCCACTCACGAGAGGAAAGCAATTCTGTTTTCTGTTTGATTTGGAGACACTTTGCAGGCCTCAGAGGTCAGAGTGGGCTCCCCATGGTGATGGTCTTTTTTTTTTTTAAACACAGATTTTTTTTTTTTTAATTTTTATTTATTTATGATAGTCCCAGAGAGAGAGAGAGAGAGAGGCAGAGACATAGGCAGAGGGAGAAGCAGGCTCCATGCACCGGGAGCCTGATGTGGGATTCGATCCCGGGTCTCCAGGATCGCGCCCTGGGCCAAAGGCAGGCGCCAAACCGCTGCGCCACCCAGGGATCCCTAAACACAGATTTTAAGTAATCTCTACTCTCTCTATATATATTAAATTTTTTTTATTTATTTGTTTGAATAAAAGAGAGTGAGAAAGAGAGAGCATGAATGGGGGGAGGGGCAGAGGGAAAAGCAGGCTCCCCGCTGAGCAGGGAATCCAATGCAGGCGTGAGCTGAAGGCAGATGCTTAACCAACTGAGCCACCCAGGCACCCCAGTAATCTCTACTCTCCACGTGGGGTTTAGACTTAAAACCCTGAGAACGGGATCCCTGGGTGGCGCAGCGGTTTAGCGCCTCCCTTTGGCCCAGGGCTTGATCCTGGGACCCGAGATCAGTCCCACGTTGGGCTCCCGGTGCATGGAGCCTGCTTCTCCCTCTGCCTGTGTCTCTGCCTCTTTCTCCCTCTCAATCTCTGTGTGACTATCATAAATAAATAAAAATTAAAAAAAAAAAAACCCTGAGAACAAGAGTCACATGCTCTAAAATGGTCTTTCTGAATAAAATTTGAATACAATTTCTCTTAATTTCAGATTTTGAAAAAATTTGACATCTCCAGAAAGTTCTTGTGCATTCTTCATTAGGTTAATTCCTAGATAACTTATAGTTTTGCTTTTTTTTCCCTCCATAGATATCTTATAGTTTTTATCACTCTTGGGAAAGTTATCTGATTTTCCTTTAATTTCCTATTTGATTATTGTTGGTATAGAAGAAGGCTAGTGATTCTTTTTTTAATTGAGATGTAATTCACATAAAATCCATCCTTTTATTTTTTATTTTATTTTTTTATAATCAGTGTTTTTTTTTTTAAGATCTTATTTATTTATTCATTCATGAGAGACACAGAGAGAGCGAGAGGCAGAGACACAGGCAGAGGGAGAAGCAGGCTCCATGCAGGGAGCCTGATGTGGGACTCGATCCCGGGACTCCAGAATCACATCCTGGGCCAAAGGCAGGTGCTAAACCGCTGAGCTACCCAGAGATCCCCAAATCCATCCTTTTAAAGCATATAATTCAATGGCTTTTAGAATATTCACACATTGTACAACTGGCATCACTATCTAACCACAGAACATTTTCGTCACCCAAAAAGAGAAAATCCCTGCCCCCCCGCCCCCATCCTCACCATCCTCTCCAGCCTCTGGCCACCACTAGTCTCTTTTCTCTGATGATTTGTTCTGGACATTTCATAGGGAGATGGAATCCTACAATATCTGGCTTCTTCCAGTTAGCTTAATGTTTTCAAGTTTTAACATTGCAGTGTGGGTCAGCACTTCATTCCTTGTTACAACGGAGTAATATTCCATTGTATAAATATAGCACATTTTGTTTATCCATTCAACCGTTGATGGACACATGGATTGTTTCCCCTCTTTGCATATTATAAATAAGTCTGTGGTGAACATGCAAGTAGAAATATTTGTTAGTGCACCTGCTTTCAATTCCTCAGGGTTTCAGTGGAAAGCAGGGCCCCAAGGCCAGCTGCTTTCATTGGCTTGCAGCCTCTTCCTCGAACCACTCCCAATTCTGCTTCCTCACCTCGCATTCTGATCTCCTGCCTCCTTTTTTTTTTTTTTTAAGATTCTATTTATTTATGCATGAGAGACACAGAAAGAGGCAGAGACATAAGCAGAGGGAGAAGCAGGCTCCCTGCGGGGAGCCCGATGTGGGACTCGATCCCAGGACCCCGGGATCATGCCCTGAGCTAAAGGCAGACGCTCAAGCACTGAGTCACCCAGTGACCCAGGAACCTTTCTCAGCCTACCGCGATGAGCTTGATCATTAATGAGCACAGAGACAGGCTCCTTTTTCCTGTGCTCTGCCAGCAGCTCCAGAATATAGCAGATACTCAACCACTGAGGTATCCATGTACCCCTCTGGCCTCCTTCTTATGAGCATCCTTGCGATGATATCTGGTGGACCCAGACGATGTGGGACCATCTCCCCAACTCACAACCCTTAATCACACAGGCAAAGTTCCTTTTGTCAGGTAATATAGCATTCTTGGGTCCCAGGAGAGTTAGGGTATGGCCAGAGGCTTTTTAGAGACAGAGACAGGAGGATCAGTTAATAGTAGGAGATGTGACAACAGGAGCCAAGAGGTCAGAGGGTCTCAAGAAAGGGACCAAGAGCCAAGCCCTGCAGGAGGATTCTAGAAGCTGGAGATGGCAAAGAAATGAAGTCTCTCCTGAAACCTCCAGGAAGGACACAACCCTGCTCACACCTTGATTTTAGACTTTTGATCTTCATAACTATGAGAATGCATTTGTATTCTTTTTAAGCCCCTAAGTGTTTTTTTTATTTTTATTTTTTAAGATTTTATTTATTTGGGCAGCCCCGGTGGCTCAGCGACTTAGTGCCACCTTCCACCCAGGGCGTGATCCTGGGGCCCTGGAATGGAGTCCCACATCAGGCTTCCTGCATGGAGCCTGCTTCTCCCTCTGCTTCCCTCTCTCTCTCATGAATTAATAAATTCATATTTTATTTATTAATTCATGAGAGACACAGAGAGAGAGGAAGAGACACAGACAGAGGGAGAATCAGGCTCCTTGCAGGGAGCCGGACGTGGGACTCAATCCCGGAATCCCGGGATCATGCCCTAGGCCAAAGGCAGGTGCTCCACCGCTGAGCCACCCAGGTGTCCCTTCTAAATGCTTATTAATTAAAAATTAAAATCCAGGGCCTGGGTTTAAGCGCTCAGTGGCAACATGTGCTCTGAGTGGCTGCCATACTGGACAAGCAAAGAGAGAAGCCATTTCCATCCCTGCAGAACATTCTAACGGGCAGTGTTTATTAGGAGAATAAGACACAGAGAGTCTGTCATAGTACGTAAAGTTACAAAACCAGCCTGAAGGTAAGGTAGAGGGAAGAGAGAAGGCAATTGATAGAGAGCACCTAAAGCTGTCATATATTTTTTTAAAGATAGATTTATTTATTTATTTATTTATTTATTTATTTATTTATTTATTTATTTATTTATTTATTTATTATGGAGAGAGAGAGAGAGAGAGGCAGAGACACAGGAGGAGGGAGAATCAGGCTCCATGCCAGGATCCCGATGTGGGACTTGATTCCGGGACTCCAGGATCATGCCCTGGGCTGAAGGCGGCGCTAAACCACTGAGTACCTGGGCTGCCCAATAAAAAGTTTTAAAAAGATCGGGATCCCTGGGTGGCGCTGCGGTTTGGCGCCTGCCTTTGGCCCAGGGCGCGATCCTGGAGACCCGGAATCAAGTCCCACGTCGGGCTCCTGGTGCATGGAGCCTGCTTCGAACCCTCTGCCTCTCTCTCTCTCTCTCTCTGTGACTATCATAAATAAATTAAAAAAAAATTTAAAAACAAAGTTTTAAAAAGTTCAACATTGGGGATCCCTGGGTGGCGCAGCGGTTTGGCGCCTGCCTTTGGCCCAGGGCGCGATCCTGGAGACCCGGGATCGAATCCCACGTCGGGCTCCCGGTGCATGGAGCCTGCTTCTCCCTCTGCCTGTGTCTCTGCCTCTCTCTCTCTCACTGTGTGCCTATCATAAATAAATTAAAAAAAAATTAAAAAAAAATAAAAATAAAAAGTTCAACATTACTTAAAAAGAGAGAGAGAGGGATCCCTGGGTGGCGCAGTGGTTTAGCGCCTGCCTTTGGCCCAGGGCGCGATCCTGGAGACCTGGGATCGAATCCCATGTCAGGCTCCCGGTGCATGGAGCCTGCTTCTCCCTCTGCCTATGTCTCTGCCTCTCTCTCTCTCTGTGACTATCATAAATAAATAAAAATTAAAAAAAGAGAGAGAGAGAGAGAGAGAGAGAGAAACAGAGTAACCACCAAAAGAAATAAGAAAGACTGTGCATGGGCAGCCCGGGTGGCTCAGCGGTTTAGCCCCGTCTTTGGCCGGGGGTGTGATCTTGGAGTCCCGGGATCGAGTCCCACCTCGGGGTCCCTGCATGGAGCCTGTGTCTCTGCCTCTCTCTCTCTCTCTCTCTGTCTCTCATGAATAAATAAATAAAATCTTAAAAAAAAAAAAGTGTGCAAAAGATCTTGCCTTTCAAGTTATCTATGGGGGATATGGGCTGAATTGTGTCCTCTCCAAATTCACATGCTGAAGCCCTTGCCCTCAATGTGGCTGTATTTGGAGAGGAGGTTTTTTTTTTTTTTAAGATTTTTATTTATTTATTCATGATAGACACAGAGATAGAGAGAGAGGCAGAGACACAGGCAGAGGGAGAAGCAAACTCCATGCAGGGAGCCCGACGTGGGACCGGATCCCAGGACTCCAAAGGCAGGCGCTAAACAGCTGAGCCACCCAGGGATCCCCCTGGAGAGGAGGTCCTTAAAGGGGTGACTGAGGTAACGTGAGGGTCTAGGGTAGGGCCCCCCAACTCAGTAGGATTAGCTCCTTAGAAGCGGAGACACCGAGACACTGTATTGCTTGCCCTCTCTCTCCACGTGCAGGCCAGCAACCCACCAAGCCCCCGCGGCCTCGCCACGCCCACCGCGCTCACTCATTGGCTGCGGCGGCCTAGGGGGCGTGGCCTCCATGTAACAATCTTGGTGAATTTCAGCAGCTCAGGCCTTGGGGGAGGGAGGCTCGCTGCGGTGGCAAACAGGACAGCACTTGTACCTTCGCAAGGCCATCACACCTCCTCAGGTGGCTACTGTAGCCCGTGGCTTGGCACCTGCAAACGAGGAGGGACGCCTGGGAGAACTGGGGAGGGCTGGTGCGGGAGACATTAGTGCTGGTCCCCTAGTAGCTCCAGCTGTCCACCTCCTGGCCCACCGCTGAATAGCCAATGAATGCTTGGGGGAGGAAACATTTAAAAGCTGGGGGACTAGGACACCTGGGTGCCTCAGAGGTTGAGGGTCTGCCTTTGGCTCAGGGGGTGATCCCGGAGTCCCGGCATCGAGTCCCACATCCGGCACCCTGCATGGAGCCTGCTTCTCTCTCTGCCTATGTGTCTGTTTTTCTGTGTGTCTCTCATGAATAAATAAATAAAGTATTAAATAAATAAATAAATAAATAAATAAATAAATAAATAAATAGCTGGGGGACTATCTTCCATCTTCCCTCACCACTGCCATGTTGTTCCAGGGATGGGGCTCCAGTCAGCTTGGGTCCTTCCTTAGTGGCTATGATGAACTAGCTTCCTGCTGCCCCATGAATGAGCCACTGAAATTTGGAAGTTTACGTTTCTGCAGCAGAACCTTGCCCATCCTTACTAATACAACTGATAGGTCCAAATCTTAAAAAAAAAAAAAAAAAAAAGTTCCAGGCACTTAGACGGCTCAGTTGGTTGTTTGCCTTAGGCTCAAGTCATAATCCTGGGGTCCCAGGAGAGAGCCCCAGGACAGGCTCCCTGCTCAATGGGGAATCTACTTCTCCCTTCCCCTCTGCCTCTGTGATCTCTCTCACGCTCTCTCCAATATTTTAAAAATCTTTCACACTATTAGGAGATCCTCACCAGACTCACAATATGAGAAATGCCGTTGAGAGAAAAAGCAGGGGTTCCCTGGGTGGCTCAGCTGTTTAGCGCCTGCCATCAGCCCAGGGCATGATCCTGGAGTCCCAGGATCGAGTCCCACGTCGGGCTCCCGGTGCATGGAGCCTGCTTCTCCCTCTGCCTGTGTCTCTGCCTCTCTCTCTCTGTGTCTCTCACAAATAAATAAATAAATGAAATATTAAAAGAGAGAGAGAGAGAGAAAGCAACTCATCTCCCCTCCACGGTGGGTCTTTTGCAAATATCCAATAAAATGTTCCTATGGATACTATTTAATGTTTGTGTCATACCTCTGGTGGAAGCTTGTTTATGAGTATGGGATGGTCCAGTGATTGTCAGGAAAAGGACTAAGAGACTTTCAAAAGATTACTGCTAGATAAAGAATAACGGTGGCGCACACATTCCAGGGCAGATTTCAGAGAAAGGTGGTGGATGAAGTCTTAGAGTCATCAGAGCCTTCTCTGCCCACCTTCCCAGAATCAGCTGAAAGACCAATGTAAGAGGATGAATGATGGTCCCCCCCAAATATATGGCCATGTTCTAACCCCCTGAACCTGTGACTATGATCAGTTTTGCTGAACCTGTGACTATGATCAGTTTTGGGCAAAGGATCTTTTCAGATGTAATGCCTAATAATAGGTACGGACTTCCTTTTGGGGGTGACAGACATAGTGATGGTCAAACAATATTGAGAAAGTACGAAATTCTACTGCACTATTCATTTTAAAAATCGTTAATTTGGGCAGCCCCGGTGGCTCAGCGGTTTAGTGTCACCTTCAGCTCAGGGCGTGATCCTGGAGACCGGGGATTGAGTCCCATGTCAGGCTCCCTGCCTGGAGCCTGCTTCTCCCTCTGCCTGTGTCTCTGCCTCTCTCTCTCCCTCTCTCTGTCTCTCATGAAAAAATAAATAAATACTTAAAAAAATAAAAAATAAAAATGGTTAATTTCAGGGCATTAACTGACTGGGTGGCTCAGTCAGTTAAGCATCTGACTCTTGATCTCAGCTCAGGTCTTGATCTCAGAGTTGTGAGTTTAAGCCCTGTGTTGGGCTCCATGCTGGGTGTGCAGCCTACTTTAAAAAAATTTTTTAAATGGTTAATTTTATGTTATCTAGTGAATTTCACCTCAATTAAATAGTTCAATATTAAATACATTAGAAACCTATACGGGAAACTGTTGGCAAGGATGCAGAACAACCAGAACTCTCATTCACTGCTGGTGAGATGGAAAAAAATGGTACGATGGCTTTGGAAGTGAGTTTGGCAATTTCTTTTCTAAGATTTTTTTTTTATCTCCAGAGAGAGGTTTTTTGTTTTTTTTTTTTTTTCTTTAAGATTTTATTTACTTATTCATGAGAGACAGAGAGAGAGACAGAGACACAGGCAGAGGGAGAAGCAGGCTCCATGCAGGGAGCCCAATGTGGGACTTGATCCTGGGTCCCCAGAATCAGGCCCTGGGCTGAAGGCAGTGCCAAACTGCTGAGCCACCCGAGCTGCGCCGGCAATTTCTTATAAAACTAAACATTCATCCACCCTAGGACTAGCGATCTCACTCCCAGGTATTTATCCAAGAGAAATGAACAACCATGTTCACACCGAGGCCTCATACAAACATACTCAGCAGCTGTATCCAGAACAGTCCCAAAGGTCCCCGAGCAGGTGTGCGAGGAAATAACTGCAGAGCCCCCAGCCAGTGGCAAAGTGAAGGAACTGACAGGGAGGGAACACGAAGGAACTTTATGTTCATTGGGGTTTGGGGAACACGGATGCATTTCTCAAAACACCAAGAGTATACATGGAAATTCTGTGCATTTCATGTTATGGAAATTGCATCTTAAAAAAAAGGAATGTGAATATTGAACTCAGGTTAGTGATACACATTAGCTGAAGGATTGGGAGAAGGGCTGTCTTCTCATGTCTGCAAGTTATTTTAAAATGCATCCAAATACATGATGGATGGTTGGAGAGGGATTGGCAGATGGCTAAGCATCTGACAAAGCAAGTACAGTAACACTTTCATACCTGTAGAATCCAGATGGATGGTGGGTCAGGTCAGGTACCTGAGGACACCTGGCATGGTTGCCAGTCCCAACACCCCAGTAATCTTTGAAAGTGGAAGGCCTTTCACATGGCTCTTGGTCTCACTCACCTGCTGATGTTCACTGGCCCCTTCTGTCCTCAGGCTCCATTTTCCCTCCAACAGTAACACTCAGGACTCCATGCACTTCTTCTTCTTCTTTTTTTTTTTTTTTTTTTTAAGATTTTATTTATTTATTCATGAGACACAGAGAGAGAGGCAGAGACACAGGCAGAGGGAGAAGCAGGCTCCCTGCAGGGAGCCCGATGCAGGACTCGATCTCAGGACTCTGGGATCACGCCCCGAGCCCAAGGCAGATGCTCAACCGCTGAGCCACCCAAGCATCCCAACTCCATGCACTTCTTAAGACATCATCCGTTCCAGCATCTCTACTGCCCAGCTCTAAGCAGGGACCCCCACAGCCTAGACTCAGAGCCCCAGTCCAGAGCTGCTTTGAGCCAGTTCCCAGACCACCTGCTTCTCCCCAGTGCCATCTCAGCCAAGGAACTGGCCTCCGGCAGGCTCTCAGACATCCTCTCTGACTCGTCCTGTCACCCACCATGTAACTGTTGCCAACTCCTATCTCCGCCCTGAGTCTCAGGTCCATTGGCTCCCCAGACCCCTGGTCCTCTTGCTTTGTCATTCCACCAGGCTGCCTGCACCCACCCCCCCACTTTGGCCTAGTGGATCCATTTCCCACATGCCTGTCAGAAGTAAGGTTTAGCGTCCAGGCAGATGACCCAGTCACTATCTTCTATGAGCACCTAAGTCTCCAGGGCTCTTCCCTGTCCATGTCTGTAGCAACGCCTTCGAGGCTCGCCAGGACCTGCCAACCCCCCTGCTGGGTCCAGGTGCTAGCTCCTTCCCCCTTGCAGGGCCCTGTCCCAGCCAGTGCAGGAGCCCAATGCTGCCCACAGGATCTGGTGTGTCGTGGGTACATGTCCCACAAGCCTGACTGTTGGCTGAATAGTCCCTGTGGTTCTCAACCCCCGTGCCTCCCCTGCCTTGGGAGCCCAAAGGGCATTTCCGTGCTCTGCCTCAGGACACTGGAACTTTTTTATTTTATTTATTTATGATAGTCATACAGAGGGAGAGAGAGGCAGAGACATAGGCAGAGGGAGAAGCAGGCTCCATGCACCGGGAGCGCGATGTGGGATTTGATCCCGGGTCTGGAGGATCGTGCCCTGGGCCAAAGGCAGGCGCCAAACCGCTGCACCACCCAGGGATCCCTTGGACACTGGAACTTTGATTAGTCTAAGAACAAAACACGAGACTTCAGCGTCCCTCCTGCCAGCGACCAACGCAGAGGGCCAATGAGACCGGACAGGAGTCTGCCGAGGGGTTCCCAGGAAGCGTTCCCTCGCTCATGGGGAGACAGAAGAGTTCCCTCTTTACTTTTACACGGACACTGCCAGGTGCTCTAGCCATCTTGCAATCCTGAGGGGATAACCAGCAGTATGAAAGCTGGCCCTAGCGGGTTTAGAGTCCACTCCAACTTGACCAACTCCAGAACTGCCCTGCTGACCTTCCTGAGATGCTGGACTCCTAGCTGTTTAAGCCAGCTGAGTTAGGAGCTTTGAGTCACAGGTGAAGTCATCCTCACTCAATATGGGTGAATTGGAAGAAATTCATGCATCCTGCAATTTTTATGTAAACTTAGAGCTTACCAGCGTAGACCAGTAAGCAGTGGAAGAGCTCCATCCTCCTGACCTCACCACCTCCCAACACCATGGCACTGGGGAAACAGGTGTGTTACTATACGATTTTAATTTTTTTTAAATTTTTATTTATGACAGTCAGAGAGAGAGAGAGAAAGAGGCAGAGACATAGGCAGAGGGAGAAGCAGGCTCCATGCACCAGGAGCCCAATGTGGGATTCGATCCCGGGTCTCCAGGATCTCGCCCTGGGCCAAAGGCAGGTGCTAAACCGCTGCGCCGCCCAGGGATCCCCACTATACAAATTTTGAGGCAACACACACATTCAGTCTGTAGTGGTCAGGGCTCCCGTTTCTTTTCATCCCTGGAAGCCAGTCCTGTTGGCCTTCCCTGGGTTGTGCAGAGGCAGTGCTATGCAGCTCACCCCTGTATCTCTGCATGCTGAGGCTGGCCCAAAACAGGGAATCAGGAACCATGGGAGGCAGGTGCCAACTGCTAAGGAAAGCATGGCCTGTTTTAGGCACCGATCCCACAGTGTAATCACAAATGTCAGGCTGCTAAGAGAACAGACCTAGGTCTTGTCATTCCCAGGGCGAGGGATGGTGGGGGCAGCATAGAAAGGCGAGACTGCAGGGTTTTTAAAATAACTGCATCCTTTAATGGCAGTAATACAATTATTGGATTAAGAGACCACAGGAGAAAGGGCAGGTGACATTTCTGGAAGACAGATAAGGAGTACAAAAAGGGAGCCGGGACAGTCATGCGATGATCATTGTAAAAATACAGTACGTTATATACATATTTGCACCATCAACTCTCAACTCTGAAGTAGTATTTACACTTTTGTTACAATCCTGGTTAGAGAACATTTTGTTTTTAAAAGCTTAGCCTGATGGCAAATGAAAATTTCGGGGGAATTCATAGTCCCATGAGGTTCTTAGGCTGAATATTCCGACAGGAGGGTTCCAGCTTCTATTTCATCCACAGATTTCGGTTTTAAAAAAAGTATTTAATTTTGCTTTTACAAAAGAAAATTCTGAAAGGAGGGAGAAAAAAAAATCCACAGCCACACTGTGTATTCTTACTTATTTTACAAACACCAAGGGCTACAGCCCTTTGCTTCAAGGCCAACACTGGTGGCTGAAGAAAAATCTCACTAATGATTGTTTAAAAACAACAAAAACAGAAAAGACAAACCAAACCTGATCACGGCGCACTGACCCTGTGGGCTGCCTTCTCCCACCCTAGCTTCCAGCCCCAAACTCAATGACTGTTTTTTCTTTTTCTGGGGACAGGGGTTTGGTACAGGAGCCTCACTCACCTCCCACCCCAAGGAGCTGGGAGGGGAAACCCTTTGGCTGGGTCATCAGGTTTCCTCATTATTATTAGCAAGGAAGAGGTGGGGGCCTTACACAAGCCAAGTGTGGTGATGGGATGAGGAGAAAAAGGCAAGAGGCGGCCAGCAGGTGCTAACACACAGACGGGAAGGACCTTCGAGACCCAGGCTGGCCTCCCCAAGGCCACCTCCACAGGGTGGGCCCTCCTCCGGAGCTCTGTGGACAGAGCTGGACCTCAGCCAGGGTCCTGGGGCAGGTAGGGAGAGCCCAGTGCAGACGTCTCTGCTCCCATCCCGGCTCAGCCGGAGGAGGGGAGCAGGATGTAGACTTCTGGTTCCTCACCTTCCACCTGCAAGCAGGGAGTCCCATTGGGCCATTCCTAGAGGGGCCCAGCAGCCCCCTACCCTTTCCTGACTAGCCTCTGCCCTTTCCTCAAGCCCCCCAAATCCACCACTGTGACATGCCTTTGAACCCATGCACCTGTCAGCTGGGAAGAAAACCAAACACACCAAAACCACGGGCCCTAAGTTAGACAAGGTGCAAAGGAGGTTCGAAGTGAGTGGAGAGCAGAAAACACTTTGCCAAGAATCACCCGGGGCTCCCAGCAGCGGGAGCCTGGTGGAGCGGCCACACCGCGGATCCTTGAGCTATCCCCATTAGGGCTGGGGCCAGCACACTGGGTGCTCTGGCTCCTGAGGACCAGGAAAGACCTCAGCCTGGAGGGGAAGAGGGCGTGGCTGCGACGGGACAGGACAGGGGCTAATACTGACAGACAACACACGGTCTGTGGAGGCTGCCTCCTGGAGGCAGCTTTAGGTATGCCACTCCACACCAGCCCTGCCACCTCCAGGTCCATCTCTCACCCTGGAGTCTTCTCATGTGGGCAGAGGGTGTGTGGGTCTGAGGACGAACTCTGGATGGACGGCAGCAGGGAGGCTGTGGGGTGTGAATCCGCATGAGACAGGAGCAGAAGGGGCTTGCTTCTCCTGGACCAGGCAGCTTCCAAGGGCTCTCTGCCTTTCTTTCAAATGGTTTCCTTCCTTCAGTCCCTGAAACAGGTCAGGGCCTGCCAACTGTCTCGGCTTCCTCTCTCCTCACTCATATGGGGTGAGCAGCATTTGGTGCCTTTGGACACCTACTGTTCCCTTTGTCCTCCGGGGGTGGGCGGGGGGCCGAGGATGGGCCAGGCTTTGCCCAGAAAACCCACTGGACCCCCAGCCACCAGACTTGGGCTCCAGCCTTTAGAGAGTCCCTGACAACTGAGCCCGGCCAGAGGGAGTGCCAGCTGGGGCTGAGGCTCAGAGGACTGGCCACTGCTCACGTACACAAGTAGGTTTTCCTGGCGGGGGCCTGGGAGCCCCACAGCACTGACCAGAACTGAGTGAAAATGGTTATATACAATTTATATGCTGTAAAGAAAGTACTATTAAAAAAGAAACATAAAAAGAGAAAGAGAGAGAAAAAGTGAGAGAGATGGAGAGGAAAAAAAAAAAAAACACCCGGAGCCCCCCTCCCCCCAAGTTCCCAACTCTGGTTGCTGCCCTTAAATATTGCCCTGGGAAGGGTGGGGTGCAGGGAGCACTTGACTCCACCTTAACACTACTGGCAAAAGGGGGAGGCAGTGGGGTCAAAGCCTTTAAAAACATCTTTCAGGGACCCCGCGTCCTGCTCACCCTCGCGGGCTGGGCTGTTGCCAGCAAATGGGCTCCCAGAGCCCGTCTTGGGCGTCTGTTTCACAGTCCCAAAGAGGGTAGGCACCGGCAGGTTGTGCACACCAGGCTGGGGTGAGGCACCCTCTGGTGGCGGGGCGCCAGGAGTAGTGGCGGGGGCTGCTGCAGCCTTGGGCCGGGGCCGGTTGTAACTGTTGTATCTGTCCGTGGCTGTGGCTGCACTGCCATCTGCACTGGACTTCCCAGATTCTGGCTGTTCGAGGGCGGACTTACGGATGAAGGGGGGCTCCTTGGCCTTCGTGGCCGAGCTCTTGCCATTGCCCTCGGGGCCCTTGGGCTGGGCACCCGCATCAGCAACCGGCTCCGTAGTAGTTTTGCCACCTGCGTTGGGAGTCCTGGGGTCATAGAGGCTGATGCCGCTCAGCACACTGCTCTGGCTGCTCCCGCTGCCCTGGCCCAGCCCACCGGCAGCCAGCACTCGGGGGTCGTAGGGGGCGGTGGCTGGTGGGGAGGACTCCCCGCTGGGGCTGCCGGCTGGAGACGATGCTTCAGTGGGGCCAGGCTTGGCAGCCCGGGAGGAGGCAGCAGAGTCTGCTGGTTTCTGAAGCCGAGGGTCGGTTGGTGCCTTCCGCACCCGCGGGTCACTGGGCTTGTCGCTGGAGCCAGGGGCTGCTGAGGGGCCCGTAGCATTGACGGTCTTAAGGATGCGAGAGAGGAGCTCAAAGTCAGGCAGGTTAGACCCGGATGTGCCAGGGTCTGTGGAGGTGCCCAGGCGCGGTCGAGTGTTGGGGGGTCCTGTGGCAGTGGCACGGTGCAGCCTGGGATCCAGGGTGGGCATGGACTGCAGGGCTGCAGGGACAGGGGGGACCGCATCCTGCTTGGGGATGGGCAAGGGGATCAGGTCTTCAGGGTTCCAGAGCACAGTGCGGGCGAAGCTTGGCTTGCTCAGGGTCACATCTTTCTTGATGTGGCTAAACTGCTGCAGCTGGGATCTTGGGTCCCGCAGTGGGTGTCCAGGGAGAGGGTCCAGGGGAATGGTCATGGCCTTCTCCCGTAGGACCCGCTCCCCTTCCTCCTCTTCTGCAGGGGGTGGTCCAGCCCCCTTGGAGCCTCCAGGGCCTGCAGGGTTGGAATGAAGGCCGCCTTCGGGTTTTGGGGTGGGCAGGGAGCGAGCCAACCGAGGGTCGGAGGGCCCTGTGTCTCCTGGGCCAGACCCGCTGGAAGCCTCGGCGTGGCGGGTGAGTCTGGGGTCCCGGCTGAGACGAGGGTCAGCCAGCCGGCCTCCTGTGGGGTGTCCTTTCTGGAGGCGGGGATCTCCTAGCCCACTGTTGCTCAGGTCCCCGACAGAAGCCTGGGGTCTGCTAGAGGTCTGCTGTCTCAAGGTCTTCAGGATGGAAGTGACGCTGTTCCCACCCTCATCCTCATCACTAGAGTACCAGTTTCCCGTGTCACCTAAGGAAGAACAGAGGAGGAGGGAGGTGAGTGACCACATGTGGTACCAGCCCTTGTGGACCCCACAGCAGCCCACTGGGTGAACGGCTCCTCTGCCTTACCTCTGACAACCTCAGTTTCCCCTCCCTTGGCAGGCGGCCATGAACAGACACTGAGCTCAGGTGGGCTGAGCCTGGCAGGTCACTATCTAATGTTTCTAGACCTTTCCCCCATGTGCCAGCACTACTCTAAGTGCTTGGTCTTATTAATTCTCACAACCACCCAGGAAGCAGTATTATCAAGCCCTGTTGACAGATGAGAAAGCAGAGGTGTGGACAGTGCCATGAGATCAGGGGCAGAGCAGGGACTGAGCTCCGCATCCTAGCCCAGGGCCCTGCCACCTTGTCCTCACCCTCCACAGACTGAGGTCCCAACACAGCAGGCCCAGCCCTGGGCAGCTGGGCGCAGCTACCACTGACTCTGCTCTCACTTGGGGCTCACAGACACTGGTCCCCAGGCCTCTTGCCATGTTACCATGGGAAGGGCAGTCACCGGCTGATGAGAGGCGGGGCCGGGTGGGCTGACTCAGAAACTGGCCTAAGTCCAACCTTCTGGGCAGGAAAAACCAGAGCCACCAATGGAGGGCGCTGTCCCCTCTTCCCCCTGTCCCCACCTGCTCCTGGGATCCCACAAGGGCCACCTGTGGCCTCAGGCTCCTGGTTCTAGACACCATTTGTCCACCCCATTTCCTCCTGGGCTGGATGCCATCAGGTCACCGAGTGATCTGGCAGCTGGGACTGTGACTGTTACTGGTTGATGTCAGCAACTAGCTGTCATCTGCTGACTTTCTGAGAACATGGTCTAGGGAAAGGGGCTGTGAGCCTCTCCTTTCAGCCTTCTCTCTAAGGGCGCAGAAGGGAAATCCTGTTGGCTGCGGTCTCCCTCCAGGGACCAGCCCACCTCCCTCCTTGATGGGATCAGGGTCTTTCTTGACCCTCAAGACACAGAACAGCAGCCCTGACTTCCAATTTTCTTAGGGACATGCAATGCAGCATCTGCAGCCTGGCTTCACGGCCCTGGGCCAAGGATCCTTCCTGGCCACAGGCTCCTTTCCGACACAAACCCCCACCTAGGCCTTCCCCACCGCTCCACTGCACAGTGGCCCAGGGGGCCCGTGCCTGTCTGGGGAAGCCCCTGCCCCTGGGGAGGACACATGCCTTCCTCATTCTCCCGGTCCTGCTTGCTGCTCTCAGCCAGCCTCCTCGCTCTCTCCTCCTCCTCCTGCTGCTTCTGCTGGATCCTCAGGTACAGGGCCCTCTGGGCTGAGGGCAGGAAGTCGGGGACAGCGGCGCCCGGCTTCGGCCGGCCTGGGGGCCCTCCCTCAGAGAAGCTGTCAGGCTCCAGAGGGGGCTCGGGGAAGAGGTGCTCCCCCGGCTCCCCCGGCAGCTCTTCGTAGCGCCCGTAGTCCTCTGTGGCAGGGAAGAACCAGGGTTCGTGTCGGGAAGGGCCTCGTAGCCAACTCCAGCCCACCTGTGCACCCTTGACCAGAGAACCACCCCCCAATGGTGATGGGTGACAACGTGCAGCCCAACCCTTCCTACCCTCCCGGGACGGTCCCCACAGAAAGCCCAACAGCAGCCAACAAGGGGATCCCCACCCAGGATGCAGCCACTGAAAATGGGGTTCACAGCACAATTTGGTGATGTGGGCAAATGCTGAACACGGGACGGAACGTCATACAGATGTTTATAAAACGCAAAGAAAAGGCTTTGAAGACAGACAGAAAACAGTCCCCGTGGGAACGAGACTGGGCAGACAGGGCTGAAGGGTCTTTCACTTTTGACCCCACATGCTTTTGGATCTCCTCTAATTACTGGCAATGAACATTCACTTTACGGTTTCTTTATAATAGCCAGAACAGAAAAACACTGCATGTCATAGAGAGCTCGTAATACGAGCTCAACCATGGTGAACAAAAACTTATGAACAGGGATGCCGGGGTGGCTCAGCAGTTTAGTCTGCCTTTGCCTCAGGGCATCTGATCCCAGCGTTCCAAGAGCGAATCCCACATCGATCTCCCTGCATGGAGCCTGCTTCTCCCTCTATCTGTGTCTCTGCCCCCCCCCCCCCCCCCCCCCGTCTCTCATGAATAAATAAATAAAATCTTAAAACAACAACAATAACAACTTATAAACAGAAGGAAATAACCAAAATGTTGCTATGGCCACATGCCAAACCAGGAGGCCCCTGGGTCATTCCTGCTCCTCCCACCTTTGTGGGTTCTGGAACCCCACAAATCCTCCTCAGTATGCTGCTGCAGTTAAGGCCAGGGCCAGTGGGTGCTTCTCCCACCCAGTATCTAGGAAGCACGAGGCTGAAGGCTCTGCCTTCACTCCAGCAAGGCGGGCAGATGCCTGACATCAGCCACCAATCTCCACAAACTCTACCCACATCAGAGCCCGGATGGGGGAACAGGGTGGCTGTACAGGGAGACTATGTGTGTGTGTGTATGCATGTTGAGACATCGTCTGGTCAGCGCTGCCCCATACACATAGGATGTCCTGCGGTGACAAGATGTTCCACAGCTGCACTGTGCAACTTGCCACCACCACCCTCCACGGGGCTACTGAGTGTCTGAATATAGCCAGTGCTACCAAGAAAGTAAAGCTGTAATTTAAGTTAAACTTAGAGACTTAAAATGATTTGTAAATATTTCATCCCCGAAGTGTATAAGGCAAAAAGTGAAATATCTTCTTTTTTTTTGTCATCTTCTAAGCCCCTAAACTTCAGAACATGTGAGCTCAGCGTGGAAGCCTATGCTATGCGGCGCCCTAGTGCGGAGCTGGGCTCACTCAGTGAAAAAGCATCGCAGGCCCCCCTTCATGGAACCTACGGTCAAAGCGAATTTCCCAAGGCTGTAGAGCTGTGAATGTAGTAAAAACCACTGAGCAGTATACTTTAAAAGGGTAGATTTCCTGATATAGGAATTAGAGTGAATTACTCTAGAAACACCTACTGTTAACAGCTTGATGGACTTGCTTTTCCTCCACACCCAGACCTTTTTCCATACATTTACGAAAAAAAGGGAACCACAGCACCGCCCTCACAAAGCCTGCTTTCCTGACCTGAGAACATGTCACTTATCTTTCTAAAGCTCCTGCTCCTTGCCCCCAAATACGTGCTCTCATGGCTTTGAACACTACCTACACCAGATGCCAGAGACTCACACTAACCTCCAGTCTAGCAGTCTTTCTGACACCCCTCAACATTTCCACACAGTTATCAAATGGGCGTCTCTTGCTTAAGGGAGCAGCCAAAGCAGAGATGCTCCCCACCCACCACAATCTGGCTCTCTCCGGGAGGACTTCCCGGCATCGGGGATGGCGTGAGCACCCACCCAGTGACTCTGCCCCACGGCCGGCATCCCCCTCTGCTCCTTCCTGCCCTATAACATGTATACGGGGAGACACACTGACCCCATGGCACTATCTCCACACCATGAAGCCCAGCTTTGCTAATTCGTGCCCCACTGCAGGCGCTTCTGCCCAAGACGACTCCACAGCAGCCCAGAAGCTTTGATGAATCCACTGCAGCCTCAACTACCCATCACCCTCAAATGCGTCTGCCTGTACCCTTTCATTCTTGCAATGAGGCCACCTCACCAGGGCTGTCAGAGTCCCACACAGGGACTTCTCTCTCCTGTCTTACCCTTTCCAAGCTACATGGCTGCCTCTGCTTTTCTCACCCGAGTTGAGTGGCCTGGGATCTCTGCACCTTGGCTTCCTCCCCTTCACGCTCCAACATTCACTTCTCAGAGAGGCCTCTGTTGATTGTCCCCACATGGTACCGACGCTCTTGACCTGCCTCTGCCATAAGCACTGTTTGACTTTCTCGAGAAATGATCGATGCTGAGATGAGCTTCCACGCTTACTTACGCTTTTCCTGTTTCCCTCAACCACAATGTGGCTAAGGCAAGGACCATGGCTGCCCTGTTGGCTCTGACCCTGGGCCTGGCACCAAGCCCGGGAGCTGGCAGTAGCAGACTCACCCTATCCTTCCCAAAGGCCATGGCACAGTCGGCCGACCACCCTGACTGGCAGACATTTAAATTGTTACCAATACACATTCTTGTTTGAATAAGGAAGGAAGGAGAGGAAGGAAGGAAGAAGGTCAGTCATGGGGACAGAACAAGCAGAGGCGCAAGGCTGACACCCTCAACTCCAGGCTGAGAACCATCTGGAAAGAGGCCGCTTTGGAGAGGAAGCCTCCACCTCAGAGCCCACAACCATTCTATATCTGCTCTTCTGACTTCTCATGGTCCCGATTCCAGGCACAGCCAGCAAAATTTGTAAAGCATTAAATAAATTACACTGATAGTATCACAAGACTCCTTTCAACCTCAACGGGTAGCGAATGCCTCATCACTGAAAACGTGCAACCACTCACGGGACAGAGATGGAGTTGGATTCATGCTCTGAAAGACTCGGGCCGAGGAGAAAACCCAAGTCTTCCTGACTATGTTCCCCAGAAACTGCAGTGGCACCCCAGCCCCCACCCAGCTCTGCATACCTGCGTCCCCAATGAGTCCCGGCTCCATCTCCATGCCCTCCTGCTGCTGGTAAAAGTTTTCATAGAAGTTCTGGGATGGTGGGATGGGGGGCATCATTCCAGAATGTGGGGAGTCTCCAGGACCATAGGGCATCATTGGGGGGCCACCAGGTCCCATGGGTGGGCCAGGGTTCATGCCAGGGCCCATCGGCATGTCGGGGTGCATGTCAGGGTGCATGTCGGGGTGCATGTCAGGATGCATGTCAGGATGCATGTCGGGATGCATTGGGCCCCCCATTGGCCCCGGGGGGCCCATGTTGGGCCCAGGGCCCATTGGCCCTGGTGGTCCTCCAGGTCCAGGGAACCTAGGAGGAAGAGAGGGTAACCGTGAGGGAGCTGCAGAGCAAGAGTGGTTAGCCACCCCCCTGAGGAGACATGGAGGTGTCCACGTGGTTGGTCACCAAGGGCTCAGACCAGGCTCACAGTGACAGGTCCCCGGCACAGAGGAGCCTGGCTGAGGCCAGAACTGGCCCACCAGCCTGACTCTGGGGGCCCAAGGCACTCACCTCACGCCCAGCTTCTCTGCCAGCTGGCCTGTGGGCCGTACTACGATCTCAAACAAGGAGGGGATCTTCTTGTTGTACATGTCCTGCTGCTGCTGCAGCTGCTGCGGGGACAGTGGCTCATGCACTGGCATAGGCATCTGGGGGGGCCCAGGGGGTGGGGGCGGAGGTGGGGGTGGGGGTGGGGGTCCGCCCTGCATGGGCCTGCCATTGGGAGAGGTCGGAGCCGGGGGGCCAGGGGGCCGAGGAGGGGTGGGCAGGAGGCCCACACCCGGGGGTGGTTTGGGCAGGGGGTTGATGCCCTGCTTCTTCAGTTCCTCCACTTCTTTCTCATCCTCTGCGCCCGCTTCCGCGTCGTCAGCCAACATCTGTAGGTGAGAACAAAGGGAGAGATAGGACCAGGAGGGGGCAAGGAATGCGCCTTCCAGGTGGGGAGCCAAATTTTCTGAGGAAAACCCAAAAACACAAAGACCTGCAGCCCTCCCCAACATAAAGCCAAGGAGCACAAAGCCTCTTCAGCACAAAAATCATCATCCCCCACCACTGTCACATTGGCTCTGTGACCAGCTGGCAGGGGGAGCCAGTCCTGTTTGCAGCAAAACATACAAAACCTAAAAGGTACTGGTTTTCCTCCTTTGGAATTGCATAATTCAACAGCATTAAGCAGTCATGAGGTTGTACAACTACCACCTCTACCTGGTTCCAGAACTTTCTTTTCCCATCACCCCAAAAGAAGGCCCCACACCTATTAGTAGTCATTCCCCTTCCCCCTCCTCCAGGCCCTGGCAATCACTACTCTGCTTGCCACTCTACAATCTGCTTATTCCAGACAGGTCGTATAAACAGAATCATACACTGTGTGGTCTTCTGTGATTGGCTTCTTTCACGTGGCATGCTTGCCAGGTTTATCCGTGCTGTAGCGAGTTACCTACTTGATGGCTAATAAGCCAGTGTCCTCTTTGGATTTTAAGGGGTTTCTCACTATACTCTTATAGTCAGACTCCAAATCCTTACCATGATCCACAGAGCCTGACCGCAGGGCTAGGTGTCTGGAGAGGACAGTGCCACACCTCTGTGGCTTCACTTCCTTCATGCAGCTCCAATATTGGGGTCTCTAACTCTAGATCACCTTAGAGTGACTGTCCTGGTCTTCTATGTTCACTGCTGGGATTCTATCAGCACCCTTCAAAGTAGTGCACCAGCTCTGTAGGATTTTATGCGTAGCTGTGTTCCAGTTTACTCCTGGCTCACACAACAGCTGTCAACTGTACAAGGGCAGGACTATTTTGTGCCTGGGGCCTAGCACAGAGCACGAGACAGGGTAGATGGAACTCCTGGAGCAGAATGTCTCACCAATCACGATCCAATGCAGAGAAAACACAGCAGTTTTGACTGCTTTTCTTAGGACTGCTTGCAACCTTGGTCTGTGGCTGGTGTCTGGGAAGCTGGATTTCAGGGCAGGAAGTCCCCCCAAGTATTCCCTGACTAGTAACAGGTGCTGTCTCTCAACTGTTTATACAATGTGCTTTCTGAAACACAGAAACACACCCTGGGCACTGACCAAACCTCCATCACGCATCTGCATTCAAGAACATTCCACAAGTGCTGCCATAACCTGAGGAGTTAAGCACGGCCCTCATGACTGCATGCAGCAAGGACTCTATTAAGATGGTGCCTGGTTTCTCCAGCCTTTCCCCACTGTGGCTGTATACTTGGTCCTGGGAGCCCCCCTCATTAAGTCATCGAACCTGTGCTTGGGTCATCTTAGGGACCTCAGCACAGATGCCTTAGTGCACCCTAACATGGGGCTCAGAGATGTTCCGCCTCCAGCACCTCACCCTCAGCATAACCCAAGACAACCAGCCCTGCTCCTCCACCCAGGGCGGGTGGGAGTGTGGGTGGTGGGAGCAGGGCCTTCAGGTGGGTGTCAGGTCCTTCTCGGCTTTTCTCTCTCCTTGCTGTCAGAATAGTCTACACACAGGGACAGCAGGGCCCAGGAGGAATCTGGCTCCAAGGGAGCCAGAATACTTAAGACAATCGATCAATAGAAAACATGTGTCTCTTAGAGCCCTACTGCCCCAAGGTGTGATCTGAGTGTGAACCAGCAATGCAGAGGGACCTACTGAACTGGAACCACACTTTTAACACCTGCCTAGGGTAACTCAGGACACACTGCCCAGAACCAGCAGTGTCTTTCAGCACTGCTCTCAGTGGTGAGCCAGGCAGGGGTAGACTCCATGTGCTTCACTGCCTCCACACACTGCTCACTTCCTGCCCAGTGAGCGGGCCCCTTGGCCTCTTCTGGCTCAACTATGTGTGTGCAGCTGCTGCAGATGCTTAGCACATGCCTCTCTTACTCTTTACTTCCTGTCACTCACCCTAGGGGCTGGCAAGGTGTCACCTCCTCTCACCAAGCCTCTGAATGTCAACCTGTCAGGGAGCCTCTGGGCTCCCTATACGTTCCCTCCAGTGCCTCGATCCTAGTGCTCTATCAGGATCTGCCCGATGACTGACTTCATCTTGTTACTGCATCCCCACAACCCGGGACAGTGCCCAGCAGAAGTTAGGCACTGTAGCACATGCACTGGATCAATAAGCAAGGAAAACACATGTATCTCCCCTCCTGCCTTCCCCAGACTCCTGAGAACAGTGGTTGCTTAACATCAGGACAGCAGAGGATGGAAAAGGTGAGAGGGTGGGGGGCACCTGGGGGGCACAAAGAATCAAGGCTTTGGCTAGCCTGGCTAGGCTATTTGGTGTTCCCCTGAGGGTCTCCCCTGCACAGCACCCTGCCTCCGCCTCCCCGAAGCCCCGTCCACTGTCATACCTTCAGTTACTGCCCTGCCCGCTCTGAGCAGAGGCTCCCAGACCCATCTATGTACAGAGCTGCAGGTATGAGTTTGACCCCATCACACTTCATTCCACCTGGCTTCTCCTCCTCCACCAGGAGATGACCCACAAGCTAGGTTCTTGTGAATGATGGACCCTCTATTTCCTAAACCTCAAACCAGGATCAGGGTCCCACTCCCACAGTTCCCAAGCTACTGCCTGGACCTCCCACCTGAGTGGCTTACCTCTGCCCTCCACACCCTCACCCTCTGTCTTGGACCCCTTATAGCCTCTGGCTGGGACTCTGCACCCCAGCCTCCCACCTAGTCTCTAGTTTCCCTCTCCCTCCCACCATTCTCTGCACGCTGAGAGAGCAAACATCAATCAAAAAGATGGCCACACCTCTGCACCACTAGATCCTTCTGTCAATGGCAACTTGATGCCCTCAGGTAGAAGGCAAAACCTAACAAGGTTATACCTCATTAAACAGGAACAACGTTGGCCACAACCTCCTCCCCTGCTGTGGAGGGGGCGGCAGGCTCTGGCCACTGAAAGGGCCACGCTCCCTTCGCCTCCCAAGCTCACAGCCAGAATGCCCCACTCAATCCCTCCTTGCAATGCTGCCTTTTCTACCCTAGGGTGGCTCTTTCTTCAGGTGGCCTCCTGACACCTGCTTCTGATAGCCTTCAGAGACCAGGTTTGCCTGCCGTAAACAGGATGCTTTTCTCAGTACCACCTAACAGATGGAAATACCTGGCCAACATCTCTTTCTCCATTAGACTCAAAAGCTCTGGATGGTAAGGATACTATGACTTCTTTGCTACTGTTTGCCCCCCCAGCACAGCGCTCAGCACACACTGGGCACTTAATTCACGATTAACAGAAAGAACTGGAGCTCTCACCCAGTGGTTAAGCAGTGCTGCTGCTCCCCAGTGAGTGGGCCTCCCCTCAAGCTCTTAAGAGCCCACACACAGGACTTCAGCTTCTCAGCAACTGGGGCTTCATCTCCCACCCCCTTGCAGCAAGATTCTCACATCCTACTGTCCAGCTGGAGGACACTCCCCAGTCCAGGATTTCACTTCCTTGCCCCTCCCTCAGACCCCAAACTCAGGACCCACCCAGACCAGAATCCTGTACTCCTCTCTCTTTCCCTTACTATCTCCTACCCTGGGCCACCTGTGTTGCTGCAAAAGCAGAGGCTGACTCGCATTTGAGGCCAAGGCAGTGACATGTAAAACACATTAAAACCATGCCCCCAGGGGCAGCCCCAGTGGCTCAGCAGTTTAACATGCCTTCAGCCCAGGGCCTGATCCTGGAGACAAGGGATCGAGTCCCACATTGGGCTCCCTGCATGGAGCCTGCTTCTCCCTTTGCCTGTGTCTCTGCCTTTCTTTCTCATGAATAAATAAATAAAATCTTAAAAAAAAAAACCACAGGGGATCCCTGGGTGGCGCAGCGGTTTGGCGCCTGCCTTTGGCCCAGGGCCGATCCTGGAGACCCGGGATCGAGTCCCACGTCGGGCTCCCGGTGCATAGAGCCTGCTTCTCCCTCTGCCTGTGTCTCTGCCTCTCTCTCTCTCTCTGTGTGACTATCATAAATAATAAATAAAAATTAAAAAAAAAAAAACACAAAAAAACTATGCCCCCCTAACCTGCCAAATAAAGTAAAATAAAACAACATTTCCACCAGAAAAGCTAAACCCAAACTGCAGCCCTTGCTCAGAGACACTGAGGGGCATGCCTATTTGAGACTTCCTGTGCATTCCTTCCCAGGCCTCTGGACCCATAAAGACAAGCGCTCCCAAGATCCTCATATCAGAGGACATAGCCAGGGCCCTCCTTTAACAGGATGGATCTTGACTGATGCCAAAAAGTTCCCAAAAGTCAAACCTCTCAGCGGAAAAGGACAGTCATGCCTGCAGACACGCAAAAGCACGTGAGCCAAGATTCATCAGGCCAAAGAAATCTGCTTGTATCAGTTGGCTTTTATCCTAAGTTTCTGCCCTAAACTGGAAACAATCCAAATCTTCAGTTGGTAACTAGACAAACAGACCATCCATACAACAGAGCACTTAATACTCAGCAACAAACAGCCATGAATTATTCTCAAAATGTGAATTCCAAAAGCATTACGGTAAGTGGAAAAAAATCAGATTCAGATTACGCACACACACACAGGTGTGTTTAAAAGCTATATACTGGGGATCCCTGGGTGGCGCAGCGGTTTGGCGCCTGCCTTCGGCCCAGGGAGCGATCCTGGAGACCCGGGATCGCATCCCACGTCGGGCTCCCGGTGCATGGAGCCTGCTTCTCCCTCTGCCTATGTCTCTGCCTCTCTCTCTCTCTCTGTGTGACTATCATAAATAAATAACAAAACAAAACAAAACAAAAGCTATATACTGTATAAACCTACTCACAGAACATTTTTTTTTTTTTAAAGATTTTATTCATTCATGAGACACACAGAGAGAGAGAGAGAGAGAGAGAGAGAGAGAGAAAGAGGCAGAGACACAGGCAGAGGGAGAAGCAGGCTCCATGCAGGGAGCCTGACGTGGGACTCAATCCGGGGTCTCCAGGATCACGCCCTGGGCTGAAGGCGGCGCTAAACCGCTGAGCCACCCAGGCCGCCCAGAACATTCTAAAATATGCAAACTATAGGGACAAAAACTGGGTGGTTGCCAGAGCTGGAGAATGGGGAGGCAATGACGGTATAAGAGCACAGTTTTGGGGGTGATAGAGGAGTGAATTTCCTCTATCTGGATGTAGGAGTGGCTATGTCACTGTGTTTGCCACAACTCACGGAACTTCACACTAAACAGGAAGAATTTTGCTGGATCCAAACCACACCTTGACAAAATTGACTATAAAAAAGTGAATTGTAAAAAAGAATTTAAGGGTAAAGAACCAAGGGTGCCTAGGTGGCTCAGTTGGTTAAGCTTCTGCCTTTGGCTCAGGTCATTATCTCAGGGTCCTGGGATCAAGCCCCACATTGGGCTCCCTGCTCAGTGGGGACTCTGCTTCTCCCTCTCCCTTTGCCCCTCGCCCTGCTTTCGTTCTGTGTCAAATAAATAAAATCTAAATAAATAAAGAGTGAACCAAAATGTGTGCAACTTACTATCAAATGGTTCAAGGAAAAAAGAAATGCCCACAGACATATAAAATAAAATGGGAGTGAGTGACAAGGCAAATGGGGCAAAATATTGCTAACATATGAATCTGTTTGTTTTGTCTTGTTTTATTTTATTTTTTTTAAGTTTTGTCTTGTTTAAAAGATTTTATTTATTTATTCATGAGAGACACAGAGAGAGGCATAATCTGATCCTGTGTCTCTGCCTCTCTCTCTCTGTGACTATCATAAATTAAAAAAACAAACAACAAAAAAACAAAAAACAAAAACAAACAAACAAACAAAAAAAAACATTTGTAACTGGAAGGTGAAATGTGCCATCTTGTTTTGCTTTGGGTTTTTACAAGAGCGTCTAGAGCTGGGCTGCCCAAGGTGGTGGTCAATAGCCACGTGTGGCTACTGAGGCTCAAAATGTAGGTCCAAACTGACATGGGCTCTAAGTAGAAAATAAGCACCAGATTCCAAAGACACGGTAGTGCTAACAACAACAATAAAAACGTCTTATTAAATTCTTGTTACTTGCTGAAATAATACTTTGAACACAGACATACTAGATTAAATAAGATATGTTAACCTTAATTTCATCGGTTGGTTTCTTTCTTTCTCTTTCTTTCTTTCTTCCTTTCTTTCTTTCTCTCTCTCTCTCTCTCTTTCTGATTTTATTTATTTATTCAAGAGAGACAGAGAAAGGCAGAGACATAGGCAGAGGGAGAAGCAAGCTCCCTGCAGGGAGCCCAATGTGGGACTCGATCCTGGGATTCCAGGATCACACCCTGAGCTGAAGGCAGACGCTCAACCGCTGAGCCACTGGGTGTCCCTCATCGGTTTCTTTCTACTTTTACATAGCTACTAAAAAAATTTTAATTACATACATGGCTTGGCTGTGTTCCTACTTGAAAAGCAATGGTTTAGAGCACCAAGTCTGAACTTCCAGCAGGGGGCAGGCCTCAGCCAGCTACTGTTCAACTCTCCATGTGAGAAAGGAAACAAATACTTTCCCCACTCCTTACCCTGTCAGGTCATCCCAGACTCTAGAAATCTATCAGTTATAAAACCCTATTCCTAAGGTGCTAAGTTCCCCAGAGGGCCTGGTATGAGGAGAATTTTTCCCACTGCCCTACCCCTGAGCAGGAGGTGTTCTCTTGCTCTGCTTGTGCAGGGCTTCCCCTTGACTCCTTGGGCAGCCCCAGCACCAAACAGGGCAGTCACTGATGGACTCGTGAAACTCCCTCACATACTACTTATACAATCAGTCCTTTGCATTCTCAAAAAACCAGCCAATTCCTTCAAACCTTCTGTGCACCAGAAAGTAGAAAGCCTTCATCTGAAAGGACCCGACTAGTGTTCTCTCTCACAGTTCCCTTGCATGTGTTAGGAAACCAAGGACAGGAACCTGAGGCCCCCAGAGTCCTCACAACTCCTCATGGAGAACAGATACCAGGATGAGTTTTGAACATCACCTGACTGGGGGAAAAGGCCTCACAATGTACCAGAGAGGTCGCTCCCTCCCGAAAACCTCCAATTACTCTGTCTCCTGTGTAATATAATCCCTAAGTCTTGGGAGGAAATGTCTGACATTTCCATCAAACTACAACCCATCCAAATCTCTTTTCTCCTCCTTGCTATCATGGGCTCTCTCAAAGATAGCTAACAACACAAAATATCTCTACAGACGACATTCCTTTTACTTAAGCAGTCCCCCAGTGAACATGCCCTGGCCCTAGACAAGATACAGGCATGAGGACCTCAATTCTCCCCCCAGAAAAAAATGCAGCCCCACTCCATCCCTAAAATGGCCCAGCTCCTGATCAAAGCAGGTGGGAATTCTGGTCCCCCACAGAAGCCAGGGGACGGGAGGCTGTGCCAGGTCAATGGAAGGTGTGCCCCTGGCTCCCCTGGAGGCAGCTATAGTCCCAAATTCCCCACAAATATTACCTTATCCAAGAGCTCTCTTGTCTCCTCAGTCAGGGGGTCATGGGAGAACATGCAGTCATCACCATTAATGCAGTTCCCGGTTGTATGGTACAATTTACATGGAAAATCACGTTCAGGGCAGGTTAAGGAAAAGCATCAGCCCTCCTGGAACCCACCAGAGGGCAGAATCCAACCCCTTGCGTTTTGGAGATGAAGAAACAGAGGCCCAGGGAGGTGTTAACTGACTCGCTCGCTGTTGGCAGCAGACCCACAGATGAGACCCCGGTTCCTGAGACTCCTGCTCTGGAGGGCTTCCCGCCCCACTACACCGGCTTTGGGGCCTTTGTCTCTGGATCCCCACTCAACAGGAATAATAAAGGTTAATGATTTGCCCAAGGTCACACAGCCCACTGGAAAAATCTCAGGAAGGTTAACAGACAAGGGTATGGCCAGTCTCGAGATTATGTATAAAGAAACCAGAGCACATGTGCATCCGCTCCCCCATCTGCAGGACACCACTCCGCCACAAGACGGTTCAATGAGACCAAGACACACTGAACGCATGTCACAGCGCTGGCCCAGAGAACAAAGAAGTGTGTGCAGTGCAGGTCGGCTGCTATGGGCAGTGAGGAAGGAAGAAGTGGTGAGCATTTCATCCCATCAGAGTGAGCACCAAAGGATATCGTGCATGTAGGGGCAGTTCTCGGCTCTGGCACAGAACCCAGTGATGTAAAACTTGCACAGTTCTCGCTTCTTTGGTAGCTCGATGTCGTGGCTAAAATTGCAGTGGTCTCCCTGGAAGGAAAGCAAGGAAAGGGTAAGGTGGGTGGGGGGGTGGGAGGGAACGGGAAGTCCTGTCGAAGCCCATCTGAAAGGGGAGGTACTACTCTGTCACCGCTGGAGTGCAGAGGGACCACAGTGATGAGTGCCCCACAGGAAAAGGTGGGGCTCACCGACATGGTTTCCCAGGAACCTGCAAGTTCTGACAAGACCTGTGCCCTCTTCTCTTGGGCCCTGCCTCCCTTTCCCTGTCCCCATTCCACCAGGCTCCACTCCACTGCCCCTCACCCTCAATGCTCCTTTATCACTCTCTCCCTCTCCCTCTTCTTACCTGCATGCTGTTTTTCAAGACTGGCTGCATGGAGGCCAGTATCCAGCCCCATGCTTCTTCCTTCCTAACCTAACCTCCGTTTTGTTTGGGAAGAATGTGCCCCCAGCTGAAAAAGTACATTCCCCAGCCTCTCTGGAAGTCCTGGTCAATGAAATGTAGGCCAAAGTCCCCAGGGAGGACAATGCTGACTCAAAACAAACACCCCTTCACCCATCTTTCCTCTTAGCCCGTAGACGGGAGGATACCCAGAGGCTCAGCGGCCACTATGGAACCATGAGGACAAAAGCCACATGCTCAAAGATGGTGGACATTCCTGAAGTGGAAGGAGTCTCCCCAGAGTACCAGTGACCAGGGTACCAACCTCCTTCAGAGGGACGACGTCTGAACATTTACACTATTGGAGCTCAATTTTAACATCATCCACAGTCAGACACACTCAGAACACACACCCGAGTGAACAAAATAGAGAAACCGTTCGGGATAGCTATCTCCCCTTACTCTCATGAATGGCTACTTATCTTTCTACGGATTTATTATAAGCTTCTGAAAAGAACATAAGTTGAGATTGTATAAGGAATATTTTACACACACACACACACACACACACATATATTGGTCTGAAATATTTATTTTTCTCTAAAGCCTATACTGGGGTACAATATTCCCTGAGCACATGTGCACCAGTATCTGTCCACTGCCATCGTATTTGAATAAGAAGGTGGCTGGCTGAACTCATACAGGGTTATGCCCTCAGAACTCTATGGTCATTAGCTTATCTTCTGGTACTGAATGCTGCTGTGCAATTCAAGGCTGGCCTGATTCACTCCACCTCCTCCTCTATCTGGAAATCTTAATAATTCCCTCTCCGACATCATTAAAGATCAATAACTCAACCAGGACATATTACATCTTTATATCGGTATCAATCTTAATACGTTTGAGGCCATTTGGACTGGCTGAAAATTCTGGCCCCCAAACCAAGAAAAACAAAACACCAAAAAACAAGCCACAAATGTGTTATCACACTCTGGCTCCTCAGTCTCTCTGAGAAGACAAGAGAACAGAGTCTTCCCAAGCATTTCTTGGTAGTCAGTCAATCCCACCCTTACCAGGCCATGGCCCCCAATTAGCATAGCCTGTAGAACGTTCCCAGAAGCCTGAGCATCCTCTGGGAGGTTGCTGCCCTGCTCCCACGCCCAGGTACTTTAACTGGCCCCTTACCCACGTACACCGCCCCTCCACGAAGTATTTGCAGATGACTTTGCCTTTCTTGTCAGACTGCTGGTGGGGCTTGTCATGGTCACTCCTCCGGTAGCTCCCACCACCATCCTATTAGGAACACAGTGTGTGAGCATAAAGGGCAAGGAGAAGGAGGGGTTGGGGAGGGGGTGATGGAGACTGGCAGACAGGTTCTGAGGGACTGTAACAGAAGGTGGCCACTGAGGATGAACATTCCCTCGACAGAAGAATCTTCACGTAGCAAGAGTAGTGGCCAGCACGTTACCACCAGCACCAAGGCCACGTGGGGTCTTAGCCCCATGGTATGGAGTGCTGGCGCTCACACAGGAAAAGCTCTGGCACATGGAGTTGCTGGCAACTGAAGAGTACCACATAACCATACAGAACACATTCTCCTCCTAAAGGCAATATGCGCGTCTTCTGTCAAACTCTCCAGGCTACCTGGATGAGTCACCTGGAACCTTCCCCACCTCATAGACTCAGGTGCTATAGAGATGTGGTTTCAAAAACAGAGGGTCTCACCAGCAGCCCAGCCCCCCACCCCCAGAGATGTTTAGTGCTCAACGGCCCCACAGAGAACAGCTAATGAAAGCTGGACAGCATTGGCTAGAGGCCAACTCATTTGAGAAAAAAAAATCCAGGAAGGAGGCCTTGGCCAAACCTATCAAATCCAAATGAAGAGTCAACTCACGCCCATGTCCTCGTCATAGAAGTCTTCATCATCGTTCATTCCGCCCTTGTTCATCCCTCCTCGGCTGCCACCTCGACCACGACCCCGGCCCATCCCTTTCCCTCGACCTCGGGAACCCCGACCACGGCCTCGACTTAACCCTGCAGAGAAATGGCATTCACCTGCTGTTTCTCCCCAGGATCCAAACCCAGCAGCTGCCCAAAGGAGCCCCACCGACCCGTCACCTCCAGGGCCCTCTGCCCACCTCGTCCTCGGCCATCCTTGGACCGGCGGTACTGGTTCAGCTCCTTGGAGTATTCGTCATAATCCTCATCTCCCATTGGTTCCTCACTTTCTCCATACTGGGATTCCAGAAAAGAGGAGAAAAGGCGAGTGTCACGTGGGGAACGATGAACACTGTCCCTAACTGTACTTTCTGCCCCTGTCTTTTTGTTTATGCAGGTCAACATGAGACTCAGAAGGGCCAGTGAACAACTCAGGGTGACCTGCCTGTGCCCTCTCTTCACAGACCACAGCCAAAACTGGGAGGGGGAGGGGGAGGTGGGGGGTGGTTCTAATCCTCTCCCTCAAGCTCTTCACTCCTACAACTCCCAATTCCGGGGGCAAATCCAACAGGGAGCCTCCTACACAATGGACAGCTGTGTGGTTGTAACAAAGAGCAGACTCACTGCATACTGGCATAGAAAGGTCTTGGGCGGGGACAGAGCAATCAATGTGGAAGCTGTGTGTGTGTGCAGGGGGGCATGAATAAATAAGCACCTGACTGTAAAGACCTAAAACTTCTTTTTTAGGATTTTATTTATTTGAGAGAGAAGAGAGGGATAAATAGGCTCCCCCGCTGAGCAGGGAGACCAAAATAGGGCTTGGTCCCAGGATCTCAAGACCATGACTTGAGTTGAAGGCAGATGCTTAACCAACTGAGCCACCCAGGTGCCCCTAGGCCTAAAACTTTTTCTAGGAGACACTCAGGAAACTTGTCTTTGGAGATGGGAATGAAGTTGCTGGGGGTAGAAGGGGAGGGAGATGTTTTCACAGCTTTGGCACTTTTTCAATTTTGAACTGCATGAAGGTTTCCTCTATTTCAAAATAAGAAATGAATGTTGAGACACAGCCCTGCTGTCCAACACCCTCCCTTCCACTGTGGTCTGTATAGGCAGCTCCCAAAAAGTGCCCATCAACCTCCCATGTTCCCTGCCGCCACTCCTCCGGGGCTGGAGAAGAGCTTACTTCCATTTCTTCCTCATAGAAGTCTTCTTCATCCTCGGGGTGGTCTCCCACGGAGCCTCTGCCCCTTCCGCGGCTGCCTCTGCCCATGCCTCGGCCTCGAGACCCTCCACGACTGCCTCGACCCCGGTAGCCTCTGCCACGGCCTCGGCTGCCTGCAGGGTAATTCAGACGGTAAGTGCCCCGAGTGGGAGATCTCATCAGCAAGAGAGACGTGAGCCCATTTTCTGTCCCTGATGTCAGTCATGTCCTCTTCCTCCTCCTCAAGCCTTCTTAGCAGCTCCAGGTAGCTTGTCCCATCGCCCCTACATGCCCTCGCTAGTGGTCCTCAGGGGATCCCTGGATGGCGCAGCGGTTTGGTGCCTGCCTTTGGCCCAGGGCGCGATCCTGGAGACCCGGGATCGAGTCCCACGTCGGGCTCCCGGTGCATGGAGCCCGCTTCTCCCTCTGCCTGTGTCTCTGCCTGTGTCTCTGCCTCTCTCTCTCTGTGTGACTATCATAAATAAATTAAAAAAAAAAAAAAAAAAAAAAAAAAACTAGTGGTCCTCAGGCCTCAGCATTCTGGATGCTCACTGGCTATACTGCCACAGGGGCACCTGGCCACTGTAGGTGCACTCAAATGTCCAATACAGGGACTACTAGCCACACATGGCTATGGAGTCCCCGGAACATGACCAGACTAAGAGATGCTGGAGGATGAACCACCACTGGATTTACAGGACTCAGATTAAAAAAAAAAGTTAGAGAATATAAAACACTACATTTGTCTGTCTGGATAATGTGTTAAAATTAAGATTCTGAATGTGTTAGATACATAAAATATACTGTTAAAATTAATGTTTCCTTTTACTCATTAAAAAAAAATTATTTATTTATTCATGAGAGAGACAGAGAGAGAGAGGCAGAGACATAGACAGAGGGAGGAGCAGGCTCCATGCAGGTAGCCCGATGTGGGATTTGATCCCAGGATCTCGGGATCACAACCTGAGTCAAAGACAGAAGATGCTCAACCACTGAGCCATCCAGGCATCCCCCCTTTTGCTTTTTTAACATGACTACTAGAAAATTCTAAATTATGCGGTGACTTGTATTAAATTTCTATTGGTCTCGTGGTCTAGAATTTCCCCCAAAGAGCACGGCTCATCCAAGGAGGTGTCCAAGAACAAATTCCGAAGAAAGACTAAATGAAAGGCCACTCAAACAATAAGCTGTGCCTTTGGCAAGGCCAAGAACCGCTGAGCTAGAAGATCCCCAGAGCCCTACCCCCTTGTAAGTTGCAAAACTTTGCTGGCAGGAGATGGTTCTAAGAGGCCAGGTCTCTGGTGCTCCACCCTCCCCCACCATCCTCCTAACTGCCACAGGTTTAGGGTTCAGAGGTGTGGCAGTCCCACCTTGTCAGGTGATGGGAGCTGGGAGGATGGGGGGAGGGAGCTGGGGCAGCCAGCTGTCAGTGACCCTGGCCTAGATCAGATGGAAGCTGTCCCTTCTCTCTTGTCTGCAGCTGACCAGGAAGTGAATGAAGAAAACAGCCTTGGGCCACGTGGGCTTCTCCCCTGCACCTCCCAACCAGCCTGGCTCCATCCCCAGCTCAGCCTGAGCACTGAGGCTCTTCCAAGATGGCTCACTCCACCGCCCCTGGAGTCCCTTGCCCTGTAGGTACAGCTCCAGCCCTTCTCCTCCTCCTGGAGCTCCAAAACGAACGACTCCCATAACTCCCAATTCTTCCACACGCGAGGCTCCGCAGCCCCAACCCACAGGTTGGTCCCACTCCACAGTATCGCCCCAGCCCCTGGTCTGCCCCCATGACCCCACACCCTGCAGGGGCAGCAGGGCCTCACCTCGGCCCCGGCTGCTGCCCTCCTTGGCACGCCGGTACTGGTTCAGCTCTTTGGTGAAGTCGTCATAGTCCTCCTTGCCCATGTCCTCCTCCTCATCACCCTCATACTCGCCGTACTGCTCATTCTCATAGTCTTCGTACATGCCATAGCCTTTGCTGTCCATCTTGGAATAGGCCTTCTTGGGCAGAGATGTGGTGTGCGAAGGGGCATACTGCTGGTGGGACTGACAGGGAGAGGGGGGTGAGCCGGCCCCAGGGCCCTGAGTCCGGATCACCAAGGGCCCCACTGCTCCTGAAACTGACACAGCAGTCTGGGTGTCTCTGCCACCCAGGGGACAAGATGCCAGCCCTGGCTATTTGGGGGACTAGTTCCAACGTGAGGGAGAGCTGGGCGGTGGGCCCAGATGTTTCCATGCTTCAGAAAATGCCATGGCTTGAAAGAAAATTGAGACACACAGACCCCGGGATTCCTGAAGAACTGGGGAGGGAAGAGAAGGGGCTAATTCCCAGGGATATGCAGCAATCTCCTTTGGGGAGGAGGCCTAGTAGGCAACAGAGGCTTTTTTTTTTTTTTTCTTTTTCTTTTTTTTTTTTTAGTAATCTCTAGGCCTGGACATGGGACTCTAACTTAACCCTGAGATCTGAGACCCCTGCTCAGCAGAGAGCCTGCTTCCCCCTCTGCCCCTCCCCCACCTTGCTTGCTTGTATGCTCCTGTGCTCTCTCCACTCTGATAAATAAAATCTTTTTTTTTTTTTTTTTTTTTAAGATTTTATTTATTTATTCATGAGAGACACAGAGAAAGAAAGAGGCAGAGACACAAGCAGAGGGAGGAACAGGCTTCATGCAGGAAGCCTGACATGGGACTTGATCCCGGGTCTCCAGGATCACGACCTGGACTGAAGGTGATGCTAAACTGCTGAGCCACCCGGGCTGCCCTGATAAATAAAATCTTAAAACAAACAAACCCTGAACCAGCCAGGCCCTCCAAGAGGGGTGCTCCTTGGTCAAAATTTTCTTGGGGCCTTGGAATTCAATTAATGACCTACTTGGCAACCAAACTAGAAAATCATTTTGAATGATGCTTTCCAGAGCATGCTAGTGTCAAGAGATACTAGATGAAGTTAGATACACACACACACACACACACACACACACAGGCACCAAAATGGCCTTCAGTAGGTAAATGGATAAACAAACTGTGGTCCATTCAGACAATGGAGTATTATTCAGCAGTTAAAAGAATTGAGCCAATGAGCCATAGGGCTAAGAAAAGACAAGGAAACCACAAACATATACTGTTATGTAAAAAAAAAAAAAACTGGTCTGAAAAAAATTATACACTGTAAGGAATCCAACTATCTGACATCCTGGAAAAGGCAAAAATGCAGAGACAGAAAAAGGCTTCTGGCTTCCAAAGGCTCAGGAAGGAGAGCGGAGGTAAAGCATAGGGGATTTTTAGGAAATTGAAACTCTTTTATATGATAGTATATGGTGAATGCATAACATTAAGCTTTAGTCAAAGACAAAGAATCATAAAACACAAAGTGGAGAGCTTAATGTAAACCACAGGCTCCAATTCACAAAAACACATCAAGATTGGTTCATAGGGCCTGCCTTTTGCTCAGGGCATGATCCTGGAGTCATGGGATCGAGTTCCATATCAGGATCCCTACACAGAGCCTGTTTCTCCCTGCCTATGTCTCTGCCTCTCTCTCTCTTTCATGAACAAATAAATAAAATCTTTAAAAATGATTGGCTCATGGAGGTGCCTGGGTGGCTCATTCTTAAGCATCTGTCTTTGGCTCCGGTCATGATCCCTGGGTCCTGGGATCAAACCCCACATTTGGCTCCCTTCTCGGGAGGAAGTCTGCTCTTCCCTCTGCCAGTCTCTCCCCTCAACTCATGGTTTCTCTTCCTCTCAAATAAATAAATAGAATCTTAAAAAAAAAAAAAATGGTTCATCAATTACAACAGAAGTATCACACTTACATACACTGTTATAGCAAAAACTACTCAATTTTCTTTTCTTTTTTTTTTTTAAGATTTTATTTATTTATTCATGAGAGACACACAGAGAGACACAGAGAGAGGCAGAGACAGAGGCAGAGGGAGAAGCAGGCTCCATGCAGGGAGCCCGATGTGGGACTCGATCCCGGGTTTCCAGGATCACGCCCTGGGCCAAAGGCAGCACTAAACTGCCCAGCCACTCGGGCTGCCCCTCAATTTTCTATAAACTTAAAACTGCTCTTGGGGCACATGGGTGGTTCAATCGGTTAAGCATCTGACCCTTAGTCTCAGCTCAGGTCATGGTCTCAGGGTTGTGGGATCAATCCCTACATCAGGCTCCACGCTCAGCAGGGAGTCTGCATGGGACTCTCTCTCCCTTTCCCCCACGCATTCTTTCTCAATGATAAATAGAAAAACCTAGAAAAACAAAAACAAAACCTAAAATGCTTTAAAAAAGTCTATTACTTTTAAAAAATACGAACTGATTAAAAAAAAAGATCATAGATATATAGTCACAGGTGACTACATTAGCAGATCTTAAAACACCTCAACCCTGCAGGGCGCCTGGCTGGCTCAGTCAGTGGCATGGCACATGCAACTCTTAATCTCAGGATTATGAGTTCAAGCCCTATGCTGGGTGTAGAGATGATTTAAAAATAAAAACTTGGGATCCCTGGGTGGCGCTGCGGTTTAGCGCCTGCCTTTGGCCCAGGGCGCCATCCTGGAGATCCGGGATCGAATCCCACGTCGGGCTCCCGGTGCATGGAGCCTGCTTCTCCCTCTGCCTGTGTCTCTGCCTCTCTCTCTCTCTTTGTGTGACTATCATAAATAAATAAAAATTTAAAAAAAATAAAAAATAAAATAAATAAAATAAATAAATAAATAAATAAAAATAAAAACTTAAAAAAAAAAAAGCCTCAAACCCTAGTTATCAATAGAAGCTGCAGTGTGCCCTGCATTACTTATCAAGATCAGGTTTAGATTTTTTTAAGATTTTATTTATTTATTCATGAGACAGAGAGAGAGAGAGAGAGAGAGAGAGAGGCACGCAGAGACACAGGCAGAGGAAGAAGCAGGCTCCATACAGGGAGCCTGATGTACGACTAGATCCCAGGACTCCAGGATCATGCCCTGGGCTGAAGACAGGTACTAAACCACTGAGCCACCCAAGGATCCCCCTAAGTCAGGTTTTTTAATTTAATTTAATTTAATTTAATTTAATTTAATTTAATTTAATTTATTTATTTATGATAGACACACAGACAGAGAGGCAGAGACACAGGCAGAGGGAGAAGCAGGCTCCATGCCGGGAGCCCAACGTGGGACTCGATCCCGGGACTCCAGGATCGCGCCCTGGACCAAAGGCAGGCACCAAACTGCTGAGCCACCCAGGGATCCCCTAGGTCAGATTTTTTTTGTTGTTGTTTTCTTTTTTAAAGATTTTTATTTATTTATTCATGAGAGACATGCAGAGAGAGACACAGGCAGAGACACAGGCAGAGGGAGAAGCAGGCTCCATGCAAGGAGCCGGATGTGGGACCCGATCCCAGGTCTCCAGAATCACACCCTGGGCTACAGGTGGCGCTAAACCGCTGCGCCACTGGGGCTGCCACCTAGGTCAGGTTTAAAGTCTGAATCCCCACTAGCAGATCAACATCAACTGTAATATTGTACAATAAATTATCCATTGGGCTGGATGATGTGGAGTCACAGGATACTTGGGGTATTTTTTAGAGCTACTATAGCTTTATTATTATATTTTTTAAAATTTTATTTATTTATTAATGAGACACACACACAGAGAAAGAGAGAGGCAGAGACACAGGCAGAGGGAGAAGCAGGCTCCATGCAGGGAGTCTGATGTGGGACTGGATCCCAGGTCTCCAGGATCAGGCCCTGAGCTGAAGGCGGCGCTATACCGCTGAGCCACCCGGGCTGCCCAGCTACTATAGCTTTAAAAGCACTTTTTATCTAACCTTGAAAATCCATGTTGATTTTTCTTACAGGTTTTGCTGGGGGGTGAGGGGGACAGCATACAAACGAAATAATTTAAATGCACATCTAAGTTCAGTGTTATGATAGGATGAACATTTGACTTCTGACTTCGCAGCACTTGAGATCATTTATTCCCGTAAAACCATTTCATTCCCTAGCCAATTCTCCACAAATGGTTGTTTCTGAACAGTGGCAGCCAGCCAGCTGTGACAGGGATAAATTAGGAGCTTTCTTGGAGATGGGGACATCCGGAGTCTTGCCCAGGGCATGGGAAGAAGAGTGAAGTCTTAAGAGCATGGCCAATGGCTCGAACCCCAACTCCTGCACTACAGGGCTACAACCTGGCTGGTTTCCCAGGTCTGTTTCCTACCCTATAACATGGGGAAAAAACAAAACAGGATCTCATCTTGCAGGCTGAAAAATCCACATGAAGTGCCATGCAAGAGTTCCCAGCACACGACAAGTGCTCAGCAAACACGGACCATTTATCCATGCCTGTCCTCCGTCCCCGCTCCCAGCATCATGGGGGCCCCTGAAGAGCAAGTACTCACAGGCGCGTATGGGGGGCTATACTCCCGGTACTTGCGGTGCCCCTTCTCGCTGGGACTGAAATCTGAGTCATCGGAGAAGTCCGAGAAGTCATCGCTGGAAGAAGCATGGCGCTGCAGGGACAGGGGAAGTGGACTTAGTCACTGTGCTGCAGGCGGGCCTCTCTCTGGCAGAGTCGGCTCAGGGACAGACACTACTAGAATGTGCCAGAAGGGCTCTGAGCTCTCCTTGAAGCACCTCGCCTAGGGGCGTTTAGCGGCAATGGAGCATGAACAATGGAGCATGAACTACCGACTCTTTAAGAGAAAAAAATAACGCTCTTTATCCAATTTGGGGAAGGAATAAACAACACTATTAAGAGTGCCCTCCGGTCTATGAGACAAGCTTGGGCCCTGAGGCTCTGAGCTAGGCCTGGTGCCAGGCAGCCCAGTCCCAGCACACCTTCTCCGACCTACTTTGTGCTTGGATTTCCTCCTCTTCTTCGATCTCCTCTTCTCCTTCTCCCGCTCTTTCTTCCGCTTTCGCTTCAGTCTCCTGTGAGACTTCTCCTCGTCCGAGTCGCTATGGTGCTTTTCCCCCTTCTCCTTCCGGCTCCTCTCGGGCCCTCCAGAGGTGTCCTGGGTCTCCTCGGCCCCATCATCTTCCAGTTCACCTTCTTCCAACTCACCATCCTCCCTATAAACCAACCCCAAAGCCAAAGTGAACCTGCGGTGTGAGAGGAACCATCTGAGGGCTCTCGGCTGGCCAGGGCTGATAGGAACAGAGAGCCCAAGTGCTGTAAGTAAGGCCTTCCCTGGGAGGATGTGGGAGCCACTGCCTCATGTCTCACCCCTATCCTCCCCTCAAAGGGACTGTGTGGCCTGCTTTCATGTAAGCGGGATGGGGGCAGTGGGTTGGGGTCCCGCAACGCTGGATTTTAAAGGTCCTGCCACTGATATTGGGATGACTCTAGGCCAGGACTTTTCAAAGTGCTCCAGAGGACTAGAGTTCTAAGAAGAAAAGTGGTAAGGCTCTGTGGCCAAATGATGTGAGGAAGTTTCCATCCTGGGGCTTCACAGTGCTCAATGCTCTAACGGAAGTTCCTGTAAGTCTTACCATCAAAAAACCTGTACAACCCCGTGTTAGAGCATTTCCAAAGCTTACTTGGCCACAGAGGCTGCTTGTCTCGAGGAAACATGGACTAGCGTTCACCCCAGAATGCACCAGTGCACAGTGGCCAGAGGTCACAGGCGTGGCTGCAGCCCTACGGATGAGTCCTGTGAGCTGAGGGTGAGGGTTGTGGGCAGTGGAGCCGGGGCCATGGCTCTGAACCAGGGAGTGGTCCCCCAGACTCCTGGGCCCTATCCACGGTCAGGCCTGGACTGGGCTAGAGGATAGCACATATTTACCAAAGCCCCAAAAAGAAGAGCTAGTGATAAGCTCTGGTCTCCAGGTTTCAAGGCCTGACCTACACCCTCAACTGCATAGCTCTGGGCTGGGGAGTCGGGGAGCAACCGAGCAGCTAGGGAAGGGGTAAGGGAAGGGTCTCAGGTTCCAGAGCCCTCCTAAGGCCCTCTCCTAACAGCTGCGAGAGTGCCCACAGAATGGATCCTCCCCACCCCACTGCTCTGAGCTTGGGTATCCCTTCTGGTTATCACTTCCCTCACATCACCCCCATCCCCAGTACTTTAAAAAATAAAAGCACTCTCCAGACATGACCAATACTGCCAACAGGACATTCTAAATACCTATATATCTCCAGGGTGGGGTAGAAGTGAGGGGATAAACAGGATTAAGAAGGAAAGCAACTGGAAAAAGAATCCAGTTTTTACCACCCACAGACACAGTTCTCACAAGTACAGGAATTGGTTTAAAAAAAATAAAGTGTTCAAATCTTGAAAAAGCTCCGAGAGTTCCTCATGCATGACCATGGAAGAGTATGTGAGACAATGTAAAAAGTTCCTTCCTTCTCTATTAACTAGGACCCTAAATGAGACCGAAGAAAACAGAAACAGTGGTGTAATGAACCCAGGACCAAAAAGGCTAACCACAAAGGGAATTAATTCAGGCAGAAAAGATCTCGCTGCTCAGGCGGGACCGGGGTCAGTGTGAGAACAAGCTCACTAGGAGAGCGGGCCCCAGAGCCTCCACAGGTTCTACCAGACAAACACACTGGTGATTCTCCCAGAGTCCGTCATGCCCTGTCGCTCATGCCACCCCCTTTTGTCCACCCCCGGGGTGGTGCTGCTCCCCAGATGTCAAGGATGCTGGCAAGAGGAGCCTCTTTTAACCCTAATTCCAATTCAATGGGGTCAGGTTAGCTTAAAACCCTAGTGGCCCCAAGCCCACAGATACCCCAGCAGAGGTCAAGAGCAGCTCTCACATACACAAGGCAGGACACAATATTTGTTCTGATGTTTCAAAGGCATCATCAGGGAGATGACCGATGGGCGCCTCAATTGGTGCCTTGTGTGGCTTCCTTGCAAACTGCCAGGTTGGGGTGGGGGAGGTGGTCAGCCCCACAGGAAGATACAGAGTAAAGCTGGGAGGAGCCTGCATTCCTGACAAGTGAGGCACCTTCCGCACCAGCTTGGGTGTGGCACCAGCTTGGGTGTGGCACCAGCTTGGGTGTGGCCACAGGACAGGGTGTGGGACGACAGGGTGTGGGACGGAGCTGCCTGGGCTGGAGTGGCCTTGCCCACAGTAAAAGTACCACCCAACTGGGGAAACTGGTTTTGGCAAGCTCACCAACCAGAGGGAGTGGCTGTTACAGGGCAGCATGGCTGAAGTTGAGGACTGCGGTGGCAGGCGGTCAGGGGGTGGGGGTGGCGTTGGGGGTGTGTGGGGCCACTGGGGGGGGTGGTTACTGGAGAGCAAACCTGATGTGCATCCCTGCTGGGAACACCTGCAGGCAGGCCAGGTCACCACACCTCAAGAGAAACACAGGGAGAGGCAGCCAGACCATATAGACAGACATTATGGAGCTGAGGAAGGCCCTAAGACAGAGGCTAGCCTTCCATGAAGAAAAGCTAAAAAGAGCGGCACTCTTGACAATAGTCTGGAAAGGAAAAAGCTCAGAGGGACATGATGAAAATTACTCAGAAGCCCAGGGCAGGCAGACAATAACTGCCTGGGCTCCCAGAAGCCCTGATTAAAGAAAGTAAGGCTCCCATAGGGAGAGACCCTCCTGAAATCAGGAAAAGCCTGTCAGAGGAGAAGGGACATCCAAGACCTCTTCAACCCTCTTGTTTCAGACAGGAGGTCTTCTAAGGGAGAGGAGGTAAAAGGACTCATCAAGAGCCAACAGTCCAGACATTCTCTCACCTCTGCTCACTCCAGGGCAAGGACACTAGGATAGGGCAGAAAAAGGTCTTGCCCAAGGTCAGCAGAGGCCACCATCACTGTCCTGCTGCCCCATGCCATCCTGTCTGAAAGAGCCAGCCATTCTACATCTAATACCTGGGGGCAACTCCAAAGCCTTAACCGTCAGCAAGAATGATTCCAGAAGAAAGCATTTTCATTCCAAAGGATTTCCCAAAGCAGGGGTGGAGAGCATTCAAATCCACCCTACAGAGATGTTCAGCCAAAGAGGAATTCTCTGCATTATCTTATTAACACCTTCAGGATATCTGGGCTCAGCAAGAATCAACCATGCAAAAAAAAAAAAAAAAAGAATCTACCATGCAGGGATGCCTGGGTGGCTCATTGGTTGAATGTCTGCCTTATGGCTCAGGTCGTGATCCTGGGATCAAGTCCTGCATCAGGCTCCCCCCGCAGGGAGCCTCTTTCTCTTGCCCCTATCCTATGCCTATGACTCTATGAATAAATAAAATCTTTAAAAAAAAGAAAATAAAAAAGAATCTACCAAGCAACTTTTTTACAGAACAGGTCATGAATACTTAGGAACTTTGTTTCCTGAGGGATCTGGAAGAAACTGACAAACAGAAACAAATAGCTGGTGACTGATGAAGGGGAACAGGAGACCAGAGAGGACACAGATGGTGACACCCTAGTGACCACTGTGCATTCTCAGTGTTACCTGGCTGTGCAGTACTCTCAAACTTCTCAGAGCCCTAGGCTAACCTCTGGTCACCTGGGGGCGGGGGGGGGGGGGGGGGGGGGGGGGGAGGAGTGCCCCTCTGCCCACACAGGAAGTTCCCAGCTAAGTGTCCTGCACAAATACAGGGTCTATTTTCCTTGGGGGGCGGGGGAAACAACAAGAAAACCAAGCCACCTGGGACAGGGGCAGAAATCCTGGGGACCACTGACACGCCAGCACAAAAGCAGTCTCGCAATCGGCAGCTGGGCTTCAGTGGTGTCACTTCACAGACTGCCAGCAAAACCCATGTCAGAGTGGGATTAAATACCGAGGAAGCGCGCCTAATAGACTGTGACATAATCCCTCAAGAAAAGTGGGGGAAGCCCCATAGTGCTAATCATTTCAATCCAGACCTGCCAAGCCCTCTTGAGACCAGCACGCAAGAGAAACCCTGCAGCGTCAGCCAGAGCAGGCAAGATCTTACTCCCAGAGCCTGGACTGGCAACATCCCAGGATGGCTGCACTGGGGTCAGCCTGCCAGAGCCATTAGGGACGGGAAACCAACCAAGCTGGGGGACGGCCTTGGAACTGGCCCCTGGGAGGGAATGGGCAGAGGCCAATGACTTGCAGAGGGTCAAATCTGTCTTGTGCCTCCTAGACTCAGCTTCCAGGGCACTGAAATTTCCATTCACAGAACTGGCGACACCCAACTCCTCCTCTCAGGTCAAAGAATAGATCTGGATGCCCCTTCTATGGGCTGCCTATTTGGCCACTCTGCAGGGCACAGGAGAATGCTGAATTCATCACACACCAGGGGCTTGGCAGACACAGCACTCGGCAAAGAAATCTCATGATTCCAAAGTAGGCTAGCCCCACCCACCAGCCTACAGATTTGGGTGTGTGGCTTCTTCCTGCAGGCCACGTTAACAGCCAGCTCTGCTGCTTCCTAACTGTGCTCTTGGGTTACCTTAGCCTTGGTTTTCTCATCTGTGAAATGGGATCACTGTAGCACCCATGAGGGTTGTTATGGTTAAATGAGATAATAAGGATAAAGCCTTTGACAGGAGGAAAGCATCAAGAACCAGATAAAAAGCAGCTACTGGTTTTAAGAACCAATTACCAGGGATCCCTGGGTGGCGCAGCGGTTTGGCGCCTGCCTTTGGCCCAGGGCGCGATCCTGGAGACCCAGGATTGAATCCCGCATCAGGCTCCCGGTGCATGGAGCCTGCTTCTCCCTCTGCCTCTGTCTTTGCCTCTCTCTCTCTGTGACTATCATAAATAATTAAACAAAAAAAAAAAAAAAAAAAAAAGAACCAATTACCACCAGCATGCCCCTGCATGGATAAGCCTAAACTGGCCCAGATGCTTAATGGAATGCATTTTCTCTATGGAGAAGCTATGGCCAACTCCCCTTGGGGGCCACAGCTAACTGCTGGTCAACTTAGTTCCTAGCTTCACTTAGCCCTAACTGTGCATGCACCGACCTCTCCCCACAAATCCTGCTGCTGAAACTGACAAACCAACACCTCCCCTTCCTCAGCTCTAACTTAGGTGGTAAAAGAAAGTAATCGAGTCACTGACCAGGAAGGAAAAGCACAGGGAGTGCTGTACCCCAGGAAGAATGGACAAAGGCCACTTAAAAAAATGAAGCTTTCCAACATGGAAATTCTCCAGACAAGAGATCTGGATGGAAGCTGAAAGGGACCCTGGGTTTGTGGATCAATCTGGTTTACAAAAAAAGGGGGGGGGAGGCGCAAAATAAAAAAGGGAGAGAGAGAAGAGAGAGAAAAAAAAGAGGGAAACTCATGGGAGCAGTGGCTGTTACCTGAAGATCATGAGAGCCCTTGACAAGAGGCGGCTAGGTTAATGTGAAGGTCAGGGTTATGATCATTAACTGCCCAAGCGCTCAACAAATTGCCTGGGTAGGCTCTGAATGACCCATTAACTAGGGACAAAATTACAAATATTACAAAGAGGCTCTGCCTCTTCAAATGTTTAAAGACAGGCCTAAACACAGAAGTCCCCAAATCCGACCCAGTGGGGCAGTTGTCTACTAAGACGAAAGGCACAGAGCCTTTCCCTCCACTGAGGTGGAGCAGCCCCAGGGGGTGGGGAGGAACCTCACTGAGGGATTTTCAGAGGCAGGAAATTCTTGAAATAAGCCTCTGGGTCTTGCACATGTTTTTCAATGTCCTTACTACCTAGGTTCATCGACCAGAAATCAAGAGCAAATGAGCTCTGTGTCTCCTTTCCCTCAACATTCTCAGGTAGGGGCACAAGACAGTGACATCACACCATTTCCATGGTAACATGACCATGTCACAGACACATCCCCATCTGAGCAGCTAAGCATAAACCAACCAGGGAAGAAGGGAAGCCCAGAGACCACCAGTACCCTGAACCCCTCACTTCAACGTAAGCATAAGAGCCTGCCCGGTGCTGGGACCCGGACATGGACACACCTACTGCCAGAAGACAGTATGAGCCGTAACGGAGAAATCTGAACCTGGACTGGGTATTTCAGATATGAAGTAACTAACTACTGTTAGTTTTGTTAAGACAGAATCATAACTTTGTGGTTCTATTTTTTAAAAATACTTTTAAGCTAGAAACATGTACTGAAGAGTTTGCAGGGGAGATAAAGTGAAATCTAGGATCTGCTTTTAAAATATGCAAGGCTGGGATCCCTGGGTGGGGCAGCGGTTTGGCGCCTGCCTTTGGCCCAGGGCGCGATCCTGGAGACCCGGGATCGAATCCCACGTCGGGCTCTCAGAGACAGAGAGAGAGAGAGAGGCAGAGACATAGGCAGAGGGAGAAGCAGGCTCCATGCACCGGGAGCCCGACGTGGGATTCGATCCCGGGTCTCCAGGATCGCGCCCTGGGCCAAAGGCAGGCGCCAAACCGCTGCCCCACCCAGGGATCCCAAAAAAAAAAGGATTTAAAATATGCAAGGCAAAAAATAAATAAAATATAAAATAAAATAAAATAAAATAAAATAAAATAAAATAAATAAAATAAGCAAGGCAGATGGGGGATGTAGGGAGATGACCCAAAATTGGCAAAATGGACATAACTGTTCCAACTGGGTAGATGATGGCTTCTCTCCTCTGCTGAAAATGCTAGAAAATTTCCATTAAATTTGACAGTAAGTAAGAAAGAAAGAAAAAAACAGAAGAAAGAAAGGCAGGCAGGCAGGCCAGCCTGAGTGGGGACAACCTCAGCAAAGTAGACAGCTAGAGTCTGGGGTCGGGAGTGGGATAGGGCAAGGTTCAATCACCTCATCAAGTCCTTACCTCTCCGCCCTGATTTCTTCAATGACAAAACCTGCCTGGAAACCTCAGGGTCATATATACAAAAGCAGAAGACAGTATTCATGATAAACATTCTGGGGACACCTGGGTGGCTCAGTGGTTGGGTGTCTGCCTTCAGCCTAGGGCGTGATCCTGGAGTCCCGGGATAGAGTGCCACATCGGGCTCCCTGCATGGAACCTGCTTCTCTCTCTGCCTATGTCTCTGCCTATCTCTGTGTCTCTCATGAATAAATAAATAAAATCTTAAAAAAAAAAAAAAAGATAAGTATTCTGTATTAGCAACCTCCGTGCCAGGTACCATACTACTAATGAGTTCACTTCTGCTTGTCTCACACTGAAGCACAGTAACAAATCTACATTGGTCCTGGATCCTTGGCCGCCTGTCTTATGGACAGGCTGAGAAAAGAGAAGAAATCTGCCTATAGGGGTACCTGGGTGGCTCAGTAGTTGAGCATCTACTTTTGGCTCAGGTTATGATCCCAGGGTCCTGCGATTAAGTCCAACCAGGCTCCTTGAGCATGCTTCTCCCTCTGCCTATGTCTCTGCCTCTCTCATAGGAAAGGAAAAGAAAAAGGAAAAGGAAAGGAAAAAGGAAGGAAAGGAAAGGAAAGGAAAGGAAAGGAAAGGAAAGGAAAGGAAAGGAAAGGAAAGGAGAAAGCAAAGAGAAAAGGAAAGGAAAGGAGAAAGGAAAGAGGAAAAGAAAGGAATGGAAAGGAAAACTGCCTTATAGGGTCACAGCAGGAAGAAGCAAAAGTGAAACAAGTCCTGGACACTCTTGACTCCAGGCCCAACTCTTAACCTCTACCCTTGAGATATTTAGAAATTATCTGGAAGAGAATAATTAACTCAACAGGCCAAAAAACAAAATGCCTGCCCTGAAATTTGTAACTGGGCTGGCAAAAATAAAATAGAGGCACAGAAAGCAAACTAAATGCAATATCTCAAGAAAGGCTAAAGTGAGGTATTAACACATTGGGTGAGGTCCTTAACACTCTTGTGCCCTGGGTTTCAACTGTGAAGTGAAGACAGCAACAGAACCTCTGGGAGGGATGGAATTCACAGGGGAAGGATTTCCTGAGACCATGTAAATCAAGAGCTTAGCACTACGCTGGCCCAGAATAGCCCTTAGGAGGAGAAATGAACTTCATGCAAAGACACAAGGCCAATACAGTTCTTCTAACACTGAATAAAGGGAACTGAGACGTTCAAAACTCTGACCAAACATCTTTGGATAGTTCAAGGAATAAGAGAGGCACACAAAGGTCCAAGGAATCCTAGCGAAAACCCAAGTAAAGAGTCTTCTCCCCAGACAGAAAACAATGGAATCCCAAGGAAGGAAATTCCAAAGCTGTCCAATACCAGAAAGAACACTCTATCCCAAAGTATGTGGCATCCACACTGGGGTTTGTCCAAGCACACAAACCTCTTAGGCAGGGCAATTCTACAGAGCTTCAAACAGATTGAGAAGAAACCTGGCCTGCTAGAGGAGTCTCATGGAGTCAAGGGTCATTTCATTTGCATGAGTGGCTCTTCTTCCACTCCCGCTCACTTTGAACACAGCCCCTGTTCTGGATAAAGGCATCTATCTCTCTGATCCAAGTTCCTCCTGTCAGATGAACCTCTGAAACTGGTTTCTCAGCAACAGAGAGTTTCTTTTAACCACCTTCTCATGCCAACCATGCTTCAGACTGCTTACAGCTGGAGAGATACTGATTCTCATCCAGGGAGGGCTGATTTCTATTATTCCAGAAAGAAAAATCAAATCCCTGAACTTGTGAACCAAGAACCTTCCTTGTAACTTTTCCTGAACACATCAGTTTGGTTCCGCTCAATGTACATTCGACTAAAAGTATTGATATTTTCAACTTGAAAGAAACTGGGCCTTGGATTACTAAGATTGCTTGTTCATATATCGCTAAAGAATTTTAGGAGAGGGATGCCTGGGTGGCTCAGTGGTTGAACGTCTACCTTCAGATCAGGGCATGATCCTGGAGTCACAGGACTGGGTCCCACATTGGGCTCCCTGCATGGAGCCTGCTTCTCTCTCTGCCTAGGTCTCCGCCTCTCTGTGTGTCTCCCATGAATAAATAAAATCTTTATTTTTTAAAAGATTTTTATTTATTTATTCATGAAAGACAGAGAGAAAGGCAGAGACGTAGGCAGAGGGAGAAGCAGGCTCCAGGCAGGGAGCCTGATATGGGACTTGATCCTGAGACCGTGGATCACGCTGAGCCAGAGGCAGGTGCTCAACCGCTGAGCCACCCAGGCGTCCCAATAAATAAAATATTAAAAAAAAAAGAAAAAGAAAAGGAAAGAAAAAGAATTTTAGGAGAACCGTAATTTTCTGTATGCAACTCTTCGTTAACTTCTAGTCAATTGTGGGCTCCTGGAGGGCACATTAGAAGATGGGAGTGACCGGACTTTCCGAGGGCCCAGCAAAGGGCCAGGCTCAGACTGTCTGGGTGCTCGGGATATATTCCACACAAACCCAGCATCAACATCAGCTCTGCACACCTTCTTTGTCAGTGGCATCAATATAGACACCGGACCATTTCCCAGGCAGTACCCTGGATTACTTAAAACTCCAAGAAGGTGATTGAGGGGTTTGTCTTTAACCGAAAACTCATTCACCGAATGCTTATCGAGGCCCTCCTGAGAGGCCAGAGAAGGACAAAAGCCTGAATGTGATTGATGCATCAACCAAAGTCAAAGTAAAGTGGCCAGCAATTGGCACTCCCAGGGAGGCGGCCCATTTCCATTGCCAGTAAGCTATGGTCCTGAGACTGCTCTGCTGTGCCACGAAATGACAAGGCCTAGAATCCCAAGGAAACCTAAGCCTTGAAGTCTGTTAGGAAAACGAGGAGGGCTATAACCAGTCACCTGCAATGCACATTTAACCAAGTGACACATCTGGCCCCAGTTCTCTGGGGTCGGGCCTCAACAGGGATGTGTTAGCTGGGATCGGCTTCCACACTAGCTTTATAAAGTCTCCAGTTACTTCTAATAAATGAAAATCCCTTCAGTTAAAGGTTCAAATGCCCAGGCTTGGGCCTCTACATGCACTGGAAGGAGAACAACATGGGGTTGACAGAGCCGCACCAGGTCATGGAGAGGCAGCACACCTCCACTCTTTCTGAGGCCTACTTTTTCTTCCTTAAAGTAATCTACACCCAACATGGAACTCAAACTCACCACTCCGAGATCAAGAGATGCATGCTCTACTAACAGGGCCAGCCAGGCACCTTCAGGACCAACTTTAAAGGGAATACCTATCTTCCCTCCCATGCTCTCCCACCACCTCTGCCACAATAAAAATCATGGCAGCTGCTGTGCAGGTAGTAGGCATATCATACCAATGTGGAGGCCAGCAACTTCTTTAAAAGGCCAAAAAGTAAATACTGTGGGCTTTGCAGGCCATACAGTTTCTGTCTCAACTACTCAACCCTATTGTTCAGCATAAAAGCAGCCACAGATCATATAAATTAATGGGCATGGCTTTGTTCCAATAAAACTTTACTTAGGGGGAAAAAACAGATGGGTAGGCTTTAATCAGAGAGCTACAGATTGCCCACCCACCCTATCAGCAGTGGTTTTTTTTTTTTTCTTTTTTTAAAGATTTTTATTTATTTATGAGAGACAGAAAAGAGAGAGAGAGAGGCAGAGACCCAGGCAGAGGGAGAAGCAGGCTCTATGCACGGAGCCCAACGTGGGACTTGATCCCTGGTCTCCAGGATTATGCCCTGGGCCGAAGGCGGTGCTAAACCGTTGAGCTGCCCAGGCTGCCCATCCAGCAGTGGCTTTTAAACTTTGACCTTGACATCTCCTCCTCTACATTCCTCTCAAACAAGTTTTATTAAGCGGCTTTAAAACTCCACTATACTCTGCTTCTTCTATCCTCTCTCCTTTCCTTGTTTTTCAAATGCAGGAGACAAATCAATAAACAGGACTTCATATCCTACTAATGGCTGAACACTGCAGTTTGAAAACAGCGTCTCCAGGACAGCATACAGGTATAGAGCTTAGGTCTGGGTACAGACTGCCCGGGTTTTAACTCTGCCTCCATACCCACTAGGCTCTGTGACCTTGGACAAGTGACTTCATTTCTGTTTCAAATTCTCAGTGTAGGGGCGCCTAGACTCACTAAAGTGTCTGCCTTCCCCTCAGGACAGGATCCCAGTACCCAGGGATAGAGCACAAAGTCAGGCTCCCTGCTCAGTGGGGAGCCTGACTCTCCCTCTGCCCTCCCCCCACCATGTTCTCAGCATGCTCTGTGTTCTCTAATAAACATCTTAAATAAAAAAACCAAAATTTTCAGCATTGGGCTGGGGTGCTATCACATGAGAAGCACTCAGAAGGTCCCTGGCAGGTAATCTCTCCCCTTCAGACTATCACACTTTTGGAAGATTAGCAGTCACTGATTGCTAGTCACACAGGATTGCCCTGACTCCCCCATCTACACTGTCCACTGTTAGCCATGATCTCTCTACCAGAAGAGGACCAACCCTGGCTTAGAGGGAACAAACGGAATCCATGCTGTACTAACCTTTATGCTTCTGGAATTTATGGTTTCTGGGGTCACTCGGCAGGGACAACAGGGATGAGGGAACCAGGTGCTCAGCTAATGATGGATCTGCCTGTGATCCAGCCACTCAGTCTAACCTTGCAGTTCATTTTTAAGACACCAGTGCTGCAGTAGCAGCAGCAACCCGTGACCATGGCCAGAAGCTGCAGATGTCAGACATGGGAAGGAAATCTGAGGCCTGCTACAGAAAGAAACAATCTTTGCCCAAATCTAAATAAAGTCCTCAAGAGAAAAGAGCTCCTTGCACACTCTGAAAACTTTTCTGCTCCAAGAAAAGCACGGGACAAGCCTGGCTGCTGAATGGAAAAAAAAAAAAAACAACCCTTAACTGACTCAGCCAAATTCTCAAGGGTAGGAAAATCTTGGGAGTTGGAACAGGCCTCGCTTATTTCCCAAGACTCTGGAGAAGGGATGTGAAGGGCTTGCTTACAGTGATGTGACCAGTCGGCAATGGGTTAGGTGCCACAGCCCTGCTTTCTCAGTTCTCAGGAGGCCTACCATGGTTGTAGTAAGACTCAGATCCTAATTGCCAAAGATGTACACAGGAAAGTCATCAGCAAAAGCTCAAGACGCCATGACTGTTTCAGCATCTGTAATAAGGATGTTGAGCAAGCAAGCCATGCCTCAAGATGGCTTCCACTGAGTTTCCACCTAGATCTCCCTGCAATTAAATAAGCTGACCAGAAACCTCTAAGAGGTGAAAGATAAATTGACTTCCCTCAAAAACACAGATGTTATGCTTGCTTCTGCTTACATACCAGACTATAAATTCTATTTAGAATTGTTCTCTAGTAGGGACAGTAAGGAGATAAAGAAACCAAGCTTTGCTGAATGCCAGGCACTGTGTGGGTGTCCTGCATATGCCCACTTGACCGCAATGACCCTGAGAAACGGGCATTATCTTCAGTGCCCACTGCAGGGAGGGCCAGGCCTAAACACAATCTTATCTGTCTCCAAAGGCCACACTGTTCGTTCCTATCCTGTTGCCACCTCCGACGTTCAGAAGATGTCACCACTCGCCTTACAAATAGGGATCTGAGTCACCAATTCACAGATACAAATTCACAAAGGGGGGAGAAAAATAAGAAAGATTCTCTACCCTGAGCAATTTGGCCAAGAGAACCAAACTATGCTCCCAGCAAATATCTGGTATTGGAATAAAAAATTATTCCAATAGCAGGATGCAACTAAGTTTACACCAACCAAGGGGCCATCATTTTGTCATCAACTGATCAAGTCAGAAATGTAAAAACTGCCCACATAATCTCCTGTTATTACTAAGAAACCCTGTGCAATGTTTTCAGGACTGCCATCTCCAGTAACTATCAAAAGTAAAATATTTGCGCAGCAAAGACAAGGTTGATAAATATGGAAAGCCAAATCCCTGAAAATCTATAATCTGGCTCACTGCACACAGCCAGTTTTACCTCGGACTTAACCAAATGAACTTTATAGGCCCACCCAAACAGGCAGCTTTTCCACTCTTTCAATTAGATTTTAATTATGAAACCAGCCTCAAATAATTAATTCTGACAAGACTCTCACCACTGATGAGCAGACCACTCCTACCGATGCTTGAATCAACTTCTTAAAAGCCAACTATCAGAAACCCTAGAAAACAGCCTTTCTTCTATTGTATCAGGAGCTGTGTGGTAAAAGTACAGGCAAGCACTCTGCTCACTTTGAAACGCGGCATTCACTTACTGTTTGCTCTGAATTACTCTGTCACTCAACTTCCTACCCTGGGTCAAAACCCATCGCTTCGGTACTAGACAATTTTGTCCACAGGGACCAAAAGCAGGTTCTCTGGAATATGGTTCGACCTAGAGCTATCCACAGAAGACTGAAAAGAATTAGTGATTTTCACCATACAGGCATTTGCCATAACTGAACCTGGCTTATATGAGATGGTTCTAGGGACTTAACCACAAAAACGTAGCAGAGAAGAGCAAATAAGGCCATCCCTAAGACTTCCATTCCTCCAGGGCTGGGAAAAGATCTAAGAGAAAGGAGCGGAGGTGGAGACATTGTTAGAGGATAAATTACTAAACCAGCTCAATATGAAATTGTCTACATTCAACTGGATGGAAACAAACTGAGTAAACCATTCATCTCTACTTTGCCAGGTAGGTAACACCTGGGAAAGCCTTCATCTCCACAGATGCCTAACAGTTCCCCCTTGGGATCAGCCTTCCTGGCTAAGGAAAAGCCACAGAAGACTAGCTGTACTTAAAATCCTGGGTTGTCAAGAACCAAAAACTTAACCTTCCAAGCAAACTGAAACCCAATCTGGGAGATAGGACAGTCTGTGAATTAGAAAGCCTTGCTGGGGGAATCCAAACTTTCTTTGGAAGAAAAAATTTGAGGAGAGCAAAAAGTAAAGAGGTTTGAGGACCAGAATATCTATATTTTCATGGTCACAATTCGTTAGTATTTCTACTGGGATATCTTTATTTGCTTTCCGATTAAACCTCTCCCCAGAGAATGTAACAATTTTTAAAGATTTCCAGTGTCTAAGAGGTGCTATTAAATCAGGGATTCTGAGCGACACCCTTTTTCTTTCTTTCCTTTTTTTTTTTGCAACATCCATTAATTTGAATTTTAACTAGTACTGGTACATCAGTTTGGGGGGAAAAAAAAAGGCAGTACTGTGACATTCCAAAAACAAAGACTATCGAAATACAGTTTGACCTAATTACTGGGGCTTCTTGGTTTTCATAGAGGAGAGTCCTTTGAGAACAAAAAACAATATACCCTTGTGTTGCTATGCCTGAGTATTTTTTAAACATTTGGGGAAATACTTCTAAGTTCAATGAATGACTGATAAAATTTTCACTTACAAAAGAAATCCCATTTCCTTCACATTTCATTTTCAAGTCAAGTTAAACAAGCATCCTTCAACAACTTGCTTGCCCTCAAAACTTGGAAGGTTCACCTGTTAACATCCAGTTTCTCACTTGGCTCCTGGAGGAGGAATTTTTCCAAGGAGGGACAACTTCAAATGCAATTTGTTTTCGGCTGACCCTGGCACTGGATGGTGTGTTCAGTTTGTGCTTCAAACACTTTTCTTTTCTTTTTTGCAGGATACTGTACTGTGTGGACACGTCTTCCTCTCACAACTGATTTTACAGACCTAAGATCACCACTTCACATTAGTGGAGCTGTGAGCATATGGAGAGAAAAGAGTAAGACCAGTGGCCCACTAAATTGCAGCTTAAGGTTCCTCAACCCAACGTGAGTGAACTTTTGTTTTTCTCCTAAGAACGAAAAAAAAAAAAAAGGAAACAGGATCTTTCAGAGGGGAAAATGGGGCTGTGTGTTATAAAGTTTTTGCTACCAAAGTACATTAGGGACCAAAAGTGGGGAAGACGGAAAATGGAACTTCAACGTGTTTTGTCTTTTAACGAAGAACTTATGCTTGTAAAACACATCAGAAGTACTTGTTTGGTTCTGCAAGTCATTTCTGTTGCTGTTTTTATCTTGTATGTGTGGGGAGGGGGGTGCAGGGGGCTGGAGGAAGTGTTCTCTCCACCATGACTGGGCGTGTTTGCATCAACTTTTCACGGTCAGGCATGTGCTTTCGAACAAAGGAACAGTGGAGACAGGGAGAGGAGATTGGGGCTTGACACGCTTTACAGATTCGGTGCTTAAACAGTACTTTACAAATGACTTGCTCAATTTAAACGTCCATCACCATAAGAGACATTGGGAGTAAAAGGAACAAATTGGATCTACTTGAACCACAATCTTTTTTTGGGAGGGGGGGGTAGTAGTAGGGGTGGAGGGAGGGGAGAACCTTAACTCGAATGCAAGTATCATAAACCGAATTCAGTTAACCTTGTCTCCTACCAAATGGATCTGAAGTATCCACTTTCTTCAAAGATGAAGGCTGGAGACAAAGCAATGGACTGAAACGGAGATAGGGAAACCAAGGGCTTGAAAACCTACGGGTCTTTTACATAAGTTTTTGTCATGTTACAGTAACGCTTTTTTTTTCCTTTGAGAAAACTGTGTACGACAAATTAAAAAAACTAAAGATAGAAAGGATGTGCAAGTCTAAAAGGGCTCAACTGGGTTAGAATCCTGATTCGAACATATAAATTCACTCAAGCATCACTTTGGTCTTTAAAGGCAGGAGGAAGGCAGGCAGGAAAAGGGACAAAAAGAGGGAGATAATTGAATTACTCAATAAAAGAGGCTACTTACCATCCCAACCCATTGTAAGACATACACTTCTGACATAAGAGAACTCCTTAGAGGTCGAATAAAGCGTGTAAGCACCTTTGAGTAATGCACCTGCCCCCAAGAGGGGGCCCGGAAACCCAACGTGGGCTTAGCGCACAGACCTTTGCTAATCTGTTTATTTCCTTGAACTGGAGGCAGGCTGCGATGGGCTGCGATTCCCAGGACGATACATTTAATTAGAACAAAACAGAAAACCAAAAAAAAAAAAAAAAATTTTTTTTGTAAAAGCTCACCAAACTGCTGCACTTGTGTCTCTGAATGTGGGTGGCATTTCTTTTAAAAGGCAAAGTATGGTCTGTGAAGGAGAAAGGGAAAAGGGGAGGTGGAAGTGGGGAGAAGGGGCCATGGTGCCTGGCAAGGAGGCCCTAGCTAAGACCCCTGATCTAGGAGAGGGTCCTCAAGCGGCTCCCCAGCCCGGGCTGCTGTGGGGCAGCCATCTATCTGTCCAGCGAGATCGCTTCCCCTCCCCACCCCCACTCCTCCTCAGGCTGCCTTTCCTGCCGGCTGAAAACCTTCCATTTCCAAACCCAGTCTCTAGATACCTCTTCCTCTGCCCCACCGGGAAAGGGAGGGTAAACCCTGCACCCAACCCTCTGCTGGAGCAGGGCAAACGAGGGCCCTGAAACGCGCCAGGCTGGCCCTTTTATCACCCTCCAGGGAAGGGAGTGGGGCGAACCCATTTCGCACTTTATAAAGAGGAAGGGATGGGGGGCGCTCCCTTTCACCCCTGCCAAAACACTAAAAAAAAACCCTAATTTTCTCTCCCGGAAGGGATGGCGCCCCATTTTAGCCCCAAAGAGGAGGGAACCCATGAGAAAGAAGAGACCAACTTCCTCTCCCCTCCAAGTCAGGGAAACCAAACCTCACCCCCCCCCCTCCAAAAACGCATCATCTACCTACGAAAATCTAGAGAACCCTTGCCTTTAAGGAAAAATACGGGGAAGGGGCTTCTCCCCAAAAGGAGGCAGGGATTTCCATCAAAGGAGCTAGAGATCCGCACCCCCCCACCACCACCAATTTTGCCCTCTAGGGAATAACTAGGAACCACCTCCCGCCAAAAAAAAATAAAAGTGCGAGTGCCCCCACCCTAAGGACCCCCCCCACTAAAAGGATGAAAAAAGGACTAAACGAAACCCCACTTTCTGCCTAAGAAAACTAGGGTACCTCTCCAAGTAGGGCAGGGCACACCTCCCCCAAGAGAAAGGATACTGCCAGGGACTGGGAGACCCCCAACTCCAAACCCCTAAGAGCGGGGATACTCCTCGAGATCCCCACCACCACCAAAAGGGTCCGGGAGCCCCTCCCCCATCCCCTTCCCCGAAGCCAGGCGACGGGCAGGCGGGCCCATGGCTGCCAGCTCCGGGCGCTGGGGCAGCCAGGACCCCCGTGGGCCTCCGCAGCGCCCCCCCCCAGCGCCCCCTCCCCAGGGCGGGCGGGCGGGCGCGGGGGTCCGGGGGCGCCTCCTCACCTTCCCCTCAGCATGGCGCCCAAAAAAGACAGAGCGAGAGCGAGGGAGAGCGGGCGAGCGCCGCGAGGGGGGGGAAACGCATGAGGCCAGGAGAGAAAGCAAGCGAGAAAGAGCGAGCGAGCGAGAGACACCCACCGACCCCGCCCTTCCTCCTCCTCCTCCTCCTCCTCCGCGGCCCGGCCCAACATGGCGGCCGCCCCCCTTCCTCCTCCTCCTCCTCTTCCTCCCCCCGGGGACGCTGCCCCGGCCGGGCCGGGGGCCTGACCTGTCGTCAGGGAGCGGGAGGCGGTGGTGGAGGAGGTGCGGGGCGGCCGGGCAGGCGTCGGGGGAACACGGAGGAGGCGAAGGCGTTGATGGCGGCGGCGGCGATGGCGGCTGCGGCGACTCTGATGGTGGCGGCGGGGGGGTCCCGGGCGCGGCCTCCATAGTTCCTTTGGGGGGGAGGGGATGTTAATGCACGAAAAAGGACTGCTTGGGCGTGGCGGGAGGGGCACACTTCAGCTCTGAGGGCTCCTGATAGGAATGGGTATATATTTTTTCGGTTTCGGAATCACCTCTGCGCCGACCTCCGCGTAGGCCGCGCGGCCTAGGCCTCGGCGGGCCGCTCGCCGCCTTTCTCCGCAGCCCGCCTCTGGGGTCACTCGCTCACGGGCGCGGGGCCCTCATCGGGGCGAGAGCCCCCACACACACCTCCCCCGCGGGCCCACAGGCGGGGGACCCGGGGGACACGGACACTGGTGGGTGGTTGGGTGTAATTAGCGCGGGCCGCGCGCGATGGAGCAAGCGAGGGGAGAGGGGAGAAGAGGAGAGCGAGCGAGGGGGTTAAAAAAAAGGATTTTAAGGAGAGAGGAAACGGGCTGCGGAGACGGGCCGACTGTCTGTCTGTCTGCCCGCCCTCGGTGCCCCGGCTGCTCGGCCCCCGCCGCAGTCTGAAATTCACACAAAATGGCGGCTCGGCCCAGAGGAGCCGGGAGGCTGAGGCGGGAGGAAGGGCGAGGTGGGAGGGGGAACTGGGAGGAGGAGGCGGAGGCGGCGTCACGTGGAGAGGGGCACCGGCCCGCTCCCGAAGGGCGGCGGAAAGACCCGAAGGGAGAGAGTGAGGCCGAAGCAAGGCGGAAAGAGCCGAAAGCGCCTGAGCGGGAGACGGGGGGGAGCGGAAAGAGCCGAAGGTAGCAGCGTGGGTGTGGCTAAAGGATAGATGGAAAGCCGCGGGAGCCGGAGATAGCCGAAGCGGACCAGGACGGAGTTGGGGGGAGAAAAACAAGGAACTGAGGCGATCCGGAAGGAGCCGAAGGCGGCATCCGAGGTGGACGGCAGGAGGCGGAATTAGCCGAAAGAGGGATTTAGACGGAAAAGGCCGAAGGGCGGGGCTCGAAAGGCGATTTACAGAGTAAAAGGGTGGGAAATTCGGCCGAGAGCAAGCGGGAAGAACCGAAAATTGCCAGCTGGAGGGAAGGCGGGAAGAGCTGAAAGTTTTAGGTGGGAGAATGGGAGGGAAGGAATTCGGGCTACGAAGAGAAAAAAAAATAACCGAAAGCTGGAGGCCGGGTGCCGAGAGTTGTAGGTTTCCGGAGAAGGGGAGGATGGAGCCGAGCCGGCCCGGAGCTGACGTCATTAGAGACCTCGGTCGGTGACGTCACCTAGGGCGGTGCGAGAGAGGCGGGCCTTGGTACTGCCTCCGGGAAGTTTCAGAACTTGGAGCGTGGTACCGGGAAGTTTCGCAATAAGTGCTTCGGGAGGGAGCGATCGACCTGGTTCAAACGGTGTGCAAGCGTAAAGCTGGACTAAGACCCTCACAGCTGTACTAAGAGGAACTACTACTCCCATTTAGCTGAATCCTGGGGTTTAATGTCATCCTTTTTTTGTTGTTTTTAATTTTTATTTATGATAGTCACAGAGAGAGAGAGAGGCGGAGACACAGGCAGGCTCCATGCACGGGAAGCCTGACGTGGGACTCAATCCCGGGTCTCCAGGATCGCGCCCTGGGCCAAAGGCAGGCGCCAAACCGCTGCGCCACCCAGGGATCCCCCTAATACTGGGGTTTAAATAATTGTTTTAAGATCATAGTGTTAGGGCAGCCCTGGTGGTTCAGCGGTTTAGCGCCGCCTTCAGCCCAGGGTGTGGTCTTGGAGACTAGGGGATCGAGTCCCACGTCGGGCTCCTGGCGTGAAGCCTGTTTCTCCCTGTGCCTGTGTCTGTCTGTGCCTCTCTCTCTGTGTCTTGCATGAATAAATAAATAGGATTTTTAAAAAAATCATAGTATTAGCCATAAAGAGAGCCTAAAAAATTTTAATCAGTGGCGAAGCTATCCGTTGTCTCCTGCAAAAATTCGTTCAGTCCTGTTTATACCCAAGGATCTTTGTTCAGTGCTTTTATGAGCTCCTTGTACAGTGCCAAGCTGTGTGATGGGCGAGGGGAACAGTTTCTAGCTTCCTGGAGCTTAAAAACTGATAATGCCCCGGAGTGGTGGGGGAGGGGAGACTGGCAGTTTAAAGGGAGCCTTTATTACCTGGAGGGGAGGGCGCGCCCAGGGCAGGGTTATTTAAGTTGAGATAGGAAGAAGAAGAGAAAGTTCCAGACGGAAGAAATAGCTTATTTCAGACCTGGCCAAGAAAAGGACCATTTAGGTTCCAGGAACAGAAAACAAAACAAAACAACAAAACCCTCATGTGGTGTGAAATAAATTTGCAGGTGAAAGCACCAAATCTCTTCCTAGTATATTAAACCTACCTAAATAAAAAAATATGTCCCAAACCTGGTCTGGGACATAAGCTTTTTCTTAAGTGTAACTTACAACTGGGGATCCCTGGGTGGCTTAAAGGTTTAGCGCCTGCCTTCCGCCCAGGGCGTGATCCCGGAGTCCCAGGATCCAGTCCACATTGGGCTCCCAGATGGAGCCTGCTTCTCCTGCTTGTGTCTCTACCTCTCTCTCTCTGTCTCTCATGAGCAAATAAATAAAATCTTTAAAAAAAAAAAAAAAGTTATTTACAACCTCCTTCAGTGAAATAATTAGCTTCCTGATAAAAAATATTCAAGTTGATTTCTAATGAATTTTGATGGTATGAAATTTGTTCTGGGAAACTAGAGGTCCACCCACTTGACAGCTGACTGCCTGCCTGTCAAGAGTCATACTTTTCAATCTTTTCTTTCTTCTGTATCTTGTCTCTCATCTCATGATAGTTAGCCATTCTCTTCTCCCATGAAATGTCCTTACCAAGAATATTTTCTTTTTAAGATTTTACTTATTTATTCATGAGAGACACAAAGAGAGAAGCAGAGACACAGGCAGAGGGAGAAGCAGGCTCCTCGCAGGGAGCCTGATACGGGACTATATCCCCCAACCCAGGATCACGCCCTGAGCAGAAGGCAGATGCTCAACCACTGAGCCACCCAGGCGTTCCCCAAAAAACGTTTCTAATTCACCCACAAGAGACCTTTTTTTCCCTTGCATGCATGATTGTAATAAGATGTTGGCACATGCTTTTAACTAAACTGTCCAAAAGTTTTAACACGAGACGAGCAGAGCTATAAGAATGAAAAAGAAAGTACAGCAAATCATCTTTCCCCTTCCCTGCCTTGATTTCTGAACCCCATATATTCTAGTTATGGATGAAACAACACTGGTTGAGACCTTAGACCACATTGAAGAAAGGACCCTGTACTTTCAAGCTGTGGTCTCCAGCTGGCACCATCTCTGAAGCTTCCGCAGGCCATTCCAGAATTCTGGAAGAGGGCCAACTGCTTTTAATTAATGAAGAAAATGAGAACATAAGCAAATCCCATGAGGCAAGATTTCTCCATGCCTTTTCAGTGTTCTACCAGAACGCTAAAATTGTCTATTAAGCCCTTCTGACATTCTAGATGTTACTTTAACTTCCTACCTAATTGATTAAAGTCTAGACTCTGAAAAGTTATGGGGGATTCTCAAGTTTCAAATGGTTTTTGTCTGGCAGGAAAGACAACCCTGAATGCTATTAATCAGTTTTGTATCAAACTTTCCAATCCAATTTCTACATTCTTTTTTTCTTAAAGATTTTATTTATTTATTCATGATAGACAGAGAGAGAGAAAGAGAGAGAGAGGCAGAGACACAAGCAGAGGGAGAAGCAGGCTCCATGCCAGGAGCCCAACGTGGGACTCCATCCCAGGACTCCAGGACGGCGCCCTGGGCCAAAGGCAGGCGCTAAACCGCTGAGCCACCCAGGGATCCCCCCACCCCGCCTTTTTTAGATTTTATTTATTTATTCATAAGAAACACAGAAAAAGGCAGAGACATAGAGAAGCCCACAGGGAGCCCAATGCGGGACTCGATCCCCTGACCCAAGCCGAAGGCAGATGCTCAACCACTGAGCCACCTAGGTGTCCCTCTGCATTTCCTTTTTTTTTTTTTTAAGGTTTATTTATTTTTTTTAAAGATTTTTTATTACTTATTCATGAGAGACACAGAGAGAAAGAGATGCATAGACACAGGCAGAGGAAGAAGCAGGCTCCATGAAGGGAGCCCAACGCAGGACTCCATCCCGGGTCTCCAGGATCACACTCCAGGCTGCAGGCGGTGCTAAACCACTGTGCCACCAGGGCTGCCCGTAAGGTTTATTTATTTGAGACAAAGAGCACATATTTATTTGAGACAAAGGGCACATGCATGCACACTGGCACAGGAGTAAGGGGAGGGGCAGAGGGAGAGGGAGTGAGAGAATCTCAAGCTGACTCCCTGGTGAGTGCAGAGCCCAACCCAAGGCAGAGCTCAAGGCTCAATCTCAGGATCTCACATCTCAGGACCCTGAGATAATGATCCGAGCCCAAAGCAAGAGTTGAACGCTCAACCAACTGAGCCACCCAGGTGCCCCTCCTGCATTGGTTTTTACATTGTCTATACTTACTCATTTCTCATCTCCAACTCAAACCAGCTTTATTTTACTGTTGGTTCCCTCCTTAATGATTTAAGTCCGTTCATATATTTTAATACCCTTTGTAACAAACTGGTAATCTAGTAGGTAAACTGTTTTCCTGAGTTCTGTGAGCCACTCTGGCAAATTAATGGAACCAGAGGGAGAGGTTGTGGGAACCTCTGATTTACAGCCAATCAGAAGTGCTTCCAATTTGAGGCTGAAGCTAGGGGTGGGCAGTCTTATGTGAACAAGCTCTTAACCTGTGGGATCTCCTGCTAACTCCAGGTACATAGTATCAGAACAGAATTGAAGTGTGGAACTTTGGTATCCCGCAGCTGCAGAACTGTTTGGTGTAGGAAAACCTCCAAGCATCTGGTGACCACAGTACAAAAGTATAGAGTATTAGAGTAGAGGAGAAACGCATTATGTCCCTTAAAACCATTTTGGAAGGGGCACCTGGCTGGCTCAGTCAGAAAAGCATGACTCTTGATCTCAGTGTCATGAGTTCAGGGCCCCATATAGGGTGTAGGGATTACTTAAAAATACAATCTTGGGCAGCCCGGATGGCTCAGTGGTTTGGTGCTGCCTTCAGCCCAGGGCCTGATCCTGGAGACCCTGGAGTCCCATGTTGGGCTCCCTGCATGGAGCCTGCTTCTCACCATGTTGGGCTCCCTGCATGGGGCCTGCTTCTCCCTCTGCCTGTGTCTCTGCCTCTCTCTCTGTGTGTGTCTCTCATGAATAAATAAATAAAAATCTTAAAGAAAAATACAATCTTAGGGATCCCTGGGTGGCGCAGCGGTTTGGCGCCTGCCTTTGGCCCAGGGCACGATCCTGGAGACCCGGAATCGAATCCCACGTCGGGCTCCTGGTGCATGGAGCCTGCTTCTCCCTCTGCCTGTGTCTCTGCCTCTCTCTCTCTCTGTGTGACTATCATAAATAAATAAAAATTAAAAAAAAAAAGAAAAATACAATCTTAAAAGAAAAAAAAAACACTTGCAAAAATGGCTTGGCAGTATCAACTACAGCTGAAAATAAGCCTGCTCTATGATTTAACAATTCTACACAAAAGTATATATTCAACAAATGTGTACTAAAAGGTATGAACGAGAATGTTCACAGCAGCACTAGTCAAAAAATAGTCCCTAATTGGAAACTCTTTATTTATTTATTTATTTATTTGTTTGTTTATTTTGGAAACTCTTTAAATGCCCATCAATAGTAGAACAGATAAGTAAACTGTAGTATAGTTCCCACTTTTTTTTTTTTTTTTTTTAGTTCCCACTTTTGAGAACTCCTGGATTGCTGAAATAGAAGACCCAAACGACAGTCTTTTACAATACATCTTGGGTAATACATCTAAAGAAACTTCTCTTGCATGGGGTCTAGGAGCCTTAGAGCTTTCTTGGCTGATGAGTGAGAGCAGGTCTCCCATTGTGATACAAGTTGCCTCCAAATTTCCAAGAGATTAACTAAACAATGTAGCTGTGTGTGTGTGTGTGTGTGTGTGTGTGTGTGTGTGTGTTGATGGGGATGGGGCAGAGAAGGTTTGCAAGTTTTAGCAACCTGCCCTTTATTTTAGGAAAGAAAATACCTCCCCCCCAACTCCAAAATTCTTCCTATGGACCTGCAAAATGTCTCTAGGCTTGGCATATCTTTGTATTTTTCTGAGATGGAACCTTCTGTGATGCCCCTAAGTCTTATTAATGCTTCCCTGGTACCTATTTCTACTCTGGGAACATCATTCTGGCAAAGGATTTTATTTGTCTAGTTATAGCGTGTTGTTTGCACTGTGAATGAGGGGAGCTTTATAAAGAAGTTATTATTACACCATGTGGAAGAAACACCATAAGCTAGGAATCCTGGGTGGCTTAGAGGTTGGGTGTGTGTTTTTGGCTCAGAGCATGATCCCAGAGTCTGGGATTGGGTCCTGCATCGGGCTTTTTGCAGGGAGCCTGCTTCTCCTTCCTATGTCTCTGTCTCTGTCTCTCTCTCTCTCATGAATAAATAAATACAAAATTTTTAAAAAGAGACGCCAGAAGCTGCCTCCAGCCTCTGGAAATAACTAGGTAAGAAAGGTGGAGACCACTGATCAAACAGAGACATGGTGGTATATGGGATCTTGCTGACTGCAAACCCAATAGCTATTTCCTCTTTCTTCCTTGCTAATCCTACCCTGGATTTATTGGAAAATCGGAGGAGGTAACCAAGTCCAGGCTAAATCCTTGGTCCACTTGGTTCTCTAGGAAATGATGTCCCCCCCCCCAGAGGACATTTGAGAAATTACTGCAGGGATTTTGTGTTTTGGGGTCATCATCTGGTTCGCCAGTGAACAGTATTGCTCCCTTGAGGGCATTTTGGAAGTTTGCAGGGATTTTTTTTTTTGGACAACATAATACTGGGGGGTTGTTGTTGGCACTAGAGGGCAGCCCGGGCTCAGCAATTTAGCGCCGCCTTCAGCCCAGGGCGTAATCCTGGACACCCAGGATCAAGTCCTGAGTTGGGCTCCCTGAATGGAGTCTGCTTCTCCCTCTGCCTGTGCCTCAGCCTCTCTCTGTATCTCTCATGAATAAATAAATAAAATCTTAAAATAAAAAAATAATTTTTAAATAATGGAAAGAACTGCTTATATTATGTTAAATCGTAATGCTGAACTTTTCCAGTTTGGAAATTGTGTGCATAGCAAAGTCATGGCAGACCGGGAATTCATAAGATGTATACCCCCACTTTTGGAGTAATGAAAAAAATTTTTTTTAAGATTTTATTTATTTATGAGAGACACATGCAGAGGGAGGAGAAGCAGGCTCCATGCAAGGAGCCCAATGTGAGACTTGATCCCAAGACCCTGAGATCATGACATGAGCTGAAGGCAGGTGCTTAACCATCTGAGCCACCCAGGTACTGCCTTTTTTGAAGACTTTATTTCTTGATAGGCTTTAGGAAAGTATAAGGGGAGAATGAGAAAAGGGACCCTTTTAGATGTTTAATGAGTCTAGAAGTGCAGGAGAAAATAATGTATAGAGCAGTTTGCTTGATTTTCAGGGCGTTTTTTTTTGTTTGTTTTTTTGTTTTCTCACAAAGTGATCATTTTACAAAAGTTACTGCATACTCACAGATAATGGATCAGGTCACTCCCTAACCAATTAGAAATGACTACTTGCCATGGATCTTCAGGGTCATTTCAAGGTCAATATATTAACTAATAAATCATTTAATGCTAAGGATCAGTTTTAGCCCTTCAAAATAGTTTGACTTTAAAAAAAAAAACAAACAAACAAAATAGTTTGACTTTGACTCGCCTTATTTTTATTTCCATGATGCATGTACTTTTCACTTTAATAATATAAGACAACTCAGCCAAAGTGTTTATTTCCAAAGGCTTATCCCACAGACACTTGATATAACCGTCTGGTGCATGGTTATTCCAGACTTCCAAATATCTTTCCTTCACAAAGAGGTTATTTGAGCCTGTCATTGGCATTTTTCCCTGGGATCAGGAAGTAGAACAGCATAGTTCAAGAGTTGGGGATTCAGAACACTGAAATGAGGGTTTTAAAAAAAAAATTATTGTGGAAAATTCAAACATATACAAAAATAGAGGAAAAAAGTAAAATGAATCCTCATGTACCTATCACTCAACCTCAAGAATTATAAACTCAGCCAGGGGTGCCTGGGTGGTTCAGTGGGTTAACCATACGACTCTTGATTTTGGCTCAGGTGATGATCTCAGGGTTGTGGTATTGAGCTCTGCATCAGGGATCAAGCCCCCCTCCAGCTCCCAAGCTCAGTGGAGAGTCTGCTCCAGATTCTCTTTTCCTCTGGTCCTATCACCATTCCCCTGTGCGTGCACACCTTCTCTATTTTTTTTTCACACCTTTTCTATTAAAGAAAATATTTAAAAAGTAAAAATAAGCTCAGTAAGTTCCTTACTCCTACTCACTGACCATCCCCCTACCCTGCTAGTTTAGCTTTTTTTTTTAAGTTTATTTATGTATTTTTAAAGATTTTATTTATTTATTCATGAGAGACCGGAAAGAAGAGAGAGGCAGAGACACAGAGGGAGAAGCAGGCTCCCTCCATTCAGGGAGCCTGATGTGGGACTCGATCCCAGGTCCCCATGATCACACCCTGGGCTGAAGGTGGTGCTAAGTTTATTTATTTTTAAGTAATCTCTACACCCAACAAGGGGCTGGAGCTCACAACCCAGAGATCAAGAGTGAAGCCCCTTACTGACTGAGCCAGCCAGGTGCCTACTTCTGTCTTTTTTTTTTTTTTTTTAATTTATGACAGTCACAGAGAGAGAGAGAGGCAGAGACACAGGCAGAGGGAGAAGCAGGCTCCATGCACCAGGAGCCCGACGTTGGATTGGATCCCGGGTCTCCAGGATCGTGCCCTGGGCCAAAGGCAGGCGCCAAACCGCTGCGCCACCCAGGGATCCCTTTTTTTTTTTTTTTTTTTTTTTTAAGATTTTATTTATTTACTCATGAGAAACAGAGAGGCAGAGACACAGGCAGAGGGAGAAACAGGCTTCATGCAGGGAGCCTGATGTGGGTGGAACTCGATCCCGGGACTCCAGGATCAGGCCCTGGGCTGAAGGCAGCACTAAAACGCTGAGCCACCCGGGCTGCCCTCCTGTCTGTTTTTAAGTGTTTTTTTAAGTAAGCCCTATGCCCAACGTGGGGCTTGAATTCAAGGTTCCGAGATCAAGAATCACATATCCCACTGACTGAGCCAGCCAGGCACTCCTAATTGATGTCTTTTAAACAACCCTAAGAATTCTTTGGTTCTAACAGGAAGGGGAGGAAAAGAATTGAAACTGGAATAAAAACACCACACAGATCTGTGTTCCAGGGTTCTCCACCCTGACTGCATTTTAGAATTATCTGGGGAGCATTTTGTAAAAATCCCAGTGTTTCAGCTCCAGCCCAGACCAATTAATCAGTCTCTGAAGGTGGGGCCTGGGCACTATATTTGCTGAAAAGTTCCCCAGATAATCCTAATGTGCAGGTGGGACTGAGAATCACTGCTTTGGTTAACAGTGAGCAGTCACCTGGGTGGAGGTAATTATATAATTCTGAAACCCAGGGGCCTGATCTATTGAATAAATGCTCTCCACCCCTTTTAAGCAACAAAGTCTCGGTTTAGGCAGCTGTTCTGATTAGCTGTTGCTTAAAAACAAACTGCCCCATGGGTGTATATACATATATATATATATACACAATCCCATTGTCTCAACAGGGTCTCAACGAGATATTTGTACACCCATATTTATAGCAACATTATTCACACAGTCTTGAAAGGTTAAAAGCAACCCAAATGTCTACTGAATAGGGACGCCGGGGTGGCTCTGTGGTTAAGCGTCTGCCTTTGGTTCAGGGCATGATCCTGGAGTCCCCGGATCGAGTCCCGCATCAGGCTCCCTGCACGGGGCCTGCTTCTCTCTGCCTGTGTCTCTGCCTCTCTCTCTCTGTGTCTCTCATGAATAAATAAATAAAATCTTAAAAAAAAAAAGTCTACTGAATGGATGGATGGATAAATAAAACGTACTATATACTTACAATGGAATATATTCATATTCAGCCTTAAAAAAAGAACATGGGGTGCTCCTGGATGGTTCAGTTGGTTAAGCATCTGCCTTCAGCTCAATTCATGATCCCAAGGTCCTGGGATGGAGTCCTGTGTTGGGCTCCCTGCGTGGTGGGGAGTCTGCTTCTCCCTCTCTCCTCACTCCCTCTCCCTCTCCCCTCACTCATGGTCTTGCTCACTCTGTATCTTTCTCTCTCAAATAAATAAATAAAATCTTTTTTTAAAAATTTTTTTTTTGTAAATTTTTATTTATTTATGATAGTCACACACAAAGAGAGAGAGAGAGAGAGGCAGAGACATAGGCAGAGGGAGAAGCAAGCTCCATGCACCAGGAGCCTGACATGGGATTCGATCCCCGGTCTCCAGGATCGTCCTGGGCCAAAGGCAGGCGCTAAACCGCTGCGCCACCCAGGGATCCCTAATCTTTTAAAAAAATCTCTAAGAATGGGAGATACTGCTGTAGTCAACTGTGCAAAATGCAATTGCCATAGCAATAATCAAGAGAACTTGATTCCCTTTGTTGCCATAATTATTTCCTTAGTTGGCATTATTTAACCTTAGGAATATTTGGAGTTAAATATAGAAAATTTCAAGTGGCTCACACCTCCAGAATTAATGTTTTGGTTTAAGGAATGTGTGCATATTTGGCTTTTTATATGCAGGAAGTATTTAAGAGAACCTGGCCTATTGGTTTTCGAATTTTTTCCCTGCATTGATTTAAAGATGTGGAATGGGGATCCCTGGGTGGCGCAGCGGTTTAGCGCCTGCCTTTCGCCCAGGGCGCGATCCTGGAGACCCAGGATCGAATCCCATGTCGGGCTCCCGGTGCATGGAGCCTGCTTCTCCCTCTGCCTGTGTCTCTGCCTCTCTCTCTCTCTCTGTGACTATCATAAATAAATTAAAAAAAAAAAAAAAAAGATGTGGAATGACTGAAGTTTGGCAGTCATTGTGTATGGGCAGTCCAGGTGGCTCAGCGGTTTAGCGCCGCCTTCAGCACAGGGCCTGATCCTGGAGACCTGGGATCGAGTCCCATGTCGGGCTCCCTGCATGAAGCCTGCTTCTCCCTCTGCCTGTGTCTCTGCCTCTCTCTCTGTATGACTATCATAAATAAATAAAAATAAATTAAAAAAAATAAAAAAATAAAGATTTATAAAACAAAATGTGTGTGCATGTGAGAGGGAGAGGGATAGAGAAAATGTTCCTAAACTTCAAATTAATGAATCTAGGGGAACCTGGATGGCTCAGTTGATTAAATGTCTGCCTTTGGTTCAGGTCATGATCTCAGGGTCCTGGGGACAGAGCCCCGAGTTGGGCTCCCTGCTCAGTGGCAAGCCTGCTGCTCCCTCTCCCTCTGCTCTCCTCCTGCTTGTGCTCTCTCTTGCTATCTCTCTTGCTAGTAAAATCTTTACCAAATAAAAATGAAATAATTTAAAAATTCATGAATCTAGACAGAGAATGTATGAATATTCATTGGATTAGTTTTTTTCTGTAAGCTTGAAAATCTTCAAAATAAAAATTTGTGGGGCGCCTGGCTGGGTCAGTTGGTAGAGCGTATGATTCTTGATCTCAGTGTTGTGAATTCAAGGCTCAAGGTAGAATTTTAAGTAGAATTCACCTAAAAAAAGATTTTGCACTCAACCATTGCGCCACCCAGGGATTCCAAAAAAAGATGATCTTTAAGTAATCTTTGCATCTAGCATGGGGCTCGAACTCCCAACCCTATAGCCACTGAACCAGCCAGCATCCCCATGATCTGGTTTCTTTCTTTCTTTTTTATACATTTTTAAAAAATATTTTATTTATTTATTCATGAGAGACGCAGGGAGAGAGAAGCAGAAACAGGCAGAGGGAGAAGCAGGCTCCATGCAGGGAGCCTGACGTGGGACTTGATCCTGGGTCTTCTGGATCACACCTTGGGCCGAAGGTGGCACCAAACTGCTGAGCCACTTGGGCTGCCCAAGAGTTATTTATTTTTAAAGATTTTATTTATTTTTAAATATTTTATTTATTTATTTGAGAGAGAGAGAGAGCACATGAGTGGGTAGAGGAGCAGAGAGAAATAGAGTCCCCACTGGACCAGGAGCCTGATGCAGGTCTTGATCCCAGGACTCTAGGACCATGACTTGAGCTGAAGGAAGAGGCTTTTTTTTTTTTTTTTTTTTTTAAGATCTAGTTTCTTAATTGATGCCTTTATCCAGATCTGTCCTATATCAGTCACCTGACTTGTCTTCAGTCCTCACATCTCTACTAGGTCATTTGCTTTCTCGGAGAGGTCATCTGTGACTCCACAGGACAAAATAGTCCTCTAGGGTTTATGTATCACCCAGCACAGGGCTGGGCACAGAGAAGGTGGTCAGGGAATACTGAATGAATGAGAATGTCAGAGAAACTAAATTCAGAAAGATAGAGAGTATTGGCAGAGGAGGGGAAAGAGAGTCTGGGAGAGAAAGATAAAAGATTGAGACATTCATTTGCATGAGAATGGCCACACTTCAGGGGCAGGGACAGAGAAGGAAACAACGGAGAGAAAGGAGAAAGAAGAAAGCAGGAGACAGTTGGTAGGAGGCAGTATCCAGGTAATCTAATGCCCTGTAACGAGTGATCCCAAAACACTGTGGTGTAAATCAATAGCAATAATTTATTTTGCTTACTGATCGGAACTTCTTCAGGCAGGACTCAGAAGGAATGGCTTGTCTCTGCCTCTGCTCCATCTGGTGTGACTTGACCAGCTGCCAGAGGTTGACCAGCTGCCAGAGGATCCACATCCAAGATGGCTCAGTCAAGTGGCAAGTTGGTGTTGCCTGTTGCCTGGGGTTGTCGGATTCCCTGAGGGTAAGGAGCTTTGGGTCTTCTCCACATGGACTACTTTACGGGCTGTTTTGGCTTCTCCTAGCAAGGAGCCAGGGATTAAAATCAAGTGTCCCAAGGGAGGCAAAGTGGAAGCTTCTATTTCTTTTCTTCTTTTTTTATTTTATAGCTTTACTAAAGTATTCACAGAGCACGCATTTCACATATTTAAAGTACAATTCTGTGGGGTTTGGTATAATGCATTAATTTTTTTTACAATTCTGATTAAAATATACGTTAACATTTATGCTAGTTATTTTATCCAGTACTTTGGTTACACTAATGATTTTAATCCACCACTTTAACCTTTTTTTTTTTTTTTTTTTTTAAATTAAGTAATCTCTAGGGGCAGTGGGTGGATCGGTGGTTAGCCATCTGCCTATGGCTCAGGTCATGATCCCAGAGTCCTGGGATAGAGCCCTGCATTGCATCAGGCTCCTTCCTCAGTGAGGAGCCTGCTTCTCCCTCTCCCCACCTCTGCTCTTCCCCCCACCTCGTGCTCACTCTCTCTAGTGTTCTCTCTCTCTCTCAAATCAGTAAATAAAATCTTAAAAGAAAGAGAAAGAAAAGAAAGAAGAAAGAAAGAAAGAAAGAAAGAAAGAAAGAAAGAAAGAAAGAAAGAAAGAAAGAAAGAAAGAAAGAAAGAAAGAAGAGAGGGACACCTGGGTGGCTCGGTCATGATCCCAGAGTCCTAGGATCGAGTTCTCATCAGGCTCCCTGATCAGCCCAGAGCCTGCTTCTCCCTCTCCTGCCTCCTCCCCTTGCTTGTGCACTGGCTCTCTTTCTCTTTCTCTGTGTCAAATGAATAAATAAAATCTTTTTTTTTTAAAGATTTATTTATTTATTCATTCAGAGAGAGCGAGAGAGAGGCAGAGACACAGGCAGAGGGAGAAGCAGGCTCCATGCAGGAAGCCCGATGTGGGACTCAATCCCGGGTCTCCAGGATCACACCCCCGGCTGCCGGCGGCGCTAAACCGCTGCGCCACCAGGGCTGCCCAATAAATAAAATCTTAAAAAAAAAAAAAAGAAAAAAAGAATGAATGAACTTAAACTCTGGGTCACACCGGGATGCTGCCATCCTTTCTGCCTGGGGTTCTTCCCCTGTTTTGTTATTTAAGCTTTACTTATTCTGTAAGGCTCGGCAGAAAGTTTACATTCTCAGAATATCCTTTTTCCGACTCCAACAGTAAGTCAAACACTATCATAGCTCTTTCTTCCTTCACAGCACTTCATGAAGTTTCTATTTATATTAATGTGACTGTTTTCTCTCTCCCACTGGCCTATGACTGTGCCTAAAGCAGGAGTATGTCCACTTTTACACTATTATATCCCAGTGCCTGGCACAAAGTCAAACACATAGTAGGGATATGGTAAATATTTGTCGAGAACATTTAATGAATAATTCTTTGATAAGATACTGCCTGACTTCCTTATAAGCTGATCAGCACAACACAAGGCAGATCCATGTTTCTTTTGTTCAACATATTTTCTTTCTTTCTTTTTTTTTTTTAATTTTTATTTATTTATGATAGTCACATCACAGAGAGAGAGAGGCAGAGATACAGGTAGAGGGAGAAGCAGGCTCCATGCACCGGGAGCCTGACGTGGGACTCGATCTCGGGTCTCCAGGATCGCGCCCTGGGCCAAAGGCAGGCGCCAAACGCTGCGCCACCCAGGGATCCCATCCATCTTTCTTTCTTTCTTTCTTTCTTTCTTTCTTTCTTTCTTTCTTTCTTTCTTTCTTTCTTTCTTTTCTTTCTTTCTTTTATTTATTTGAGAGGGAGAATGTGCAAGAGAGTACAAGTGGTGGAGGGGGAGAAGCAGACTCCCCACTGAGTGGGGAGCCTGATGTGGAGCTCATCCCAGGACCCTGAGCAGAAGGCAGATGCCTAACTGACTGAGCCATCCAGGCACCCCTGTTCGCCGTATTTTCACAGGGCCTGGTGCACAGTCATTGTGATAACTGGTCAGTCTCCAAGATGATCTCTGAAGGATCCTTCCCCTTAGTATTCATATCCTGTATTGTCCTCTCTCACAATGAATACAACTGGATGTGATCAATGGGATATTGCAGAAGTGACAGTGTGTGAGTTTCAAGGCTGAGTTATAAAAGGCATTGCTGCTTTCAGTGGATCTCTCACTCTGGGGGAAGCCAGACAACGTCATGAGGGCACTCCAGCAGCCCAGTGGTTATGCCCACGTGGAAAGGAACTGAGGACCCCGGCCATCAGCCAACATCAACTTGCCAGCCATAGGAGTGAGTCCCCTCGGAAAGGGATCTTCCATCACAAGCCATTAGATGACTGGAGCCCCAGGTGACATCTGACTGCATCATCATGAAAGACCTTGTGCCAGAAGAGACTAGACGAGCTGCTCTGAATTCCAGACCCACAGAAACTTTAAGAGATAATAACTATTTATTGTTGCTTTAAATCTCTAATTTTTTACATAATTTGTTCCATATCCATAACCAAGAGTAAGCATCAGCTTTTTTTGAGTGATATTGTGATCTTTTTTTAACTGTTTTTTTTTTTAATTTTTATTTATTTATGATAGAGAGAGAGAGAGAGAGAGAGGCAGAGACACAGGCAGAGACACAGGCAGAGAGAGAAGCAGGCTCCATGCACCGGGAGCCCGACGTGGGACTCGATCCCGGGTCTCCAGGATCGGGCCCTGGGCCAAAGGCAGGTGCCAAACCGCTGCGCCACCCAGGGATCCCGATATTGTGATCTTTAATGAATTTCTACTCTTTTCTGAGTCCCAGAATTGTAATCTGTAAAAGGGGATGAAATGTCCATCTTTGAGGTTCACAGAGTATGTTCCTCAGGGGCGTGATCAGAGTACATAGTAGACGCTTAATATACCACCAAGAATATAACCTCCTGATGAAGTACGTGTGCCACACAGCTTGGATTTGAATCCTAGTTTTACCTCTAAGATAGTAAGACTTCATTCAGGCTACTAATACTAAACATTTTATTTATTCATGAGAGACAGAGGCAGAGACACAGGCAGAAAGAGAACCAAGCACCATCCAGGGAGCCTGAAGTGGGACTTGATCCCGGGTCTCCAAGATCAGGCCCTGAGTCCAAGGCAGGCGCCAAACGGCTGAGCCACCCACGCAGTGTCCCTGAAATAGGAATATTAAAGAAACTAGAATCTTACAAGGATTAGAGAAAGAATTCATGTAAAATCCATTTTATTATTTTTTTAAAGATTTATTTATTCATGAGAGGCACAGAGAGAGAAGCAGAGACACAGGCAGAGGGAGAAGCAGACTCCATGCAGGGAGCCCGATGCAGGACTCGATTGGGGGTCTCCAGGACCATACCCAGGCCGAATGCAGGCGTTAAACCTCTGAGCCATCCAGGGATCCCCTAAAATCCATTTTAACTCTATGAGAAGGTAGCTATTTTTTTAAAAAACATTTTACTTATTTGACACAGGGCACAAGAAGGGGGAGCAGCTGGCAGAGGGACAGGGAGAAGCAGGCTCCCCTCAGTGTAGGGAGCCCACGGCAGGGCTTGATCCCAGGTCCCTGAGATCATGACCTGAGCAGAAGGCAGACACCCAACCATCTGAGCCACCCAGGTGCCCATGAAGACAGCTATTTTTTTTTCAGTGCTCTACCTAGCCTGAGACCAATAGCTGATCCATACAAGTGCTAAATAAATATTTGTTGAATGGATAACAAAAAGGCACCTTGCCTAAGAAAAATACGGAACAGCTAGCACTAGCCTACAAGGCCCTACATGATGCCCTACTTGCTTCATCTATGATTTCACCTCTTACCAGCTGCCCATGCTCTCACTCTGCTCCAGCTACCTTGCCCTCTCCACAGTTCTATGCTAGCCTATTCCAGCTTCAGGGCCTTGCACCTGCTATTTGCCCTGACCGGAAATGCTCCATTTCCCAGTTATCCACACGGCTTGTTTTTTCCCTTCAGATCTCTGTTCAATATCACCTTCTCGGAGAGACCTTCTGTCTGGCCCCTCCCGCAACCCTGCGGTCCCATATCTGGCTTTTTCTCTGCAGCGTTTATCACAGCCTAATTTCTATTCTTCGGGCTCTCAACAGAACATAAACTCCATGAGGGCAGTGATTTGTCTATTTTATTCGCTGCTCTATTTCACAACACGCCCAACAACGGAATTTCAGCAGCTGCTCGATAAATAGTTGCTGAATTAATAGCGCCATAAACGAGCATTTGGGTAGCGGCGGTCTCCAGAACAAGAAACCGCGCCATCTTGGAGGTAGTTTTGGTTGGAGCCCGGTCACGTGACTGGCAGTCCCCGCTGGCCCGCCTTTGAGGCTGGGGAGGTCCACGTGGTCCCGGGTTCTAGGGGCGGGCCGGGCGACGGAGGAGGTCCTGCGCAGGCGCGGGCCCGCGCGCAGGCGCAGACGCGGCCCGGGCGCGCGGCCGGCGGCGGTTGGCGGCGCGTGGGGCCGGCGGGCGGTTGCCGTGGGCAGGACCCGAGTGCAGGCAGCTAGAGCCGGCGCCATGGTGGAGAAGGAGGAGGCTGGCGGCGGCATCAGCGAGGAGGAGGCGGCGCAGTATGACCGGCAGATCCGCCTGTGGGGATTGGAGGCCCAGAAACGGTCAGGGCCAGAGCGCTTGTGGGGCTGAGGGTCTGGAGGGGGGCGTCTGCCCTGAGGCTTTCGCGGCCCTCACGGAGCCGGAGGGTCTGATTTGAAGCGAGGAGGCGGGAATTATGTGCCGGGGGATGGTGGCGTTCTTGAGAGTCCCCGAGGGGTTGGTTAGGGGTGTTTCTGGAAGATGTGGGAAGCGGCGACCTCCGGGGTGGCACGGAGGGTCGTTCCGAGGGAGGCCTCTGGAAAGGGACGGTGGGCGAGCCTTGAGGAATGAGGAGGACTCAAACTCCGGGCCGCGGCCGCCCGGAGGGAGTGGTGGTGGGCGCTTAGGGGTAGGAGGGCGCAGGGGAAGGGTGAAGTGGGAGCGTAGTTCATTCATTCCTAGGTAGTGGGAACCCGTTCTCTGCTGGACGCTGAGGGGACTGGCGAACCGAACAGGGGCGAGCTTGCCTACCTGTGGCTCCTAAAGGGTGGACCAGTATGAAAGGAGGAGGGCTTGGGGGAGTTTGGGAGCAAGTTATTTCAAGTGAGACTCTAGAGAGTCCTGGAGAGCCTAGGGGCTGGAGCTACTCAAGAGGTTGCTTATGCCTAGATACGGGGGTGTGTCTAGAGAGAGGACTGCACACTGGGGTTGGGCATACCTGGGTAATGAATAGATATCGGAGGGGATGAGGACTTTGAAAGAGGTGATTGATTTGATCAAATATATATATTTTAAATGTTATTTATTCATGAGAGACCGAGGCAGTGACATAGGCAGAGGGAGAAGCAGGCTCCCTGCGGGGAGCCCGATGTGGGACTTGATCCCAGGACCCCGGGATCACGCCCTGATTCAAAGGCAGACGCTCAACCACTGAGCCACCAGGCACTGGATTTGATCAAACATTTATTGAGCACCTGCCACAAGCACTGTTTGAGGCACAGAGCATATATTAATGAACTAGAAGGACTCCTTGCCCGCATGTAGTGTACATTCTGGTGAGGGAAACAAAAAACATAAATAATGTATTAAGTAATGCAAGTGCCAGAGAGAGAAATATAGCAAGGTAAGAGGATCAATAAAGGATACTGAGGTGGGAGTGCTATTTTGATAGGGAGGCCAGGGAAGGCCTCTGAAGAGGTAACATTGAGCCTCAGACCTGTATAAAGGAAGAGAGTCATGTGGAAGAATCTTGCTAGCAGAGAGAAAACAGTGTAAATAAAATCCTGAAAAAAAAAAAAAAAAAAAATCCTGGAGGCCAGGGCATGCTTGCCAAATGAGAGAAAGAAGGTGATTGGAACCAAATGAGGAGTAGCTTTTTTTTTTTTCAAAGGAGGAGTAGCTTTTTTATTCCAAGTATTCTGGGAAACTCACTGGAGAGTTTTGAGCTTAGGGAATAACACAACCAGATTTGCATTTCAGAAGGTTCACTCTTGGCTGTGGGGAGAATAGGTTGAAGTGGACAGAAGTGAAGATGAGGATTTTGGTTAGGAGATCTGTAATAATCCCCTTGGGACCTAAGTCGTGGTAGCTTGAAACTCTAGAGAAGGGGAGAAATGTACTGAATATATTTTCTTTTTTTTTTTTTTTTTTTTTAATTTTTTTATTTATTCATGATAGTCACAGAGAGACAGAGGCAGAGACATAGGCAGAGGGAGAAGCAGGCTCCATGCACCGAGAGCCCGACATGGGACTCGATCCCGGGTCCCCAGGATAGCGCCCTGGGCCAAAGGCAGGCGCCAAACCGCTGCGCCACCCAGGGATCCCCTGAATATATTTTCAAGGTGAGGAGGAGGCAGGATTTGTTGAAGGATACAGTGTGCGGGGTATGAGAGCCAGAACTCAAGGATGATTTTATTTTATTTTAATTAATTAATTAATTTTAAAGATTTTATTTATTTGTTCATAGAAACACACACACACACACAGAGAGGCAGAGGCAGAGGCAGAGACACAGACACAGGCAGAGGGAGAAGCAGGCTCCATGCAGGGAGCCCGAAGTGGGACTCGATCCCAGGACGGGATCATGACCTGAGACAAAGGCAGACACTCAACCACTGAGCCATCCAGGCATCCTAGAATTAATTTATTTAAGGGTTAAAGTGGCAGGCAGGCCAAGAGAATTTAGTTTGAAAGGTGGGAGTTTCTAGAATTTTTTGGTGAGAAAGTGTATGTGGTAAGGTGGGGTGAATCTGAGTTTTCAGTCTCCTTTCAGGTATGTAGGGTTTTATGAGGTTGAGGGAGGGAGCATTGTGTGAGGCAAGCATTGAGGCAAGCATTGGTCTGAGGATTGAAGAAGGCATCTGAAGTGGAAAATTGGGAAGTAAATGGTGAAAATAGGTCTGAGGACATAGGTGGAGCTGATTGATTTTAGGGACTGCTATTTGAGGTTTTTTTTTTTTTTTTTTTTTAAGATTTATTTATTTATGATAGAGAGAGAGAGAAAGAGAGGGGCAGAGACACAGGAGGAGGAAGAAGCAGGCTCCATGCCGGGAGCCTGATGTGGGACTCGATCCCGGGACTCCAGGATTACGCCCTGGGCCAAAGGCAGGCGCTAAACCACTGAGCCACCCAGGGATCCCCCAGGGACTGCTATTTGAAGGATTGAGTGTTAAAAGGTCCTAAAGGGTTGGGAAAGGGACCCTAAGCGGGGGAGCTCGAAGTTTTGTTTGTGGTAGGGCAAAGCTGGTGAAGGTTAAGCTGGAATGTAGTGCGAGAACTGACAAAGGGGTAGTAATGATTCCTCTGAGGAGCAGTAAAGAATGGATGGGGGCTGCTAAGGAGGAAATGATGTAAGAGACCAATCAAAGTCAGGGTATGGAATTCTTGGAAGAGATGAGAGTTATTCTCAGGCAGCGGAGAGCCACTGAACTTGGTAGAGAACCTGAAAAGGATTGAGGGTCCTGGGAGGTAAGGAAGGGGTTATATATATACCTTTATAATTTGAATCTCTGTAGACAGTCTTGCAGAATTTGGTATAGTATCTTCATGTCCATTTTCAACTGAGTCTCATAGCAGCTCTCTGAAGTAGGAAGGACAGTGATTTCCCCTGTACAGGCAGGAAGGAGGCTCCGCAAAGCAAATTGACTTGGCTCTAAGGAAACTCCAAGTGGAATAGGGTAATTCTGGAGCCTCGGGTTCTTTTGTGGAATGGAAAATGGCCTAGGAATTGGCAGGCTGCATTCTGGCAGAATTTTATTACTACTTCTATGTGATGTTGGACCAAGGTTATCTGAGAACTGGAAAGGAGAGTAATAATAAAAAGTGCCTTAAAAAAAAAGTGCCTTCAAGGGAACTCACATTGTCTAGAAGTTAAAAACTGGGCTATATCTTTCATGTGGTGTTTTAAATTGTTTGAAATTAGTTGCCAGCATTAAAGAATTTAGAGAACTTGGGACACCTGGGTACCTCAGTGGTTGAGCATCTGCCTTTGGCCCAGGGCATGATCCTGGAGACCCCGGGATCCAGTCCTGCATTGGGCTCCCTGCATGGAGCCTGCTTCTCCCTCCTCCTGTGTCTCTGCTTCCCACCCCCCCATGAATAAATAAATAAAATCTTTAATAAAAAAAAAAAAAAGAATGGAAAGGTCAGACATTCCACATTGGTTGACGCTAGGTAGAGGCTGCCTCCGACATGGCACATGGGTTCCTAGTGGTCGTCTCCTATCAGTTCAGCTTCATTTGTTGATATAATTGTCTGGACCCTGTCAGCATGTGACTTTGCATTTCTTGCTATGGTACGTAGCCAGCCCATTTTATGGATGAGGTTCAAGGCATAGAGCAGATTCCCAAGGTCACACACCAAATAAATAGAAATAGGAGTTGATTCTAAGTCATTCGCTTCAGGTTCACCACCCCCCACCAAAGCTCATTTTCTGTGAGGCTTATTCTTACAGTCAAATTAACATAAAAGAGGGTGTTAGAAGCTAGCTTCTTGGGCAGCCCTGGTGGTGCAGCGGTAGCGCCGCATGCAGCCCAGGGTGTGATCCTGGAGACTCGGGAATTGAGTCCCGCGTCAGACTCCCTGCATGGGGTCAGCTTCTCCCTCTGCCTGTGTCTCTGACTCTTTCTCTTTGTGTCTCTCGTGAATAAATAAATAAAATCTTAAAAAGAAAAAAAAGCTAGCTGCTTTGTTAGTTTTCAGAATGTATGCTTCAGTTTTTGCATTTCCTTTCACAACATAGGCCTGTCTGATTTTTCTTGCACTCAACAGTAGTTTATTCCATATCTAAATGTGAGGAAGGGAGAGAGGTGACTGGAAAGATGAAGTACATGATGAGTTCCATGAGGACAAGTTCTTATTTATTTATTTATTTATTTATTTATTTATTTATTTATTTATTTATGGCACAGAGAGAGGCAGAGACACAGGCAGAGGGAGAAGCAGGCTTCATGCAGGGAGCCTGACGGACTCAATCCTGGGTCTCCAAGATCATGCCCTGGGCCAAAGGCAGCACTAAACCGCTGAGCCACCAGGGCTGCCCGAGGACAAGTATTTTATAAATGTCTGATAATTAAAGGAGTTTGATTGGTCTTATTAAAATTTCTAGTGCTTGCAAGTATGTAGACGTTCAGATGTATTTGTTGAATGAAATGACTGTACGTTGCAAAGACCTGGGAGATCAAGAAACCTAGGTTCAATTACCAATTCTACTAACCAGCTCTTTTTTTTTTTTTTTTCATTCTTTCTCTAATAGGTATACTAACCACCTCTTTTGACTTTAGGTCAGTCACACAATTTGTTGACCTTCAGTTCCACATCTGCAAAAAGGAGGGGCAAGTGTTACTACCTTTCTAAGGACTCAACTCTGAGATTTTGAGTTTACAAGAAAGGAACTTCAGAAACTTCCCTGTTTTTATTTTTTATTTTTTTATTTTTTTATTGTTATTTTATTATTTTATATTTTTTAAGATTTTTATTTATTTATTCATGAGAGACACAGAGAGAAGAGAGGCAGACACACAAGCAGAGGGAAAAGCAGGCTTCATGCAGGGAGCCTGATGTGGGACTCAATCCCAGGTCTCCAGGATCAGGCCCTGGGCTGAAGGCGGTGCTAAGCTGCTGAGCCACCTGGGCTGCCCTTCCCTGTTTTTTAGATACTCATTATCTAACATTGCTATTATTCATAAGAAATTCATTTGGTTCCATAGATACACATTTGCCATAATAGTGGCTGAGTATGTACTGTGTCATAGGTGTCAATCCTGATGGTCTCATATAAGGACCAATTTATTTATTTTTTTTAAGATCTTTAAATTTATTCATGAGAAACACACACACACACACACACACACAGAGGCAGAGACAGAGACACAGGCAGAGGGAGAAGCAGGCTCCATGCAGGGAACCCGACGTGGGACTCAATCCCAGGTCTCCAGGATCATGACCTGGGCTGAAGGTGGTTCTAAACCGCTGAGCCACCTGGGCTGCCCAGGACCAATTTATTGTAGTGTTGATAGTGGTTGATAGTTGAATTTGAATCTCAGCCACAGAAATTCTTTTTTTTTTTTTTTAAATTTTTATTTATTTATGATAGTCACAGAGAGAGAGAGAGAGAGAGAGGCAGAGACACAGGCAGAGGGAGAAGCAGGCTCCATGCAGGGAGCCCGACGTGGGATTCGATCCCGGGTCTCCAGGATCGCGCCCTGGGCCAAAGGCAGGCGCCAAACCGCTGCGCCATCCAGGGATCCCCAGAAATTCTTATTTAACCTTGGATACATTTCTTCTTTGTGCTTTAGTTTTCTCATTTGTCAAATGGAGATAATAGAATATATTACAAGATTGTTGAGAATTACTATTATTTTTAAAGATTTTATTTATTCATGAGAGGTGCAGAGAGAGAAGCAGGCTCCATGCAGGGAGTCCCATATGGGACTCGATAGTAGGTCTCTAGGATCACGCACCCGGCTGAAGGCAGGTGCCAGACCGCTCAGCCACCCAGGCGTCCTAGATTGTTGAGAATTAAATGAGATAATGCACGGAGCCTGGCTCGCTCAGTCAGATGAGGATGTCACACTTGGTCTTAGGGTCGTGAGTTCAAGCCCCATGTTGGGTGGGGGTTAGACGAATAAAAACTTTAAAAAATAAATGAGGTAATGCATGAATGCTGCCTATGCTCAGAATGCGTAGGTAAACTATAGCTACAATTATTTGACAAGTATAAATCATGAGTAACAAGAGAAGCTACATAGGAGATTGAGATAAATAAGGCAAATGTAAAGTAAAAGTAGGGACACCTGTGTGGCTTAGCCATTTGAGCGACTGCCTTCAGCTCAGGGCTCCATCCTGGGAGTTATGGGATCAATCCCAGGATCGAGTCCCACATCAGGCTTCCTGCAGAGAGTCTCCCTCTGCCTCTGTCTCTGTCTCTCTCTGTGTCTCTCATGAATAAATAAATAAAATCTTAAAAAAAAAAAAAAAGTAAAAGTTAGTAGGATGAGTGGAGACTCTTTTTAAAACCTTTTCTTCTGGGGCACCCCGGGTGGCTCAGCAGTCCCAGGGCCTGATCCTGGAGACCCTGGATTGAGTCCCACTTCAGGCCTGCTAGGGCATGGAGCCTGCTTCTCCCTCTGCCTGTGTCTGCCTCTCTCTCTCTCTCTCTGTCTCTCATGAATAAAATAAATAAAATCTTATTTAAAAAAAAAAAAAGACCTTTTCTTCTGCTGTCATACTAATCCAAGCCTTCATTCTCTTTCGCCTTAACTGTGACACTCTTCCTCCTCCAAGAATCTCCTCCCCACCTCCTACCAGCTTTCTGTTGCGCTTAGAATAAAATTCAGCCCTTACAGTGCCTTCATGATGTAGCCCCTTCTGTCTGTGACCCACCTCCTACTATTCTTCCCTTTGTTCACTTTGTTCACTTCCCTTTGTTCTTCAGCCACTCTGTCCTTCCAGTCCCTGAAATGCCAAGCACTCCTCTGCTTCAGGGCTTTTGTATTTGCTGTTTCTGTACTTGTTCTTCTCCCAAATATCTGTATTTCCTCCCTTCCTTCCTTCCTTCCTTCTTTCCTTCCTTCCTTCCTTCCTTCCTTCCTTTTCAAGATTTATTTGTTCATGAGAGACACAGGTACAGGGAGGAGAGAACCAGGCTCCATGCAAGGAGCTCGATGCGGGACTCGATCCTGGGAATCCAGGATCATGCCTTGAGCCAAAGGCAGACGCCCAACCGCTGAGCCACCCAGGCGTCCCGCCTTCCTTCCTTCCTTCCTTCCTTCCTTCCTTCCTTCCTTCCTTCCTTCCTTCCTTCCTTCCTTCCTTCCTTCTTTTCTTTTCTTTTCTTTTCTTTTCTTTTCTTTTCTTGTTTTCTTTTCTTTCTCTCTCTTTTTTTTTTTTTTGGTGTTCCTCTTTCATTTCATATTTAAAAAAATTTTTTTTCCTCTTTCATTTCATTTTGGTTTTTGCTCAGCACCTTATCAGAAAGGTCTAGTTGTCCAGTCTGAGTAAAATAGCATCCTCCATCATTCTTGATCTATATCCTGCTTGACTTTTATCACTTATTTTTTTTAAAGTAGGTTTTACACCCAACGTGGATCTTAAACTCAGTGCCCTGAGATTGAGTCGCTCTACTGAGTAAGTCAGCCAGGTGTCCCTGATTTTCATCACTTTTTGACATATCCTATCTCTTCCATAAAATAAAAGCTCCAGGAGGTCAAGGATTATGTCTGTCTTGTTCACTCCTATATGTATATTTTAGAGGGGTGCTTGGCATAGTAGATGCTCAATAAATATTTGTTGAATGAATCGTTCTTTGCAGGATGGATTACAGCCTGTTTCTTAGATTTGAGGCCATCATGTTTCTGTGCATTTAATGAAAACCAAAATTACTTCACTGTTATTTTGACTTGTTTTGGTTTTCAGTGATTTGGTGAAGCTTCCACTACTCTCTTATCTGCTTAACAGTGTCTGCTTTCTAGGCTGCGGGCCTCCCGGGTGCTGCTTGTTGGCATGAAAGGACTTGGGGCTGAAATTGCCAAGAATCTCATTCTGGCGGGAGTGAAAGGACTGACCATGTTGGATCCTGAACAGGTAAGATATTTGGCCACCTTATCACTCTTCCTTCATGGTCTCCCCTCTTTAGTATAAACACTTAGAGATTTTGTGAATTCCCATGTGCCCCCTGCAGGCCTCTGAAAGGAGGGCTGGCATTACTGGAGCTGTGGCCTTTGGCCTTCATGGCATTGGCATGTCCTACATGGCGACTTTGGTGAGACTCCTTGCTCTTCCTGGAGCTTGCCTGTCTGTAGTTGATCTCTCCCTTGGAGGATGACAGTGAGGAGCAGAAGGGTGGTTTTTCACTTTGTACCTCTAAACCACCTGCATGACTAAAATTGCAGAATTGCCTTGGGACTTTGTTAAGGTATAGCTAGCCTTCACCCTTATCACCTGTGATTCTGCTTTAGAATGTCTGATGTGAGGCTCAAGAATATACACGTTTGAAAAGTATCTCAGAGCTTCACGTAGACAGTTCACAGTTTGGAAAACAGTGGATCAGAAAGAATGGATGCAGACTGCTTAGCATGGTGCTTGCACATAATGAACATCTGATAATTATATGACTTACCATTTATTGATAATAATCATTGCCAGCTCCTATGTAGCATTCTCTAACCAGTTTCTCCAAGGTGAAAATAACTTCTTTCTCTACATTCTCATGCTTCAACATTTTTTCTTTCATAGAAAATTTCAAATACATACAAAAGTAGAATGACATTTGACACCCCATCTATGTGGCTTCTACAGAGACCAGTCGTTTTTGGTCTGTATTTTTTGGGACAGTATTATTTTTTTTAAGGTTTTATTTATTTATTCATGAGAGACAAAGATTGAAGGCAGAAACATAGGGAGAGGGAGAAGCAGACTCCTCGCAGGGAGCCCAATGTGGGACTTGATCCCAGAACTTGGGGATCAACACTTGAGCTGAAGGCAGACGCTCAACTGCTGAGCCACCCAGGCATCCCTAGGACAGTATTTTAAAGCAAATTCTAGAAATCGTATTTTTTTAAGGTAAAATAATTTAAAGATTGTGTTATCACATTATCACATGATACTATTTGTGTCTTTATTTTTTGTTTTTATTTTATTTTTATTTTTTTTAAAGACAATCTTTTTCTTTTAATGTTTTTATTTTTTTTTAAATTTTTTTATTTATTTATGATAATCACACAGAGAGAGAGGGGGGTGGGGCAGAGACACAGGCAGAGGGAGAAGCAGGCTCCATGCACCGGGAGCCTGACGTGGGATTCGATCCCGGGTCTCCAGGATCGCGCCCTGGGCCAAAGGCAGGCGCCAAACCGCTGCGCCACCCAGGGATCCCTATTTTTTGTTTTTAAAGATTTTACTTATCCATTTGAGAGAGAGAGAGCAAGCGCATGTGCTCACACATGAATGAACATGAGCAGGGGGACGGGCAGAGGGAGAAGCAGACTCCACACTGAACAGGGAGCCCTATGTGGGTTTTTTTTTTTTTTCCTATGTGGGTCTTGATCCCAGGACCTAGGATCATGACCCAAGCCGAAGGCAAACACCTAACCAACTGAGCCACCCAGGCACCCCTGTGTCTTTCCTTGTAGGCTTTGAACATGCTAAGTAACTAGTACACACAGGTGAGGTATAAGCTTTGTGGAAGACAGTAAATATTAATGAAATTTTTTAAAGCTCATCTTTGGGTTTCAGGAAAAAAGTAATATAAGGATTTTTAAATCATTCTTCTGCAATGGAAAGAAATATGGGTTAGTTTACTTAATATCACAGTCACAAATTTTTTTTTTTAAAGATTTTATTTATTTATGCATGAAAGACAGAGAGAGAGAGAGAGGCAGAGACACAGGCAGAGGGAGAAGCAGGCTCCACTCCATGCAGGGAGCCTGACATGGGACTCGATCCCGGGTCTCCAGGATCCCACCCTGGGCTGAAGGCGGCGCTAAACCGCTGAGCCACCAGGGCTGCCCACAAATTGATTTTTGACTTGAATTCAAAACCTAAGGAAAGAAAATTCCTGCAAGCAAGCTGCCATATTATTAACTGGCTGAGCACTTTCAGTTTTTGACATCTCCCCAACCACAGTGCCCCCTAGAGGTATTTGGAGGGAGAATTTGTTTGTACTGTAGAGGTTAGAGCAGAGAGATAGGGAAGGGTGGTTCCTCAACGTCAAGGCTCTCAGTGTGGGAAAATGAAATCAGGTGGGGATGATGACTTCTTCGTCTGGTTGGGAGAGTCTGAGAATGGGAAACAATGATAGAATACTGAGGCGTGTGTGATGGGGGTTCTGTCCTTGCGTCAGGACAGTGATGGGTGCCACCCAGTTGTGGAGTGCACAGGCGGACTGTTATTCCTTCCCTCTTCACTTTGAGGACTTACAGTATCTTACCTATTTTCCACTGCAAAGCCTAACTCCTCTGAGTGGTTCTCAATCCCCTCTGTCCTTTGAATATTTGAGAGAGTTGTTAAAAAGCTCTCCAGGTGAGTCTAAAAGTGAGAGAGAGGGGCACCTGGGTGGCTCAGTGGTTTGAGCGTCTGCCTTCGGCTCAGGTCGTGATCCTGGAGTCCTGGAAATGAGTCCCACATTGGGTTCCCTGCAGGGAGCCTGCTTCTCCCTCTGCCTATGTCTCTGCCTCTCTATTGTCTCTCATGAATAAGTAAAAAAATCTTTAAAAAATAGAGTAAAAGTCAAGGAGGGTTGAGAACCACTGGCTTCATGTAACCTGGGCCTAGTCACCTTAATCAGCCTGACTCCCACTTCATAAATTCATGGACACTCTTTGGTTGGTCTACCTTTCACAGTTTGCTTGTGCTTTCTTTCCCTGACTAGGAACATCGTAGGGAGACTGTGCCACTTGGTGCAAAAGCTCTGGAATTTTGCATACTTGGACTCAAATCCTACCTCTTCAAGCTGGGCAAGAGACTTAATCTCTCAGAGATTCAGTTTTCTCATCTTTTTTTTTTTTTCCTTATTATTATTATTATTTTTTAGTAACCTCTACACCCAGTGTGGGGCTCAAACTCAAAATACTGGGATTAAAAGTTGCATGCTCTACCAATTGAATAGAACCAGCCAGGCAGCCAACCCTCTTTGTTCATCTATAAAACAAGGATGTTAATTCTTCAGAGTGTTTCATTTTGTTTACATCAAATATCCTAGAGTACTTGCTGGCTGCCCCATCTAGATAACTCGTGATACAAAGATGCACAAGATTTGGTTCCCATTCTCAAGGTTTTTTCAGAAACCAGAGCAGCTACCTAACTCAGGTTGTGGTAGGGGGACACGAAAGGCTTCCTGGAGCTGTGATCTTGGCTGAGACTTAAAGAAAAAGTAGAAATTTCTCAAGTTGAGGGGTTGTATTTTAGGCAGGAAACTTAGCAGTGTCATAGAACAGCATGGTAGAAATAGAATATAGCAAGCAGTGCTATTTGGTGTTTTTAGAATGGGAAGCCCAGAGTGGTGGGGGGTGGAAGCAGGTTGCAGGTAAGGTCAAAATCATGAACCCCTGCTAGTAAGCCTTACTGTAAGCTTGTACTCAATCTTCTAGGTGGTCAGAATTCATTAGAGTTTCAAATCTGGGGTGGGTGACCTGGTCCATTTCAGGCTTTCTGTAGCTCACTAGTTACTGTATATGATTGCCCAAGATACAGAGCAGAAGACCACTTAGATGGCTGCTTTAATAGTTTAGCTGAGAGATGAAAAGGGTCTAAGTAATAGCACTGGTGGTAGAAGAGGCAAGAAGCACACAGAGATGACAAATACTAAGTGGTAGAATCAGTAGTATTATATACAGGAGCATAGGGAAAGCAAGGAATCATTGTAGCAGCAGATAGTTCCTGAAGGTCCTGGACACTGTTCTAAGAGTTGTAGTTGCGTTTCATTTAGTCCTCACAACAACTCTGAGATGTAAGGATTGTCATCCCTATCTTACAGATAAGAAAACTGAGGAAAGGGAATTGACTTGCTGGCCCATCCAAGGTCGCAGTAGTTGGTATGACCAGGACCCAGGGATTGTCTCTTGGTAAAAGTCCATGAGCTTAGCCACCCCAGCAGGTGGCTGCTATCAAGGAAATAACAAGGATATAAAGACTGAGGTTTCTCACTCCGGTGATTGGATGGGTGGTTGGTAGGCTCATCAATAGATTAAAAAAAAAAAAAAAAAAGTCGAATATGAAGACCCAGGAGAAAATAATCTGGTGGGCAGTTTAATATAAGACTCTGATAGATCACGGCAGCCCTGGTGGCACAGCGGTTCAGTGCCGCCTGCAGCCTGGGGTGTGATCCTGGGGACCCTGGATCGAGTCCCACGTCAGGCTCCCTGCATGGAGCCTGCTTCTCCCTCTGCCTGTGCCTCTGCCCCTCTCTGTTTCTATGAATAAATAAATAAAATCTTTGAAAACAAAAACAAAACAAAAACAAAAAATCTTAAAAGAAAAAAAGACTCCGATAGATCAGGAAGCAATCTGTACAAATAGGAACAATTTGAGAAGTACCAGCAGAAACTAAAAGTAGTGAGTTTATGGGGCTATGCAGAGCAAAAAGAGAAGTGATTCTGAGAATCCTGGGGATACCACACCCAAGAGTCCACGTAGAGACTGGGTGTTCAGTGAGGGAAGAGCAGAGCAGCACTAATAGAGTGATTAGTAAGTGTACTGTTTTTATTAACCTCCTCACTTTGTTTGTGATTCCTATATATTTGGTCAAGGTCGCACAGTTAAGTAAGTGGTTCAGCCAGGATTTGAATCCAAGATTTGAATCCAACCTAAATTATTCCAGAGCCTTACTCTTAAGCACTATGAAGTATAGTCTCTCAGTATGTAATGAGATCCCTGAAGAAGCAGGACAGGATGGGTCAAGGATACTATTAGAGGGCTGGCCTTGAATAGGAGGAAGACAGGCTAATTTTCTTGGAGGAAAGGTAGTAAGGAAAAAAAAAAAAAAAAAAAAAAAAAAAAAAGAAAGGTAGTAAGGGAAAGAATGTGCTGTGGGTAGTTGCCTGGAGGAGAGGAGGGAGATTACTTGTGTTGAACTCAGTCTTGGTGAAGGTAGCAAGGTCATACTGAAGATTAATGGTTAAATTAGATGTTTGATGTGTGAAGAAGTGCTCTATGAACAGAATGGAATCTGTAAGCCTACTGGCAGCTGTCAGATGATTTTATTCTGTCTTAGAGGCTTTCCTCTGCTGACATCAGCCTTGTATTTAGGTGAAATCCTCTCTTTGCTCCAGTCCCACTCATCTCTCCTTTGTGAATTTTAATTGAATTTAAGAGTTAATTTTAGGCATTTTTTAAAGATTTTATTTATTTATTTATTCATGAGAAACACAGAAAGAGAGAGAGAGAGAGGCAGAGACCTAGGCAGAGGATGAAGCAGGTGCCATGCAAGGAGCCTGATGTGGGACTTGATCCGGGATCCCAGGATCACACCCTGAGCCAAAGGCAGGTGTCCCAATTTCAGGTGTTCCTTTTTTTTTTTTTTCTTTTAAGATTTTATTTATTTATTTATTTATTTATTTGAGACAGAGAGAAAGAGAGGCACAGACACAGGCAGAGGGAGAAACAGGCTCCATGCAGGGAGCCCGATGTGGGACTCAATCCCAGGTCTCTGGGATCATATCTTGGGCTGAAGGTGGCGCTAAACCACTAAGCCACTGGGGCTGCCCTTCACTTATCTTTAAAGTTTATTTTTTTTAGTAATCTCTATACACCCAACTTGAGGCTTAAACTCACAACCCCAAGATCAAGGGGATCCCTGGGTTGTGCACCGGTTTAGCGCCTGCCTTTGGCCCAAGGCGCGATCTTGGAGACCTGGGATCGAATCCCATGTCGGGTTCCCGGTGCATGGAGCCTGCTTCTCTCTCTGCCTATGTCTCTCTCTCTCTGTGTGACTATCATAAAAAAAAACAAAAACAAAAAAACAAAAAAACAACCCCAAGATCAAGAGCCATACACTCTAGACTGAGCCATCCAGGTGTCCTTCACTGATCTGATTTTAAACCAGTTGTAGGCAGGGACTATACCCTTTAAACTACTATTGTTTTCAGATGCTTAAAATTGGGAACATAGTAGATACTTGGTAAATTCTTACCACTGATAATTATGTTATTTGCAGTTAGAAATTTATTAGAAGAAGAAAGTGTGGACTTTTCTGTTTATTTATTTATTTAAGATTTTATTTATTCATGAGAGACGCAGAGAGAGAACCAGGCTCCATGCAGGGAGCCTGATGTGGGACTGGATCCTGGGAGAATCACGCCCTGGGCCGAAGGCAGGCTCTAAACGGCTGAGCCACCCAGGCTGCCTGACTTTTCTGTTTAGAGTGAAGTTTCTTTGTAAACACAAGGGGGTGCTCTTTAACTATCAATGCGAAGTTTAAAAAGTTAAATATCTGTAAAGCTTCTGAAGGAATGAGTCTAGGGAGTCTGCATTAGGCAAATTCCCGCAGGAATGATAATACAATTAGATGGTAGATATTTTAGTTGTTCTTTAAAATCAGAAGGTTTGTTGTGTTCAAGAATTTGTTTTCTCCCCAAAATTCAAGTATTAAAAAAAAATGTTACTCCTAGGTATCTCCAGAAGACCCCGGAGCTCAGTTCTTGGTCCGTACTGGATCTGTTGGCCGTAACAGGGCTGAAGCCTCTTTGGAGCGAGCCCAGAATCTCAACCCTATGGTGGATGTGAAGGTGGACATTGAGAATATAGAAAAGAAGCCAGAATCATTTTTCACTCAGTTTGATGCTGTAAGTTTCATTGAATGTAAAATCTTTAGGCTCAGTACACTGCCTTCATAGTTTCAAGTCTGACATTGCCTTAGCATATATGCCTTACTAGCACATTGCCTTGCCATGTTGAATGTGTTGGTAGTAGATCCAGTCTGTTGGATCTGCTGTAGCTGTTTGTGGCTTGCTGTCTGCTGGTTTCTTCTTTGGGCATATGTTCCCTTAGACCAGGTTTCATCATTGGTGTTTTGTATTCCTTCCAGAATCTTTCCACATAGCTTCGATACATTTTACTGCAAATGTTTTCTCCAGAAAACAAGTTGGTGGTTAATTTCTGTAGCAGAGGCTTTTTTTTTCTTTTTTGTTAGAAATATCAAACTACAGCTTGTGTTTTGTCTTAAAAAAGAGCACACCTGATCTTGGTCTATGTCTGTCTCTTTCACACAGCCACTTTGACCATGTTGCCATGGATAACTAGACAAATTCATGTAGTCATAAGCCAAATGAGGCATATCCAACCTCATTTGGTTTCACTGCCAGATCTATGCAGAGGTGAAAGGGTAAGTTAAATTCTGTTTCAGCATCTGTGACCTTTTCAGACATGGTTCTCTGTACCCAGGAAAAGCTAAACAAATGTTGGATAACCATGAAATAGTCACAGATGATCTACTTGTTTTTTAAATGAAAGGCCCATTACATGAGAGGTTAGAATTTGGGTTGGGTAGTTTGTTTTTCCACACTGTTATATTTCATATGTGCATCTGTTCAAATGTGTGCTTGGAATGATGGATCATCTGTGCATTTTGTCTTTTTTTTAATTTAATTCATTCTATTTTGTAACTCCCAAGTATTGGAACATTTTCTGTTTGGACATAAGTCTTCTTTTCATTTCTTTATCCATAGTAACCACATTTGGCTAATTCTAGGTGTCCCTTGCATTTCTAGCACTTACAGAGAGGGTTTGTTAGAATTGAAGCACCAGGCCAGTTGGTTGTATAAAGTATCCACATGGGGCGAGGATATATGCCTCATGGACCATGTGTGTGACTGGGCCTTGTAGGTTTCACCCTTGCTCTTGACTCTGTAGGGTTCCATTTGGTCAGTTGATTGCATGTTCAGCTGTGGCTGTCTTGCCTTTTAGATTAGATTTTTTTTTTTCCCTTGGGTAGCTGCATCCTTTGAGTGATACCAGAGACACTTATTTCTCTGGGTTGTTTCGGTATTCAGGCTGCCAGACAGCAGCAAAAAGGTTCTGTCAAATGAGAATAGCTTTTTGCGATGACTTCTCCAACTTTCTTTTTTTCTTTTTTTTCCTTTTTTTTTTTTTTTTAATTTTTATTTATTTATGATAGTCACACAGATAGAGAGAGAGAGAGAGGCAGAGACACAGGCAGAGGGAGAAGCAGGCTCCATGCACCGGGAACCCGATGTGGGATTCGATCCCGGGTCTCCAGGATCGCGCCCTGGGCCAAAGGCAGGCGCTAAAGTGCTGCGCCACCCAGGGATCCCCACTTCTCCAACTTTCTATGTTCAAAAGAAAACGTGCTATTTATTTTTATTTTTTAAAAAGATTTTATTTATTTATTCATGAGAGACAGAGAGAGAGGGAGAGAGACAGAGACACAGGCAGAGGGAGAAGCAGGCCCCATGCAGCAAGCCCAAAGTGGGACTGGATCCTGGGACTCCAGGATCATGTCCCAGGCCAAAGGCAGGTGCTAAACCGCTGAGCCACCCAGGGATCCCCCAACATGTGCAATTTTGAAGTTGTCTTCGTGACCCTTATCACAAATGTTCTCCTAAAAAGATGGTGTTTTTGGACACCTATAAAAATAAAAAAAAGATGGTGTTTTATGCAGTAAATCTTAGCTATTTCCAGTATCTCAACTTTTTGGAACACAATTTAGAGGCCTCAGAGCAACATTGATAATTCCATTGAGTGAATCACCGGTTCATTGTCTATGTCTGAATGGAAGGTCATTTGATGTGTAACCTTTTCTTTTGTCCTTAAATTCAGATAAAGTTTCATGTTGAAAACTGTGGAAAACTGTGGAAAAATAATTTCAACAGGACTTGTTTATCGTCTTTATCTTAACATCAATCAAAAGAAGAGGGGGAAAAAAATAACAAAAGAAGAGGGGAAAAAAATGCCCTTATAATTAAAAGTGACCCTTGGGTCACTTAAAACTGGTTTTGCTTCTCATGATAGCTTATTCAGATTTTAATAGCTTAAATAATTTAGAAATAATTTACAGTAAATTATTACTTCTTCCTTTTCATGAAAGCTATGATATATGGCTTGTATATGTTCATAGAATAGGGGAAAGAAATTCATGAAATGGCTTTTACTTTCTAGCTAAACCTGTTTTGGTTTGATTGCAGAAAGTGGAGGTCTTGCAATTTACATTTCTAGTGAAACCTGCAACTTTTCTTTTGTCTTCTAACCATAGGATCCAAAGAACCTGTTACACCAGTTCAAAACTGGCTTTAGACATGCCCAGAGAGAGACTGTTCATTAAGATTTATTTAGACATCAGGGCAGTGATTCACAGTTTGCAAAACTTAAAGCCAGCTAATTCCTTCTTTCTGCAGGTTTGTCTGACTTGCTGCTCCAGGGATGTCATAGTCAAAGTTGACCAGATCTGTCACAAAAATAGCATCAAGTTTTTTACAGGAGATGTTTTTGGCTACCATGGATACACATTTGCCAATCTTGGAGAGCATGAATTCGTAGAGTAAGTTTTGGGAGAGAAGGGGAGAATGTAACATTTCCAGAAAAAAAGTAGTTTTATTCACCAGTCGGAAACAGCCTATCTAAGGAAAGTATACTTAGAACATTTGGAAACTGGTTCATTAACAGTTTACTGTTTGGGGAGCCTGGGTAGCTCAATTGGTTAAGCATCTGCCTTTGGCTTATTAGGTCATGATCCTGGGATCCTGGAATCGAGCCCCCTGTTGTCGGGCTCCCTGCTCAAGTGGGGAACCCATTTCTTCCTCTCCCTCTGCCCTTCTCCCCCACTCATAGGTTCTCTCTCTCCCTCTGCTCTCTTTCTTAAATAAATAAATCTTAAAAAAAAAAAAAAACCACACACAGAAACCAGCTTACTGATTATAAAGGTTGTGTGTTCAGAATTATAGATGTGCACCTGTCTTCCAAAATAATGGTCTGATCTAAAGAATAAAGAAAGTGAGGAGTTCTTAAGGCAATCAAATATACCAGGTGGGTGTTTCATCAATCAGCCTGGACTTTAGGACATGAAACCACATATGGGAGGAGGATTCTATATAGGAGAGGCTTGCTTGGATTGTAAACATGTGTTCCTCAGTTTTGGCCTCTGTTTTCAGGTTGATAATAAAATGAGTATGAAAACAGTTAGATGGGTAACTCTGGAGGCACAGTCAGCCAAAGTCTGTCTTGGAAAAGCTCCAAAGTCCAGAGATTGCTCTGGTGTAACAAATAGACCGTATCCTCTCACTTTGAATATCAAGGCTACAGACTGTGGTGATTCTCACATGATGGGACCTGCAGTGTTTTGAACTTGTAGCTTCTAGATGAAACATGGCAGATGATACCAGTATTGTAAAGCTATGTGTATTGGGTTTTGGCGGTTATTTCTGACTACCTCAGTTGCTAATAAGATGTAAGGAAAGACCCGTGTGGTAGGTGAAGCTTCCTACCAACAGTAATTACTTTCTTTTGTTTGGCTTCTTAGATCACTGAAATTTTTCTAGTCTGCACATTTCTTTGTAAAATTGAGATGGGAGAAAGACACATTCAAGATCTCTTAAAATTTTGGCCTTTTATGGCTTTCAGAAACACTAGTTTTGTGGGCACACTATAAATGGATAGAGAAGTCAATACTACAGAGAAGCAGGCCAGACTATTTTAATATGATTTTCCCATGGCAGAGGGGAGAAATTAAATTTGGCTCTTTATTTCATGATTCAGGTGAAATTTATAAAGCTTGTTGAGCACTTTTTTTTTTTTTTTTTTTTTTTTGCTTGTTGAGCACTTTACACTAGGCAGTGTGTGCTAAACGATTCATTATTTCTTAAAGGGATCCCTGGGTGGCGCAGTGGTTTGGCGCCTGCCTTTGGCCCAGGGCGCGATCCTGGAGACCCGGGATTGAATCCCACGTCGGGTTCCCGGTGCATGGAGCCTGCTTCTCCCTCTGCCTGTGTCTCTGCCTCTCTCTCTCTCTGTGTGACTATCACAAATAAATAAAAAATTAAAAAAAAATATTTCTTAAGATAATTCTGTCGGGGGCGCTTCAGTGGCTTAGTGCTTAAGCGCCTGCCTTTGGCCTGGGGTGTGATCCCGTGATCTGAGATCCAGTCCCACGTCGGGCTCCCTGCATGGAGCCTGCTTCTCCCTCTGCCTGTCTCTCTGCCTCACTCTCTCTTTGTCTCATGAATACAGTCTTTGAAGAAAAAAAAAAAAAAAAAGTAACCATTTGCCACCCAGATCTGCCTGACTATAAAGCTTTTGCCTTTTTTTTAAAGATTGATTTATTTTTGAAAAAGAGAGAGTGCACACTGAGTGGGGAGGGGCAGAGGGAGAGGGAGGGAGAGAATCTCAAACAGATTCCCTGCTGAGCATGGCCCTCGACTCAGGATTTGATCCCACAACCCTGAAATTAGGACCTGAGATTAGGACCTGAGCCAAAACCAAGAGTCAAACACTTAACCCACTGAACCATCCAAGCATCCCAAGATTTTGCTTTTCTCTTTTTTTTTTTAAATTTTTATTTATTTATGATAGAGAGAGAGAGAGAGGCAGAGACATAGGCAGAGGGAGAAGCAGGCTCCATGCACCGGGAGCCCGACGTGGGACTCGATCCGGGTCTCCAGGATCATGCCCTGGGCCAAAGGCAGGTGCTAAACTGCTGCGCCACCCAGGGATCCCCCCAAGATTTTGCTTTTAACCACCATCCTATTCTGTGAGCTGGTGATGCTCTTTTTTTTTTTAAAGATTTTATTTATTTATTTATGAGAGACATACAGAGGCAGAGACATAGGCAGAGGGAGAAGCAGGCTCCATGCAGGGAGCCCATGTGGGTCTTGATCCTGGGACCAGGGTCACGCCCTTAGCCAAAGGCAGACGCCTGACGCCATCCCAGCAGGTGATGCTCTTTTTGTTTTAATGGCAAGATTCTGAGAGTAATGTTCCAATTCCCTTCCCTTTTCACCCTTTAGGGAGAAAACCAAAGTTGCCAAAGTTAGCCAAGGAGTAGAAGATGGACCTGATACCAAGAGAGCAAAACTTGATTCATCTGAAACAACTATGGTCAAAAAGGTATGTGTACTATGGGGAGGTCAGAGATCAGAAACCTTGGAGCCTTTTCAGGGACAGGCAGTCACAATTGCAGGCAGAGAAAGCAAGCATTTTTTTTTTTTTTTTTAATTTTATTTATTCATGAGAGACACACAGAGAGGCGCAGAGACACAGGCAGAGGGAGAAGCAGGCTCCATGCAAGGAGCCTGATGTGGGACTCTATCCTGGGTCTCCAGGATCACACCCCGGGCTGCAGGCGGCGCTAAACCGCTGCGCCACCGGGGCTGCCCCCCCCCCCTTTTTTTTTTTTTAAATTGCAAGCATGTATTTTTGAAGGGAAGGGTCTAGACAAGTTTGGCCAGTGCTTGTCCCACTTAAGGAGGGTGGCCTCTGCTTAGTGCCAGCCAGCTGTTGCCATGAAGGAATACGGACCCAGTGATGCCACGTGTGAATTTTAACAATCAGAAATAAAGATTTTTTTCCCCTAAAGGTTTTATTCCTCTATTCATGAGAGAGAGAGAGGAGAGAGAGAGGCAGAGACACAAGCTGAGGGAGAAGCAGGCTCTGCAAGGAGCCCAACGTGGGATTCGATCCCGGGTCTCCAGGATCACACCCTGGGCTGAAGGTGGCGCTAAACCTCTGAGCCACCCAGGGATTCCCAGAAATACAGATTTTTTTATAGGCTCTGTCCTAAACTTTTTAATACCTACTCCCTTTGGTTTGAATGCTGTTCCTTTCACTCGATGGAGGCTAAAGAGAACATGCCTGCAGGACTTAACTTGTAGTATGTGCCCTTTGGGGCCTCTAGTATCTGGACTAGCATCAGAACCACTTCCTTTAGAGCAAAGACCATCCCTCTTAGAATAAATACAGTTTTTTGGATTGGCAATTTAGAGAGGTCCTGCCTAAGTGGGCAGGAAGACAGTTTAAGCCTGAATTGCTTATGCTTTGCTTCTTTAAAATGAAGTGTTCGGGCAGCCCCGGTGGCCCAGTGGTTTAGCACCGCCTTCAGCCCAGGGTGTGATCTTGGAGACCCGGGATCGAGTCCCACAGCAGGCTCCCTGCATGGAGCCTGCTTCTCCCTCTGCCTGTGTCTCTGCCTCTCTCTCTCTCTCTCTCTTTTTCTATCTCTCTGTGTCTCTAATGAATAAATAAATAAAAATCTTAAAAGAAAATAAAATGAAGTGTTTGGGGGATGTTTTCCATCAGTTAACCTTTAAGAAGATAGGGCTCAATGATGAGAAACATTATTATCTAGTGTGTATTTTTTTTTAACATAGTTTATGTTATGGGCTTTGGCTCTACTGGAATGGCGCAGTGATTTAAATTCATTTTATAGAGAAGAAGAGGGGCAAAGACTTGGAAGGAGATGATCTCTGCAGCTAGTGTTGGAATCTGAGAAGGGAGTCATGCGATGGGGGAGACAAGATGAAGGGGCCAGAATTGGTTTTATCCCACTGGGGAAAGACATGACTGAACCCATATTTACTCTTTGCTTTGTAGATTTAAATGTTAAGAAAGAAAAACAGCTGGTCAGAGCTTCGAGCTAAAATTGCTCTAAAGGGGGGATTCTAAGAGTGCAGAAACCACAAGAGAGACTGCAGAAACCACGAAAGTGGAACTCGTTGAGTTTCCAGCAAGGCTGTGCCGGAGATTGTCGTTTTCTTGCTCTTGATGTTTGTATTGGAAGAGTTTGATTGCTGTGAGTGTGATATAGAGGAATTATTAAGCCCTAATTTTAGTGTCTATTCACAGGACCATAATTACCCCGAGTGAACATTGGTGTTTTGGCCAAAACTTGGGTCCTTTTCTTTCTCCCTTCTTTTCTTTCTTTTAGAGGCCCAGTCAAGCTTTATCTGAATAGCTCCCTGAGTTTGGTGGGGGGAGATAAATTGTTAACTAACACAGGAGTACAAAAGCAGCTTTGTGGGTGCTGTCAATGTATAAATCACCCCCTCTTACAAGTGTGACACTTGGCCTTGGTGTGAAGGGTTTTATGGCTTAAGGGCCTTCTCTGATAGAGGCAGGTCTTTCACATTCAAATGGGGAGAGCCCTAGCTTTGTCAGCCCTTCACAGCTGGACATGTCCGGGAGTCCATACTGATGGTGCCCACAGGGGCGGATCTGGAAACCGCTCTGGGGAGCCACTTTCTCTAGCTATGAGGAGAATGTGGGCAGCCCTGGCAGGCACCCGGTGGCCTTCGCGTACCATTCCTCGGCTCTTTGAGCAGCCTCTTCCTCCAGGGGCCCAATTTGAAGGTATCAAAATATTCCCCAGCTGCCATTGTTAGTCAGCTGTTTCACTTGGACAATTCAGGCTTGGATTCCAACCCCAGAGCCCTTAAGGTTGTGAGGCATTCGGTGCATTCCTGAATGACAATCCCTGGGATTCCAAACCTTGTCTTTGTGTGGCCTCTGGCCAGGGCGCTGTGGAAGGCCAGGCTTGAGCTGAGTTGGGGCTCTGGTTTGCCACCTTAGAGTATAACAGGCATCATCCATTTTGACAGAGACTGCTCCATGATTTCGAAGTTTTTCTTCCAACCCAAAAGTTCCTTGATTGAGATTATGCCCTTTCGCCTGAATTGTACAGAATAAATAGTTGGGTTATGCTCAAAGTGCAGGATGGGGGTGGGGAGGCAACCACTTCCTGTTTCCTGAGAAAGGTTTTTGGTTAGGGTTCCCTCCCCCCTTCCTTTTCCTTAGGTTCAACCAAATGTTGTATAGCCACTTTTGCTTCAAGGTACACATTGTGCTCCTAAATTAGAAACATTAAAAAACAAAGAGGAAAAATAGAGCTTGTGGTTTTCACACCACTTAGGAGGATACTGGGCCTTTCTAGCACGTGTCCTCATGATAAATAGAAGAGTGGGAAAATGTGTAGCCTAGAGGTAGGTGCTCGGTAGTTGGCTTCCTGCGGGCCCAGGAAAAGTTGAGACCGATTTCATCAGAATTGGGTCTTGGGCACAATCCTGATAGAGATATCAGCACAAAGTAGATAAAGGAGAGGGCAGTCATTTCGTGATGAGGAAGTGTCTAGGAAGGTTTTCTAGACGAAGAGTTGTTAGAGTTGGTGCACGAAGGAGAGTTTGCCAAGCACTGAAGCCAGGACTAGCATTTAGTCACAGGAAATGGGATCACCTGAAAGCACAGACGTAGGAACAGAACGACTTTGGCTTCCCTCACCCCAAAATGGCCAGCTCTTTCTGTATCTGTGAATTTCAAAATGCCTATTGTGTGCAAGGCATTCTGTTGGGTGCAAGGAAGTGCATCTAGTCCTGTTGTCTCCATTTACAGCTGCCACCAAAGCTAAGGGAAGTTCTTTGACTTGCCGGAGATCACGCAGCTCTGTGAGAGGGAGTGGAGGAGAGAGGACATATACGGTGGCAAGGGCACAGCTTGCCTTGCCACCTAAAAGTTGAATCCCCTTGGAGTTTCTAGGATAATTTGAAATTTTATGGGGATGATGGAATCAAATATGTGAAAATTTGGAGCTTTCTGGAAAAGCCTTTAGGGTAAAAGGCCAACTTCATGCTCTCATACCTGCTGCTCATGTTTCTTTATTGTGAGGGGCGGCCAGACAGGAGTAGATGCCTGGTGGTGGTTACTCTCCATCACAGCTCTTTAAAAATTAAACATAATATAAGATTTGTTTGTGACATGCTAAGAAATACAGGTTTAATTTTACTTCCGTTTCTGAAATAGTAAGGGACTAATTTGGGCACTGTTAATACTCTTGTCATGAATCAGTTGTGAAATTCCACAGTTGAGTAGTGATTCATTATTTCAATCCCTGTTTCTGAGCAGTTTATGGACAACTCCTCTCTCACCCCCATCCTGAAGGGAACATTCCAGGGACTGCCTGGTTTCATTCTTCCTCTTTGGGGTGGCACCTTGGTTTGTGGTGCTGAGCGAAGCTTGTCAGGGTTTCTCCCATTAGAGTCCAGGCTCTGTAAGGACTGGGTGCTCTTGTCCGCTGCTGTGTTCCTGGTGTGTTCCCTGGCAGTTTGAGCCAGGAAGCGTCTGTTCAATGTGTTGTGGCTTCTCCTGTGATATAATAGGACAAATTTGGAGGTCATTGTCATTTTAAAAAAGAAGTCCTGAAAGTATTTTCTTTGTGATCAACCAAATGGATTAACTTCATACCACAGGGCAGCCCAGGTGGCTCAGTGGTTTAGCGCTGCCTTCAGCCCAGGGCGTGACCCTGGAGACCCGGGATCAAGTCCCACATCAGGCTCCCTGCATGGAGCCTGCTTCTCTCTCTGCCTGTGTCTCTGCCTCTCTTCTCTCTCTGTCTCTCATGAATTAAAAAAAAACAAAAACAAAAAAACTTCATACCACATTAGCTGTCATGGTTTAGTTATTTGAGCTGGGCTGAGAGAACAAAATTCCAAAGAGGACAAGGGACTCTTGGCCAGGAATATTTAGAAGTAAGTTATTGGGTTGCCTAGACCAGGACCTTTAGGCCAGAGGTGTTCAAAACCCTGCTAATTGTCAGAATCCCTTGATTTGGGGGGCAGGCGGCAGGAGATGCAGGGTGCATGTTGCAGAGTTGAGTGTTGGCAGCAAGTATTCCAGGTAGGACAGGTGTGAGTGGGGAGCAGGTTGCAGGGGGTTTTGGTGCTCTATGAGCGAGGGAAGGGGGTGTCTTCCAGCATCACACACAATCCAATGTGTTTTTTATTGTGATATTTGTTACCCCCAAAAATAATGTGACATTAATACAAATTACAGAACATAACAACAAAACACTGTCCAATTTAAAGACCTAAATATTTCCAGTTCTGTTGTACCAATCTGTGTGTTTCTTCTCTGTCTTCTCCCCAGGTCAGGTACATTTGCATGGATTTTATTTTATTTTATTTTATTTTATTTTATTTATTTTATTTTATTTTATTATTTTATTTTATTTTTATTTTTATTTTATTTATATTTTATTTTATTTTATGTTTTATTTTATTTTATATTTTATTTTATTTTAATTTTAAGATTTTATGTATTTATTCACGAGAAACAGAGAAAGGCAATGGCACAGGCAGAGGGAGAAGCAGGCTCCATGCAGGGAGCGATATGGGACTTGATCCCGGCATTCCAGGATCACGCCCTGGGCCTAAGGTGGCGCTAAACTGCTGAGGCACCCTGGCTGCCCTGCATGGATTTTAAAAAGAACCCGGGAGCTGGGGCCCCTAGGTAGCTCAATGGGTTGAGCCTCCGACTCTTGATTTCTGTTCAGGTCACGATCTCAGTGTTGTGGGATTGAGCCTTGCATTGGAGTTTGCTTGTCCCTCTCCCTCTGCTCCTCCATGTGCTTGTCCACTGTCCTCTCAGTATTTATCTCTCTCTAAAAATAAATAACAGGTACCCAGAAGGGGCGGTTTAGACCTGCTTGACATGGTGTTTTACCACATGTTTGTGAATCTAAACAATAGAATGTGATGAAGGCGTAAATTAAGAATGATAAGAGGTAACTACCATGGACCCACCACCTAATTTAAAGCGTAAAATTTTACCAGCATGGTCTAGGTCCTCTATCCCTCCCCAACATAAGTAACCACTGTCCTCAATTGTGATTCTCATTCCCACCCATTTCTTCTTACTACATATACATTTCCAAGCGATTTAGAATTGTTTATGCTTTTTAACTGTTTAAAAATCAGGTTTAATATTATATGTATGCTGCCACCTGCTTTTTAAAAGCAGCATTATATTTATGAGGCCATCTGTGTTTGTATGCAGTTCTAGGGCTTTGCTGTCCATTGTGGTTAGCCACTAGCCACATATGGCTATTTAAGTTAGAATTAACTGAAATTAAATAAAATGAAAAATTTACTTCTTCAGTCTCCCCAGCCTTGTTTCAAATGCTCACCAAACGTGTAGCTATTGGCATCTGTATTGCGAAGCACAGATACAGAACATTTCCATCATCATAGTAAGTTCTCTAGGATAGCACTGCAGGACATTTTTTTCTTGTGGGTCCCCCCCACCCCCGAAGTATTTGTTGTGTGAATGCCTTACTCTTTATTTTATTTATTTATTTATTCATTCATTCATTCATTCATTCATTCATTCATTTATTTATTTATGATAGTCACAAAGAGAGAGAGAGAGAGAGGCAGAGACATAGGCAGAGGGAGAAACAGGCTCCATGCACCGGGAGCCTGACGTGGGATTCGATCCCGGGTCTCCAGGATCGCGCCCTGGGCCAAAGGCAGTCGCCAAACCGCTGCGCCACCCAGGGATCCCTGCCTTACTCTTTATTTATCCAGTCTCCTATTGATGGGCTTGTGGGTGTGTAAGTTTTTTCTATTACAAATGGCGTTAGAGAGAGAGAGAGAGAGAGTGTGTGTGTGTGTGTGTGTGTGTGTGTGTAGGTAATCTCCTTGGGTAAATGTGTGATTCTCTGGGGTGTATACTTAGGAGGGAAATTTGGGTGTATACAGTTTAAACTTCATGAGACCTGCTAAATTACTCTTGAGTAGTTTTATCAATTCACATTCCAGAATCAGCGGCATGTAGCAGTAACATTTGGTGACTTTAGGCTCTTTGGCTACTTTGCTGAATGAATGTCTACTGCATGTGACAGCTTTGTCTCAGATTGTGGTTGTCATTTGTTAGAATGCTTTTGAAAACTATAGACTCCTGTGAGTAGGTGTGGAAATCCAACCTAGAAATCTGAAGTTATCAAAGTTGTTTCAATTCTGATTTACATTCAGATTTATTTATTTATTTATGATTTCATGTATTTATTCATGAGAGACACAGAGAGAGAGAGAGGCAGACACACAGGCAGAGGGAGAAGCAGGCTCCATGCAGAGACCCTGACATGGGACTAGATCCCGGGTCTCCAAGGTCACGCGCTGGGCCAAAGGTGGCGCTAAACCGCTGAGCCACTGGGCTGCCCTACATTCAGCTTTATAGCCAGAGCTGTATTCCTTGTTATAGATGTTCAGTCTGCTCTTTAAAAGTAAAATGTGTGTATAGTCCCAAATGTGGAAAATACAGAACTAGTTGAAAACATGTGGATCCTGCTCCCCAATAATGACTGTCATGTTACTTTTAGTGTTCTTTCTTTTTTTTTTTTTTTGTTATAAGATTTTCTGTGTTTATTCATGATACACAGAGAGAGAGGCAGAGACACAGGCAGAGGGAGAAGCAGGCTCCGTGCAGGGAGCCTGATGTGGGACTCGATCCTGGGACCCCAGGATCACGACCTGCTCCAAAGGCAGGCACTTAACCACTGAGCCACCCAGGGATCCCTTTCTTTCTTTTTTTCTTTTTTTTAAAGACTTATTTATTTATTCATAGAGAGGCAGAGACACAGGCAGAGAGAGAAGCAGGCTTCTTGCAGGGAGCCCTATATGGGACTCAATCCACGGACCTGGTATCACGCCTTGAGCCAAAGGCAAGATGCTCAACTGCTGAGCCACCCAGGTGTCCCATGTTCTTTCTACTCATCTACATATGGTAATAAGCATGGGAACAGATAGTCTACTTTGGAGAGAGTGGTTTTAAGAGGCTGTGTTGGTTCTCTTTGCCTTGCCTCAATGCGTTGAACTAGGCTCCTGTTGCATTGATGATTTTGCACTTGCCCACTGTTCTGAGTGGCTCAGCATAGTCCTACTATTTGATGGCTGTCAGACTGTGTGGGAGCATTCATCTTTTATATTTACTGTTGGGCTTTTTGGAAAATGAAAAGTAGGTTGGATTCTGTCAGCTCACAGATATTTATTGACAATCTCTTCTCTGTAGTGCTATGCCTTTCACTGTGGTCCCTGCCTCAGGAAGCTGATACCCATCTGGAAAGAGGTGTGAGAGGGCTTGTTATTAGTCTTAATGAGACTATCAGATTGAAGTCTTTAAAGTTCAGAATTGCTAGGAAAGGAAATGGATAGTGGAGGGAAGTCAGGCATTCTACCCGGAGGGATCCATGGGCTGAGGGCAGGGAGACATGGGAGGGCCGAGTGAGGTGCGAAAGTTACCTGTTTTAGTGTTTGTTCTGGTGGCTGTGTCTCCCTGGCCGATAATCCTGGGGGCTTCATCTGAAAGACACGTAATTTTCTGCAGGTGCTGTTTAGTGTATTTTTCTCATTGTAAATCCAGTATCAGTGAGGTGGGTAAGACAGGTACCACCGTTTCTATTTGTTGCACTGTAGATTTAGGTGACATGTTTTTTTTTTTTTTTTTTTTTTTTTTAAAGTAATCTCTACCCATCTATAATGAAGCTTGAATTCACAGCCCCAAGATCAAGAGTCGCGTGCCCTACCAACTGAGCGAGCAACCCTGACAATAATAGACCTTAGGTTGAACCCCCAAAATGGGGCATTAATTAGAGGCAGGCTTTTGTAGCACAAGAAGCTCCGAGTAACTATTCTGACCTGAAAAGGGCAAAGACCAGGCCAACTGGGAAGACTTGGAGGTAGTAGGAATTTAGCTATTCTCTAAAGAGCCCTTCTAGCAATTAATGTGTTTCTCTTTCTAACTTTTAAATTCTTAATTCCCAGGAGAAAGAATCTGATTAGTATGGCTTAGGCCATGTGTCCACCTCTGGCTCTGTCGCCTGTGGCTGGAGGGGAGGGGTAACATGTTTCAGACGAGGCTACTGGGGTCTTCCTCCTCAAATATCAAAAACTTCCCTAAAAGTTGTCTGCCACAGACAGGCCTAAGAGAGGTAAATTCATTTGTCTGAGTTTACAAGTTACTGGCAAAATTATCAGTAGTTCTGCCCTTAGACTTGGTGAGGTAAAAGGGCCTCTAGAGCCCTAGTGCTCTACAAGGTCCCACTCTGGTTTCCTTTCAGCCATTCCCCTAGTAGGGTGAGGATTCCATGGGATTAAGGAGATATATTCACCTGGGCCCATCTCCCTCACCACTCCTCTTTCAGGTTCTGGACCACATTGTGGATACATGGGACCCCTGGAATCTCTTACCCATACAACCCCACGCTGATTTCCTAGGCTTCTGTGGGCATCTTCCCTGATTTGCCTCTGGAGTGCAAACCATGCAACAATGTGTGCATGCCTAGGCCGGAAGTGTAGTTGTTTTAGTGGGGAAGGATGGCCTGAGTGGCCACACTCAAGTGCAAAAGCCTCTTGCATTGTGGGACAGAGCCAGAGGTGTGAAGAGAGGGGGAAAGTGAGGACCACCTTTCCCAGTGTATTTCATTCTGGCACAGAACTCCTGAGGAATGTGAAAATTCCAAATTTGAACCCAGTCTTCCAGGTGGTAATGAAGAAAGTATATTTGTTAAGGCAGGAGAAGACAATATACTTTATTTTTTTAATAGCTTGTTCATATGATTAATACCTTAAAAAGTAGATGTGATATAAGAATTTCCATTTGTACTTCTGCCCCAGGCCCTGAAAGTTTAGAGTTAGGCCTATGTGAGACTGAGACTCTGAAACATGACTTTTTTCCTCATTTGTTATAGAGGGCCTACACATCAGTGGATTCTTAGCAAGGCAAACTACAAAAATTCTGAATTAAAATTTTGGTAGTTTGTGAAACCTTGTGAGAGTTTGTTTCATCATTGTGAGGCATTCCCAGACCATACTGCTGATGGCTTGATCAGTGTTGTAAGACTTCTTAAAAAGGGCCTGGCGGGATCCCTGGGTGGCGCAGCGGTTTGGCGCCTGCCTTTGGCCCAGGGCGCGATCCTGGAGACCCGGGATCGAATCCCACATCGGGCTCCCGGTGCATGGAGCCTGCTTCTCCCTCTGCCTGTGTCTCTGCGCCTCTCTCTCTCTCTCTCTGTGACTATCATAAATAAATAAAAATTAAAAAAAAAAAAAAAGGGGCCTGGCAGTCTATATTAGACAGTAAATGTCATTCAGCTAGCTGTTTGACTTGACTTTAATTTTTTTTATTTTTTGACTTGACTTTTGAGACCAAAGAGACTCAGGGTGGGGGTGGTGAATGGGTGACGGGCACTGACGGGGGCACTTGACGGGATGAGCACTGGGTGTTATTCTGTAAGTTGGCAAATTGAACACCAATAAAAAATAAATTTTTTATTAAAAACAAAAAAAAACAAAACAGACTCATTGACCAAAAGGTTTGAACATAGTACAAACATATTGTCTACTAACTTTTACAGTGGATTTGAAACCCAAAGGAGTGATTATGGGGAAGCAGAAAGCCACCTTAAAAACTATATGATTGTTTCATCTTCACTAGTTATTTGAACTTTCATCTGTCCGTTCCATTTTGATCCTTACCAAGCAGTGTCAACTGCCTGAGAGCTGATAGATCTTGGTTCACTTAGTTACCTAAATTATACTGTTATTGCCTCTTTTTTTTTTTTTTAATTTTTTTATTTATTTATGATAGTCACAGAGAGAGAGAGAGAGAGAGAGAGGCAGAGACACAGGCAGAGGGAGAAGCAGGCTCCATGCACCGGGAACCCGATGTGGGATTCGATTCCGGGTCTCCAGGATTGTGCCCTAGGCCAAAGGCAGGCGCCAAACCGCTGCACCACCCAGGGATCCCTGTTATCGCTTCTTTTTTAAATATCTGGGGCATGTGTGGGGAGAGTAAGGTGGGTATGTGGTATGTATATGTAGTGAGAGAAGGGAGGAGAAAAAGAGACCCCGTATCTCTGGAAATTTGAAATTATTTATGCATACGCATATATCATCTCAAACTTCATAAAAGTAGCTAGTACTGAGAACCATTTTTTTTCTGAGCCATTTGAGAGTAAGGTGTCAAAATGATGCTCGTATGTATCACACCCAAACATTTCAGTCTCTATTTTCTCAAACAAGGCATTCTCCATAATCACAAATCAAACTTCAAAATCAAAATTCAGTGGATGTGTCACTATGATCTAATCTGCAGGCTCCATTCAGATTTTATCGATTGTTCCAATCATGTCCTTAATGATAAAAGGATTCAGTTCAGGATTATGCATGCATCTAGATTTTCATGGTGCTTTTGAAGATTATAAGCCAGTTATTTTTTTTTTAAGATTTTATTTATATATTCATGAGAGAGAGAGAGGCAGAGATACAGGCAGAGGGAGAAGCAGGCTCCATGCAGGGAGCCCAATGTGGGACTCGATCCCGGGTCTCCAGGATCACGCCCTGGGCTGAAGGCGGCGCTAAACTGCTGAGCCACCAGGGCTGCCCCAAGCCAGTCATTTTGTAAAATGTTCCTTAGTCTGAGTTTGTCTGATGTTCCCTCATGATTAGATTCCAGCTTCACACCTTTGGCAGAAATGCCACAGCAAGAGTGCTGCTCATCCCATTCTGGTTTCCACATGCTCCTTTACTGGCAAAGCTAATTTTGATTGTTTGATTAGAATTATGTCTGCCAAATTTCTCCTTTGAAAACAATTCCTCTTTTCTCTATAATTCTCCAATTATTTTTGGAGAGATATTTTGAAAATATGTAAATACCTCATTATTCATCAGACTTTATTAATTAGTTGATTTTAGATCTGTGACTAATGGATTCTAGTTTATTTAAAGTGTTATAATCTGTTGCTATTTATTTTTTTCCCACAAATTGTTCCAACTTGACCAGTGGGAACTCCTTCATGTTGGCTCCTGTTTCCTCTGGACACAGCCCTATGATTCTTTGCGCATTTCCTTGTTTCAGGCAAAGTAAGATTTTTTGGGCTCCTGTCATAACTCTCTCTGCTCTATCGTCAAAATCAGCCATTTCTCCAAATAGAAATTTTTCTCTCTGTGGAGTTTAGAAACCAAGATCTGAGTGTTAGGTGTGCTTGCTGCTACCAGGGCATTGTTGCTTTGATGCTTTGTCTGTGGACGTAGCTCTTCAATATTTGTATGATCATACACATGTGGTGGAATCTACATTTATTTCCTTTTTTTTTTTTTTAATTTATTTATTTATGATAGTCACAGAGAGAGAGAGAGAGAGAGAGAGAGAGGCAGAGACACAGGTGGAGGGAGAAGCAGGCTCCATGCACCGGGAGCCCGATGTGGGATTCGATCCCGGGTCTCCAGGATCGCGCCCTGGGCCAAAGGCAGGCGCCAAACCGCTGCGCCACCCATGGATCCCTACATTTATTTCCTCGTCTATGTATATTGAAAATGAGTTCACACTAATAACCCACCACAGGCCTTTTTTTTTTTTTTTTTTTAAGATTTTATTTATTCATGAGAGACAGAGAGAGGCAGAGACATAGGCAGGAGAAGCAGGCTCCTTGCAAGGAGCCTGATGTGGAACTCGATCCTGGACCCCGGGATCATGCCCTAAGCAAAAGGTAGACGTCTGCAGCCCCACAGCCCAGAATTTTTGTCCCATAGCCCTTGCTTATGTTTCTTGCTGTTATTTATTGCTATTGTTATTAGACTATTTTTCTAATCAGACACATTTATTTTTTTTGTTGACTGTTACAAAGAATGTTTTATCGAATATCATTAGATGTACTCTGTTGCTCACTTGTGCAAGAATTTCTGTGCCATTAAAGCCAGAGTGGAACTGGCTTTGCTATGACTCCTTCCAGTGTAGGGAGTATGTGTCCTTCATCGTTGTGTCCTCAGCGCCCAGAGGGGCACACAGTAAGTGCTCAGTAAACATTTATTGGATTTGTGTGGTCCTCAGCTTCTTTTAATGAACAGTAAACCTTAAATAATGACATTTTTGCTAGATGGTGAGGAGCTACTGCTTTGCGATTTAAAGCCAACATTTTTTCTTCCTAAGCAGTTCTGCCTTTTTTTTTCAACAGAAGGTGGTCTTTTGCTCCATTAAGGAAGCTCTGGAAGTGGACTGGAGCAGTGATAAGGCAAAGGCAGCTCTGAAGCGAACAACTTCGGATTACTTTCTCCTTCAAGGTGAGGACTCAGAGCATAGTTTACCAGGGAGCACTTTGTGCTGTGATTGTTACAACTGTGGCTGCAGAGTGCAGGGGGTTTCTTGATGTTTGTCCTTAGTCGAGTTCCTACTGAACTGGTTCTCAGTGGCCATGAGCTGGTTCTCAGTAGCCACTTGAGAACATCCATACAGATGGTGATGAGGTCCCTCATTGAGTTCTGCATAACCCTCACCCTTCCACAGGGAGATTGAGTTAGAGATACTGTTTTTATTTTTCAAATTTTCAAAGCACTTTTGGTTGCATTTGGATAGTCCTCAGCCTTCCTTTCTCCAGGGCTGGGTCTGTGCAGACTCCTAGAACACCCCCTACCCCAAGTCAGGACAGATGGTGGCTATGTATAATAGCTACACAAAATTCCTTCCTCCCCAAGCACTATGTATATTGATTCAAAGGGAAATATGTAAAACTATATAAAATTTTTTAATAAATTGAAAACGAGACAAAGCTAATTAGCTAGGAATGAGGCTTTCTCCCTATTAGTGGTGTTAACTAGGCTGGGGTTGGGGAGAGTTGGGAAAAACTAGAGTACTTAATACCCCATTGATAAAGAAATCATCCAGCGGGTGGGAAATCATCCAGTCGGTTAGGTAGGAAGGAATCTTAGGCACGTGTCTCTGCTAGGACTCAGAAAATACCTCCTTCTCTGGACTGGGAAGGGCAGCAAGGCAGTGCCATCTCTAGTCCAGCCTGAGCATGGGGCCTGGGCCATTGGGAGAAGCTGATCCCTCAGTGTCTGGCATATTGAGAGCCCTCAGTAAACCATAAGCCATTAATTTGCAAAGGCTTGGGGTATAACTTGAGTGGTTCTTATTGCTGCTATAAAAGGAGAGTCAGCTGGTATTTGAGTTTACCAAAATCTGGTAATTTCTCAATGAGGGCAGTTTTGCTAACTGGGCGCATTAGTGATGTCAAAACATTTTTAGTTGTTCAGGCTGGGAGCAAGTAGGGTGCAGAGGGGTGGGCATGTTGCTAAATATCCATGGCACAGGCCAGCCCACCATGACTTTTTCTTTTTCTTTTTTTTTTTTTTAAAGATTTTATTTATTCACGAGAGAGACACAGAGAGAGAGAGAGAATGGCAGAGGGAGAAGCAGGCTCCACGCAGGGAGCCTGATGTGGGACTCAATTCCGGGTCTCCAGGATCAGGCCCTGGGCTGAAGGCAGTGCTAAATCACTGAGCCACCCAGGCTGGCCCCGCCCCCCCTTGCAGTTTCTAAAATATTTTCTTCTTCCAGCTCATCAACATAGTAACCTTGTGAGGTAGTCAGGATAGGAATTCTCCCCAGTTTGGTTTCTTGAGGTGAGGAAACAGAGACCCAGAGAGGTTCAGTGTTTTACCTAAGAGAACACAGACAAGCAACTGCAAATGAGCTAGGGCCCTGATCCACTCAGGTCTTTGAAGCCTAATGCCATGTGAGACACCTGAAAAGAGCAGCCTTGCTCCATTCTAAGTGCTTTGTAGGTGTTAGCTTATGAGATCTTCACCACACTCATGTGAGGTAGCTGCTATTCCTCTATCATAGGTGTTTTATTTTTTTTTATAAATATCTTTTTAATTTTTTATTTATTTATGATAGTCACAGAGAGAGAGAGAGAGAGAGGCAGAGACATAGGCAGAGGGAGAAGCAGACTCCATGCACCGGGAGCCCGATGTGGGATTCGATCCTGGGTCTCCAGGATCGCACCCTGGGCCAAAGGCAGGCGCTAAACCGCTGAGCCACCCAGGGATCCCTATCATAGGTGTTTTAAAAGATACAGATCAATGAAGACTGAGGTCTGTGGCCATCCCTGCCCTCAGGAGCCCATCACTAAGAGGGGGGGTGGGCAACAGTGTTGGAGGAGGTGTATATTTAATTCAGACACTGTGGGCCAGCACCAGCAGAAGTTACAAAGGGTTGGGGAAGTAGGTCCTGGGGAAGAAGTGGTAGCCTTAATTGTGACACATTTAGCAGGCAGTGGTGCACGGTTGTTCAGAACAGGAGCTTTGGAATCAAAACGTCTGGTTTTTCAGTCCTGGTTCTGTTATTTTTTAAGGTGGGTGATGTTGAGCCACATAGTTAAATTCCCAGAGGCTCACTCAAATTCCCCTCTGACTGGGGGTGTTAATAGCACTTGGCTCTTGGGGTTTTTGTAAGGCTAGATCCTATACATACATACAAAGGGCTCAGCACAGAGCAAGGAAGTCCTAGAAACCTGTGTTATCTGTGAAGGTGGACTTTTGTATTTTGGGTTTTTGTTTTTTGGCATGAGTAGTTGGCAACTGTGTGGAAATTTTGAGATTGACTTGATTTCCCTTAATTCCATGCTTGAGTAGGTATTATCATGGCAGCAATCCTAGAAGATTTTAATTTTCTGCCTGTGACACTTTGTTGGATAATACATCCCATATTTTTACTTCTCTTTTCTAAATGGTACTTGTTTTTCAGGGCTTCGGATTTGGTGATTAAAACAATGTTTATTAGTTAATAGTGATAGAAATTTTTTTATAGTAAGAAATACATACCATAAAGTTGACTATCTTAACCATTTTTACATGTACAGTTCTATAACTGTCGTTAGAGTTATAAAAGGAGGCAGGCCCACATATCCTCTAGGCCAGATATGGCAGGAATGGGCTTTCCACTCCTTCCTCCATCCCCATCACCTGTGGCATGTGTGGCTGAAGGACCCTAGTCACTAGCTGGCAAGTACAGATCCTCAGGCCACTTTGCCTAAGCCTTAGAACCCATTCAGCGGCACAGGAGAAGTGACTCGCCATTGTCTTAGAACAAATTAGTGGTCTCCTGACTCTTCCAGGGGCTTGTTCCTTCACCCCACACTCAGTGCTCTTCCTAACTGTTTGTAGATAACCATCACAACCTTTCCTGGCCTCTCTCTCTGCAGCAGATGACTAACTTTTCTTGTGTGGTGTCATACACACATTCCTCGTGATTTTTTTTTTTTTTCTTTTAATCTATCCAAGCTCTGCTGTATCTTTCCAGAGGGGCTGCAACTAGAGCTGTGGGGAGTGCTCCAAATGCAGTGAGCACAAGGGCCTGCATTGGCTCTTGGGAGATTCTTTACGAAAGCATGCTTAATTAACGACCTCTGTTGCCTGCTGGACTAAAGTTCTGGAAGTAGAGGGAAATGCCTCTTGTGATCTCTTTCCTTGGTTACACCAGCAGCTTAGAACCCTCTGCTTATAGATATGAAGGTGGCTCTCTATGGATGTATCATCTTGATCTTATATCCAGAGAAATACTCCTTTCGATTTTCTGCTCAGCCACTCGCGGAGCTATCAGATTCTCCTGTAATTTGACCTCATTGGATTTATGCAGCAGAGCATAGCAGCTTCCACATGTGAAGTTGCCTTCTGCCATATATGCTTGCCATCAACTGTCTTTGTGACCTTGGGTAAATAACTTGCTTTTCTAGGATTTTGTTTCCTCACTTATTAAATGATAAGACTAAGCCGCCTGTTTTGAAAATCTTTCACAGCCTGAACAATCAGTGAATATTCTTCTTGTATTTTTCTACTTTTCTAGACTTTATTGAACTATAACTTATACTAGGGAATTTACTTATTTTAAGTGTATTTCTTTCAAAAAACTCTAGGAATTTTAATTTTTTTTTATTTTTGGGGTTTTGTTTTGTGTTTCTATTAAGAAATAAACTAATTCAGGGATCCATGGGTGCCTCAGCGGTTTGGCGCCTGCCTTTGGCCCTGGGCGTGATCCTGGAGTCCCAGGATCAAGTCCCGCATCAGGCTTCCTGCATGGAGCCTGCTTCTCCCTCTGCCTGTGTCTCTGCCTCTCTCTCTCTCTCTCCTCTCTCTCTCTCTCTCTCTCTCTCTCTCTGCCTTTCATGAATAAATAAATAAATCGTAAAAAAATTAATTCAAACAGAATATCCTCGATGTAGTCCTGAAGTTTGATTTTTTTTTTTTTCCTTTTACAGACTTTATTTATTCATGAGAGACACAGAAAGAGACAGACAGACAGACACACATAGGCAGAGGGAGAAGCAGACTCCCCCACAGGACCTTGTGATCAAGCCCTGAGTCAAAGGCAGATGCTCAACCGCTGAACCACCCAGGTGTCCCTCCTGAAGTTTGATTTTTTTAAAGATTTTATTTATTTATTCATGAGAGACACACAGAGAGAGAGAGAGAGAGAGAGAGGCAGAGACATAGGCAGAGGGAGAAGCAGGCTCCATGCAAGGAGCCTGATGTGGGACTCGATACCAGGTCTCCAGGATCACACCCTGAGCTGCAGGCGGCACTAAACCGCTGCACCACCTGGGCTGCCCTGAAGTTTGATTTTAACTAGAACCATTCTTGGGGCACCTGGGTGGCTCAGTTGGTTAAGCATCTGACTTCAGCTTCATTTTTTTCTTCTTTTTTCTTTTTGTTAAACTGGATGGCCTTACATGATATAGAACATCTTGGAGCACATACAGAGTGACCTAATATGTCTTGTTGGCTGCATGATGTATTTCTATGGGTATCTGTTGTTTGTGAACAGTTTCTTTCTTTCTTTCTTTCTTTCTTTCTTTCTTTCTTTCTTTCTTTCTTTCTTTCTTTCTTTCTTTCTTTCTTTCTTTCTTTCTCTTTCTTTCTCTCTTTCTCTCTCTCTCTCTTTCACAGCTAGAGAGAGAGGCAGAGACACAGGCAGAGGGATAAGCAGGCACCATGCAGGGAGCCCGACATGGGACTCGATCCCAGGTCTCCAGGATCACGTCCTGGGCTGTAGGCGGCGCTAAACAGCTGCGCCACCGGGGCTGCCCCCAGTTTCATTTTGAAAGGCATATAAGGGACGCCTGGGTGGCTCAGCAGTTGAGCATCTGTGTTTGGCTCAGGGTGTGATCCTGGGGCCTGGGATCGAGTCCCACATTGGGCCCTTGGGAGCCTGCTTCCCCTCTGCCTATCTCTCTGTGTCTCTCATGAATAAATAAATAAAATGTTTATTTAAAATTTTTTTTTGGTATATTTTTTTATTGGAGTTCAACCTGCCAACATATAGTATAACACTCAGTGCTTGGGTCCCTGACGATGGCTCAGCGGTTTAGTGCCTGCTTTTGGCCCGGGGCATGATCCTGGAGTCCCAGGATCGAGTCCCACATCGGACTCCCTGCATGGAGCCTGCTTCTCTCTCTGCCTGTGTCTCTGCCTTTCTCTGTGTGTCTCTCATGAATACGTAAAATCTTTAAACAAAACAAAAAAACAAAAACACCCAGTGCTCATCCCGTCAAGTGAAAAATATGGAACATTTCACAAATTTGTGTGTCATCCTTGCTTAGGGGCCATGCTAATCTTCCCTGTATTGTTCCAATTTTAGTATATGTGCTGCCGAAGCGAGCACTAAATAAATAAAATCTTAAAAAAAAAAAAAAAAAAAAGGCATGTAAGCGATTTTCGGTTTTTCCTGGTCCTTGGAATTTGTTCCCAAGAACCTTTCTAGGAAGATGACTTAATATACCTCTAACAATACCTTACGAGTTCTTAGTGAGGACAGAGTGCTTGTTTTTTTTTTTTTTTTTTTTTTTTTAAGATTTTATTTATTTATTCATGAGAGAGAGAGAGAGAGAGAGGCAGAGACAGAGGTAGAGGGAGGAGCAGGCTCCATGCAGGGAGCCTAATGTGGGAGTGGATCCCGGGTATCCAGGATCACGCCCTGTGCTGAAGGCGGTTCTAAACCGCTGAGCCACCGGGGCTGCCCCAGAGTGCTGGTTTGGCGGTGATGTACACCTGAGATGACCTCATAGGGTCTGTTTAATTATTGCCCAGTGGAGCACATAGTAGGTATTCCATAAGTAAATATTTTTTGCCTGAGTGACTGGCTTTTGTTGATCTGGTCATTTGCTCCACTGTAGAGGGAGAGCAGCCTGCCCACTGGTGTCCCTGCAAGATTTTCTTGCTTGCCTGCTTCTCTAGGTACCTGTCAGGCTCTTGATTTCAACATCGCTCTCACCTGCCCCTCACATGTGTTTCTTACTGCCCCATTCACAATTCAGCCTCTGGTGGAGCAGCTGCCCTGTGGTGTGTGTGTGTGTATGTGTTTGCCTTGTTTGGGTGTTGAGTGTTTTTCCAGTTTACTTAATAAGATAGTGGCCAGACTGCATGCTTCCTGCTGCATTTTTCCACTATCTTAAGAGTTGGCCTCACCATCTGTGAGCAAAAGGTCTCATCTTTTTATTATTCTCCCATGGCATGTTGCAAAACATTAAGCGTGAGCTGGTTTCCTGTGGCAAAAAGTTGACTTTGATTTGTTCTTTTTGAGGTTACTGTGAGTTTATCATAACAGGAGTGCTAAAAATACCAAGTCTAGTATGGAAACAGCATTCACTTAACAAGCATGAACAATAACACGCAGGTTTAGCCCAGAGCAGGAAAAAATGGGCTTCATCACAAGATGAGAATTTCTTAGAGAATCCTTGGCAATCTGAACTTTCTTAGTCTCTGTTCTAATGAGTTGTGGAAAAGTACTTAGGCTGCTTTTGAGCCACAGAATTAAAGCTAAAAATAATCTTAACCAAACTTACTTGAACACCTGTATGTGCCAGATTCTGTGCCTGGGAATCCTCATCAGATTCTTGCCAGTGGAAAAGAGAAATGCAAATCATTCTCCTCCTTGAGAGAATAGCTGTAATAGGGCTCTGGAGAAGGCTGTTGTGTTGCGCTGTTCTGTTCTTTAGCGTGTGTGAATTACTTCATAATAAACTACTGTATTGCTCAGGGAACAGGGGGTCTGGCCGTCTTGGGGAGCCAAGAAGTCTTCACAGAGGACAAGACAACTGAGCTGGCTTTTTTTTTTTTTTTTTTTTTTTTTTAAGATTTTATTTATTCATGAGAGACAGAGAGAGAGAGGCAGAGTCACAGGCAGAGGGAGAAGCAGGCTCCATGCAGGGAGCTCGACGTGGGACTCGATCCCAGTTCTCCAGGATCAGGCCCTGTGCTGAGGGCGGCGCTAAACCGCTGAGCCACCCGGGCTGCCCCTGAGCTGGCTTTTAAAGAAGAGGGGTTTGCTAGGGGCTGAAGAGAAGTGAGAATATTGCGGATAGAGGAGCAAGCAATCCCTGCACAGGGCTAGAGGTGCCAAGACCATAGCACAGTGAGGCTGGAGCTCTCTGGTCACTGGCTGGAGAGAAGATCATTGGGGCCCTGCTTTTTTAGCCATGGATTGATTGATTGATCAATTGATCGATCTTATTTTTAAGTGATCTCTACACCCAACGTGGGACAACTCTGAGATCAAGAGTTACGTGCTCAACAACAACAACAACAAAAAAGAGTTACATGCTCTTTTGAGCCAATCAAGCGCCTTGGACTTTTAATCTTTTTTAAAAGATTTTATTTATTTATTCATGAGAGACAGAGAGAGGGAGGCAGAGACATAGGCAGAGAGAGAGAGAGAGAGAGAGAAGCAGGCTCCATGCCGGGAGCCTGATGTGGGGCTCAATCTGGGGACTCCAGGATCACGCCCTGGGCCGAAGGCAGGTGCTCAACCTCTGAGCCACTCAGGCATTCCTAGGCTTTTATTTTTATTTTATTTTATTTTATTTTATTTTATTTTATTTTATTTTATTTTATTTTATTTTATTTTATTTTATTTTTTTATTTTATTTTATTTATTTTATTTATTTTATTTTTTTAGGCTTTTATTTTTATATAGCTAGTCATTCCCCAGCTGATAGGATATTAGAATCACTCAGGGAACATTTGAAAAATACAGATTCCCTGGTTCTAACTCAGATTTATTGGATTTATTGGATCTGGTATGTTCATAAAGCTCCACAGTTTCTTAAGGCTGAGCCAATTAGAGGGAAACTGCCATGGGAGAGGGGCTACCTGTGTTCTGTGTCACAGCTTTAAGTTACTTGTGGTCTTTGCAGCATATTATTTATTTCAAATGAGACCATTATTACACTGAGGCAGGAAAAAGGAACTAACCCATGTAGCTTTTGAATTTATACCCTCAGACTAAAGAAGAAAGAACTATAAACAAATACTGAACTCTAGTTAGTAGGTTTGTTTTTCACAGTGGTCAATGGGTTAGCAATTCTGAAACTAGTTATTGTTTGCTCTAGAACTGAGCAAATAGATAAATATATTGTGGATAATGAGAATCAGATTTTTTTTTATTGCCAGAAAACAGAGTTCCTATAAGTATGGAAAATGGGAAAGGCTACAAGGAACTCTGTGGGATCAGATGGGAATTGGGGTCACCAGATGAACTCAGTTTTTCTATGTAGGTACAGAAATACATGTATGTATGTTTGTTTTTAAAGATTTTACTTGGGATCCCTGGGTGGCGCAGCGGTTTGGCGCCTGCCTTTGGCCCGGGGCGCGATCCTGGAGACCCGGGATCGAATCCCACATCGGGCTCCCGGTGCATGGAGCCTGCTTCTCCCTCTGCCTGTGTCTCTGCCTCTCTGTCTCTCTCTCTGTGACTATCATGAATAAATAAATAAAATCTTTAAAATAAATAAATAAATAAATAAAGATTTTACTTATTTATTTATTCATGAGAGACCCAGAGAGAGAGAGGCAGACATAGGCAGAGGGAGAAGCAGGCTCCCCACAGGGAGCCTGATCCGGGACTCAATCCTGGACCCTGGGATCACACCCTGAGGTGAAGGCAGACGTTCAGCCTCTGAGTCACCCAGGCATCCCCCTAAATAAATAAAATCTTAAAAAAAAAAAAAAAAAAAAAGAACCGAGGACCTCTTATTCCAGATTAAAGAGAATAAGGCATTGATAACTAAGGGGAATGGAGAATTCTAGATTGGGTTTGAGAGTAGGGGAAGATTTTTTTTTCTTTTGCTCTCAAGGACATTATTGGGACCGTTGATAAAATTTGAAAAAGGTCTGTAGATTAGATAATACTTTATCAATTTTAATTTCACGGTTTGCATAATTGTTTTGTGGTTATGTAAGAGAATGTTCTTGTTTTTAGGAAATACACTCTGAAGTATTTACGGGCGAATGTCAGATCATTCAGGAAAAAATGAATACATGTAGATATAAAATAACGATAAATGTGGCAGAATTTTTTTAAGATTTTATTTATTTATTCATGAGAGACACAGAGAGAGGGGCAAAGACATAGGCAGGAGGAGAAGCAGGCTCCCCACAAGGAGCCTGGTTTGGGACTCGATCCCGGACCCCGGGATCACGCCCTGAGCCGAAGGCAGACGCTCAACTGCTGAGCCACCCAGGCGTCCCAAATGTGGTAGAATGTTAACATTTGGGAAATCTTTTTTTTTTTTTTTTTTAAGATTTTATTTATTCATGAGAGTCACACAGAGAGAGGCAGAGACATAGGCAGGCAGAGGGAAAAGCAGGCCTCCTGTGGTGAGCCCAGTGCAGGACTTGATCCCGGATGCTGGGATCACGACCTGAGCAAAAGGCAGGTGCTCACTGAGCCACCCAGGCGCCCAACCTTTGGGAAATCTAGATGAAGTTATACAGGAATTCTGTATACGGTTTTCCTGTATGTCTAAAATTATACATAGCGTCTGGTTGGCTCAGCCGGTTAAGCATCTGTTTTCGGCTCAGGTCAGAATCCCAGGGTCCTGGGTTTGAGCCCTACATTGAGCTCCCTGCTCAGTGGGGAGTCTGCTTCTCCTCCCTTTCTTTCTCTTGTAATCCCCCTTACTGCTTCTTCCTCCACACGTGCTCTCTCTCTCTCAAAAATAAAATCTTCAAAAATTAAAATAAACAGAAACAATCTCCAAAAGAACTTATTCTCAGCACCTGGAAAATTCTGATATTTGATAGCTGATGAGTAATACTTGCAAAGGGCTTTTCGGTCTGTGCAGGGTCCATAAGAATGGTGTATTTTAAGAGCACCTGCTCATCATCTCTTCAGATAGTGGGGAGATCTGAATCTCTTATTCTCTCTGTGCAGTTCCTCCGGAAGAGAGCCATATAGGTTTCCTAGCTTTTCAAGGCTGCCTAGAGACCCTTGCTGTTAAAGAAATACTATATATCATCAGTGAGAACAGCAAAGCCTTGATGAATCAGGAGATGAAGAGCATGTCTCTGTCTGACCTATTTGCCATTTTTTCTTCTGTAGAGCATTCGTCAAGTTCAGACACTTGATTGGCATCTCCTTTCACCTAGAGCCCTAGCCTACCTAGCACTCTACATGGTGCTCTGTGGGACCAGAGTTCAGTCTGGGACCTCCTGATCTCCCCCTCTCTGTCACCCTCTCTCCTGTTCAGATGACCACAAGTTCTCTCCTAGGACTGCCTCTCACCCGCAGCCTTCATTAGTGCCATAGTCCCTTTACCAGCCTCTGAATTCAGAGTTCCTTCTAATGCATATTCAGTCACCAGACTGATCTATCTAGACACTGAAACCATTCCATGAATCTTTCTTGCCATTAGGATACAATTTAAACTTAGTGGCTTGTATTTCTAGTCCTGGGACCTATTGACCTCTTTTCAAATCCTTTGCATTCCCTAGTGCCCTCCCTGGACCCCACTCTTACTACTTGCTGTCACCCCCTTCATTTTTTTTTTTTTTTTTTACCCCCTTCATTTTTATACAAATTTCCATTCCTTTGGAAGAGGCTTCAGCCCTTCCCACTTACCCTCATTGCTCAGCTCCTGTGCTACCTCTAGGAACCTACGCCCCTTATCTGAGTTGGGTTTCTTTCCTCTGTAGTCCACATACCACCCCCCAGATAATAGAGCTGACTGGAGGGTTGTCTTGTGGGCTCCCTCATCTCTTGACTGTCCAGCAGAGGCCTGACTCAGAATAGGGGCTTGGTAAATGTGGGTTGATTGATTGCTTAGGCCATCAGTCCCATGTTTGGAGAACTTTGTTAAAAAATTTTTTTTAAGATTTTATTTATTTATTTATTTAAAAAAAATTTTTTTTAAATTTTTATTTATTTATGATAGTCACACACAGAGAGAGAAGCCGAGACATAGGCAGAGGGAGAAGCAGGCTCCATACACCGGGAGCCCAACGTGGGATTCGATCCCGGGTCTCCTGGATCGCGCCCTGGGCCAAAGGCAGGCGCCAAACCGCTGCGCCACCCAGGGATCCCAAGATTTTATTTATTTAAGAGAGAGAGCACACAAGTGGGGGAGGAGGAGGGGAGGGGCAGAAGGAAAGGGAGAAGCTGACTGCTTGCTGAGCAGGGAGCCTGATGCAAGGCTCAATCCCAGGACTCTGGGCAGACGCTTAACCAACTGAACCACTCAGGTTCCCCAGAATTTTGCTAATTCTCAGTCTGTGGATTCATTGATTTATTTTAGGCTTATGTAAAGCGCTTAGATGTGCTAATTTGGCTGCATTCTTTTCCCCACTGCCACAAGACTGGAAGTATGTAAGCCCCAGACTTGGTTACATGATATAAGCCATAAGCATCTAAAGGATTGAAGTGTTTCCACTCTGCTTTAACTCCCCATGTCCAGGGAGCAAGGACCTCTTAGTAACCAGCAACTCCTGTCTCTGCTAGGAGTTGGTGAGGTCAGGGCCCTCCACTCAGGGATTAGGCTCTTTTCTAGGGTGACTAATTGTTCTGGGTTCGTAAATCTAGCCAGACAAGTTTGGGGTTCACATCTCCTTTCTCCTGCCAGTAGAATTTTCTCAGTCACCTGAGAAGGCTGCCTTGAAGCCTGCAGAGTTAGATCTGGAAAGGAGTGTCGGTCCCAGCTCTGCTATGTATTTCTTGGCCTTAAGCAAGTCCCTTTACTTTGTGGCCTTTTTGGCAATGGAGATTTTGAAGATTTTCTACTTGAGATGATTATGTACAGGAGAGCCTTTGAAGTAGTTCTGTTTTCTCCTTTATTAAATTATAAAAGTGAGGCATATTAGTAAAATATAAAGCTATCTCAGAGGAAACTGCTGCTTCTTGTGTATTCTTCTAGAACTAACTTTCTTGCTTGCTTTCTTGGTTTCTTTCTTTCTTTCTTGGTTTATTTATTTATTTGTAACAGATGCCCAACCTGGGGCTTGAACTTGCAACCTTGAGATCAGGAGTCACATGCTCTCCTGAATAAGCCAGCCAGGCATCTGTAGAGCTTTCTGGTATTTTATACTTCATTTTTCATCATTTCTGCATGGATTTTTTTAAAAAGATTTATTTATTTATTCATGAGAGATACACAGAGAGGCAGAGTCACAGGCAGAGGGAGAAGCAGGCTCTTCACAGGGAACTGGACGCGGGACTCGGGACTTGATCTCATCACGCTCTAAGCCGAAGGCAGACGCTCAACCATTGAGCCAACCAGGTGTCCCAGCCACCCAGGCGTCCCATCTACATGGATTCTTTTGCAAGATGTCTTGATGATGAACGCTTTATAATTATTATTTTTTTATTTTTTATTTTTTTTTTTTACTGTTGGAGACTTGAGAAAACTTTCTTTGATGCCTCCTCCTTCTACTTGCCCTGCCCCCACACATTCCTTACTTACCTCCCAGTTTTTATGATTTATAATTGTCTTTGTTTCTAGGCCTCAGCTTGATTTGGTGATGAGTTCTGTTCAGAAGGAACTTCTTATTTTAGAACTTATAACCTTTGTGGACCAGGTCAGGGGCAACCGTCACTGTTCGCCTGGCATTCCCCGTTGGGTGTTTTGGTGTCCAGCAATGACAAGGACCACTGAGGAGACGGCCACAGGGAAGTGGGTTCTGATAAGAGGGGTGGCAGTCGAGTACTTGTTGATTCATTGCCGTCATGACCACAGAGGTTTAAAAATAATTTGTAGGAAGGGCAAAAGAAAAAAAGCAGTGGTTTTTTGGTTGTTGTTCTGTTTGGGTTTTTTGGTGCCACTGCCTTATCAGTGGTAGAGAACCCAGACCGCAGTCATTCAGAAAGGAAGGCAGTGCCATGTGAGAAAATAGAGGTGAAGGGAAGGACAGAGGTGACCCATAAGTGCAGTCTAGTGCCTTATAGCCGTCAAGAAAACCCACCCTGGTTAGGCATCTGTTCCACTCTTCAGTCTGACAAATGGGCATAACCCTAAGTGCCTCGTCAGCCCACAAGGATCAAATTAAGGCCCGGCACATGTTGTGCATTCATAATTGTTGATTAAGCTCTTTACATGCATCACAATCACATTAAATCTTCATAACACCCTTGTGAGAGCAGATCTTATTATGATCGTTCATTTTCATATCAGGATATTGAGTGTTGGACAGGCCAAGTCATTTGTCCAAACCTAGTTAAGTGTTTAAGCATTGCCCAACACAGTAAAAAAATGTCAAATTATTTAATTTATTTGAGACAGAACAAGTGGGAAGTAGGGGCAGAAGGAGAAGGAGAGGGAAAAGCAAACTGCCTGCTGAGCAGGGAGCCCAAAGTTGGTCTCCATCCCAGGATCCCAGGATCATGACTGGAGCTAAAGGCAGACTCTTAAATGATTGAGCCACCCAGATGCCCCCCACCAAAGCTGTCACCTTTTTTTTTTTTAAACCTTTTTTGTTTAATTTTTATTTATTTATGATAGTCACAGAGAGAGAGAGAGAGAGAGAGAGAGGGGCAGAGACACAGGCAGAGGGAGAAGCAGGCTCCATGCACCGGGAGCCCGACGTGGGATTCGATCCCGGGTCTCCAGGATCGCGCCCTGCGCCAAAGGCAGGCGCCAAACCGCTGCGCCACCCAGGGATCCCCACTGTCACGTTTTAATTGCAGCTAACCCTTGAACAACACAGATTTGAAATGTGCAGGTCCACATCAATTTTTTAAATAAAAATATAGTGCAGTACTGTGAAGTGTATTTTTTTCCTTTTCTCTTTGATTTTTCATAATAACATTTCCTTTAGTGTAATATATAATAGATAATATATGAATATTTGTTAATCAACTGCTTTTGTTATCACTAAGGCTTCCTTCCAGTTAGCAGTAGGTTATTAGTAGGGAAGTTTTTGGAGAATCAAAGTTATATGTAGATTTTTGAGTTAACGGGGGATCAGTGCCCCTAAACTCCTGGGTTGTTGTTCAAGGGTTGGCTAATGGCATTATGTCCTTTTTAAAAATCTGAACTTCACAAAAGCCCTGTGACATTTCCTTCGTCTACTTTGGCAGATGGGAACCTGAGGCCCCTGAGAGCAGATTGTAATAATGGGCAGCATTGTCAGCGAGACCTGCCTGGTTGTTTGCTTTGCAGCCCTACATCCCCCACCCCCGACATGAGCCTGTGTTTGAGCTGCTCCTGGGCCCCCAGCCCAGCTGCAGTTCTTGTTCAGCGCCTCCGATCTTTTCTCTGACTGTCAGACAACAGTCACGGGAATGTCCTGTGCCATCTTCCCTCGGTGAGAGTGGTTGGCAGAGAGCAGCAGATGCCCAGAGTCAAGGTCATGTGCCACTCAAGTGCTGGGCTAGAGAAAAGCCCCTGTCTCCCTGCTGCTTGTGACCAGTCAGGGTGAGTGTGAATGCAGAGGGCTCTGTCAAAACTGCTCTGTGAGTAGAGGGTGCGCTTGGCAAAACTGATAGAGACTGGGCCGTGTAGCAGTGGGCCGTGGATCTCTCTGCCCTCTGCAAAATTGTCTCTGAATTTTAGAATTTCTTTGTCTTTTTAAGTTACAGTCTTTGCATACTAGTCAAAACGTTCTACTTCAAAGGTGGGAGTCAAGCTCAGGAATCACTTGACATTTTTTAGAGGAGAAATAGTCTTTGGCTGGACTGGAGTGTGACCCAGTGGCTTGCATCATTCTAAACTGGTGGGCTCTGGAGTGGGGAGCCAAATCCTTTCAAAGTGATTTTTAGGGCAGCCCCAGTGGCTCAGCGGTTTAGTGCTGCCTTCAGCCCAGGGCATGATCCTGTAGACCCGGGATCGAGTTCCATGTCGGGCTCCCTGCGTGGAGCTTGCTTCTCCCTCTGCCTGTGTGTCTCTACCTCTCTCTCTCATGAATAAATAAATAAAATCTTTAAAAGGAAAAAAAAAAGTGATTTTTATTTTGGGGGCAGCCCGGGTGGCCCAGTGGTTTAGTGCTGCCTTCACCCCAGGGCTTGACCCTGGAGACCTGGGATCAAGTCCCATGTTGGGCTCTTTGCATGGAGCCTGCTTCTTCCTCTGCCTGTGTCTCTGTCTCACCTCACCCCCATCTCTCTGTGTTTCTCATGAATAACTTTTTTTTAAATAAAATCTTAAAAAAAAAAAAAAAAACAGTGATTTTTATTTTGTGAACTTGCATGTCTCCTATCTTGTCTCTGCTCCTAGGGAAGCAGTATAGGATTGAGGTTACAGGTGTGATGATCTCTGAGTCCACTGTGACCCAGAACCTCTCCTAAGTCTCAGTTTCCCACCTCTAGAGTGGGGTGGTAACAATTGTACCTTCTCTCATTCTATTTTATTTTTACATAGTGGAGTACATTCTAAATATAGGATACTATAGGACTTCTTTTTTAAGGTTTTATTTTTTAAGTATTTATTTATTTGAGAGAGAGTGAGTGAGCAAGCAAGAGACATAAGCAGCAAGGAGCGGTAGAGGTAGAAGCAGACTCCCCACTGAGCAGGGAGCCCAACATAGGGCTTGACCCCAGGACTCCAGGATCATGACTCAAGCCAACTGACTGAGCCACCTAGGCACCCCTAAAGTTATATTTTTAAGTAGTCTCCACACCCAACAACGTGGGGCTCAAACTCAACCCCAAGATCAAGAGTTGCATGCTCTACTGACTGAGCCAGCCAGGTGCCCCCGTAGGAGGTTTTTTGCTTTTTTTTTTTTAACCTAAATTAGGATTTTTTTTAACCTAAATGTTGCAAAAAATATGACTAAAACCTGCCTTTAAAAAAAAAAAAAAAGATTTATTTATCTTTAGAGAGAGAGCAGGGGGAAGGGCAGAGGGAAAGAATCTTTCAGGCAGACACCCCCTGCCAAGCAAGGAGCGTGAGGCAGGGCTCTATCCTCCAACCCATCAGATCATGACTTGAGCTGAAACTGAGTCAGATGCCTAACCAACTGAGCCACCCAGGTGCCCCTGACTAAAACCTGCTTAAACATAATTTTAATACTTGAATAATATTCCAACCTGTTCGTATATTTCATGTAACTATCCGATCGTTTAATGTGAGATTATTTCCTGATTTTCTGTGGTATAAACAGTATGACAGTGACTGTCTATACGTAATTCAGTCACTGGCCAAGAGGCATGACCCTTTGTAAAGATTTTCTGTACCCCATTTTCTCATGGTTTACAGAGTATTTACACTCCCGCCAGAGCTCTGAGTGACAGAGCAGGTCCCTCTGCCTTCTTGCTTAGGTTGAGTAATCTTGGCCTTTAATTTGGTAGGCAAAAAATGGCATCTTGTTTTCAGGTCATTTCTGAGAAATAGTACTCCCTTGTCCCCCCCCCAACAACAATTTCCATGCGGCTGCTTCAAATTCTTTTCAGAAGAGAGTGAGATGTAAATAAGAAGACATAGCTTTCTTTCCGTTTTGAGTTGGTATGTGATGAGGTCCTGCGGCAGGTTTCACTACAGAGGTGAAAGGGTGGCAAGGACTTGGAGCTCAGAAAGGGCATTTGAAAGCAAGTCTTTAGGGAAGGCCGCTCCAGCGGTGAGACTCTCTGGAGAGCGAGATCAAAGTGCTGTGTGGCCATGGGGACATTTGTGACAGTCAGGACTTCATGAGTGTGCCCTCTGTGCATTGCTGGACCTGGGGCTATCTAGATTGCTTCTGGGTACCCAGCACAGCACAGGTTGTGGGGGTGGTGTGCAGGTGCTCAGGAAATGTTTGTGGATGAAAAAAATGAATGAATGAATACATGCACACTCCTTGTAAGTTGCTGGGTTAAAGAGTGAGGTGAAAGCAAGAGGAAGCCCTCTGGTGGAACTGAGCTGAGCAGATTACTGGGCACCTCGAAGGGTAGGAGGCTGAGAGAACCAGACCTATGATGACTTCCCTGAAACATCCCTGCCTTCTCCAATCCAAGTCTGTCCCTCTTCTGAGCTTCATGCCCATGGGCTGGCTTTTCTACATTGTTAGCCCTCGGATATGGCCTTGAAAGCCAGACTTCTTGTTTTCCTCTTGAGGGTACATGTGATGCACCGTGTATCTTTTTTTGTTTCTTGCTGGACTTTCCAGAGCTACCATGTTTGTAAATATACATGATAAGGAACAGATCCATACTGGGTATCCTGAAAACTGTATTTGAATCCATTAGTAGAGGAGCAGGCTTGGTAAAGATGTGTGAGGACTTTGTGTCAGTTGTCATGAAACCTCCTCTTCCCTCACATGTGACTATTTTCCTTCCTTCACGAAACATCGAGGCTTCCCACAGAGCAGAGATTTTTCTCAGAAAAATGTCTACTATGGGGCATGCCCTGTGCTAGGCGTCAAGTAGAGAATAGTGAACAAAGCAGATATGGTTTGTGTGTCCCATGGGCACAAAAGTTCAGCAGAGGAGACAGATTGATTCTTGTACGAGTGAATTTACACAAATGACTAAAAATCACACACTAAAGATCTGAGCGTTGGAGGAAAAGAGTGGGGTGTGGAAAGGATCAGGATTATTCAGAGCCGAGTCACTAGTCTCCAGAGCTCACAGCTGAATTATTGATGGTAATAGAGTTAAGTGAGGAATTTCAGCATGAAGAAGTATGTCAGTTTTTTAAAAAAAAAATGTATTTATTTGAGAGAGAATGCGCATGTACGTGCATGCATGAGTCGGGAGAGGCAGAGGGAGATGCAGACTCCTTGCTGAGCAGGGAGCTGGATGCAGGGCTCCATCCCAGGACCCTGGGATCATGACTTGAGCTGAAGGCAGACGCTAAACCCACTGAGCCACCCAGGGGCCCCTCTACGTTTCTCTAAGGGTGTGTAAGCTGGGTTTATGGACGTCGTAGAAGAGCAGCAGTTCTGGATACTGTCATTTACCTGGTACTTACTCTGTACGCGGCACTGTCCTGGCTATTTTTCGGGTATTTGCTTAGTCCTTAAACCCTGTAAGGGAAGTGCTCTTATGATTCCCATTTTACAGAGTAGGCTCAGGGATGTTGTCACATGTCCAAGGTCACAGTAAGTGGAGAAATTGGTTTCCAGCCCAGGCAATCTGGCTCCAGCATTGTGGTCCTTATTGCCGTTGCCTGCCAATTCCAAAGCTCCCCGGCTCTGAAGAGCAACACGTGGTTGTGCCAAAGGGGAGAGTGTGCCCAGGGTCAGTGTTCAGGCCTGGTGGCCAGTGGAGATGAGATGGTTCTGCCTGGTGATACCACCCCATTCCATTCAATAATGTTCTCTCAGTACCTTTTCTAGTTCCCACCGTTTGTTATTTCATATGTAGTTTTCTTTCTTTCTTTCTTTCTTTCTTTCTTTCTTTCTTTCTTTCTTTCTTTCTTTCTTTCTTTCTTTCTTTCTTTCTTTTTTTCTTTCTTCTTTTATTCATGAGAGAGAGAGAGGTGCAGAGACACAGGCAGAGAGAGAAGCAGGCTCCATGCAGGGAGCCCGATGTGGGGCTCAATCTCAGGTCTCCAGGATCACACCCTGGGCCAAAGGCAGTGCTAAACCACTGAGCCACCCGGGTTGCCCCATGTTTAGTTTTCTTTGTCACCTTCCCTAAGTGCTCTGAGGGGGCAGAGTATGTGTTTTGCTTTCCTCTGTCCAACTGAGTGCCTGGCACAAAATGGTGCTCAATATTTATTTATATATTTGTTGTTGTTTAAGATTTTATTTATTAATGAGAGACAGAGAGGCAGAGACATAGGTAGAGGGAGAAGCAGGCTCTCTGTGAGAAGCATGATGCAGGAATTGATCCCAGGATCCAGGGATCACAACCTTGAGCCAAAGTCAGACGCTCAACCACTGAGCCACCCAGGTGTTTCTAAATATTTGCTTATTTATTTTAATTTGTTTTTATTAAGATGTACTTGACTTATAACACTATTTTAAGGTTATGACATAGTGATTTGACATTTGTATACACTGTGAAATCATCACGATTATTCTAGTTATTACCATCTTTGGTATGTATTTATTGAAAGAGCAATTGACCAAACATGAGACCTAGTGTTTTGCCTTAAAGGATAGTCTATGAGGGGTCGCCTGAGTGGTGCGGTCTGTTACACAGCTGGCTGTTAATTTCGAATCACATCATGATCTCAGGATTGTGAGATTGAGCCCTGCACCAGGCCCCACTCTCAGTGTAGTCTGCTTCATGCTTTCCTCCTCTGATCCTCTAACTTGAGCACACACACACTCCTCTTACTCTCTCTCAAATAAATAAATAAATACAATAATTTTTTTTTAAGATTTTATTTATTCATGAGAGACAGAGAGAAGCAGAGACCCAGGCAGAGGGAGAAGCAGGCTCCATTCAGGGAGCCAGATGTGGGACTCGATCCTGGGACTCCAGGATCATGCCCTAAGCCGAAGGCAGCCACTCAACCACTGAGCCACCCAGGCATCCCAATACAATCTTTTTAAAAAGGCTGTAAGGAAAAAATAATAAAAAAAAATAGGGATCCCTGGGTGGCGCAGTGGTTTGGCGCCTGCCTTTGGCCCAGGGCGCCATCCTGGAGACCCGGGATCGAATCCCACGTCGGGCTCCCGGTGCATGGAGCCTGCTTCTCCCTCTGCCTGTGTCTCTGCACCTCTCTCTCTCTCTCTCTCTGTGACTATCATAAATAAATAAAAATTTAAAAAAAATTTTAAAAAAAATAAAAATAAAAATAAAAGGGCTGTAAGGTAGGAGGATAACTTCATTTTTTTGGAACTGTATGTGAGCCACAAGTTGAGCCAATTTCCAGGCCATATTCCAGGGATAATGAGTCTCCACTGAGTGAGCCAGTTTGGGGAGAATGGGTCTTTGGGAGGTTGAGGAGCACCAGAGAATTTGGAGCAAGGGTGTCTGCTACAGAGAAGCTTTAGGTGTCAGGCATAGGAGATTTTTGTGTAGATTTGCCTCCCCCCTCCCACCCGCCCTCAGTTTGGCTGTTTTTGAGGACAGCAATTGTGTTGGGGCTAATTTGCAACATTGACTTCATTTTTTTCCTCCTATAAATGTGTTTTTTTTGGGGGGGGGGTGGGGAATGGCCTTACTTTTGCTAAATATAATCCCACAATTTATTTTTTATTTTTTTTAAGATTTAAAAAAAATTTATTAATGATAGAGAAAGAGGCAAAGACACAGGAGGAGGGAGAAGCAGGCCCCATGCCAGGAGCCCCATGTGGGACTCGATCCTGGGACTCCAGGATTGCACCCCAGGCCAAAGGCAGGCGCTAAACCACTGAGCCATCCAGGGATCACCCTAATCCCACAATTTAAATGCAATAAGAAATTTGTAGGAAGAAATACAGTGATTAATAGTACTGCTTTCCAAATTTCTGTTAGAACATGAATTTAATACCCTGATTCAGTTTAAATTTGAATTTTAGTGTTAATTTCTTTTTGCAGAATAGTAGTGTATTCACATGTACATAGTTTTTCTTCTAATACATGAAAAGGTGCTTGGTTTCTCTTTTTCGAAGTTTACCTTTTTCTATTACATGGGCAAGTCCTGAACTTGGGCAGAGGCACTAGCCTATCATCTGTAGTGATGAATGTCATTCCCTCAGACTTTAACAACCTGAGTTAATTAAAAGGTTCAGATGAAGTTAATCAAGTTTGGAACTCTAATTTTGTGCAGTGTTTTGATACGATGCGATGAGTCATCTTTTGGCAGAGCAGCTCTCCATCCCTGACAATATTTGATCTTAATGGAACAGTTTTATAATCTGGAAACTGGTGAGGAGGTGCTCTTCAGAAGTGCAGAGTCAACAGTGGGGTGTGCGTGTGTGTGTGTGTGTGTGTGTGTGTGGCTGGCTGGCTGGCTGGCTATTTGGGAGGGGTGAAAAGCAGAACAAAGAGGAGAATTTAATAAGCAAGAGCTTGTTAGGGGATAGGGTCAGTTCTGGGGCTGCTGCCTCTCCAGGACATGGGCTTCTCCCCGGCCCCCTCCACCCCTGCTGACTGGAGTGCTGACATTTGAAAAAGAGTGAAAAATACAGCTTCTGTTTGCTTTGCTGCAAGTAAGTGGCCGGACTGACTGGCCCCCTTCCCAGAGGCCCTGAGAGGACTTCAGATGTGGTCAGAGAGGTATCTGGACGGTGCCAGCCTGCCGGCCCATGGCCAGGCAGCCTGCACCAGGACCAGGCAAGGGGCCCAGAGAAACAGCAGGGCCAGCTGCTGACTGTCTTTGCTCTCCTCTTCTTCATCCCATCTTCTTTCTTTCTGAGGTGAAGCTGGTCTTCCACTCTGAAGATTGATGGGCAAGGTTTCATATGGCCTCTGCTTCCACATCTCACTTATTGAACTAGCAACTTAAAATTAATGGATCCATTGGGAGAGGGCAGGGCCCATCTGGAAAATGCATCTCGCAAAAATGTGGTTGAATGGGAGTCCTCCTGAGGTCAAGGGCAAAGAGCCAGACCACTTGGAATCCTTGGGGCTGCATTCTCGATTGCCTTGCCATTTCTCCTGGACTCCATTAGGGTTAAGAAACACAGATTCTGAAGCCAGATTTGGGTTGGCATTTCTGCTCCACTGCTTATTATTGACAGTTACATTGAACAAGCCACTTAATCTCTTTGAACTTCAGTTTCTTCATCAATAAAGTGGGGAGAGTAATAGGACCTACCTATTACCAGGTCATTGAGGATGAGTGGTAATGCACATAAAATGTTTAGAATAGTGCCTGGCACATCGTAGGCGCTGTTTGTTTTGCAGTTATAATGGTTTGAGCTTTGTTCCAAGAGCTGTATTTTCTAACCAAAAGATGAAAAGCTTTGTGGTAGAGCTGAAAAAATTATCCTCTCCTCTCCATCCCTCATGACAGTTGGTGCTTCTGTTGCAGTGACACAGAAATGAGAAGATCGCATATGAAGCAGCCAGCCTAGGGCTCCTGCTGCCTACCACCACCCTGATGGCTGGAAATCAAGCAGCCTTACTCAGTTTCCATACAGTTGCCACTGGGCCTTGAATTGTGCAGTTTGAGTGGCCTGCACTTGCCATTGCCTCTGTCATTGCTCAGGTGACACTGATAACTCATTCTGGGTCTGCCTTTGTGTCCTCTCCAAAGTGATTGACAAGAATAGTGATGACATTTGATACAGTCCGCTCAGAACATCCTCTCTTTTGGCCGGGCTAGCAGATTTCCACATTTCCTTTGTCTTCACAGGACATTGTTGAAAAAGAGTCTTGGTCAAAACAGGGATTAGTAGTCCCTTCTTTAGTCTTTTCTCCACTCTGCCTCCAAACGCTTATGATTTGATTATATTCATTTACTTCCAACTGGAATCCCAACAACACATCTGCCGAGTCAGAAGTGAAGTTTAGGTGATCGTAGACTGGTGTTAGCCAGCATCCAAACTGTCGTGGGCTCTGAGTTGGCCCAGCATCCAAACTGTCGTGGGCTCTGAGTTGGCTGCCCAGTGGTCAGGTAGCACTGAAGATTCTAGGAGCTGTGTTTTCTTTTCTTTTTTTTTTTAAGATTTTATTTATTCAAGAGAGAGAAAGAGAGAAGGGGCACGGCAGTGTAGAGGGACAGGGACAAGCAGACTCCACACTGAGTGTGGAGCCTGATGTGGAGCTCAATCCCACGACCCCGAGACCATGACTCTAGTTGAAATCAGGAGTTGGATTGGATGCCCAACCAGTTGTGCCACCCAGGTGTCCCAAAGCTATGTTCTTGAAAAGGAGGAATGTAATGTCCCCAGACAACATATGAAACAATTATTCTAGAGTCCTTTTTTTCAAAGCCTCTGATATGCAGACTCCTGTCCTGGACCTGTGAGGGTTGTCAGAGAAATACAGACCAAGGGCCTATCTTTGAGAAAAGCCCAATCCAGGGCAGGTTGTGTCTTCCTAAATGGGCCTCCATGGTTTGAGATCTTCCTGGAGCACTTTACAGCCCATTTATGAGCTCTTCTTGGGCTTGAGGAGGCCACCTGTTCTGGTTCCTGAATCCTTCGTCTCTTGCTACTACCTGCATGCAGCCTCTGAGCCTGCCAGGCCTGCAGTGAGTGCATGGCCACTGTGCTGGTGAATGAATTAATTTGTGCTACTTGGCTGGTAGTTGTCAACCCTGGCGGCTTATTTCCGAAACATTTTGTGAGTCTTAAGAAAACAAGTAGAAAGACTGATTCCTTAGTCTGAGGTGGCATCCAAATACTTGGATTTTTAAAGAGCCTCACAGCAGTTGTGTCACTTCTTAGTCCACCTTAATTTTTAGGAAAGAGCCTCTTGTACTAATAGTATAATTTGCAGAATAAGTTCACTTTTCTAGGGATCCCTGGGTGGCACAGCGGTTTAGCGCCTGCCTTTGGCCCAGGGCACGATCCTGGAGACTCGGGATCGAATCCCATGTCGAGCTCTCTGCATGGAGCCTGCTTCTCCCTCTGCCTATGTCTCTGCACCCCCCCCCCCCACGTGACTATCATGCAAAAATAAATAAAATCTTTAAAAAAAAAAAAAGTTCACTTTTCTAGTAGATCTCGGTGAAAATTAAAGGGAAGTACTTTATTTTTTTTTAAATTTATTTATGATAGTCACACACAGAGAGAGAGAGAGAGAGGCAGAGACACAGGCAGAGGGAGAAGCAGGCTCCATGCACCGGGAGCCTGATGTGGGATTCGATCCCGGTCTCCAGGATCGCGCCCTGGGCCAAAGGCAGGCGCCAAACCGCTGCGCCACCCAGGGATCCCTAAAGGGAAGTACTTTAAAAAAAAAAAAGATTTTATTTATTTATTCATGACAGACAGAGAGAGGCAGAGGGAGAAGCAGGCTCCATGCAGGGAGCCTGACGTGGGACTCGATCCCAGGTCTCCAGGATCACACCCTGGGCTGAACGCAGCGCTAAACCGCTGAGCCACCCAGGCTGCCCAGGAAGTACTTTTTTAACTGGGAAGCATCCTCCAGGCCTGAGCTGCTGTCCCAGCACACCAGGCCCGTCATGCATCTATCCGCAGGTGTGTTGTGGGAAGGGCATGCCCTAGAGATTGGGCTTCAGGCCGGCTGTGCGCCTGCCTTGAGGAGCCTGTAGGGAATAAGGATACCATCTACCCAGCATGCAGTGGACAAAGTGTAGTGGCAGTAGAAGGTGCTGGTATTTTGATGAGTCTTATGCTCCTACATGTGCCTTTTTGTTGGGGTTGAAAATTCAGGGAAGCCTGAGTGGCTTAGCGGTGAGTGCCTGCCTTTGGCTCAGGTTGTGATCCTGGGGTCCCGGGATTGAGTCCCACATCGGGGCTCCCTGCATGGAACCTGCTTCTCCCTCTGCCTATGTCTCTGCCTGTCTCTCTGTGTCTCTCATGAATAAATACATAAAATAAAAGGAAAAAAGAAAATTCAAACCTTGTTAGGGTCTCAATACACAGTAGCTCTGATTTGCTGCCATCATCTGAACCTTTCCTCTGGTTCACAGGCAAAATTAAACATTTGTTTCTGGAGGTTGACATAATTGTTGTACTGAGGGAGGTTTTGTTTGTAATGACCTGTCTGTCTGATGAGTCTGAGCATTTGGCTGGCCTTTCTGGCTAAAGCAGCCCTTTGAACTGATGTCTAGAATGCATGCCTCCCACTCCTGATCTGTCTTCTGGACCATAATTGGGCCTTTTCCCTCTGCTTGAAGCTTCTCCCCTGCCCTCCCTTCCCCCAGATTCACAGATACTTGACTCAGTTACTACTTCCTTAGGGAATCCTTAACTGACACCATCCCACTGAGGATGTCAGATCCTCTGTTAGACTATTGTGGCACTCATCACAGTAATTTTTGTAATTTTTGTAATTGTCAATTGCCTCTGTTTGTGAATAAATGAAAAGTAGATTATCTTTTACTTGGTCCGCATTTTAATTAATATACCACTTTCTGTGTTTATGTTCTCAATATCTAGAAGCATTTGTTATGAAAAGACTTGGTTTTGTGGGTGCCTGGGTGGTTCAATCAGTTGAGGGTCCCACTCTTTTTTTTTTTTCTTGAAAGATTTTTTTTTTATTCGTGAGAAACGCACAGAGGGAGGCAGAGACACAGGCAAGGAGAGAAGCAGGCTCCCTACAAGGATCCTGATATGGGATTCAATCCCAGGATCTCAGGATCACGACCTGAGCCAAAGTCAGACCCTCAATCACAGAGCCACCAGGCGCCCCTAGCATCCCAGTCTTGATTTTGACTTGGGTCATGATGTTAAGGTTGGGGAATTGAGCTCCACATTGGGCTCCACACTCAGTGTGGAGTCTGCTTGTCCCTCTCTCTTTGCTCCTCCCCCTGCTTGCTCTTCTCTCTCTCCCTCTTCCTCTTCCTCTCCCTCTCCCTCTCTCTCCCTCTCCTCTCTCCTCTCTCTTCTCTCCCCTCCCTCCCTCCCTCCCTCCCTCCCTCCCTCTCAAATAAGATAGATAGATAGATAGATAGATAGATAGATAGATAGATAGATAGAATCTTTAAAAAGGGGGCGGATGCCCTTTTTTTGGTGGCTCAGTTGTTGAGCGTCTGCCTTTCACTCAGGGTGTGATCTTGGAGTACTAGGATCAAGTCCCACATCAGGGTCCCTGCCTGGAGCCTGCTTCTCTCTCTGCCTGTGTCTCTCTGTCTTTCTCTCTGTGTGTCTCCCATGAATAAATAAATAAAATTAAAAAAAAAAAAAAAAGACTTGGTTTTTAACCTACCTTCTTTGCCTTTCCTAGTGCTCCTGAAGTTCCGTACAGATAAAGGAAGAGATCCTAGTTCTGATACCTTCGGGGAAGATTCTGAGTTGTTGCTCCAGATTCGAAATGACGTGCTTGACTCCCTGGGTGTTAATCCTGACCTGCTTCCTGAAGATTTTGTCAGGTTAGTCTCAGTGCTTATCCCAGGTTAGCCTGGATTGATAAATGTCTTTCAGTATTTGCCTTAATTTGGACAGATCCCTTATTAAGAACGAAAGCCCTGAGGAGAGCCTCCGTCGCTACACTCTGCCTATTCCTGTCGACCTCTGGTGTAGTAGCACGGAATGAAAAAGAAAGAGAAGTGCAATTTATCATTTGTCATAGATATTTGTGTTCACATGGCTGAAAATCCAAAGCAACGTAAAATCTATGTATACTACTCTATACCTTTCTCTTTCCACCTTACGTTATCTTTTGGAGATATTTCCAGATCAGAACATTGATTCCTCCCTTGTTTTTTGTTTTGTTTTGTTTTGTTTTTTTAATGATTTTATTTATTTATTCACAAGAGACACAGAGAGAGGCAGAGACACAGGCAGAGGGAGAAGCAGGCTCCATGCAGGGAGCCCGACGTGGGACTTGATCCTGGGTCTCCAGGATCAGGCCCTGGCTGAAGGTGGCACTAAACCACTGAGCCAGCAGGGCTGCCCGATTCCTCCCTTGTTTATACAGCTCTATGGTATTTCAGCATGGAGCACTATAGTTTATTGAGCCTGTCCTACTGATTCAGGTTGTGGCCAGGCTTTTGTTATCGTGTAGCATATGGCCTTCTAAGTATCATTTTATATGTGTGCAGGTTCCATTACTAGAAAGGGAATGGCTGGATCAGAAGATTATGATTTACCATTTGGTAGATATTATCCCAGTGCCTTCCACTGATAGCTTATCAGTTTATACCCTCGGCAGCAAAGGCATCCATGTTCCCAGCATCCTCACCCTTGGGTCCTGGGATGTCTTTTGCTCTCACACTCAGCAGGTTTAGAATTTGTTTGGAGAGGTCCAGATGGTGACTGGGTGAGAAACCCCTTTCTAGGCAGTTCTGGGATCTTCTTAGTCTCCTTCTTTCAGTGTCTTTGGCAGGTGCCCACAATGCCTGCAGCTTGTAGCACTAACGATGATGGCTATATTGAGTTTATTGAGCAGCTGTTATATCCCAGGCATCGTGATGGTTGTCTTATATACATGGTCTCTCTTCACAACAGGAAACGTTCAGTCAACGCTCAGAGAAGTTAAGGGACTCATCCAAGGTTATACAGCTAATAACAATAGTACCATGTATGAGGATTTTCTGTGCTTTATCTATACAGCCACTGTTTGTTTGTTTGTTTGTTTGTTTTTGGGGCGGGGAGAGAGAACCAGCAGGGGGAGGGGCAAAGGTAGAGGGAGAACTAGAGTTCCCTTTGAGCAGGAAGTCTGATGCAGGGATTAGTCCCAGGACCCCGAGATCATGACCTGAACTGAAGTCAGACACTTAGCTGACTGAGCCACCCACGCGCCCCCTGTGCCAACACATTTAACTGTCAAAATAATTCCTTGAAGTGTCTATTATCATTTTTATTATTATTTTAATTGTTATTATTTTCCCATTAGTTAAATGATGACACTAATTCTCAGAAAGATATAATCACTTGCCCAAAGTTTTAGTATATAGCCAACCAAGATCTCACTCAGGTCTTACCACACTGCTACCTTGTTTTCTTTTCACCAGTAAATCAGAGTCCCTTCCTTTCCTACTCCCTACTTCCTTTACTTGTGTCTGGCAACCTTATTTAGACCCTACCAAAGCCCAGCTAGGTTCGGCCCAGTGGGGGGCCTTGAACCACCTGCCAAGCTGCCAGCCAAAGAGAGGCAGCAGTTAGCAAGTTTGCATTGTGTGGTCAGGGGTCCCTATCTCCTGCTAACAGCCAGTCACGTGTCTCTTGGTGGAGGAAGAAGATTGTGTGAGAAGCAAGTATTGTCTGCTCTGTGCTTCATGGCAGGAGGAGGAGGTGGGCCATGCGGGGCCACCAAGCATGCTTGGTGCTGGGTGCCAGGCTGTGAGTGTGCAGCTTGGTCAACTCATTTGGGCATCTTGAGTGGAGAATGGCTTGCCTGTGCATTTCAGGCCTCACCTCCCGAGAAGGAAAAAGCTGTAGCCTAACTAGCTGCTGGCTGGTTTTCTCTCCAGTGTTTTCTTTCCCTGCCCACCCTCTACATAACTGCTTTACCTTGTCCAGGACCTCCTATGCTAAGGCACTTCCGCTCTATGGCCCTTTAAGTAAGAGGTGTTTGGTGGTCTCGTGGAGTGTCTGTGGATACATAGGGGGAAATAAAGCTTGAGATAGAATTGAGATGCTGGCAGGGAAATGAACTGCCGTCTGGCAGCTGAGCTACCCTCACAAATTGCCCACTGCCAGCTCTGAGCAGGGTGTGCCCACTTCAGTTGAGAAAGCTGTGCACAAGTCTTCATTCCCCTTATCTGTCAGTGATAACGGACACTGTCCATTATGTTAGGTTATTTATTCTCTTTCAGAGAGATTTATTGCTTTTCTGATTATGAAAGAACAGATGCCTGTTTCCAGAAAGTGTTAAAAGGAAGAAAAAAGGATAACCCATAGTCACACCATGGAAAAGTGGCCACTGCTAATGTTTTCAGGATTTCACTTCATAAACTTCTCTACTTATTATTTATTCATATTTTTTCTCTTCTAAATATCAACAAAATCATACTTAATATATGATAGCCTTATTTTTTCATCATATCATGGGCCTGTTTGCAACAAAAATACAAATCCATAGTCTCACTTGTGCTTCATGTTTCATTGTTTGATAGGCGGTAATTTATTTAACCATTACCTTGGTGGGTATATAAGTTGTTAATACTTTGTCACTGTTATAAACATTTATGATGAACATTCATAATTTGTGTATGTAATATAACCTACTGTTTTTTTTAAGATTTTATTTATTTATTTATGAGAGACACAGAGAGGCAGAGACATAGGCAGAGGGAGAAGCAGGGTCCCTGTGGGGAGCCTGATGCTGGACTCCATCCCAGGACCCCAGGATCATGACCTGAGCCAAAGGCAGATGCTCAACCACCGAGCCACCCAGGCATCCCATAATTTACTGTTTAAAAGGTTTCATTTTATTTATTTTTTAAGGATTTATTTATTTATTTATGAGGGAGGGAGGGAGGGAGGGAGGGGCAGAGACACAGGCCGAGAGAGAAGCAGGCTCCATGCCTGAAGCCCGACGGAACTGGATCCCGGGACTCCAAGATCGTGCCCTGGGCCAAAGGCAGGCGCCAAACCACTAAGCCACCCAGGGATCCCCAGGTTTTATTTTTTTAATTTGATAAAATAGACACAATATAAACCTTTTTTAAAAAAATTTTTTGGGGATCCCTGGGTGGCGCAGCGGTTTGGCGCCTGCCTTTGGCCCAGGGCGCGATCCTGGAGACCCGGGATCGAATCCCACGTCAGGCTCCCGGTGCATGGAGCCTGCTTCTCCCTCTGCCTGTGTCTCTGCCTCTCTCTCTCTCTCTGTGACTATCATAAATAAATAAAATTAAAAAAAAAAAAAAAATAAAAAAAAAATAAAAAAATTTTTTGAGTAATCTCTACACCCAGTGTGGGGCTCGAATTTACAGCCTTGAAATTAAAAGTCTCATGCTTTACCCACTGAACCAGCCAGGTCCTTTCCATTTTAACCATTGCTTATTTTCTTTTATAATTTATTTATTTTAGAGAGAGACCAAGCATGGGGGGAGGGACAGAGAGAGAAAGTCCTGAAGCAGACTTTCTGCAGAGTGTGGGACCCAGCGTGGGGCTAAGTGTCCCCACCAGCAGACCTTTCTGCAGACCTGTGAAACCAAGTGGTGGCTGCTTAACTCACTGAACCACCTAGGCGCCCCTAAACTGTTCTTAAATGTACACTTTAGGGCAATTGGCTGACTCAGTTGGTGGAGTGTGCAACTCTTGATTTTGGGATTCTGAGTTCAAGTCCTACCTTGAATGTAGAGATTACTTTTTTTTTTTTAAGATTTTATTTATTTATTTATTTTATTTTTTTTTTTTTAATTTTTATTTGTTTATGATAGTCACAGAGAGAGAGAGAGAGAGGCAGAGACACAGGCAGAGGGAGAAGCAGGCTCCATGCACCGGGAGCCCGACGTGGGATTCGATCCCGGGTCTCCAGGATCGTGCCCCGGGCCAAAGGCAGGCGCCAAACCGCTGCGCCACCCAGGGATCCCAGATTTTATTTATATATTCATGAGAGAGAGAGAGGCAGAGGGAGAAGCAGGCTCCTTGAAGGGAGCCCCACGTGGGACTCGATCTTGGGACCCCAGGACCATGCCCTGAGCTGAAGGCAGACTCTCAACCACTGAGCCACCCAGGCATCCAAAGATTATTTAAAAATAAAATCTTTAGGGGCACCTGGGTAGCTTAGTGATTGAGTGTCTGCCTTTGGCTCAGGTTGTGATCCCAGGGTCCTAGAATCTAGTCCCGCATCAGGCTCTCCCTGCAGGGAGCCTGCTTCTCCCTCTGCCTATGTCTCTTCCTATGTGTCTCTCATGAATAAATAAATGAAATCTTTTTTTTTTTTTTTTTTTTTTTAATGTACAAGGATACCTGGGTGGCCGAGTGGATGAACATCTGCCTTTGACTCAGAGCGTGATCCTGGGGTCCGGGCTCCTTGCAAGAAGCCTGCTTCTCCCTCTGTGTGTGCTTCTGCCTCTCTCTCTGTTTCTCATGAATGGGTAAAATCTTAAAAACAAAAAGTACAATTCATCGACATTAAGTTTATTCACATTGTTGTGCAGCCATTACTACTGTATATTTCCAGAAGTTTTTCAGCATCCTAAACTGAGAAAATCTTTGCCCATTGAACACTAACTATTCTGCCTTCCCCCAGACTCTGGTAACCTCTATTCTGCTTTCTGCGTCTATGAATTTAGTTATTCTAGCTATTTCATGTAAGCAGAGTCCTACCATATTTGTCCTTTTGTGAAGTTGCTGGTTTTTAAATTATAGAAGTAGTATGCATGTTATGGAAAAATCTGATAGTACAGAATAAATTCAAAGATGAAAATGAAAATCACTCATAATTCCATTACCCAGAGAAAACCACTGACCCTTTGGTATTTTATCTTACACATGTTCTGTCTTAGCAAATGTGAAATCAACAAAGTCCTTTGTAGATTTTTTTTAAAAGACCCGTATAATCGTTCACAAGGGTGGTGGGAAAAGGTGCAGTCTTTTTAGGAAGCAATTTGGAAATATGTATCAGGAGTCATTACAATCAGTGTTCTTTCTTTGGCCCAGTCATTCTCCTTAATAATGAAAATATGCCCTGAAGAAATAATGTGAGAAGTATTTATTACAAAAGATATTCATGGGGTACCCGGGTGGCTCAGTCAGTTAAGCATCCAACTCTTAGTCTCAGCTCAGGCCTTGATCCCAGGGTCATGACTTTGAGCCCTGCAATGGGCTTCATCCTAGCGTGGAGCTAAATAAATAAGATATTCATTATCATACTTAAAGAGAAATTGGAAACACATTAAAGAGTTAATGACAAAGGACAATGGAGTATTATAGCACAGGTTGAAAATAACGTTTATTATGAAAAATGTCAAGCATACAGAAAAATAAAAACATAAAGTAGTAAATATATACCACTCAGATTCGATTGTTAATATTTTGTTTTTTGTTTTCGGGGGAGGGGCATACTGAAGACATGATGCTTAAAGATGCATCCAGGTTTATCAGTTGGATTTGATTCTGTGTCTCTTTTAATGTAGGGATTGGCAAACTATGGCTTGCCACCTGTTTTTGTAAATAAAGCTTTATTCCACACCTACTTATTTACGTATTATGTGTGTCAGCTTTTGTAGTTTTTACTATAGAGTAAAAGCTTTACTACAAAAGCTGTAGAGTCTACTCTATAACAGCAGACTTAAAGAGTTTAATTAGGGACCATATGGTGCATAAAGGCCAAAAAAATTTACTGTCAATTACTGTATAGAGAATGCTTTCCAACTCCTGATCTAGAATAGTTTATCACTTTCCTCCTCCTCTCCCCCCCTCCCCTCTTCCCTCCCTCCCTTCCTTCCTTCCTTCCTTCCTTCCTTTTTGGAAGAATCCAGGCCAGTTAAATTGTAGAATGTCCCATATTCTAGATTCATCTGATTGTTTCTTCAGTTGGTGCTTGTTTTGTCTTGTATAATTTTTATAATTTAGACTTGTTTCTTCAGTGGTATTTATTCAATTTTTTTTGGTCAGTGGTATTTAAAAAAAGTTTCATGTGTATAGTAGGGGTACCTGACTGGCTCAGTTGGAGGAGCACGTGACTGTGATTCTTCATCTTGGGGTTGTGAGTTTGAGCCCCACGTTGGATGTAGAGATGATATACATAGATACATACATACATACATATGAGATGAAATAAACTTATTAAAAATAATAAAATATTTTTAAAAATTTATATACAATAAAATTTATTCTTTTTTGTTCTATGAGTTGTATGTATGTTTTTTTTTTAATTGGGTTATTTCTCATTGAATTTTAAGAATTCTTCTTAAAATGTTATTTAAATTTTGTTAACATATAGTTCAATATTAGTTTCTGGAGTAGAATTCAGTGATTCATCATTTAGATACAACACGCAGCGCTCATCACAAGTGCCCTCTTTAATCCCCATCACCCATCTAGCCCATCCCCCCCACCTCCTTCCATCAACTCTGTTTATTCTGTCATTAGGAGTCACTTACGGCTTATCTCCCTTTCTGCTTTTTTTCTTTTCTTCCTTTCCGTATGTTCATCTGTTTTCTTTCTTAAATTTCACATGTGAGTGAGATCATATTTGTCATTCTCTGGCTGACTTGACTTAGAATACACTCTGGCTCCATCCATGTCATTGCAAATGGCAAAATTTCATTCTTTTTGATGGGTGAGTAATATTCGTGTGTGTGTGCGTTTGTGTGTGTGTGTGTGTGGTGTGTGTGTGTGTGTACATAAACACTCCACGTCTTTATCATCAGTTGATGGACGTTTGGGCTCTCTCTTTAGTTTGGCTATTGTTGATAATACTGCTATAACACCGGGGTGCGTGTGCCCCTTCAAATCTGCATTTTTGTATCCTTTGGGTAAATACCTAGTAGTGCAATTGTTGTATCCTAGGGTAGGTCTATGTTTATCTTTTTTGAGGAACCTCCAAAATGTTCTCCAGAGCAGTTTTACCAGTTTACATTCCCACCAACAGGACAAGAGGGTTCCCTTTTCTTCACAACCTCACCAAGACCTATTGTTTCTTCTATTAATTTTAGCCATTCTTAGAACATCTGGTGGCTCAGCGGTTGAGTATCCGCCTTCAGCTCAGGGTGTGATCCCGAAGTCCTGGGATTGAGTCCCACATCGGGTTCCCTGCATGGAGCCTGCTTTTCCCTCTGCCTATGTCTCTGCCTCTCTCTCTCTCTCTCTCTCTGTCTCTCATGAATAAAAAATAAATAAAATATTTTTTTTTTATTTTTGAGTGATAAATAAAATCTTAAAACTTTTTTTAGGGATCCCTGGGTGGTGCAGCAGTTTAGCGCCTGCCTTTGGCCCTGGGCGCAATCCTGGAGACCCGGGATCGAATCCCACATCAGGCTCCCGGTGCATGGAGCCTGCTTCTCCCTCTGCCTGTGTCTCTGCCTCTCTCTCTCTCTCTCTCTCTGTGTGTGACTATCAAAATAAAATTAAAAAAAAAAAAAAAACTTTTTTAGCCATTCTGAGAGGTGTGAGGTGGTACCTCATCATGTTTTTTTTTTTTTTTTCTTTTTTTTCATCATGGTTTTGATTTGTATTTCCCTGATGATAAATGATGTTGACCATCTTTTCATGTGTCTGTTAGCCATCTGGATGTCTTCTCTGGAAAAGTGTCTATTCATGTCTCCTGCCCATTTTGTAACTGGATTCTTTGTTTTTGGGGTGTTGAGTTTGGTAAGTTCTTTATAGGTTTTGGGTACTAACCCTTTATCACATGATGTTGTTTGCAAATATCTTATCCTATTCCATAAGCTGCCTTTTGGTTTTCTAGATTCCTTCACTCTACAGAAGCTTTTTATCTTTTTTTTTTTTTTTTTAAGATTTTATTTATTTATTCATGAGAGAGGTTTCTGCCTGTGTTCTCCTCTAGGATCTTTATGGTTTCCTGTCTCACATTTAGGTCTTTCATCCATTTTGAATTTAGTTTTGAATATGGTATAAGAAAGTGGTCCAGGGGTGTCTGGGTAGCTCTGTGTCCATTAAGTGTCTAACTTTGGGTCGGGTCATGATCCTGAGGTCCTGGGGTCCTGGGATCAAGCCCTGCATCGAGCTCCAACTCAGTAGGAAACTCGCTTCTCCCTCCCCTGTTCCCGTTCCCCTTGCTTGTGCTTGCTCTGTCTCACACTCTCAAATAAATCTTAAAAAAAAAAAAAAAAAAAAAAAAAAGGTTAGTTGACTATGTAGTTGTGGGTTGTTTTTGTTTTTAAAGTTCCATGAACTTGGAGTGCCTGTCTGGCTCCATCAGTAGAGCATGCAATTCTTGATCTCAGTTGTTAGTTCAAGCCCTGCATTAGGCATAGAGATTACAGAAAAGAAAGAAAGAGAGAGAGAGAGATAGGAAGGAAAGGTAGATAGATAGATAGATAGATAGATATTCATTTATTCATTCTTGGGGTACCCCAGTAGCTCAGTTAAGCATTCGACTCTTGATTTTTGACTCATGTCATGATCTCAGGGTTGTGAGATCAAGCTGACTTGGGTTCCACACTGGATTTGGAGCCTTAAGATTCCCTTTTTCCCTCTCCCTTTCCAAAAACAAAAGAAAGAAAAGTTTCATTGCCCTAAAAATTCCCTTGTAGTGCTTGATAACAAGGCAGCTCTTTTTTCTCTGTAGCCACTGATCTGTTCTCTATTCCTATAGTTCTGTCTTTCCAATGATGTTATACATTCAGCATGTGTAGCCTTTTGAGTCTGGCTTCTTTCACTTAGTTTAATTCATTTGAAATTCATCCACGTTATATGAATGGATAGCTCATTTCTTCTTATTGCTGAGCAGTAGTGTACTGTATGGATACACCAGTTTGTTCACCAGATGAAGGACATTTGGGTTGTTCCCGGTTTTGGGCAATTAAAGACTAAAGCCACTATAAACATTCACGTGTTTTTGTGTGAGCATAAGTTTTTATTTCTCTTGGGTGTGTATACCTAAGAGTGGAATTGATGAATCATATGGTAATTTTATGTTTAACATTTTGAGGAACTGCCAGACTGTCTTCCATAGCAGCCACACCGCCTTGCCACTCCACCAACACTTTTGTGTGGATTCCAGTTTCTCCACATCCTTACCAACAAGTGTTATTGTCTGTTAATTTAGCCTTAGTGGGTAATAAGTTGTATTTCACTATAGCTTTGATTTGCATTCTTAATGACTAATGATGTAGAACATCTCTTCATGTACTTGGTGGCCATTTGTATATGTTTTAAGCAAAATGCTATTCAAATAATTTGTGCATTTTTAAATTCTTTTCTTTTTCTTTTTTCTTTTTTAGATATTTATTTATTCATAACACAGAGAAGGAGAGAGAGAAGCAGAGACACAGGCAGAGGGAGAAGCAGGCTCCATGCAGGGAGCCCAATGTGGGACTCGATCCCGGATCCCCAGGATCAGGCCCTAGGCTGAAGGCGGTACTAAACTGCTGAGCCACCTGGACTTCCCTGTTTTTCTTTTTTATTGTTAGTCATAAAGAGTTCTCTATAGAGAGGCATCTAGATGGCTCAGTCGGTTAGGCATCTGCCTTCACCTTGGGTCATGATCTTGGGGTCCTGAGATATCGAGTCCCACATCAGGTTTCTTGCTCATGTGCGCGCGCATGCTCTCTCACTTTCTCTCTCTCTCTCTCTCTCTCTCAAATAAATAATCTTTAAAAAAAAGTTTTTTGTTTTTTTTTTTAAGATTTTATTTATTTATTCATGAGAGAGACACAGAGAGAGAGGCAGAGATACAGGCAAGGGAGAAGCAGGCTCCATGCAGGGATCCTAACGCGGGACTTGATCCTGGGACTCCAGGACCACGCCCCGGGCCGAAGGCAGGTGCCAAACCATTGAGCCATCCAGGGATCCTCCCAGAAAAGAGTTCTTTATAGAATCTGGATATACAGGTTGTTCATCAGATACATGATTCACAAAATTTTTAATCTATTCTGTGGATTGTCTTTTCACTCTCTGAAATGAAAAGTATTCTTTGTTTTGTTTTTAATTTTTATTTATTTATGATAGTCACACAGAGAGAGAGAGAGAGGCAGAGACTTAGGCAGAGGGAGAAGCAGGCTCCATGCACCGGGAGTCCGATGTGGGATTCGATCCCCGGTCTCCAGGATCGTGCCCTGGGCCAAAGGCAGGCGCTAAACCGCTGTGCCACCCAGGGATCCCCTGAAAAGTATTCTTTGAAGTACAAGTTTTTAATTTTTATGAAATAACAATTTATCTTTTTTTTTCTTTTTTCATGTTGCTTCTCCTAGGATAACGTTTAAGAAACCATTGCCTAATCCAAGGTCATGAAGATTTATTGCTGTTTTGTAGTTTTAGCTATTATATTTAGATCTGTGAGCCTTTTTTTTTTCTTTTAAGATTTTATTTATTCATGAGAGACACACAGAGAGAGGCAGAGACGCCGCTGTGCCACCCAGGGATCCCCCTGTGAACCATTTTTGAATCAGCTTTTGGGCATGGTGTGAGGTAGAGGTTCAGCTTCATTCTTTTGCACGTGGAGACCCACTTGTCCAGTATTGTTTGTTATAGAGATTTTTTTCAGGGGCATCTGGGTGGTTCAGTTGACTAAGCATCTGCCTTCAGCTCAGGTAGTGATCCCAGGGTTCTGGGGTTGGATTCCTTGCTAGAGGAGTCAGCTTCTCCCTCTCCCTTTATCCCTTCCCCTGCTGGTGCTCTCTCTCAAATAAATAAATAAATAAAATCATTAAGAAAAATAAAAAGGGGATCCCTGGGTGGCGCAGTGGTTTGGCGCCTGCCTTTGGCCCAGGGCACGATCCTGGAGACCCGGGATCGAATCCCACGTCGGGCTCCCTGCATGGAGCCTGCTTCTCCCTCTGCCTGTGTCTCTGCCTCTCTCTCTCTCTCTGTCTCTCATGAATAAATAAAATCTTTAAACACACACACATACAGACACAAATCAGTTGACGATATAGGTATTTATTTCTGGATTCTTACTTCTATTTCACTGATCTATATGTCCGTCAATATAGATACCAGTACCACAGTATTTTGAGTACTATTGTTTTGTAGTAGTAGTAGTAAGTTGTGAAATTGAGACATGTGAGTTTCTTCTTTCTCACAATTCTTTTGACTAGTCTGGGTCTCTTGCATTCCCATACAAATTTTTAGGATGGATTTTCCCATTTCTACAAAAAAGGCAGCTAGTAATTTGATGGGGATTATGCCAAAAATATAGAATAAATTTGGGGGGTATTGCCACCTTAGCAGTGTTCAGTGTTCTGATCATGAGTGTGGGATGTTTTTCCATTTATTTACTTATTTTATTTTGTTCAAAAATGTTTTGTAGTCTACAGAATGTAAGTTTTACACTATTGTTAAGCTATTCCTAAATATTTTATACTTTTGGGTGGTAATATAAATGGAGGTCTTAATTTCATTTTCAAAATGTTCATTGCGGGATCCCTGGGTGGCGCAGCGGTTTGGCGCCTGCCTTTGGCCCAGGGCACGATCCTGGAGACCCGGGATCGAATCCCACATCAGGCTCCCGGTGCATGGAGCCTGCTTCTCCCTCTGCCTGTGTCTCTGCCTCTCTCTCTCTCTCTCTGTGACTATCATAAATAAATTTAAAAAATTAAAAAAAAAAAAAACAAAAAAAAAATGTTCATTGCTAATTTATAGAAATACAATTCATTTTTGTCTATTAATCTTATATCCTACAGCCTTGCTGATTAAATTTAATAGTTGAGTAATTTTTCTGTAGATTCCATAGTATTTTCTATATACTCGATCATGTTATCTACTTCTTCCTTTCTAATCTGTCAGTCTCATTCATTTTTCTTTCCTTAATTGTGGTGGCTAGAACCCCTAGTATAATGTCATATAGAAGTGGTGAGAGCAGACGTCCTTGTCTTATCCCCAATCTTAGGAGGAAAGCTTTCAGTCTTTCACCATTAAGTATGATATCAGCTGTAGACTTTTCATAGATGCCCTTCATCAGGTTGATGAAATTTCCCTCTGTTCTCGGTTTGTTAGGTGTTATTATCATCAAGAGGGCTGGATTTTGTCACGTTTTTTCCCCTCTGTCTGTTGAGATGATCATGTGTTTATGGTCCCTGTATTCATTTAATACGGCAATACTACATTGACTGATTTTTCAGATACTAAACCAACCTTGCATTTCTGGTTGTAAATCAATCCCACTTAGTCATGGTGTATAATCTTTTATGTATGTTGCTGGTTAGGTTTGTTAGCATTTTGTTGAGATAATATACTATTTAAAAGAGAAAAAAAGAATATTAAATTGTATAGTATAATTGCACAGAATACAGGTGTATTTTTTTTTAAAGGAAAATATTTCCACGTTTGATTATCTTTGAGTAGTGGGATAATGAGTGACTAGTTTTTCTTTCTTTCTTTTTTTTTTTTTGTGACTAGTTTTTCTTTGTTATCGTTCTCTGTTTGATAATCTATGAAGGACCTTGATAATCCAGAGGAAAAGTTAACCTCTGTGATTGTACAGATGGAAATACTGGTCCCACCAGGGTGTGGGGGGATGGGCACCTTCACACAAGGTTGATGGGAGTTGAAATGGTAAAGCTTTTCTTGAGGGCATTTTGGCACAATGTGTCAGGATCCAGAAATTCTGTATTTAGAAATTTGCCATAAAGAATTATTGGACACCTATGCCAAGATACTTGTTTGCATTGTTGAACAGATTAAATATCCATCAGTAGATTACAGAGCAGAGTTAATGACTTTTATATATATATATATATAATATACATAAATATTTATATAATATATAATTTATTCATAGTATTTTATATATTTATAATTTATTATAATTTATATATTTAAATATATTTATATAAAACATGATTTAATTATATGTGTTTAGATATGTGCACTTTTAAAAATCACAAAGGATTTTTGTTTGTTTGTTTTTTTTTTTTTTTTTAAAGATTTTACTTATTTATTCATGAGATACACACAGAGAGAGGGAGGCAGAAACACAGGCAGAGGGAAAAGCAGGCTCCATGCAGGGAGCCCAATGTGAGACTCGATCCCGGGTCTCCAGGATCATGCCCTCTGCTGAAAGCAGCGCTAAACCGCTAAGCCACCCGGGCTGCCCCAAATCAGGAAGGATGTGTATCACACTGGAAAGATTTGTGGTAGTCTCCTGGTGGTAGGGTTCCTTAGGTAAGCTTTCACTTTAACTTTTCTGTGTTCCACTTTGCTCATTTAGAAAATACCTTTGTTTCAGGGCTGGGAACTGACAGAACACACTTCCTCTGGGGAGATGGTGGGAGAGTGTTATACTGCCCAGGAGTGGTGATTTGGAGGGACAGGTGACAGTATTAGCTAATATTTGTCCTCTGGTTGCCTCATCCTGGCCCACAAGGGTTGGTATCTATGTGAGTAGCAAAGACTTCCTGCCCCCATGCTTCAATTTCAGGCCCCAGATTTCCCATGCCTCCTACATGTTAACACAGGCCTTCTCCCTGACATCTGTCTGGGAACAGCAGATAGAACCCACTGCCCATTGTGGGTAAGAAGAGAATTGCGAGAATGTGACCGGGGCACTGAAACATCTGATATTTGTTGGACCTTATTTTTAGGAAGCACAGATATAGTCTTTCCTTTAACTTAAACAAAAAATGTTGTGAAACAATTCCTGCCTGCCTTGCGAGGTTCAGAGGTCTTTCCCAACTAACCTCCTGGAGCAGATTTCATTTTCATACCTAGGTGCCAGCATTAGCATTGCTGTCTGAGTTGACTCCTCCTGGTAGATGTTTTCATTCAGGTGAGCCCACTACTGACCTTTGCCAGATATCTACCAGCCTTCCTGTTCCTCAGGGCTCCATTTCATTTGTCTTCTCTTCTAGGTACTGCTTCTCTGAGATGGCCCCAGTGTGTGCAGTGGTTGGAGGGATCCTGGCCCAGGAAATTGTGAAGGTAAAGAATCCCTTTGAAGCAGATCGTTGATCCACCATGGTCTTGTCGGTGTGCCAACCAGAGAGAACCCCTGGCTAACCTTAGAGAGCTGCCTGGTTTCTCGGACTCTATTCATCTTTGTTTTGTGACTTGCCCTTTTCCTTTCTTCACCCTCCTACCTCATCCTATTCTCTCCAGCCTGTTCAGATGAGCATACAGCAAATGATCTTTGAGTGTCTACTCTGTGCTAAGCCTAGAACTGGGCATAGTGTCCTTCAGGTACTGTCTGCAGACTGTCCCCTAACTATACTGCTGAGTTATGTGGTGCTTATGATATTTGCCATGTATCTTGCTCTATGAAATGATACTCTGATGATCTCCATTTAAAGGGAGGGCACTGAAGCCCAGATATGGGGCTCCAAAACCTGTGCTCTTCTGCTTCATGTGGTTTTTCTCTGTCCATGACATGGCATTAGAGCTTCCTCTTGTTATGCACACACCATGGGTATTTATTCAGAAGGGGGCATTCATTCCATACCAGTGGAGCATGTGTACTAACCCAGGAGCCTCACAAGGCTCTATAGAGGGTGACCTGTGATCACATTAGGTTTGGTGTCATTGTCCCTCTCAGAAGCGAAATATTTCACCTGGGGTTACGTAACCAATAACTAGCACAGCCCACCTTTTCTCTTCTGGAACATTCTGGTTGTCAAAACTACAGCATATCCCAGAATACTTTCTTTGGGGCTTTGACATTTGCCCCACAACAATCTTCCTTTTGTAGGTTCTTGACTGCTTCAGTAACTTTGTAGTGATGCTTTGTCCTTTTTCATGGAGCAGAGTCATGCCTAGTTAAATTATTTTCTGTGCTCATTTACATGTTGTGTTTGAGCTTAGGAGGACCATTTGGAGATTTAGTTCTTTTTTTTTTTTTTTTTTTTTTTTTAATTTTTATTTATTTATGATAGTCACAGAGAGAGAGAGAGAGGCAGAGACACAGGCAGAGGGAGAAGCAGGCTCCATGCACCGGGAGCCCGATGTGGGATTCGATCCTGGGTCTCCAGGATCGCGCCCTGGGCCAAAGGCAGGCGCCAAACCGCTGCGCCACCCAGGGTTCCCTGGAGATTTAGTTCTTACTATTTTGTCTTTAAGTCCGTAAATTTGCTCTGGAGACATTTGACTCAATTTTTTTTTTTTTTTTTTCATTTGACTCAATTTGACAGTCCTACCATCTTTAAGGCTTTTTTTTTTTTTTTTTTTTTTTTTTTTTTCTCCTCTCTTCTTTCCTGGCGAGCCCCAGAGAGATAAGGAGAAGAAGAGAGGGATGTGATGGCCACACCTGTTTGGGTGTTCATGCCTTCTGCTTAATTCAGACTGCTATGAAAATTGTAGCTTGCTTTTTTTTTTTTTTTTAAGATTTTATTTATTCATAGAGAGAGAGAGAGGCAGAGACACAGGCAGAGGGAGAAGCAGGCTCCATGTAGGGAGCCCGACGCGGGACTTGATCCCGGGCCTCCAGGATCACACCCCAGGCTGCAGGCGGCTCTAAACCGCTGGGCCAGAGGGGCTGCCCGAAAATTGTAGCTTATATGCCCAATATAAGCTGCCCAGAATTGTGGGCAGCCTCAATTGTGGCTGCCCAGAAGACTGTTGAGAAGTATTCTGAAGCCACCTATGGACAAACTCAGGAAGAAGGAGCACAATAATCGGAGAATCCTAAGGGAACACACTCATTTTTGTAGCCTATAGTGACAACAACAGTAACAATATTTATTGAAATGCCCGCCCTGTACCATGCAGAGACCATACTCTTCACATGGATGCACTCATCCTCAAAACAGCCCTATGAAGTAGGACTATTGTGACCACCCCTGATACATAGAGGAGGAGCTGAGGTGCAAAGAAGTGGTAGAGCCAGGATTAGAACCCAGGACTGGTCTCTGAGCCTGTGCCCTTCACCACACAGCCCTCATGCTTCACGTGCTATCTGCATGGAACCGGGGGCACTGTCTTTGTGGTTTCAGCCTCACTTTGTACATCTCACCAAGAAACTGCTCGCTAGGTTTTTCATGTGGGGTGGAGATTAGGGGTCAGGGTGGCTGTCCTTGACCCCATTGTTTGCAGTGGCTTCCCCACATCCCAGTCCTAACCTCTAATGCAGCCCCCTCCTTCCTGCCTGCTGGGGACAGCTGTTGCTCGCATCTTGTTTCTGTTTATCCCAGACAGCCAGAGTACTCTGCATTCTTGGTTGCTGGGTGTGTTTGGAATCTCCCCCTACCCCCATCTTGCTTGGAAAGCACTTTACCTTTAGCCCTGTGTTCACCCCATGGCCTGCCTGGTGTCTTGTCCCCGCCACCCACCCCCCTTACTTAATACCATTCAACCTTCAGCCAGCTGGCATCAGGGTCCCACAATCTGAAGGCTGCAGGACCCCCCCCTTCTCTCCTGAGGACCATCTAACCATCCATAACAAGTAAACATTAGGAGTTGGAGGGCAAATGTAAGTCTGTTCCCTGGAATCCTCATTGTTCCTTCCTTCCTTCCATCATTTCAAATACCACATATTCTGTCAATGTCCCCTCTTCTGTCATGCTTCCTTAGGTGTCAGTCCTCTGTCTTTTGCCTCCCACTGTCCCCTCTAGGCCTGTCTGCAGTACTAGTGGTGATGGTGTCAGTGGCAGCCATACTGGATTCTATTGTGTCATCTCCTGTAATTGAGTTCTGGGGTATAGGAGTTCTAATGTAGGGTTGTGGGCCCTTCTTCCTGGCTGAGTGCTTGGGGTCCTCAGAGGGATCCTAGGGATCTCTGGCTCCATTACTCATGGCAGCTTCCACTTTTTGATAATTTGGTATGTGCCAGATGTATTACAAGCTTGATTGCATCTCATGTTCACTGAAAACTGTAGCAGGCACGTGCTATTGATTTGCCATTTTGTATGTAAGCCCAGAGGAGCATGCCATTCCTCAAAATCCTTAGTACCTACCATGACCTGGCACAGAGTAGATGCTCTATAAGTTTTCCATGGACAGATGGCTGAATAACCACTTGAAGTAGGTATAATCATCCCCATTTTACAGATGAAGAAACAGGTTGAGATTGGCGCTTAATTCAAAAAGAAGTAGTTCAGGCCTCGTAAAATGCCCTATGAATGACAGGAGTGGTGCTCCTGGGAACCTTTAAACCCTGCCCAATGGCTTGCTTGGACAGTGTCCTCATATTTAAATGGTAACCCTTTTTGAGGTAAGAACCTCTTAGAAAACTCACTGACACCTATGAATCCTTTCTCCAGTGCACATGTGTACACATGATTCAGCATGTAATTTCAGGAGGTCTAGTCTTACCTTTAAAAGTGCTTCTGTTAACCCCACAAGATAATTACCATTTCCATGGCTAAATAGCACTCCCCGGCTCTCTGGATCCCAGCCCTAACCTGTCATGCAGAAGAAGGCAGGCAGCATGTCTCCTCATAGAAGAGCCACTTCTGCGTCAGTGTATGTCCCGCAGGTGATGAGGGCCGCCACCTTTCTCCGTCCAGTAGTACTAAATAATTATTACTGCTGTTTGCCAGCAGTGCTTCTCCATGTGGAGCGTTTCACATGGTTGAAGAACATCCTCGCCTCTCTTTTTTTTTTTTTTTTTTTTTAATTTTATTTATTTACTTATTCATGAGAGAGACACAGAGAGAGAGAGAGAGAGGCAGAGACACAGACGGAGAAGCAGGCTCATACAGGGAGCTCGACATGGGACTTGATCCCGGGTCTCCAGGATCACGCCCGGGGCCGAAGGTGGTGCTAAACCGCTGAGCCACCCCGGGCTACCCACATCACCTCTTTTAAAGCCTAGGATAACACATGTGCTACTTTCATTTATGTGGGGAAGTGGAGTTCAGAGAGGCTAAGTGACCTGTCCAGAGACACAGAGGTGATCAGGGACAGCTCAGAGAGACATGGCAGTCACAGTTGTGTCTCAAACTAGCCGCTTAACTCCTGAGGAGCAAATTTAACCTCTTTTGAGAAGCGCTGCTAAGTTTTAGAAGATCTGGGTTTTTTCTTTTTTTTTTTTCTCTCCATATTAGCCCTTTGAAAGCGTCTGAGCTGAACCCTCATCTTGTTTTTCTTCCCAGGCCCTGTCTCAAAGGGACCCTCCTCACAACAACTTCTTCTTTTTTGATGGCATGAAGGGGAATGGGATTGTGGAATGCCTCGGCCCCAAGTGAACCTAAGACTTGGCAGCCCTGGAGATGCTGACCTGCAGCCTGCCCACATGTGTGCCCTGTCCCCTTCCCCCACGAAGGCAACTCCAGACAGGGGAAAAGTGAAGCCATTGGACCAAGTACAAACCATTTTCTGCGAGCACTGAGCTTGTACAGATGTTTGACTTCCATGCACCAACAGCTGCTCAGCAAAGGGTGTAGGGACTGGCTGTCTGTTGCAGCACTGTGGAGGGCTGTTTGCCAGCCATCACCTGAATGCCCCCACTGATGCATCCCTCTGTCCTGGTGCTGCCACGGCATCACCAGCCCTCTGGGGCCCTGCAGAAGACACCTGCCAGGAACCAGCACGCCTCGTTATGTAGGATCCTCTTGCCACCTTCTTGGAGTTACTCCCTGCCCGCTGTCATACAGAGAAAAGCAGGACTCCAGGTGGAGAATAAGGCTGGGCCTGATGAAACACTAGTGGAGCAACAGTTCCAAATGCAGACAGGTGCCCTAGAGGGGAAAAGACGTGGCAGGCGGGATGTATTTCCTCCAGAGTTTGAGACCCTGAAAAACAACAGGTGGCATCTGGTGTGCTGTTCTTGAGTTTTAGTTCAGGATTAGTTGGGTTTCAGCCTGGATTTTGGAAGAGAGGAAATGTTACCAAAGTTCCCTTGGGCTTTAGGGCGAGACCTTGCTAAGTGAACGTGAGTGGGAAAACTTGTTTTAAAAAGGCAGATTCCAGGGTCCCACCCTCTGAGGATTCTGATGTATTGGGGCCCAAGCTGGGACATAGGAGCCTGTCTTCTCAGGGCCCCCCCACACCTGATGCGGCTCAGGCCGTCCTGGAAGTTGCTTTAAAGGGCTGTGCCATTCCTTCTTTACCCGCCTTCCCCGACCCCCAAATTGAATTGCAGCTGTTTGTGTTGTTTTATATTTTCTATATTTCCTTGGTTCTTGAAAAAGGAATGATAGAAATAAAGTTATTTGCTTTAGGATTTACCTGTTGTTTTTCCACATTACAAACCCCGTCCTCTAACAGGGAGTGATCCTCCCAATGGTCTTTTTTAACCTAAAGAAATATCACTGGATGCTTCAGTATGACTCAGAGATTCCTCCCCTCTTTCACCATTTCTGCCATTGTTTTTCTGGGTAATGCAACAAGAGTTAGAGTGCTCAAATTGTAGAGCACATAAAAGCTTCTGGTTCCAAATGTTCGTTGACCAATTCAATAGTGGCTATTCTCAGTGACAAGAACTATATATATATGTATATATATATATATATTTTTTTAATTTATTCATGAGAGACACAGAGAGGCAGAGACACAGGCAGAGAGAGAAGCAGGCTCCATGCAAGGAGCCTGATGTGGGACTCGATCCTGGGACCCCACGATCATGTCCTGGGTGAAAGGCAGATACTCCACTGCTGAGCCACCCAGGCGTCCCAACAAAAACTATATTAACGAGAAATAAAAGACGGGATGCTGATGCTACCTTAAAGTTAAGTGCCACTTAAGTAATATGCCTCAAGTCCCACAGCCGGTGGGATCAAAGCTTTCGTTAGCTCGGGATACCAGGTTTATCTTGACTCGATAGTCTGAGCTTGCTCCAGTTTTCATCACCCTCCTTGGATTTTGCCTTGTTGTAAAAGTGTGTGAGGTGTGAGTCTGGCCAGTTTGAACAAATTCACCCCTTTCCTATTTCAGCCCTGCTGTGTTGAGAAAAGAAAACAATTGGTCTCCCCTGGGAGGAGGTACTCCATTCCCTGACCCTCCTGATCAGCTCTCCTCCCTAGCTAGGACTGCATTTCTGGAGGGGCCCCTTTCTGGACCCCATCAGTGTCAAGTCAGGGGCACCAAGGTCAGTGTTTTTTGTCAATGGATGAATCTCACCCTTTGAAATTTTAGGCCAATGACACCCTTTTACTTTGCAGTGTGGGGCCTTCGTCACAAGGGGGAGTAGGTGGGTCTGGATGGATAAAAACAAGATTGTCATCCTAGAATCTTCCCTGAAGCTCTTCAAACTTTTCCACCCCTGTACCACTAAATGGCAGAAATTGAGTCATCCAGAAAGGACCCTTCGGGAATCTGGGGGTGGTGCTGGAAGCTGCCAGCCCCAGGCAAGCAATGTCTCTATTCTCATTTCTTCAAATTTCATGTTCTCCCACATTACATGTTAGCATTATCATAAAACTGGTTTTCCTCAAGTCTCCAGAGGAGCACAGTGATCATCCTGTGGTTTCTTTTTTTTTTTTTTTTTTTTTTTTTTCATCCTGTGGTTTCTAATACCTCCAGGAGATAATGTAGCTACTTGGGAAAGAGATCTAATCTGTGAAGGTAACAAATACTTTTGGGATGCTAGAGTTACTAAATGAAAGGAAGTGGGCTGTCTTTGGGGCTGCCAGGTTTCTTCCACTCCATACCCCACTTCTGTTGTCTGTGGTATGTGTAGTAGCCAAACTGTTAAGTTGAAGCCTCAGAACATTCTAGTGGAACAGGTGCTACCAAAAAAAAAAAAAAAAAAAGCAAAGGTAAAAAATGACAATAAAAAGCTCTCAGTCCCATCGGAAACCTTTATTCTGTGGTTTCCCTTTACAGCAGAGACCCTTTTTTATCAGTTTCTTGCATATTTTTTGGTAAATACAAATGTTTATCTATTGAGGTATGTCCTATTTGCCCTTTGCAGATGAGAAAATGGAGGCTTAGGTTGGAGTTGGCAAGTCAAAAGTGTTTAATAGCCAACATGCTCACACTACCTGCGTAGTACCTTGAAAAATACTTGCACATTAACTAAATTGTTTGAATCCTCACAGCTCCCCCATGGGGATCGATGCTGTTGTCATGTTCATACTGTAAATGAAGGTACAGTCTGACCTAACAAGTATGGGCAAAATGGGGGCTGATGGGAAGGCTTTTACACAAGGTGCTTAGAGGACATTTATTTAGTGGTACCACTACTTGTTAGTGACTGGGGCTTTGCCTCCACAAGGTCCTGAGACCCAGTCGCCACTGAAAACAATCTGGCAGCCCCAGGTGTTCAGGGAGGGCCTTCAGCTGGATCCAGAAGGGCAGGCAGATTTTGATTTTAAGCTTGTAGTAACATAATTGAAGCAATATACATATACATGGGTGAAAAGATTCCTCCCTACTGCCTCATAGGCCTGGCAGCTCAAGGTTGGCCATATAGCAGGAGCAGCTGACTTCACAGATAAATTCAGGATTTTGGAGAGAAATGTGAGATGCTTTTTGGATATATTAGCAGTATCCACTTTCATATATACCTCCCAGAGGTCACTCTTGGCAGCCTTTGACAGTGAATCTTTCCAGACTGTCAGATTTAGACCCAGACTCTACTACTTAGCTCTGTGACCTTGGGCAAGTGACCTTTTGTGCCTCCGTTGCCCCATGTGTAAAATGGGGTAATAGTACATTCCTCTGATCATGTGGGAATTGAATGAATGAATACATTCTTTTGAGTAGAAGTTGCTCCCTGTTAGCTGCTATTATGTGTAACTTTTTCTGCAACATGCTTTTTTTCCCCACAATGTCTTAGAGATCCTTGTCAGTGCATTGTGCATTGAATTCCAAAACCACAGATGAACCATAAGCTATTTAATCAGTCTGCTGTTGAGTGACATGGAGCTGGTTTCCTTTGCACATGCTTGAGAAAGACTCCTCAAAGCCCGATGCCACGGTTATAGAGTATATAAATGCATTTGAGATGTTGATTCCTTCCAAAAGACTAGCGTGGTAGCATTTTTACAATGTCATTTGTTGTTTGGATAGATAATAGGTGTGTGTAGTGCAGAACTGAAAGGTTTACAAAGACACACAGTCATAGTTTTTAAGGAAGGAAAAAACAACATAAACAATGAAAAATAAATCTTGCTTCAGGAAACAACCATTGCAGGGTGGGTGAGGAGTGCTGGTTCAAGTTGGGGATTAGCTTGCTAGAGGGGGGCATAGTGTGCCAGTGGCAGAGATTCAGCTCTGGACCTCATTTGCCAAGTGCTCTGAGCCTCTGCCAAGTCATGGGACCACCCAGCACCTTGGTTCTAAGAGAGAAGGCCACAGGGATAACTTTAGATGTTTCCTTTCCTCCTGGAACTACTGATCCTTCTCATGTTTTATTAGGAGCCCTTTGGACTTTGCTAATAAGATATGGCCATTCTGACTTTGTACCTGGGTCTCTGACACTTTGCATATGACCTGGATAGTGGGGTGTAGGATTCCCCAGTTTGAATCCTAAAAAAATAATAGGTTTAGGTCTATTAAAAAGAAAATACAGAAGTTCTGTTTCTGGTGTGGTGGAGTAAACTTCTACCAGACAACCGCCCCACCCCCACAAGTAAACTATATATTCTAGACGAAATACTGAAAATAAAAGCTACTGGGAGGCTTTGGAGAGTTGATCAAAAGCAGGTGGATTTGGTATAGGGAGTGAGTTGAAAGTTGCAGGAAAAGCCCACCTCAGTATGAGTTTTCTGGTATGTGTTCGTTTTTCTGCAGTATTAGCTGGAGAGCAGGCTGCAGCCACTGACACTGCACCAGGCAGCTAAACCCAACTGTCTTACTGGCCTGAAGAATAGTTTAGTATAAAATAAATATTAAATATAATATTAAATTAATAATACATTAATAATTAATTAATTAATTAATAATATTAAATATTTATAGGGAGAGTAACCACAATGATCTGAAAGGAGAGTGCTAGGGAAGTTCCTTCCCCCAAGTTACATCTATAAATTCAGCCCAAGTCTCTTGCTGACCAGGACGCTATGGATGTGTGGGGCCAACTCAAAGCAGGACTGAAGAGATCTGGATTTACAGTTACCCACTGCAGCTGGTCGGGTCTAGCAAATACAAATATCGCCACAATAAGACCTTTTCACATCCTTTGGAGGAATATAACAGGATCCAGAATGTTCTACAATGTTAACAGAATATCCAGACACATTTCAAAATTACCTAATTAGTATACATAGAATTAGGGAAATGTGACTCATTCTCAAGGGAAAAGATAAGATGACCAAGAGAACCCAAATGTTAGGGGGTGCCTCGTTGGCTCAGTGGGTAGAGCATGCAACTCTTGCAAGGTCGTGAGTTCAAACCCCGTGTTGGGTGTGGAGCCTACATTATTTTTTTTTTAATTTTTATTTATTTATGATAGTCACAGAGAGAGAGAGAGAGAGACAGAGACACAGGCAGAGGGAGAAGCAGGCTCCATGCACCGGGAGCCTGACGTGGGATTCGATCCAGGGTCTCCCGGATCGCGCCCTGGGCCAAAGGCAGGCGCCAAACCGCTGCGCCACCCCGGGATCCCTGGAGCCTACATTAAAAAAAAAAAAAAAAAAAAGTGTTGGAATTAGACAAGGATTTTAAGCAACTATTTATTATAACTATGCTACAACAGGTAAAAGGAAATTACCTGTGTAATGCTGAAAAATGAGAAATCTTGGCAGAGAAATAGAAAATATTAAAGAACAAAATGGATATTCTAACCCAGAAAATACAGTACCCGCAATTTTAGTGGTAAACCTAATAGCAGAATGGGGATGAGAGACTTCATGCACTGGAAATACATTGGTAGGAATTATCCAGTCTAAAAAGAGGCACAGATTTTTTTAAAGTCTTGAAAGCAGCCTGATAAAAACAACACATTACAAGCAGGGGGACTGTGATTCAGGTGTTCCTGGAGTTCTCCAGTAAAGATGGCGATCAGAGACGGATCAAGAGGCTGAAGAGAAACCGTCAACCCCAGAATTCTATAACCAGTTAAAACAAGTATTTTCGGATAAAAGAAGCCTAAGAGATCTTGTCACTGGCAGAAATACACTATACAAAATGCTAATGGAAGTTCTTCAACCTTGGGGGATGTTATCCCAGGAGAAACTTGGAACTTCAGGCTGCATCGAAGAGTACTTTCTATAAATGGTAACCCGGTGGTGAAAGATTGCTAAGGACTCTCTAGCCTCTTAGATTTCTTTGCAATCTATATGATTTTGAAAGCAAAAGTTATGCCACTACCTTGTGGGATTTGTGATGTGTGGAGATGTAAGCCGTGTCACCACGATGGCGCCAAATGGTGGGAAGGGTCTGAAGGACCTGTGGCCTATGCAGTGGCCGATTCTACAATGTAAGTGAAGTGGTACAATACGGACCCCAAATAGACCGAGGAGAGGTAGGTACTACTAAAAGCTGAACTGCTGAGAGCAAAATCTCGGAGGAAGTATTCAAATAATCCACGAGAAGACAGGAAAGAGGGAACCAGAACACAAAGAGAAAACAATAAAATTGATAGGCCTCATTCAGCCATGTCAATAGTTCCACTAACTGTTACTGACAAGGGAAAGCAGTTGGTTGTGGCAGTACGAAGCATCCTCTGCAGGGGAGCCAAGCTGCCAGAGAGCTGGGTGTGAACCCCCCACCCCCCACCCCATCCCGCCAGGGGCCTTGGGCTCTGTGCACAAGCATTTAAGCATGGCGGAAAATATGGAGAATAATAGAACAAACACCCAGGTACCCACCATCATTTTGCCACCTGCTTTTTTCTAATTTTTGCTCACCATTATTTGTTGCTTGTTCATAGAGTTCTAGTTCATTCCAGCTAACGTGCTGTTATTCTGTTGCATGCCTAAAGCAGACTTGGACATTTGTGCACATGCACTTCTAAGGGAGGACACCCAGGAAGGCAATTGCTGGTATAGATAATTGCATCCTTTGCTTGACAAGCTTTTGCCAAATTCCTTTCCAAAGTGATTGTTCCCATTTACCTTACCCTGATCTTTTAGAAGGGCCATTTCCCCGCTACCAGTGAGGACTACCAGAAGGGACAGACCTGGGATCTGAACCTGTGTCTGTGCCAGTCATGTAGGAGAGGGCATAAGGAAAGCATTTGGCCGGTTGCCTTGTTTTCAGGAGGATAACGGTAGGAGCTCCCCCCCAACCCTTTTTTTTTAAGATTTTATTTATTTATTCATGAGAGACACGCAGAGAGAGACACAGGCAGAGACACAGGCAGAGGGAGAAGCAGGCTCCATGCAAGGAGCCTGATGTGGGACTCGATCCTGGGTCTCCAGGATCACACCCTGGGCTGCAGGCGGCGCTAAACCGCTGTGCCACCGGGGCTGCCCCAGGAGCTCCCCTTATATTAATCACAGGCTTCTTATGCCAGGCAGCGTGTTAGGCCTTAGGGCAGCTGCATAGGTTAAGCTTCACCTTGATCTTAGCTTGAGGTCTTCTCCCAGATATCACCTGCCTCCATGAGGGCAGGCACAAGATCAGTCTCATTACTGACCTGTTCCCCAGGACTCCTCATGGCGGTGCTTCTGAATAAGTTATAGGCCGTTCATTCGTCCAGTAAATATTGAGCTTCCAGGACACACTTTATCCAGTGAAGATAAAGCACCGAGAAAAAACCCTCTGCCCTTGGGGCTCTTGGATGACTCAGCTTCAGAATCTTGGGCTTGTGAGTTCCAGCCCCACACTGGGTGTGGAGATTACTTAAAACCCGGCCCTCATGGGGCTTTGCGTTTGGTGAGAGTTGTGTAGGGATGCACGAAGGCAGAGTGCATACAGTGGCACCCACTCTCCTTAGCCACCCTTTGGGTACAACTAGACAGCAGATGTGCTCTGTGGACTGCCTCTCTCACCTCCTAGGAGTCACAGAGGCTTGGACCAGACCATGTGAGGAAAGAAAGCAGAAAGAGTATCCACTGTTCCAATCTGATTTTATTGAAAAGGAAACATACAAAAATCATGTACAAAAAAAATTAACCAAACATGTACAGAAAATTCATTCCGGTATCTACAGCAGCGCATATACAGTATTTTACAGGCTGGGCCATCCCTCCCCGCTCCCAGACTCCTCCCTCTTCTGCGATTCCCCCCCTCCCTGACTCCCCGTCTTTCCCCCCAGCGCTTCGCCCTGGGGACTAAGGCTGGGGCGGTTTCCGCCAAATATCCCACCCCCCAAATGAATGCCAGTGGTCACACGTGCTCTCTCTAAACCTATGCAATGGGATTGATGGGGGCGGGGGGTGGTCACGGGCAGAGCACAGGATTCACAGTCTGGGCCCCTCCTGGCCACCCCCAGATGAAGGTGAGACAGGCATGCCCACCACCCGCCGGCTGGCTCAGGGAAGATGGCTGGGCGCTGGGCTGGGGCAGCCATCAGACCCACCCCATTCTCTGGCTCCAGGAGGCTAGTGGTCACGTTTGGCTCATTTGCTCTTCACGGGCCCCCTCCCCAGGAGGAGGGGGGGAAGCACCAGGGGCCTGAGGCCAGGCCCAAAGTGAAGGAGCACTGGGATGGAGACTCCCCACCCCAGTGTCACCCCTGCAGCTGGAACGGGCAGCCAGCACCAGCAGCCTTTCCTGAGATGGTGGTGGGCGGCAGAAGCGGGCGGCTCCGTCCCCACCCTCTCCGTCACCGCCGCCTTCAGACGCTGAGTCCGTCAGCCCTCTCTCCCCTGGCTTCTCAGCCAGGGACCCAGGAGTCCACATCTCCATCAGTGCACCCAGGTTAGGCCGGGGCTGGGGCTGGAGTGGCTGCCCTGGTCTGCCCCTGGGACAGGCAGGGCTGGTAGTCCAGTATGCTACATGGTGCAGAAAAAGTCCCCCGCGCTGGCCAGGGCATCAGGAGGTGGGAGGGTCCTGCCCCCCAAGTCCCTGATGTCCACCGGGCGGGTGCAGGCACCTAATTGGGCTCCATCTCCGGGGCTCCACGGCCCCTGGGTAAGGGCAGGAGTCCCATGATGAGATTGTACAGGACCCTCCAGGGTGAGGGGCGGTGTCGCTGCTGCTCCTCTTGTCTCTAGGGGGAGAGAGAGAAGAGGAAGTTAGAGCATCCTGTGACAGGGACACATTGGTGGTCAGGCCCAAGGGCAGCAAGGAGGAAGACACGGTCCTCCTAAGAGTGAGCTAGCTACACTCTCAACCAACCCTCAGTGGTAGGTACTATTATTGTTATTTGGGTCTAAATCCCAGCTACTCCCACCACTGGGGGCCCCTGTCATCATCTCAGGGGAAGACAGCATCCTCATCTAGAACAGAATAGGATGGAGAGGATGCAGACGAAACGCCCTCAGTACAGTGCATGTATCAAGCAACTGCTCCCCTAGGCTCCAGTTTCCAGATGAGAAAGTCACCCAGCCAAAGTCAGCCAGACCTGAGGGTGGGGGAGGCTGGATGGCAGCATGGCCTGGCCTGCCCTCAATAGTGGGAAGGGGGAGAAAAGAGAGCATGTGATTCCCTGTCTCAGTCTAGTCAGATTCCTTAGTCTCAGTGATTCTAGAACAATCTGTGGAAGGACAATAACTGGGAACAATAGTTTACCTTCTGTGCTGAGGCAGGCACAGAAGTATATCCAGGCAAAGCTAACCCCTGCCCTCTTTCCAGCAACAGGATGAAGGCTTGGGGTGGCCTCTAGGACCCTCTCAGTTCCAAATTGCTAGGAAAGTGAAAATGAAGGAAGCTACATAGAAGAAAAGACTCCCCGTGAGTAAAAATTAAAGGTAAGCTAGCCCTGTCCCACCCCCTATCCTGAGTGCATGGCCAGATGCTAATAAGCAGGACCCACCTAGTATTAGCCCCACAAAAGGAGGAGAAATTCATCTTACAGATGAGAAAATTCATCTTACAGATGAGAACAAGGTCAGATAAACCTTCCTGATGATCCTAGTAGGTGCCAGGGTGTGGGATGCCTTGTACCACCCCCTGCCCCCTCATCACTCCCCACTAGCTCTTGCAGCCAGGAGGTAGCAAAGGGGGCACTTCATAATGGCATCAGTTGAAAAGCCTGCCAGTGTCACACTGCGGTGGGATGCCACCTAGCACAGCCATCTATCTGTGTGAGCAAGCTAGCAATCATCTAGTAAAGCTGAGGAGGGCAGAGCACCCAGGTCTCTACTCTGGAGGTACACACAAGTGCACCGGAGATATCCATCATTTGGAAGAGGCAAAAAAGCAAAAAACAAAAAACTCAAGCCAATAAAAATTTGAAAATTTTAAAAAATCCTAAATATCCGTCAATGAGAAAATGAACAAGGATACTGTATGTTGATCCCACAGAATGCTACAAAGCAGTGAAAGTGTATGAACTAAAAGCTTCCTTGCCCACATAATCAATCTCCAACCCAATACAGGGGGGAAAAGTTTGGAGAGGAGCACACCATATCATGTATATTAAGCCAAAAACATCCCGCAAACGTAAGCATTGTTTGTGGCCTGATAAATACGTAGTAAAAGAATCAACACCTGCGGAGTCATGGGACAAGCCAACTTGAGAGGTTTCCTTTGGAAAGGAGGAGAAGAGGGTCAGGGAGGGGAGCGAGGGGCTTCACCGCATCCGGGTTTTGTTTTTCTTTCAATAAGCAAGCAGTGCGGGTGCAGTGTTCGGATTGGACAGAGCTGGGCGGTCGGCACCCTGATATTTGTTGTTCTCTGCCGTACGCCACAGGCTTCCAAGATCTCGTTTTAACGAGAGGCCGCGGCGCGGGCGCGGGCTCGGGGGCGGGGCCTCCCGCGGGGCGGGGCTCCAGGGCCCGCCCCCGGCCGCCCGGGAAGCTGTGTGGCGCGGGGCTGGCCGCGCGCGCCGGCGGGTGGGAGGGGCGGGCGCGGCCGCGCCGCCGCTGCTGACTCACCGGCTATAAATAGCCCGGGATATATGAGCTGCTCCGCCGAGCGCCGCCCTCAGTCCCCGCGGCCGCGGGCCACGGACGCGCCGCGGCGCTCGAGGCGGTCCCGGCCCTTGCCCGGGTCGTGCCAGCCGCGGCGCGGGCCCTTCGGCAGGTCCGTGGGCCCGTCGCCCCTCCCACCTGCCTGTCCCCAGCGCGACCCCGCCGCGCCGGGCAGCAGCTGCCGCACATCTGGCGGGGCCGCCCGCAGCCCCCTCCCGGGCGGGAAGTCCCACCTGCCGTCTACCCCTCCCCCAACACTCACCCGCCGCTCGTACAGCGCGTTGAGGTCGTCCGCCATCCGCCGCAGCTGGGCCCCGATCTCCCGGGCCCACTGCTCCTCCTCCCCCCGGACTCCCGGGGCTGCTTGGGTGGGACCGCCCGCCAGGGCCCCCGGGGCGCTGGGCACCGGCGATTCCAGGTGCTGTTCCGCCGGCGACAGTGAGGGCTGAGGACCTGGGAAAAGCCGGGGGAGCGCGGTCAGCACCCGCCACCCCTGCTGGCCCTGCGGCGTCCCGGTGGGACCGATTAGCCAGGGCCCGCTTCTCCCTTGTCCAGCCTCCCGATTTCCTTTCTGCTCCCCGCCTCATTTCTAGCGGTTCCGTTTTCCCCTCCTGAGGCCAGGTTTCTCAGCTTCTCTCCAGGCACCAGAAAGGAAGGAGAGGTCCTGGGGAGGCCGCTCTGGGGGTTACCTGTCTGGCCAACTACCACCCCACTACCCGTGTGAGTCTGGAGGTCCTTCCTAACTATTCCAACCTAACTATTCCAAAACGGGGCCAAATTTTGCCGACTCCATTTAACGGATGGGGAAACTGAGGCCCACCGTAAGAAGCCGCCCAAGGTCACATAGGGATACGGCGACTGACTACACCCAGTCACAAGCCTCAGGTCTCCTGCCCTCTGGTGTCCAACCACAGTGAAGCCACACCCCCGGATGTGGCAGGGGCACGGAGACCAGGAGGCCAGACTGGCTGCCTCCGAGCACGGGCCTGGGGGGCTGGGATTCGGGAGATGCCTTCCTGCCCCACCCCCTTCCGAGCTGCCCCGCAGTCTCTTCCTCCCTCCAGTCACTGCGAGGGGCCTCAGTTTCCACACCTGTGACTGCAGTCCTTGAAATCGCGGCCCCTCTTGCCCCCGCCGCCTGGGAACCCAGCCGGGGAAGTTTGTTCTCCCCTGACCTCCCTGGGCTCCGGGGACAGGGTGAGGCCTTGGGGTGGAGAGGCGAAGCAGGACAATCTTCCCTGCCCCCGAGCGTGCTCGCTGGGATGGGGCTAGCAGGGCACCACAGGGTTAACAGCCCATCCGGCAGGGGACCTTTAACCCTTCCCTCCCCAAGACTCACTTTCCCACTCTCGCCTCCCCCACCCCTACTTTGCCCACACAATGGCCCCTCCCCCTCCCCTTCCTCCGCCCGGACTGCGGAGAGGGCGGCCCGACCAGAGATGCGGAGAAAGGCAAAAGGCCACCCCCATCCCCCCAAGTCCTGAAGTGACAGTCCTCTCGCTCTGCCCACACTCTCCAACCACAGTCCTCGGGGAGGTTAAGGAGACCCAGACTAGGGGAGGGGGGCTGCGAAACAGCTGTTGCCCCAGGCCCGGAAAAGGCCGTGGGCCGCAACTCGCGGACTGCAGTCAGATTCCAGGAGGGACTTCCCACTCGGCCTCCCCCCGCCCCCAGCCTCCCACTCCGTCTTCCTGCTTCTTGCAACACAAAGACCACACTGGCCACACCCTCCCTGTGGCCCGGCCGGCTCGCCACCTCCCCCCACTCGCTCCCACTTCTTCAGTGGCTCAGGGTCTCTTTCCCGGCTCCCAGCATCCCGGGGCGCCCGGGTGGGGCGGCACTCACCGTCGGGGCGCGGGCCTCGGGGCCGGCTGCGGGGACCCCCAGGCCAGCGGGGGCCCCCCAGGGCGGCGGTGACGGCGGGCGGGGCGGTGGGGGCGCAGAGGTAGGCAGCGGGCAGCAGGGCAGGGGCAGCAGGGGCGGCGGGCAGGCCGGGCTCGCAGAGGCCGCAGGACACGGCCGAGGGCACCAGGCGGCTGAGGGGAAACGGGCGCGGACCGTCGCGGGCCAGGCCCTCTACGGGCTCCGGGGAGCTGCCCTCCTGGCGTGCTCGGGCCATGGCGCTCCCTGGGGCCTGCAGGACAGGGGGAGAGGGCTGCAGTCAGCAGGGAGGTGCAGGGGGGACACCAGGGCCCGGCAACAACCCCCCCAACCTGGGGTACACAGGACAACCCCCCCCCCAGCTCCTGCACACAGCAATCAGCACATTTCAGGCGCAGGGAAACCCATGGAAGGCTCCCACCACACACAGGGCCCAGATGGGGGAATGTGGACCTGTGTGACCGGCCCCACAAGACACACGCCCACCAAGGGTGAGACGCAGGGCACTGGCTGCTGAGGACAGCCTCCCATGCACATGGTGATGGGCACACGACAGGGGCAAGGAGGTTGGCTCTCACAGCAAGTCCAAGGGCTCACACAGGACCCAGATGGAGGAGTGTGTCAGGTGTGTGGGTGCATGAGGGGTGACAGCCTCCAAACACAAACTCACCCAGCCTGGGAGTCACACAGGGCATGGGCCGGTGGGGCTAACTTCTGGCTACACACAGGGACTCATGCAGGACCCAAATGGCAGGGACTACTGGAGGGTAGGGGTGTGAGGGGTACACGCCACATATGTAAGGTCTCGCTCGGAACTTGCCAGCCTGACCTCCCACCTCATCTCCCATTTGCACAGAAATGGTCCCAGTCTCTGATACTGGGACCCAACACAGGGCACACACACAGACCAAAACGTGGAGATACACATACACACAGACCATCAGAAGAGTGTACACACAATGCAGACGGGCTGGTACAACCCCCTCCATCCCCACACATATACCAACTGTCAGAATCTTACAAACTGACCACTGTTGATATGCCCACGGACACACACACACACACATAGTGCAGCCATCACAGACACAGAAGCACACTAAATAGGCACTGTCACACTTCTCCAACACACATGCCCCTCCCCCCATACATACCCAAGAGGTAAGACCTGCACACCTCAGGACCCACACAAATATCAACACCACCCAGACATGGACACACACAGACCGACAAGACCAAAACACGCCCCTCTGGTCCCCATCTGTCAGACCCCAGGACACATGCAAATTAGGCACACACAGACACATGTCATCAGACCCAGATGCCTCTCCACACACGCCGGCAATGACACACAGACACAGAAGAGCAGACATCAACTCATCCTCCTCCACCAACCTCGAAACACCATCACCAACTGTCAGCCCCGGACACACACACGCACACGCACACACCACAGCTAACTCTAATCCCACACAGCCCTGGTGGCGCGCACACCTAAAGCACCCACAGAAAACACTGGTCTCACGTGACTGACATAAACACTACACACACGCAGCCCACATGACACACATGAGCCAGCCGATCACAGAGACAAGCCCCTCAGACCCAACACACACACACACAAGACACACACAGAGGCTCAGACACAGCCCCGTACTCCAAGAGGCTGCCAGCAACACCCACTGACTACACTGCACAGACCCCACAGAGCTGAGATCCTCAATTCCCAGACACGGATGCCAGACACACAAGCCAAACACAGACCGAGACAACCCCCACACCACACACACACACACACACCACAGAATTCACACACACACCTGGAAGGAAAACAGACGTTGCATTCAGCAGCCACACCATCACAAATGCTTAGCGGAGACACATGCCCTGGAGATATACACAGACAGTCACAGACAGTACACACAGTCAAGACACACAAGCACACACAAACACAGCACATCGGGCAAGACACACACATATAAACCCTCAAACACAGCCCACTCAAGCAACACACAAACACTCCAACCATCCACTGGAGTGCACACGCAGGCAACACAGACCCATAGAATCACCCCCAAACAGCACACACAGATAACTCTCACCCAGAACACAGCGCGCGCGCGCACACACACACACACACAGGTACACTACACATAAACAGCACCCAGCCCCTTGGGCACGGCATACATAGGAAGAACCTCAGGAATACACACGGGGACTCAAACACACACCCCGACGGGCCACAGCCCCAACATTCCCCTGGACTGACACCACCACTCCCTGCAGACCCCAGCACAAACTCGGAGCCAGACACACGCACACACCCAAGCGAGACACCTGCAGATCCACAACCCCGCACACGCGCGCTCCCACGGCGGGCCCAGGCTCCCCCCTCTGCTGTCACTGCACCCCCCCACCCCGCCGCCGCCACGTGCGCCCGCCCCGCCCGCCAGGCGAGCGAGAGGCCAATAACCGGCTGTTGCTGGGGCGCAGCCCCCGCCCGCAGGAGCTGCAGACTCCACGGCCCGCGAGCCGCCCCCTGTCGCCGCCCCCAGCGGGCGCGCGCCTGGGGTGTGGCCGCCCCTACCAGCCGCCCCCCCCCCCGCGCCCCTCCCGGACTGCGGGGGCCGGGGCAGTCGGGGTCGACTCACTTCCCCGGGCCCGCACTGGCCGCCAGGGGGCGCTGCCGAGCCCGCACCCCATTGTTTGTAAACAAACCCGCCAGACCGCTGAGGCACCTGCGCTCCCGGACCCTCAGTGCCTCCCGCCCAGCTACCCCAACCCAGGGTCGTTCGTGGGACGCAGGGTGGGGAGGGAGCGAGGCGCGGTGTGGGCATGCAGCGCGCCCCCGCGGCTCTCCCAGCGCAGTCCTGCCACCTCCTCCAGGGAGCCCACCCGGCCTGGCCCATCGCGGCCGACGGGGATTCGGGGTGCGCACACTCACCCCGGGGGCATGAACACGCCGGAGGGGGCGGTGATGGGGGGCGGGCGGCTTCCTTCAAGAGGGCGCGCCCGCCGAGCGCCGCTCCTTGCGGCGGCTGTTGCTGCTGCGGCGGCGGCGGCTACTGCCGCTCTAACTGCAGTGGCGGCTGCTGCTGCTGTGGCCGCTGCTGCTCCCGCTCGGGCTGGAGGCGCGTCCGCGTCGTGGCCGCCGCCGCCGATCCTGCTGCTGCTGCCGCCGCCGCCGCCGCCGCCGCCGCCAGGCGCCCGCTCGCATGTGGCTCGCGCCGCGTCTCAGGCCGCCCGGCGGATCCCCGGCCCGCTCGGCGGCCGCCCCGCCCCGCCCCGCCCCCGCCCGGCGGGTCCCACGCCCCGCCCCCGCGTGACGCCACGGCCCCGCCCGCCCGCCGCGGACAAGTCGGGACTTGCAGGCGCGCGCCGCGCCCCCCCTACCTCCGCGCGGGGGTTTCCCTGCGGCCGGGGGCGGGGCGGGCCCGGCCGGCGGCGAGGAGCCCCGAGCTGTGCGGACCGGGGCCGCCCCGACGGCCTGACACACTGACACACTGACTGGGACCCACAGACACGCGCTCCGGGGGACACAGAGTCACGTGCTGGCAGGCATACGGCCACACGCGCACAAACGCACACCTGGGGCCCGGACGTGGATGTGCAAAGCCTCACGCTGCCTGGGGCGCACACTCACACGCCCAGGCACAAACACGGAGACCCGATCGCCGAGAAGGCCATGGGGGGACACCCCGACCGACACGGTGAACGGGGCTGTGTTGCAAAACACCCGCACCCACAAACTGTGTTCACAAACATTGCCACGGAGCAGGCGTCCCCAGCACACCCGCCGTCGTCAGAGGCTGAGAGCTTCTCAGGAAAGGCGCGCTTCCTGATCCGCGCAGGTGGACACACACACACGCACACACACACATACCTGTACAGGGACACCTGGACGCACAGCCTGATCGAGGTGACACTTATACAGGGACGCACACAAACCCACCCACGCCAGTTCACAGCTGACACATCAGAACTGTCAGAAACTGCCCCTCACAGACATAGATCAAATCAGACGTAAATAAAAACTGACCCCCAGAACAGTCGCAAGGCACACCTGTAACAGGTTCCTGGTAACTGGCCCACTGATGGGGACACACTCTGGAGCAGGCACATCTAGCCGCGCTTGGCACAGATCTGACGGGGGACCCACAGGGCCAGAAGGAAACCCCGAGCACCTGACAGGGACATGCCCGGGCAGCCCCTGCATTGATTTGCACCCTGCCTCCTGGCTTTCAGTTCCCTTTCTCAGTTTCTCCTTGTTACTCTTTCCCTGGCTTGGACTTGGGGATTCTGTATCCTTCCCTCCCTGGAGCTTTGTGTTCCTCTGCACCTTCCATTTCCTCTGTGTCACACCCCTAAGCAAACTATGGGGCAAGTCATCTCTGAGCACCCAGCACTGCAGAAGGGATGCCAAACCTGGGCAAAAGTGGGCTTCTCCGGGGTTCTCGGATTTGGTTCCCTCTGAGGCCAGATTCCTCTATTTCCCAAGGGAAGCAGGAAGCATATATCCTGTGAAATCTCCCTACTATAAATATTAGGGAGCTGGGGGGCACCTGGCTGGCTCAGTCCATAGAGTGGGCAACTCTTGATCTCCAAGTCGTGAGTTCAAGCCCCACATTGGGTATAGAGCTTACTTACTTACATAATAAATAAATGGCTCATTCAGCCTCCCTCCCTCCCTCATTCCCTTCATCTCCCTTCCTCCCAGTAGTTTTCAAACTGTGGGTCACGAGCAAACCATGCATTGTGAAATCACTTTTGTGGATCTTAGTTTTTTTTTTTTAACTTTATTGAGATATATTTACACGTAATTCAGTTCACTCTTTTTAAGTGTGCAGTCTGATGAGTTGAGATGAATGTACACTATATGTGTAAATGTGTGTACACCACCACAATCAAAGATTTGGAACATTTCAGTCACCCCAAATACTTCCCTGGTGTCCTTCTACCTGCGGCTCAAGTGGCTCTTGACTAGGCTATAAAAAAAATTAAAAAAAAAAACAACGAAACATCATTTAAAAAAATCTGAAGTCAAAGGAAAATACTTTACTGTGGAAACATTGCTTGTACATAGGGAATACACAGCAGGTCATGGAGAAAGTGTGTTTCTTACTGAAGACCAAGTTTAAAGGTGTGTCAGAAATGCTGCTTTGGACATTTATGAAATGAGATCATGCATGGAAGTCACTGAGTGCATTGTCTGACAGAGTGAGCACCTAATAAGCGGTAACTATTATCGCCGATGTAACTAATGACTGTGGGTGTTTGCTCTGTGCCTGGCACTGATGAAGCTGGGGAATAGGCCTCAGCCCTCGGCTAGCTCACAGTCTATCCTGTGCCCGTTACTCATGGGCCTGTGCCCTCCAGTTGCTCCAATCGAAGACTGGATACCAGGAGACAAGATGTGGGGGTGTCCTGACCGGGGTGGGAGACTGGAGGGGAATGAATGTGAAGAACCTAAGAATCTGGCTTGGTGGGTAGAGGTGTGGGCCAAGAGTTTTCCCAGGCCATAGTATTGTCACCAGTCAAGATCCTTTCCACTGTCTAGTCCAGATCCTGTTCCAAATTCTGGCATCCTATTACCCCGGACGAGAGGGCTCAACCTCAAGGGCCATGATTAAATAAATGAGAGAAACGAGTCCCGTGTAAGACCATAGGGAGTGGTGGGGACTGTAGCTAATTGGAACAAGTGTTTTCCTTCTAGAGATGTACAAACTCCAGACTAAACACTGTGTGTGGGATGCCTGGGTGGTTAAGCGGTTGAGTGTCTGCCTTCGGCCCAGGGCATGATCCTGGAGTTCTGGGATCGAGTCCTGCATTGGGCTCCCTGCATGGAACCTGCTTCTCTCTCTGCATTGGGCTCCCTGCATGGAACATGCTTCTGTCTCTGCCTGTGTCTCTGCCTCTGTGTGTGTGTGTGTCTCATGAATGAATAAATAAATTCTTAAAAAAAATAAACACTCTGTGGGCAAAGAAAAAGAAAGTTTGTGACTAGCTTAAGGACTTCCCTTTTGAGACCTCTACCCTAGGGGTACAGAAAAGGAGATGGCCCAACCTGCGTCTTCCAGCCTGCATTTCCCCACCTCCACCTTTACTTAGTCTCCTGAGTGACCAAGGGACTCCCTCCTCTGAATTCCCGGAAGAGCATTCTGGGCCTCCTTTCCACCTTGCCTCTTTGGTTCCTGCTCCACTGGATAGGGGACAAGAGTCTCTTTTTTTAGAGGGGGGTGAGGACACAAGGTATCTCTTAAGATTGGAGGGTCACCCACACCTCTGATGGAGGGTGAGAAACCGAGGTACAAAGAGATACAAACAGAGAGAGACAGGAAGACTCAGTTCAGGGAAGTGGAGAAAGTCAGAGTGAGGAAGAGACCGGCTGGAGAGAAAATGAGAAGGGCCTGTGGTGGGGTGGTTGTCAGGGACGAGGGTGGTAGTGGCTGGTGGTGGTGGTGGTGTCAGACTTGGTGTAGACCAGGGTTTCTCAACTGCCTCTCTATTAGGGGCCAGATGTTTCCTTGTTTTGGAGACTGTCTTGTGCCTTGTAGGATGCTCAGCAGCATCCCTGACCTCTATCCACTAGATGCCAGTAGCACCCCCGCTCCCACTTTGTGACGATCAGAAATGTCTCCAAACATTGCCATATATCCCCTGGGTGGCACAATCACCCCTGCATGAGGACCCTCAGGCAAGAGAAATCAGTCAGGATCCCCATAGCTGTGGCCCATCCCTCCAAAGCCGGCTGGGAGAGCTCACTAGAGAATGAACTCTGTGTCTCAATGACCCGAGTTAGGATTGTCCTCGAGCTCTGCCACCAACTTGCTGTGTGGCTTTGGGCCAGTGGTCATGTGTTTGAGCCTCAATTTCCTCTGCTTGGAGTTGGGAGAGCACAGGTCCTTACCTCAAAGGATTTTGCAGAAAGTCGATAAAAAGAAAGCAGTAGGGCCTAGTGGATAATTAGTGCATGTTACCCATCATGAATGCTACCAGTGTGGGGGTCTACTGACTCTCTGAGACTCCAAACAAGGATTTCAAGCTAAGACCCAAGATGGGCGAGGGTCGCAAGCCAGGAGCCCACAGGCCAGCCACTAGTGTGCTTTGCTGGACTTGCACAGTTTCTCATTTTTTTTAAGATTTTATTTATTTATTCATGAAAGACACACACAGAGGCAGAGACATAGGCAGAGAGAGAAGCAGGCTCCATGCAGGGAGCCCGATGCGGGACTCGATTCCAGGTCTCCAGGATCATGTCCTGTCCAAAGGCAGGCGCCCATCCACTGAGCAGCCCAGGGGTCCCAAGTTTCTCATTTTGAATATGAATGCCTCAGGGGCCCCTGGCTGGCTCAGTCAGTAGAGCCCTGGTCTCTTGATCTCGGGGTTGTGAGTTTGAGCCCCACGTGGGGCACAGAGATACTTAAAAAATAAATAAAAACGATAAAAAAATAATTTTCAAGAAAGCTGTGAGTATGAATGCCTCTCAAAGGGACATTCGGCACAGTGAAGGGATAAAAGCCCCAGACTCCGGAGCCAGGCTGCCTGGGTTCAAATGATGACCTTGACCAAGCAGCTTTCCCTCCCTGTCTCCGTTTCCTTGTCTGTAGAAAGAGGGTCAGCACGGGACCCCAAATGAACTGTGAGGATTACGTGGGTCGAGGTTCGCAACGCACTTACAACAGTGCCCTGCCGTAGTGGCCTCCGTGTGAAGCGCTGGTTCTAGAAAATAAATGTCCCAGCTGTCTTACTGCAGACCCACACCACCTTCCCCAGTATCTCGTAAGCCATTCCGGGTGAGTAGATTTCGCAGATCGGGGAGAGGGAGTTGGGAAGGACTTAACTTTTCACTGCAGGGCCTGAGTCCTGGCTTCGCGCGGTGGGGAGGGGGCCCTCCTGGGTTCCCGGGTGCAGCCGGCCTCCCAGGCCCCGGGGCTGGACCGGAGCCGGGTGGGGGCTGGGCGGGGGCGCGGGTGTCCGCAGGGTCCGAGCGGCCGGCGCGTGTGAAGGTTACCGCTCCCCGGCGGGGCGGGGGCCGCGCGCTGTTGCTGGGGTCTGCGGGGCCTGCCTGCGCCCGCGCCCCCCCTCCTTCCCGGCCAGCCAGTGAGCGGTACCCGCCGCCGTTGCCAGGGGAAACTCGCCGCCCCGTTACCCAGCAACAAGCCTGGCCCAACCAGGCGCGAGGACCCCCAGGCCCCGCCCGCCGCTGCCCACCGCGTGCCCAATGCCAGGCGGGCAGAGCCGGCCCGGCTCCCGGAGACGGCGAGCGCGCTCATTGGCCGCCGCCGCGCCCGCCCGCGCGGATCTGGGGGAGCCCTCGGCGCGGGGGGCGGGGAGCCGGGCCCCGGGGAGCCGCCGGGCGCACGGCCTGCAAGCCTGCGGCCGGCTGGGGTGAGGCCCGGGCTGGGCACCGTCCCATCCCCCTCCCCCCCACACCCCGCCCCGCGCTCCCGGGCGAGGATGGGCACTTGGGATGGGCTGGAAACAGGGGCTGCGCAGCCCTTGTCTCCACCCGCCCGGAAGGTACGCTGGAGTTGGCCTTGTGAAAACGGGGACCCAGCGCCCCCCTCCCAGAGGAGCCCTGGGCGTCCTGACCCCCACCCCAAAACAAGATTCGGGCATCTTGAAAAAGAAGCTGAGGATTCCCCATTCCTCCGTTCCTCAGAAAAGGACCCAGAGTCCTGACCCCATAAGGAGGGCCCCTGCCCTCCCCAAAGGACCCAGGCATGCCCTCCTCCTGTGACATCAGGGTATGAGTTCCAGCACCCCAGGGGATTAGTTTCCCAGTCCCTGAAACAAGGGCTGAGGGTGCCCCCAAAAGGGGACTCCAGGCCTGTCTGATGCTGTAAAAGTTAGGACGCAGCATCCCCACTCCCCCCACCTCCCAAAACAGGGACTTGGGCTTTTGGGTCTCAGGCTCTGAGATGCCCAGATGGGCATCCTGGCCCTCACCATTATTGGTACTGGAAGCCCCCTCGCCCCCAACAGTCCCCAGACTCTCAGGTGTCCAACTCATCCAGATGACCACCTGCCCTGACCCAGGGTGCAGATCTGCTAGCTTCCACCCCCCATCCCCAACCCTTTCCCCCAGGGTCAAGCTTGTTGATCTCCCCGGACTCGGGCATCTGACCCCACAGTCACCCTTTGACTCCATGGCAATCACCGCTCCCCCCCCCCCAGGGTACCACGGACCTGGGAGTCTAAACCCCCAGTCTCTCAGACACCTCTCCCTCCAGACACCTGCCGAGGTGACCCAGCCCCTCACAGTGGTGCAGGGGGACTCTTCCCAGTCTTGGGACCCTAGAGTGCTCTGGCCCCCAGGTCTGGAAGTTCCAGCCTTCCAGTGCCTTTAGTTGGCCACCAGGGATCCAGGACTGGGAGCCTCCAGCCTCCAGGGACCCTGACGTGAGTCCCCAGGCCACTCCAGAGAGCCTCAGAGTCCTTAGTCCCCACCCCAGAGAGACCCAGGGAGCAGAGCCCCTAGCTCCAGACCCTGGTGAGCCCAGGTGCGGCCCGCCCCTACCCCGGTACCTGGGGGGGGCGGAGTCGAGGATTACTCAGCCTCCAGAATGAGGCGATGACATCATCCTGGGGGGGGTTGACTAATGGCCGCGCTGGGGGGGCGGGGAAGTTTACCCGGTAACAGCGGCTGCCGCATGGCCCCGCCCCCCCCAGGAAGGGCCGGGAGGGGGAGGCATAAGCACACGCACACACACACCAGCCCACTCAGCACACCCACCCCCTCCAGCATCCCACATTGCACACATCTTACTGGGGCAAGGGCAAGGATGGGGGTGGTGTTTGTGTGACTGTGTGTTTGTGTACTGGAGAGTTCTCTGGAGGTCTGTTGGGTCAGTGTGCTGTGTGTCAAAGGGTTGACATGTGAGGGTGGTGGTTGTGCCAAGGTGCAGTGTGTGGGTGTGTGTGACTGTCAGTGTGCCACTGTGTAGCAGTTAATTGTGTGCGTCAGGAAGATGGTGCTGTGTGTCAGCCGGCTACCGTTTGTCCCATTGGGTGTCTGTGACTGTGACTGCGTGTCAGTGTGCTATCCTGTGAAGTTCTGGTGTGCTGTGTGAGTGTGTGATGGTGTGTCTGTGTGTTGTTTGTGTCAATGTGTTGTTTTGTGCAGTGCACTGGTGTGCATGGGTGAGGTGGCGTGTGTCCATGTGATTGTGGTTGTGTGATTTTGGGATTGTACATGAGATGGTGTGTGTCCATGGTTGTGTGTTTGTGTGATGTTGGGATTACATTATGTGTTGGAATGATGTGTGTTAGTAGAAATGTTAGTGAAAGTGCTGTGTCATTGTACCCTTGTGTTAGTGTGATTGGGTGGGTGCATTGGTGTATCCTCTGTGGTGTAGTGTGCCGGGTTTGTTGTATCACTGTGATAGTGTGTGTCATTGTGCCTTGCTGTGTGTCAAGGGGAAGATGTGAATGCACGTCACTATTATCATGTGTGCCTGGGCAGTGCTGTGTATAGTGGGGATTGTGTGTGTAACACTATCATTGTATCTAAAATGTTGTGTGTCTGTGGGACTATGTTACTGAGAGTATGTGCATCTGTGTGACACTGTGGCTGTGTGTCATTGTGATTATGTGTGTCATTGTGTGTGACAACTGTGTTGTCAGAGTGATGTTTTGTGTCCATGGGACTCTATATGTGTTAATGAGATGGTGAGTCTCTGCAATATTGTGTGCCACCGTGACTGTGTCATTGTGATTGTGTCATTGGGATACATGGGCTATGGGATTATGAGGGTGTCACTGTGATCGCGTGTGTCACTGATACTACAGTGTGTTGTAGGGACTAAGTCACGGAGACTGCGTGTGTCGGGGCGATGAGGCCGCGTGTTGGGGTAAAGTGTGTGGTTGCGATCGTTGCGATCGCGGGTCTGGGCAGCGCTGGACGTCCCGGGCCCGGGCCTGCCCACGCGGATCTGGTGTGTGTCGGCGTGTTCCTGGCGAGTGTGCGTCCGCGCGCGGGGCCCGGCGACGGTGAGGGTGTGCGGGGGCGATGCTGCGCGTCCCTGGGACGGTGCGTGTGCGCGATTGTGTGTCGGCGTGCTCCGCTGGGTGTCGGGGGAAGGTGCGCGCGTCTCCGGGCCTCCTGCCCGAGAACAGCGGCGCTGCTCGCTGATTGGCTGCGGCCTCGCCAGTGAGCAGCTCGCGAATCCTGCGGTAACTTGGTAACTCGGTAACTCGGCCGCCGCCGCCGCCGCCGCCGCCGCCCCGGGGATGGGGGGAGGGCCCGGGCCCGCCCCGCCCCGCCCCCTCGCGCCGGGGCCGCCCCCGCCGCGACCCCCCCCGTGACCCCGCAGCGGCCCTCTCCCCGCTGGCTGCCCGCGGCCGGGCCTCATCCCTCTCCCTCACCTCCGTCTCTGTCCCGCTCCGTCGTCCCCCCGTCTCTCTCGCTCTCTCCGCGTCCCTGCCGCCCCTTTCTCTGCCTCTGGCTCTCCACTGTCTCCCCATCTCTGCCTCTCCTTGTCCCCGTCTCCCCCATCTCTTCTCTCTCTCTCTCTGTCCCTCCGTCGGACTTCGCCGAGCTGTCTCGCCTCTCCGTCTCTGTCTCCCCTCCCTCTGCCTCAGTCTCCCCATCCCTGTCTCCCCTTCCCTTGTCTCTCCCACCTCTTGTCTCTGTCTCTCCCTCCCCCCACCCGCTTTCTCTCTCACTCCCGCAGCCATGCTCAGAATGCACTTTTCGTTCTGCCGAGGCAGTCAACGGGGACTATGCACGACTGCATCCTCGCCCCTCCCCGCAGGCCTCGGCTTCTGGCAGCAGGCCCCACGCAGGGCAGACTTCAGGAAGGACTTCCCGCCCTGGCTCAGCACCGGAGCTTTATCGCTCGGGCCAGGCGGAGGCCAGGCGGCCCCGTGGCTTCCGGAGGCGCCCGGGCGGGATGAGCTCACTGCTAGTTGGCTTGGATTTCATCAGCTTCCTCTGCTGGAGTTGCCCCCGCTCCTTTTCCCGCGCGGGCCGCGCTGACGAATCCTTCGGGCGCCTGCTGCCCCCCAGCGGCGGAATGCGGAAGCGCAGGCGCCGCGCAAACCGTCCCCGTTAGCCGCTGACCACCTCGTGGGTCATGAATGCTGCAGATATGAACCCCTTTAATCCTCACAACGACCCCATGGGGTAGAGATTATCTTAAGTTCCATTTACAACTGAGGCCAGAGAACTGAGGTCGGCCGCCTAAGGTCACACGGCCGGTGAATGGAGCCCTCTGGGGACTGACACGGGGAAAGAAGGGAATGCGTTCCACCACCAAGGTGTCTGTGCTCATTTCCTCTTACATTCATTCTTTTAGCAGGGCTTTGCTGAGGACCTCCTCTGTGCCAGGCCCTGCGGTAGGCACCGGGCATCCAACATGGAACAGACCAGACAAAACTCCCTGTCCTCATGAGGCTGACACTGGTCTGGGAGAGACAGACAGTAGAGAAAGAACATAAGTAACAACAAAAAGTGAGTCTCGAAGTTGAACTTTTTTTTTTTTTTTTGAACCAGGGAAGAGGGCTCAAGGGTGTTGAGAATGTTCTTATTCACGAGGGAGATCAAGGGAGCGATAGTTCAGTAAAGGTCCAAAGGAGGCGAGAAAGCAAGGAGTGCCCAGACAGAAGGAAGGGCAGGTACAAAGGTCCTGAGGCCAGAGTGGACATGTCCAGGATGGTGAGGAGCTCCTATGAAGCTGGAAGCGCTGGGAGCGAGTGAAGAAGGGGAGAGGGGTGGGAGGTGAGGTCTGTGAGGGAGTTAAATGAAGACTTCTGCTTTTACCCTGACAAGGTGGGAGCCACTGGGGGGCTCTTGGCAGAGGGAGACGAGCTGATTTAGTTCTAACAGGTGCCCTCTGGCGGTCAAGTGGGAAACAGACTGTGAGCAGAGAGCCGGGAGCTCTGCGAGGAGGCCACTGTCCTAATTCAGGCTGGGGTGGTGATTGTCGGGTCAGATGGAAGGGGGAGCCAATGGCATTGGTGGAGGCATTGGGTGCGGATGTGAGGGAAAGAGAGAAGTTTGGGCAACTCCAGGTTTTGTCCTGAGCAGCTGGAAGGAGAAAGGGGCTGAGAGAAATAATAATCGTAAATAATGGCAGTAATGCTATGCACCTGCTGTGCACCCGACCTTGTTAAATCCTTTTTTCTTCTAAAATTTTTTTTTTAAATTTATTTATGATAGTCACACAGAGAGAGAGAGGCAGAGGCACAGGCAGAGGGAGAAGCAGGCTCCATGCACCGGGAGCCCGAGGGATTCGATCCCGGGTCTCCAGGATCGCGCCTTGGGCCAAAGGCAGGCGCTAAACCGCTGCGCCACCCAGGGATCCCCCTTTTTTCTTTTTTTAAAGAATGATCAATTTTGTTTTTTTATTTTCTCTACTAGATTGAAGATTTTTTTAAATTTTTTTATTTATGATAGTCACACACAGAGAGAGAGAGGCAGAGACATAGGCAGAGGGAGAAGCAGGCTCCATGCACCGGGAGCCCGACGTGGAATTCGATCCTGGGTCTCCAGGATCACACCCTGGGCCAAAGGCAGGCGCTAAACCGCTGCGCCACCCAGGGATCCCTTGTTAAATCCTATAACTATCCTGAAAGGCAGGAGGTGGAGGTGGGAGATTTGGGAGGATTCTGGATTTATTCAGATTTATATATTTGGGAAGTGGAATCTCCATAATTTGCTCAGTAGTTATTGGTGAATTCAATGTATAATTGCAATAATAGCAAAAAATACATTGTGTGTGGCACTGTTCTTGGCACTTATTTAATTCTTACAACATGTTATTATGAGTTCCATTTTCCACCTAGAGAAACTAAGTCACAGGAAGAGTAGGTATTTTGCCTAGCACGATACTACTAATAATTATAATCGATTTATTATAGAAGTGGTATAGTGAGCTCTGGGAGTTAGAAAGATCCCTATGGGTTCAAATCCCAGCGGGACGTGTGACCTTGGGCAGCTCACAGTGTCTCTGGGCTTTGGTGTCCTGCTTCATAAAATGGAAGTTAGAGGAGTACTGTTGGTACAGGGATTTAGGATGAGCTCCGGAGGTAATTCATGTAACAAAAGGGAGGCTGCCACACAGAAAATGCTCTTTAAACACTATATTAACTAACTGGAATTTTTTAAAATATTTTTTTCTTTATTTATGATAGTCACACACACACACACACACAGAGGCAGAGACACAGGCAGAGGGAGAAGCAGGCTCCATGCACCGGGAGCCCGACGTGGGATTCGATCCCGGGTTTCCAGGATCGCACCCTGGGCCAAAGGCAGGCACCAAACCACTGTGCCACCAAGGGATCCCCAACTAACTGGAATTAAAATAAAAACTAAATGTATAGGGCAGCCCCGGTGGCTCAGCGGTGTCTGCCTCTCTGTGTGTGTCTTCCATGAATAAATAAATAAAATCTTTAAAAAACCACAAAGACTTAAAAAAACAGTAAATGTGTATATATATATATATAGTTTATAATGTATATATGTATACATACATATATAGTATATATGTGTGTATACATACTATACTCCATGCAGGGAGCCTGACGTGGGACTCGATCCCGGGACTCCAGGATCATGCCCTGGGCCGAAGGCAGGTGCTAAACGGCTGAGCCAGCCAGGGATCTCCATATATATATAGTTTAAATGTTAGTACAGACCCTCAGGGTTGGGGATACAACAGTAGGTAAGCCAGTTGGGACTTTAAAGCAGTCGTGTTAGGGACGCCTGGGTGACTCAGTAGTTGAGCGTCTGCCTTCTGCTCAGGTCGGGAGCCCAGGGTCCTGGGATCAAGTCCTGTATTAGGCTCCCTGCATGGAGCCTGCTTCTCCCTCTGCCTGTGTCTCTGCCTCTCTCTCTGTGTCTCTCCTGAATAAATAAATAAAATTAAAAAAATAAAAAATAAAAAAATAAAAAGCAGGGCAGCCTGGGTGGCTCAGCGGTTTAGCGCCATCTTCAGCCCAGGGCGCAATCCTGGAGACCCGGGATCAAGTCCCACATCGGACTCCGTGGAACCTGCTTCTCCCTCTGCCTGTATCTCAGCCTCTCTCTCTCTCTCTGTCTCTCTCTCTCTGTGTGTCTCTCATGAATAAATAAATAAAATCTTAAAAAAAAGCAATCTTGATAAAACAGATAGTCAATCATCCCAAGGGCCTCCAAGCTTTGTGCCACCTCCTCCAGGCAGGACCCCTTAATTGCCTCCTTGCCTCTCCTCAGCCTCATAGGAGATTGTCTTGTCTACACCTCAGCCTTTGGTGTTTGTATCAGAGAATGTACGGCTCTTTGCCTCCTATTGCCTCTTGCTGGGTCCAGCCGAGTCTCCCTTTCTGTCTTGTGGCTGGTGATCAGAGCCACTGTATTTCTTCCTTCACCTGGGGCACCCCCCTATTTATCTGGCTTGCTCCCACGTTTCACTCTGGTCTCTGCTCAAACATCACCTCCTCGGAGAAGCCTTCCGGAACCATCGCTGTCCCTTCACCCAGTTTTATTTTGCTCCACAGCGCTCCTATTAACATATTCATTTGTTTAGCTATGTATGGTCTGTCTCCCCTTGGAGAAAGTGAGGTCCACGGCGACAGGGACATGCCTCCAGCCCAGCTGTATGTCCTAATCTCCATTTCACAGATCGGAAAACTAGAACAAGGCCTGGCACAGAGAGGCTCTTCATGGGGCAGGGGCTGCTTGTAGAACGAATACTTGTCCCGCGTGTAAAGCGGCAGGGAGTGCGCCACACCGCCTCCTGGTGGCGAGTGGGAAACTCGCACTGCGAAAGTCCGCCCACTTGGCCGTCGAATTTCCCACAGATCTTCACGTCTGAGATTGACGTGCCTGATGCTAGACCTTAACCCCATTCCACATACAAACACTAAATAAACATTTTTTATAATGTCTTTTTGGACTTCTGAATCTTATTTTTTTCCTAAATATTTTATTTATTTATTCATGAGAGACACAGAGAGGCAGAGACACACAGGCAGAGGGAGAAGCAGGCTCCATGCAGGGAGCCCATGTGGGGCTTGATCCCTGGTCTCCAGGATCACGCCCTGGGCTAAAGGCAGACACTCAACCGCTGAGCCACCCAGGTGCCCCTCGAATCTTATTTTCAAAGTCCATTAAAACGTTGAGGGGGTGCCTGGGTGGCCCAGTGGGTAGAGCATCTGGCTTCAACTCAGGTCCTGATCCCAGGGTCCTGGGGTCGAGCCCCAGGTTAGGCTCCCCGCTCAGGGGGAAGTCTGCTTCTCCTTCCGCCTCCTCCCCCAGCTGGTGCACGCCCACTTGCACTCTCTCTCTGTCTCCAATAAATAAAATCTTTAAAACTAAATAAATAGGGGCAGCCCCGGTGGCTCAGCAGTTTAGCGCCGCCCTCAGCCCAGGGCCTGATCCTGGAAACCTGGGATGGAGTCCCACGTCCGGCTCCCTGCATGGAGCCTGCTTCTCCCTCTGCCTGTGTGTCTCTGCCTCTCTCTCTCTGTATCTCTCATAAGTAAATAAAATCTTTATTTATTTATTTATTTTATGATAGTCACAGAGAGAGAGAAAGAGAGAGAGAGGCAGAGACACAGGCAGAGGGAGAAGCAGGCTCCATGCACCGGGAGCCCGACGTGGGATTCGATCCCGGGTCTCCAGGATCGCGCCCTGGGCCAAAGGCAGGCGCTAAACCACTGCGCCACCCAGGGATCCCGTAAATAAAATCTTAAAAAAAAAAAAAAAAACAACTAAATAAATAGTATTTTGAAAAAAATTAAAACGTTGTTGAGACACAGGCATAACTTACCTACTTCTGTCAAACCCACAAATCCCAAGTGTAAAACTCCATGTAATCAGAGCCCCAGGGGAAGAAACAAAACATAACAAGCCCTCCCCCCCAACTCCCCCGACAATCACTATCCTCAATTCTAACAGCAGAGGTTAGGTTTACCTGTTCTAGAACTTCCTATCAATAGAATCACACAGCATGTGTTTTCTGTCTCTCTGGCATTTGGCACTCTGCATTATGTTTGTGAGATTCATCCACACTGTCGGGCGTAGGTAGAGACTGTCATTGTCACCACTGTCTGGTGTTCCCCTGTGTAAAGGCACCACCACGAGCCTATCTGCTGCACCACCGAAGGGCATCCTGGTTGCTTTGGATTTGGGGCTGGATCCGTTTGCTTAGGGCTGCCACCACAAAATAGCCCAGGCTGGATGGCACTAAGCAACAAAAACTTTATTTTTTCATAAGCCTCAGGGCAAGAGGTCCTACCTCAGGGTGTCAGTTTCTTCTGTGGCCTCGCCCGTTGGCTTGCAGATGGCTGTTCTCTCCCCATGTCCTCACATGGGCTTTCCTCCGTGTGTGTCTGCTAATCTCCTCTTCTGACAAGGACACCAGTCACACGGGATTAAGGCCCACTCTAATGACCTCATTTTCACTGAATTACCTCTATACAAGGCCTGCGTCCAAATTAGGTCACATTTCTGAGGCTCTGGTAGGGGGTTGGGACTTGGGCACGTGAGTCGCGGAGGGGACAGGAATCAGCTCATAAGAGGGGCAATTATGGGACGTCTGGGTGGCTCAGTGGTTGAGCGTCTGCCTTCTACCGGGTCCCATGTCGCGCTCCATGCAGGGAGTCTGCTCCCTCTGCCTATGTCTCTGCCTCTCTCTGTGTGTCTCTCATGAATAAATAAAATCTTAAGCAAAAAGAGGGGCAATTATATTAAAGCTGCTATGAACATTCTTTTTTTTTAATTAAAAATTTTTTAATTGTTACTTTAAAATATTTTATTTATTCATGAAAGACACACAGAGAGAGAGGCAGAGACACAGGTAGAGGGAGAAGCAGGCCCCACGCAGGGAGCCCGACGTGGGACTCGATCCTGAGACTCCAGGATCACACCCTGGGCCAAAGGCAGGCGCCAAACCGCTGAGCCACCCAGGGATCCCCCTGCTATGAACATTCTTGTATGTGACATGTCGTTTGGTGAATGTGTGCATGCAGTCCCGTTGGGTAGATCCCTCGGAGTGCATCTGGGGCTCATGGGGCACGGGTTCGCATCCAGCGGTAGTAGAAGTCGCCAACTGGTTACTCCACAGTGCTCAGGGCATGTTGAGTCCCTTCCAGCGGTGGGCGAGAGTCCCGCTGCTGCGCCTCCTCACCAGCACTTGACTTTGTCAGGCCTTTGCATTTGAGAGATTCTTTTGTTGGTAAACACAAAGTGTTCTTTGCATGGTTTCAATATATTCTGAATTTTCCAGGGATTCCACTACTTCCGTCAAGGAAAATCCTACGACGTTGCGTTCGGAAATCAGCCAAGGGCGATGCAGCATTTTGGACATTTTGGATGATCGCATCACCCCTGCAACCCCAGTCCCGCTACCAAAGTCACATCTGAGGGTCTCACCACAGCATCCAGCTGCTGACACGTGTAGACAAGCACGGAACGTGGGTAGACACACGCGCATGCGCACGCTCTCAGCCCTCTCAAAATAACTACAACAAAAGGGTGTTGTTCCATTAACAAGTGTTCCAACTCTCTTACACTCAAATACAATTATTATTTTTATTTTTTTATGTTTTTTATATATTTTATTTATTTATTCATGAGAGACACAGAGACATAGGTAGAGGGAGAAGCAGGCTCCACACAGGGAGCCGGATGCATAACTGGATCCCGGGACTCCAGGATCAGGCCCTGAGCCGAAGGCAGACGCTCAACTGCTCAGCCACCCAGGTGTTGGTCAAACATGATCATTGTAAAAGTTGAAAGCATTGGACTACTTCTTGACGATTTCCAACATAGTTGTGCAAATGCATTTTCACATATGTTGCTTTTTTAAAGAAAGATTATTTATTTGAGAGAGAAAGAGAGAGAGCGAGAGAGAGCACATGAGTAGAGGCAGGGGAAGGGGCTGAGGGATAAGCAGGCTTCCTGCTGAGCCAGGAGTAGGGCTTGATCCCAGGACCCCAGGACCATGACTTGAATTGAAGGCAGACGCTTAACCCCTGAGCCATGCAGGTGCACCAGCACGTGTTGCTTTATTATAAATGTCTTCCCTTCAACTTCTATCATTTTTCCCTATGGGAATTTTTTTTAAGATTTTATTTATTTATGAGACACACACACACACAGAGAGAGAGAGAGAGAGAGAGGCAGAGACACAGCCAGAGAGAGGAAGAAGCAGGCTTCATGCAGGAAGCCCGACATGGTACTGGATCCCGGGTCTCCAGGATCACCACCTGGACTGAAGGCGGCGCTAAACCACTGAACCACCTGGGCCGCCCCCTTATGGGAAATTTAGATTATTGTATTAAAAATGGTGTTGGGGGACGTCTGGGTGGCTTAGCAGTTGAGTGTCTGCTTTCAGTTTGGGTGGTGATCCCTGGGGTCCTGGGATTGAGTCCCGTAATGGGCTCCCTGCATGGAGCCTGCTTCTCCCTCTGCCTGTGTCTCTGCCTCTCTTTGTGTGTCTTTCATGAATAAATAAATACAAATTTTTTAAAAAGTAAAAAAAAAAAAATAAAAGTGATGTATGCGGGAGTGGTTGGTTGGCTCAGTTGGAAAAGCATGTGACTCGGTCTTGGGGCCATGGGTTCAAGCCCCACGTTGAGGGTAGAGTTTACTTAAATTAAAAAAAAAAAGTATGTAGGTAGAATCATTTGAAGATGGTAAAAGGGGTATTTTGTGAAGAGTTTGTGCCATAAAGGACTTTTGGGATACGATGGGGTTGGGTCCTGCTGGTCTAATGGGTTGGGGACACTGAAGCTTTGGGAGAACCAGGTTGTTTTAGTCATTCTGCATGTATTGAGAACTATGTGGCCTCATGCAAGACAGTGCTGGGGACTCAGTGGTGACAGAGACAACCCCAGCCCTGCCCCTACACGTCCCAGAGTCAAATGAGGGACACAGACCTGACCCTGGACAGTGAGGACCTGAATGGCTAGAACTGGAATGTGAATATCCAGGGGGTTGGGGACAGCCCAGGGTGGCACCTGACCTAGCCTGGGGTCAAGGAGGGTTTCCTAGAGGAAGTGACATCTGCACTGAGCCTGGAAAAAGGTGTTCCAAGTGGGACGAATAGCCTATGCCATGGCCCAGACACGAGGGAGAGCATGTTGGCTTCAAGGAATCAAAAATATTGTTTGGTGGGGCTAGAGCAACATTTCTTCAAATTGGCTCCATTGCGTCCTGAGCAGCCTCTTTTTGTATGAAGGACCCAAGGGGGGGCTGGGACATGTGAAGGTTTGAAAGACCCTAGGACTGGGTTCCGATCCTGACCCTGCTACCACTATGGTGGGTTGAATTGTGACTCCCAAGATACCTTTGCCCAGAACCTGAGAATGTGACCTTCCCTGGAACAAGGATATTTGCAGATATGGGCGCCCGGGTGGCTCAGTCGGTTAAGTGTCTGGCTTCGACTCAGGTCATGATCTCAGGGTCCTGGGGTCGAGTCCCACATTGGTTAAGCTCCCAGCTCAGCAGGGAGCCTGCTTCTCCCACTTCCCTCTGCTCAATCTCTCTCTCTCTCTCTCATAAGTAAAAATAATAAGTCTTTAAGGGTCTTTACAGATGTACTTATATTAAGGATCTTGAGATGTGATCATCTTGGGTCAGGCACGGTAGGCCCTAAACGCAATGACAGGTGTCTCTTTAGGAGACAGAAAAGGAGGGATCCCTGGATAGCTCGATGGTTTAGCACCTGCCTTCGGCCCAGGGAGTGATCCTGAAGTTCCGGGATCGAGTCCCACATCGAGCTCCCTGCATGGAGCCTGCTGTTCCTTCTGCCTGTGTTTCTGTCTCTCTCTCTGTGTCTCTCATGAATAAATAAACAAAATCTTAAAAGAGAGAGAGAGAGAGAGACAGAAAAGGAGAAGATGCAGACACCTAGAGGCTGGCCACATGGAGACCCAAGCAGAGATCAGAGTGATGTGTGTACAAGCCAAGGAATGCGAAGAACTGCCAAGAGCGACCAGAGCTAGAAGCCAAGCCTGGAACAGATCCTCTCTCCGAGCCTCCAGAAGGGGCAATGCTGCCCACAGGTTCATTTCAGACTGGTGGCCTCCAGAACTGTAACAGAATACTCTGCTGCTGTTTTTGCTTTGTTTGCTTTTTAAATATTTTATTTATTTATTTATTTATTTATTTATTTATTTATTTATTTATTTATTTATTTGACAGAGAGAGAGAGAGAGTGGGCACAAGCAGGGAGAGCCATAGGTAGAGGTAGAGGCAGAGGGAGAAGCAGGCTCTCCGCTGAGCACGGAGCCTGAAGTGGGGCTCAATCCCAGGACCCGGGAATCACGACCTGAGCTGAAAGCAGACACTTAACCTACTGAACCACCCAGGGGCCCCAGTGTGTGGTCACTGGAACCCCTGCAGAAGCTGTGACATATTGTGCAGGGGAGCCTCACCAAGCCTGTTTTCCTTTCTGTAAAATGGGCATAAACAAGACGTTGCAGGCCTGTGATGCAAATGAAAAGAGAGCACCCCTTTGACCAATAAGTTAGCAAACGTCTGTGACTGTGGACTGTGGGCTCTCTCCAGAGCCCATGGGCTGTTGTTATTTGGCCAGGGGTGTCTCAGGTAATAATTTTTTTTTTTAAAGATTTTATTTACTTATTCATGAGAGGCACACATGGCTGAGGGAGAAGCAGGCTCCCTGTGGGGAGCCCAGCCCGATGCAGGACTCCATCCTGGGACTGCAGGATCACACCCTGAGCTGAAGGCAGATGCTCAGCCACTGGGCCACCCAGGCATCCCTGTCTCAGGTAATAAGAGTAACAGTGAAGGGGCTCCTGGGTGGCTCAGTTGGTTAAGCATCTGACTCTTGGCTTCAGCTCAGGTCATGATCTCAGGGTTGTGAGATGGAGCCCCAAGTTGGGCCCTGGGCTCAGCAGGTAATATGCTTGGAGTTTCTCTCTCCCTCTGCTCTTTCCCCATGTGCTCTCTCTCTCTCTCTCAAATAAATAAAACCTATTAAAAAACTCAGAGTAACAGTTAAGTGCACCTGTGGCGAGCCAGACACTGTTCTACTAGCCTATTGCTGCCATCAGACAACACACATTTATTCTCCTACAGCTCTGAGCGGGAGTGGGGTGGGGAAGGGGGGTGCGGAGATTCAGAATCAATTTCCCTGTGCCCAAATTGAGGTGTCAGGAGGCCCACACTCCCTGGGGAGGCTCTAGGGGAGAATCCGTTTTCTGATCTTCTGAGGCTTTTGCCAGGTGTGTTCTTTGCACTCCTCAGCTTGTGGGTCCATCCTTTATCTTTGCTGCCAGCCACAAGCATGGCGCTTCAGTGTCACCCTGTCGTCGCTGTCAAATCTCCCTCTGCTTCCCTCCTATAAGGACTCTTGGGATTACAGTGGGCCCCTCCAAATGGTCCAGGATCATGGCCCCATCTCAAGATTCTTTTTCTTTTTTTAAAGTAGGCTCCATGCCCACCATAGAGCTCAATGTGGAACTCAAACTCAGGATCCTGAGATCAAGACCTGAGCTGAGGGGCGCCTGTGTGGCTCATTTGGTTATGTGTCTGACTTGATTTCGGCTCAGGTCATGATCTCAGGGTAATGAGATCAAGCCCCAAGATGGGCTCTGCACTGAGTGTGGAGCCTGCTTGGGATTCTTTTTCTGCTTCTCTCTCTGCTCCCACCCCCTGCTTGTGCTCTCAATCTCTCTAAGAAATAGAAAAATAAAGTAAAATAAAACTTCTTAAAAAAAAGACCTGAGCTGAGATCAAGAGTCAGATACCCAATCTACTGTGTCATGCAGGAGCCTCCCATCTCAAGATTATTTATTTATTTATTTATTGATAAATTTTATTTATTTATTTATTAGAGAAACAGAAAGAGAGAGGCAGAGACACAGGCAGAGGGAGAAGCAAGCTCCATGCAGGAAGCCTGATGTGGGACTTGATCCCGGCCGGGTCTCCAGGTTCATGCCCTGGGTTGAAGGCGGTGCTAAACCGCTGAGCCACCTGGGCTGCCCCTCAAGATTCTTTTTTTTTTAGATTTTATTTATTTATTCATGAGAGACACAGAGAGGGAGGCAGAGACACAGGCAGAGGGAGAAGCAGGCTCCCTATGGGGAGCCCGATGTGGGACTCGATCTCACCCCAGGTCACGACTTGAGCCGAAGGCATATGCTCAACCACTAAGCCACCCGGGCTGCCTGGGATTTTATTTATTTATTCATGAGAGACACACAGAGAGAGGCAGAGACATAGGCAGAGGGAGAAGCAGGCTCCATGCAGGGAGCCTGATGCGGGACTCCATCCTGGGATCCAGGATCACGCCCTGGGCTGAAAGTAGGCACTAAACCGCTGAGCCACCCAGGGATCCCCTCTTTTTTTTTTAACATTACAACACAGATGCAAGCAGAGACAGAATCTTATTGTACTTTTCAGCATCCCTCTTTCTCTCCACCCCCACAAGCAATGGATATATGCATAGATGAATGTGTATGAAAATGTCACTTTTCGCCAGGGGAGAAGTGACTCAGTCTACGCCACCCTTGGGCCATCAGATTGGCAAAGATCAAAAGTGACAAAACATCGTGTCAGTGAGGCTGTGGGGAAACATGCATTCAGGCCTTGCTTGGGGGAGTGAAAGTGGGCACAACTTTCTTGCTGATATGATACCATCAGAGGTGGCTTTGCCACCAGGCAAATGAAGTGGGAGCCTCCAGATGCTGCATCCAACAGAGCCAGGGCTCTGTCCAACCCCCTGGGAGGTGCTCCTGTCTTATAACTTTTTTTTTTTTTTTTTTTTTTAACATTTTTTATTCTCTTTTTCAAGAGGGCTTCCAGCTTTGTATGAACTACAAGCCCTAAACTACCTGTGTCCACCATGCTTTATTTTTTAAAAAATTTTTATTTATTTATGATAGTCACACACACAGAGAGAGAGGCAGAGACATAGGCAGAGGGAGAAGCAGGCTCCATGCACCGGGAGCCCGACGTGGGACTTGATCCTGGGTCTCCAGGATCGCGCCCTGGGCCAAAGGCAGGCGCTAAACCGCTGCGCCACCCAGGGATCCCCTACCATGCTTTATTTTTACTGAAAAGATGTAATGTGAATTAACTTTTTTTAAATACCCTTTTCCCCCCCCAAAGATCTTATTTATTTCAGACAGAGAGAGAAAGAGTGAGCGAGCGAGCATGAGCGAGGTAAGGGACAGAGGCAGAGGGAGCAGAGTCCCTGCTGAGCAGGGAGCCCAATGTGGGTCTCCAACCCAGGACTCTGAGATCATGACCTGAGCTGAAGGCAGATGTTTATTTTTTTTTATTTTATTTTTTTGAAGGCAGATGTTTAACCAACTGAGCCACCCAGGTGCCCCTCACACAGCAGTTTTAAAGGTTGTCAGTCATCCATTGTTAAAATAAAGATCTATAATCTCAGTGTAGTATATACGCTTTTTGTTTTATAGGAAAGGAGAATATAGTTGTAATAAAGATTCACCCATTCATAAACACATTTTCTTGGAGAGTTTACTATGCATGAGGTATTGTTAGAGGCACTGGGGACACAGCAGGTTATAAGAAGAAGATACGGTGGAGGAGACAGAAAACAAGATAAGTAAGTAAAACATTTGGTGAGTTCAGAGGGTGAACAGTAAAATGGAAAAACAGTGGGAAGAAGAATTGTAATGGGAGGTTTTGCAATTTTCAAACAGGTGGCTTCAAGAGAGGTCCCTAAGTGGAGCTGACATATGAGTAAAGAACTAAAGAAGCATGTAGTGAACTTGGCAGGTATTTGGGGAGTCATAAGAAATTCAGTTATTTTTTACTTATTTATTTATGATAGTCACACACACACAGAGAGAGAGAGAGAGAGAGAGAGAGGCAGAGACACAGGCAGAGGGAGAAGCAGGCTCCATGCACTGGGAGCCTGACGTGGGATTTGATCCCGGGTCTCCAGGATCACGCCCTGGACCAAAGGCAGGCGCTAAACCCCTGCACCACCCAGGGATCCCAAGAAATTCAGTTATATATGCAGAGAGCTTCTTTGAAAGGCTGTTAACAGTAACTATATATATATATATATATATATATATATATATATATATATATACAGTAACCTTATAAGGAATGAGGGATTAGTAGGTACTTCCACTTTGCCAGTTTTATTTATTTATTTATTTATTTTTTTAAGATTTTTTTTTTAATTTTTATTTATTTATGATAGTCACACAGAGAGAGAGAGAGAGAGAGAGAGGCAGAGACACAGACAGAGGGAGAAGCAGGCTCCATGCACCGGGAGCCCGATGTGGGATTCGATCCCGGGTCTCCAGGATCGTGCCCTGGGCCAAAGGCAGGTGCCAAACCGCTGCGCCACCCAGGGATCCCTACTTTGCCAGTTTTAAATGACAAGATAAAATGACCAGCAACCTCAGGGAATCTTGTCTGCCCACACTTATAATTGTCAAAACTTTTTATCAATTGTTTTTTTTAAGATTTTATTTATTTATTCAAAAGAGACAGAGAGAGAGAGGCAGAGACACAGGCAGAAGGAGAAGCAGTTTTCATGCAGGGAGCCTGACACGGGACCTGATCTCGGGATTCCAGGATCATGCCCTGGGGCCACCGCAGGCGCCAGACCACTGAGCCACCCAGGGATCCCCAACTTTTTATCAATTGTTTTGTTTTTTTAATTAATTAATTAATTAATTAATTTATTTATGGTAGGCACGCAGTGAGAGAGAGGCAGAGACACAGGCAGAGGGAGAAGCAGGCTCCATGCACCAGGAGCCTGATGTGGGATTCGATCCCGGGTCTCCAGGATCGCGCCCTGGGCCAAAGGCAGGCGCCAAACCGCTGCGCCACCCAGGGATCCCACTTTTTATCAATTGTGACGACAGGTTCATCGCAACGAATTTTTGGTTAATGCAAGTAATCCCCCTGCCTTCTGTAGCCAAATCCAGTGGCTTCCTCTCTGAGCTTTTTCCAGTTCCTGGAATGCACTAAGCTCACTCACCACAGGGCCTTTGCACAGGCTGTGTGCGCTCTGGGCAGCCCCTGCCTCTCACCCTGAGGCCTCTCCTTCTACCCCTCTGCAAGGTAGCTCCCACATTTCTATTTCTGTTATTTCACATGTAATTGTGCCTCCCCTCCTGAGGGAAGGGATGGGGTCTGCCTTGTGCATCGCCTTGACTCCCCTCCTCCCCCCAGGCACTTCACCTCCCCTAAGCTTGGCACTCAATGCAGATTTGCGGAATGAAGGAAAGATTCTAACGGTTGGAAATTTTAAGCTTCTACAACTAAGGTTTCATTGCAGGAGGGTGAGGGGCTCCCCCCAGCCCACCCCAGCACAAGTCTGGCAGGTGAGGCTTCCAGGAGTCATTGCCCAGGGCCCAGAACCTATTTATGGGAAGGAAGAGGGAGCCTGTAGAGGCCAGGGAGAGGATAGTGTCTCTTTTCCCCGCAAGGAGGTAATCTAGGCCAAACCAAGTGGAGCAAGCTTCCAGAACACTCTCGAGGACCACCTAGACACACGCCGCCCGCACCCGCGGGGGCGCGGCGCCTTTAAGGCTCCCGGAAACGGGTCGGCAGGACCGGAAGTGACTCTCTTTAGTTCCCCCCTTCACGTGGTGCGGACGGGAAGTGACGCGCGCGGCCCGGGAGCTGCGGACGCGGAGGCCGACGGAGCCGGAGTCGCGGACGCCGCGGGGTCTCCGGGACAGGTGACCGGGGGAGGGGGCCGGGAGCGCGCCCGGAGAGGGCGGGGCCTGGCGCCCCACGTGAGGGGAACGGGCGCGGGCGCGGGCGGGTCCGCGAGCAGGCCGCGGGGGCGGGGCCAGAGTACTCTGCGGGGGGCGGGGACGGGACGCCCACATGGGAGGCTGGGGGCGCGCTGGCGGGGCGGGACGGCGGCGGGTGGGCCGGGCGCTGGCGGGCCGGGCTGTGGGCGGGGCGGGGGCGTGGGTGGGCACAGGGAGGCGGGGCGGGGACCAATGCCGCCGGGAGAGCTAGGGGGCGGGGCCGGGGCGCTGGCTGAACGTGCTGGAGGCGGGGCCAGAAAGTTTTGCCCGAGCTGGAAGTGGGCCCTGGTGGTCGGCCCTGACTGCCGAGGCAGACGCGAAGGCGGAGGCTAGACTCAGAAGTTGTGGGTGGCAGGGGCGGGGCCAGGGCTGTCGGCGGGGAATGCTGGGGGGTGGTGCCAGAAAGTTTTGCGGGAGCCAGGGGCGCGGTCAGAGTGTCGGCGCAGAAGCTGGCGCGGGAGCCAGGACCTCGGCCAGGGGCGCCGGGGGCGGGGCCATAGCCTGCCGCGAGGGGGCGGGGCTGGGAGGCAGGGGGCGGGGCTGGGAGCTGGGCTGGGCAAAGCGGAGGCGGGGCCGACGGACTAGCGCGAGGAGCGGGGGGCGGGTTCAGGCTTCTGCCTGGGGCGAGGGGGCGGGGCCGAGGGGCTGGCTGGGAAAGTCTGAAGCGGGGCCTGACTCTGGATGCGCCTGTGGGCGGGGTTAGAGGCCTAGTGGGAAAGGCGGGGCCGCAAAGTTGGTCCCGGCGGGGGCTGGGGCCGTGGCCTTTCCGACAGGGTGGAGGCTGGAGCTTCTCCCTGCAAAGGCGCGCGCCGGCCGGGAAGTTCTGTGGGGTGGTTGAGCCAGGCCCAGGAAGCCTCTCTAGTGAGTACTGGGCCAGTTTCCTTTGCGGGGTTGTTGCGGAGGCAGCGGCACCTTCTTCGGGATGTTGGGGGCGGGACTAGGACATCCCAGAGGGAGGTGTGGGCTTAAAGGGTTCTCCCAGGGTCAGGGCAACCTGTAGGCGTAGGGTTCGAACGTATTTTGAGGGTGGAGTTATGGACGATTCTGAAACATTCCTGGGAAAAAGGTGGATTTAGAATGTTCTCGGGGATGGAGCGGGACCAGAGTGGACCCAGGAACGTGGGCCTAGAATCTTCTTGTACAGACTGGGGATGAGAGGATGTATCTGAAGCTCTCTGGAGATGGAGGCCCTGGGTTGAAACTCCCAGCACTGGGGTGTGGAGGCTGAACTAGATAGAATCTTCCTTTGGAAGGGAGCAGTGTTGGATGTTTCCTTAAGCGGTAGGGTGGGACCAGAACTTTCCCAAGGTGGGCGTGACTAGTGTTGAAGTGGGGAATGGGTGGGTACAAATGGCGGAGTGTACATTTCTCCAGGTCAGGGCTGAGGTAGTACAAGAAAAGGCGGTGGGAGTGAGGGCTAGAATTCTCTGGGATGCGGGTGGTGGTGTTTATGTGCAAATGTTTTTGAGAGGAGTCCCCAGTAAGGGTGAGATGGAAGCCGACTAAGGAGGCATTGGCCTTAGTTCTTTCTGTTCCCTCTGCCCTCAGGAACCCCCTGTGCTGTGTCCAGATTGTGCAGGGGAAGTTTGCTGGGACCCTGGCCCCACCTAGCCAGCGGAATGGTGAGATGGAAAGTGGGGTTTCTGGAATCTGAGCTTTGGGTTCCGGGGCTTGTGAGGAGGGGACCCAAGATTCAGATCCTGGATCGAATGGGGCCGGAGTGGGTGTAGGTTTTTCTTACTGTCTCTCAACTGTCTCCTCCTCTCAGTCAGCCACACTGGATCTGAAATCGAAGGAGGAGAAAGATGCTGAGTTGGACAAGAGGATCGAGGCTCTTCGGCGAAAGAATGAGGCCCTCATCCGGCGCTACCAGGTGCCCTAGCCCCGCCCTGGGAGACCCCATCCCCTCTCCTCCCCGCAGTGAGTTTCGCTCACCTCTCCCTTCCTTCAAACCTTTTCATGGCTCCCCATCACTTTCAGGATAAAAACCAAAGACCTAAGCCTGCCATTCCTTCCTTCATTCCATCATCCCATCATTCATACATGAATACTTGCCAGGGTTTTCACTCCTAGGCTTAGTGTTACTGGGGACATAGCTATGACTGAGACAGCCCTGACCCTGTTTTTCCAGAGTTCACAGTCCTGTGGGGGCGCAGACCTTGCTTCAGGCAGTGATGACCCAGAGTGGGCTGGGTTGGGCTGCAGGAGTTCAGGGGTTTGGAGGTCCCAGAGGGGTCTCCTCACCCAGTCTGGGGGATATTAGGGAGGACTTCCTGGAGGAAGAGATTCTGAGACCTGAAGGCTGAGTTAGCTAGCTGAAAAGAGGAGAGGGAACAGTTTGTGCAGAAATTTGGAGCTTAGTGTTGGAAGGTCAGTGGAGGGCTATTGATCCTGGCAGCCAGGCTGAGAATTTGGACTTTTTCTCGAGAGCACTGGGGAACTATGGAGGGTTTTGAGCAGGAGTGGGATCTGGTCAGAATAGCCTTTTAGGAAGAGCCCCCTGGGTGCTGTGTGGTGATGGGTGGGAGGAGTCGATATCAGAGCCCAGAGACCAAGGAGGAAGCTGAGGCAGGGACCTTGGCGAGGAGAAGAGGTCCCAGGCCTGGGATAGGGCTGTTGGGAGGACTCAATGACAGGTGGTGGCAGAGATGGGGAGGAGAAGGGAAGGGCCAAGATGTGGCCCAGGTCCTTGTCACAAGTGACAGAGCAGTTGATGAGGCTGTTCCTAAGAAAGAACCTGGAAGAAAGAGTGGGTTTCACTTATTCATTTTTCATGCATTCATTCATTTACTTGAAAAAAAAAAAAAGCATTATGTCGAGTTTCTGTTGTATATCACAAATTGTTCTAGGCTTGGGTTATAAATCAGTGAACAAAACAGCCAGATATCCCTGTCCTCAGGCAGTTTCTGTTGCAAAGGGGAAGGCAGACAATAGGCAAAGTACATACAAGGTCAAGCAGTGAACAGGAGAAGGGCCATGAGAATGGTGGGGTAGGTGGTTTCTGTAAGTTGGTCAGGGAAGGCCTCTCTGAGAAGGAGACGAAACCTGAAGGAAGGGACGCCTGGGTGGCTCTGTGGTTGAATGCCTGCCTTCGGCCCAGGGTGTGATCCGGGAGTCCTGGGATTTCTGAGTCCCACGTCGGGCTCCCTGCATGGAGGCTGCTTCTCTCTCTGCCTGTGTCTCTGCTTCTCTCTCTCTCTGTGTTCCTCATAAATAAATAAATAAAATATTAAAGTCTGAAGGAGGTGAGGGACTGAAGGCTCTCTGGGGGAAGAGTGTTTTCAGCAGAGGTACAAAGGCCCTGAGGTGGGTCAGAGCCTAGTACGTTCTAGGAACAGTGAGAAGGCAGAATGAGCAAGGGGGACAAGAAGGGGAGAGGATGGGGGATAAGGTCAGAATGGTAACAAGGCCAGACCCCGTAGGGCCACGTAATCTGCAGGGAAACTTTTGGCTCTTACTCAGAGGTGGGTACCACAGGAGGTTTCTGAGCAGGGAACCAGTGGGGTAGTGTGAAGGGGAAGGTGCTGAAGTGACCACCTGTCTTGTCAGAATTTCAGGAGAGAGGCTCAGGTGGTGGCTGGTCTTGAGAGGAGCTCAGGGGGCTGTGGGAATGCAGCGGGCACCAGTCCCCTGACACTCTTCCTGCTGATGTTTGCTTCCAGGAGATTGAGGAGGACCGGAAAAAAGCCGAACTCGAGGGAGTAGCCGTGACAGCGCCCCGGAAGAACCGCTCAGTGGAGAAGGAGAACGTGGCAGTTGAGGCGGTGAGCTCCACACTGGGTTGGGGGCCTCATCAGGACAGGGACGGGGTAAGTTGAGACCTGAGGCCTGAGAGCTCCCCCCCCCCCCCAGCTGCCCCAGCCTTCCGGGCAGCCTCAAATCTTGCAGCTGCCCTCTGAGCTGGGCTGTCCTTGCTTCTGCATTCCAGTCACTGTGCTCTTCCTCCCTCCCCTCTTCCAGGAGAAGACCTCTCGAAGGTCTCCCGGGACCCCACGGCCCCCAGGGGCCAGCAAGGGAGGCCGGATGCCCCCCCAACATGGAGGCCGGGCAGGCATGGGCCGGGCAGCCCACAGCTGGGAGGACAGTTGCGGGGAGCAGCCTCGAGGAGGAGCTGGGGGCCGTGGCCGGAGAGGCCGGGGCCGAGGGTCCCCTCATCTTTCTGGAGCTGGAGATACCTCAGTGGCTGACCGCAAATCTAAGGTAGGAGCCTGGAACAGGCTGGAGTCCTCTGGCTGAGGCTCTTACTGTCTCCTTCCTCCTGGTTTCTGCTCTCAAACACCCATTTCCGAGTGTCCGATTGTCCATCTTTCTGTATGTGAGCCCTACCATCAGCTCTTTCTCTCCTATTCCTCCCTCCCTCCCCTGACTCGTGCTTAGTGGACTCTCCCTGTCTCTCTTTTTAAAAAATTTTTTTTGTTTTAAGATTTTATTTATTCATGAGAGACAGAGAGAGAGACAGAGAGAGATTGAGGGAGAGGGAGAAGCAGGCTCCTTGCAGGAAGCCCGATGCGGGACTCAATCCCGGGACCCCATCCTGGGACCCCAGGATCACGCCCTGGGCTGAAGACATAGCTAAACTGTTGAGCCATCCGGGCTGCCCCTCCCTGTCTCTTTATCGCCCTTTTTTTGCTGTCTGGTGCATACTTGCCACCCCTTCCTACCTTCTGTTGACCTATGTCTTTGTTCTCTCTTTTTAGTGAAATGTTTCTGTCCAGTATACATGCACCCCCGTCTCTCTTGTTCTGTCTCGTAGCCTGGATTTATTTGCGGGGAGCAGTGATGTCTTACTGTGACTGCTCTACCGCCCTGGCGTGAGATCTGCAGGCTGGGAGGCTGTCTAGCACAGGGGCTCTGAGCCTGCCTTGGACTTGGGGTCAACTCTGTTTGATTAGTTCCCTGTCCCTGGGCAACTCACTTCCTCTGGAATCTCCTAGGCTCTCAGGGGAATAATAATCAGGTTTCAAGGTTATCACCAGTATTCTGGGACATGGGGCGTGGAAATCCTGATAATGCTCAAGTGCTTGAGGAATGTTACTTATGGATGTTTGCACATGTTAAAGCTGCTGTCTCCAAAAGACCTCAGAACACCATGGCTTAACCAAGGTGGAAGTTTCTCTCCCGTATGTTGAGCCCTGGGAATGAAAACGTCTTCTCCAGCAACTTGGCCGTGTGCTCATTTAAAATTCTGTTACCACGGAAGAGGGGAGAATGGATTGTGTGTGTGGGTCGTCACCCTGCCACCTCCTTTTTTTTTTTTTTTTTTTTTTTTTTTTTTTTTTTTTAAATTTTTATTTATTTATGATAGTCACAGAGAGAGAGAGAGGCAGAGACACAGGCAGAGGGAGAAGCAGGCTCCATGCACCGGGAGCCCGACGTGGGATTCGATCCCGGGTCTCCAGGATCGTGCCCCGGGCCAAAGGCAGGCGCCAAACCGCTGCGCCACCCAGGGATCCCTTTTTTTTTTTTTTTTTTTTAAATTTTTATTTATTTATGATAGTCACAGAGAGAGAGAGAGGCAGAGACACAGGCAGAGGGAGAAGCAGGACCCTGCCACCTCCTAAGTTATTGTTGCTTTTGGGATAATTTCTGTGCAGCTATGGAGTGTTGGGGTCCCCAGCTCCTTTGTAGGGTTCATTGTTTTCCTAGAAAGATTGATGGCTAAGATTTATTATGATGCAAAACCAAACAAAGAAGGTGCACAGGACAATGTCTGGAGGAGCTCAGATGTAGGCTCCCGAACGTTCTTGTGGAATGCAGTCACACCTCACAGTGTCCTTAATTCCTCCAGTGTTGAATTGTGACAACACACGTGAAGGGCTGTCCACGGGGACTTCCTAGAGACCAAGTCCCTGGGGTTTTTGTTGGGTGGTGGTCACACAGGTCCTCTCTGCCTCGTACACATGCAAATCCCAGACACCAGAAGGAAAGCAGTCGTTCGGTACGTTCAGCATGTACCCTGCCACTTGCACAGGCAGCTAAGGCACTTTAGGCCCCCTTTATAGTTAACCATTGCCCAGGAATGTTCTGGGCGTCAAGTTCCCAGATGCCAGTCAGGAGCCGGCCTTGCCAGCAGGCCTGTCTACAGAGAGAGACTCAGGCCTGCCGTGGTCACTCTGCGCAGATGCTAACAAACACCAGCGTTGTTAGCATCTTCCTGACACCCCAGCGTCTCTCTTCTACATGCCACCAGGAGTGGGAGGAGCGGCGGCGGCAGAACATCGAGAAGATGAACGAGGAGATGGAGAAGATTGCGGAGTATGAGCGCAACCAGCGGGTCAGTGCCGGGGAGGCGTCCCGGTGGTGGGGTGGAGCCGCCTGGGCCTCAGGGCGCCCTCCAACCCCCACCCCTACTCCCTGTGCCCGTAGGAAGGTGTGCTGGAGCCCAACCCTGTGCGGAACTTCCTGGATGACCCCCGGCGGCGCAGTGGTCCCCTGGAGGAGCCTGAGCGGGACCGCCGGGAAGGCAGCCGCCGGCACGGGCGCAATTGGGGGGGGCCTGACTTTGAGCGGGTGCGCTGCGGCCTGGAGCAGGAGCGGCAGGTGCGTGCTGGCAGCTGGGGCACCCCAGGTCCGCTACCGCTCTGCAGCCATTCTGTCCTTTCTGCAGCATACATTTGATTGAGGGTGTGCCTGAGTGCCAGGCCAAGCAGGGAGGGGTGGCCTCCCCACCCCATCTTTTTTTTTTTTTAATTCATTTATTCATGAGAGACATGGAGAGAGAGGCAGAGACATAGGAGGAGGGAGAAGCAGGCTCCCTGCGGAGACCCTGATGCAGGACTCGATCCCAGGACCCTGGGATCACACCCTGGGCCGAAGGCAGACACGCAACCACTGAGCCACCCAGGGGCCCCCACACCTCATATTCAGCCCCAGGCTAATGGTCCCTTCTTGAGCGGGGACCATAGCTCTTTTCTCTGAACAACAGCTTTATGATGCTTTTAGGTGCTGTACGCTCTGCTCTGGCTAGCGTCAGTAATGCTTACTGGGACCTGCTGGGTGTGGGATGCCAACATAGGTGCTGGGGCTGAGTCTTAAGGCAAATCCCCTGCCCTGAAGTAGATTCTGTAGGGAGCCATATAAACGAACATACAGTAAGGTGTTGGGTAATGTGAAGCATTGTGAAGAAAAACCTTGCAGCGAGAGGGAATAGAGAGCAGTGCCCTGGGATGGTCTCTCTGAGGAGATGCCACGTGAGCTGACCTGGTTCTGATCCCTACCCCGTCACCTTCTTCTTGTGTGACCTTGAACGTGGCCCTGTGTCTGAGCCCAGAGGGCACGGGGGTGAGACTGAGTGGGCTGGCTTGTGGAATGGGGCTCTGACTGCCTTTCTTGGTGTGGGCAGGGCCGCCGGGCCGGCCTGGGCAGCGCTGGCGACATGACGCTCTCCATGACGGGCCGGGAGCGGTCGGAGTATCTGCGCTGGAAGCAGGAGAGGGAAAAGATCGACCAGGAACGGCTGCAGAGACACCGCAAGCCCACCGGCCAGTGGCGGCGGGAGTGGGATGCTGAGAAGACCGATGGGATGTGAGTGTCCCCTTTGTCCGCTCTTGTCTGGCTCCTTGACCTTCACCCTGACTTACTCCTTTCTCTCTCTCTCTCTCTCTCTCTCTCTCTCTCTCTCTCTCGTCCTACCTTGTGTATCAATTAGCAATCATTGTGTTGCATAACCACTAACAAATCCCTGGCATATAAAACCTCTTCCCTTCTCTTCCTTTTTCTTATATATTTGAGAGAGAGAGCAAGCCAGAGACCACAAGCAGGGGGAGCAGCAGAGGGAGAGGGAGAAGCAGGCTCCCCTCTGAGCAGGGAGCTCGATGTGGGCTCCATCCCAGGACCTCAGAATTATGATCTGAGCTGAAGGCAGACTCTTAACTGACTGAGCCGCCCAGGCACCCCTTTTTTCTCTTTTGAAAGCCATTTTTTTCCTCATCTGTTTACAGGTCAGCTGGGTTTGGCTGATCCAGGCTGGGCTCTAAGCTTTGGGTCCAGCTAGGCTTGGCTTCTAGGCTGAACTCAGTTCTGCTCCATGTGGGCTCATACTGGGGTTCAGGCAGAAGCAGCCCTCTGGAGAAGTGCTGGTCATGGCATTGGCAGATGTGCAGGAGGGAGGTGGACATATTTCCCATTCTGTTAGCAACAGACCCAGCATTATTGGGGCGGGACATTACACAGCTCCAGTTGATGGTACTGCAGTGGCGCCCTGGCTAAGGGTACAGATGGAAATTCTAAATGGAGAAGGCGTGAGGAATTGCTAACAGTGATTACACTTTCAAACCGCAGCCCCCCAAACCCAAACTCCCTATCCAGGTGCCACTGTTATCCTTGTCCTACTTGTGTCCTCTTTCAGGTCCTGGGAAGCATCCAGTTAGTCCAACTTAAAGCAAAGCTATACCCTTGTGTCATTGACAAAAAGGCCAACTTCTGTACCAGAGCCAGCCAACAGCAATCATAAGATCTGCAGTTGTGGTTTAATTCATTAATTATTTGAGAGAGAAAGCACATGCAAGCAGGGGGAGTGGCAGAGGGAGAGAGAGAATCCTCAAGCAGACTCCCTGCTGAGCACAGAGCCCCACACGGGGCTCAGTCCCACGACCCTGAGATCGTGACCTGAGCCGAAATCAAGAGTCAGATGCCCAACTTAGCCACCCAGCCATCCCGCACCCTTTGGAAGTTTTCATGCCAGTCACTTTTATTGTTGGCACTCGCTGGAGATAGAGGGTGGTGTGTGTGTGCCCAGTGGTCAGAGCATTTATTTGTGGATTGTGAGCCAAGCTTGCACAAGTGCGAGAAATACTTTGCATGGATATCCTACCTGATCTTTCTAAGGCTTTTAGGAGACATTCTCAGGGTTAAGAATGATAAAATGTCCCCAAAGTAGTCTGCAGCAAGTCTCATTGATGAATGCATGCTTTGATTTCAGCAGCATTCTTTTTAAAGATTTTATTTATTAGAGAGCGAGCACAAGCGGGGGAAGGGCAGAGGGAGAGGGAGAAGCAGGCTCCCCGCTGAGCAGGACACCTGATGTGGGGCTCCATCCTCCAGGATTATGACCTGAGCCCAAGGCAGGTGCTTAACTGACTGAGCCACCCAGGTGCCTCCATCAGCAAATGTATTGAGTCCCTTCTCTGTGTCATGACAGGTGATGGGGATGTAGTTGTGAACAAAATGCTTCTGCCTTCAGGGAAGCTAGAGTCTAGTTGGAAAGGATCTATTCAGTAATAGATCCAGTGCAGGTTATGAAGAACAGTGAAAGAAAGTATAGAGAACAGAGGGTCTTGTTTTAGACCTTGGTGATATATATAATAATGTGATTATTTTAGACCAGTGTCTAGGAGAATCTGAGCTGGGGCCTGGAGGAAGTGAGGTGCAGGCCACTGAAAGGTCTGTGGAAGTGTTCCAGGAGCAGCAGGTGCAAAGGCCCTGAGGCAGGAGCTCTGTGTGGTAGGAGACTGCTTATCTGGGGAGATGGGAGACAGTGATAAGAATTGAGGCCACAGGATCCCTGGGTGGCGCAGCGGTTTGGCACCTGCCTTTGGCCCAGGGCGCGATCCTGGAGACCCGGGATCGAATTCCATGTCGGGCTCCCAGTGCATGGAGCCTGCTTCTCCCTCTGCCTGTGCCTCTGCCTCTCTCTCTCTCTGTGACTATCATAAATAATAATAAAAAAAAACTAATAATAATAAAAAAAGAATTGAGGCCACACCAGAAGCTGGGGATCATGTACTTGCTGTTTTTGTTTTGGTCAGTTACTGAGTTTTTTCTTTCTGTTATCTGTCACTACAGTGTCAAGTTTGCCTCTTGTCCATCACCTGTCTGCCTTCTAATCAGTGTTTCCCTCTGTGACCTTGATTTCTGATCTCAGCCCACATCTTTCCCCACCCCTCTTGCTCCCACTATTCTCCCAGCTGCGTACTCACCCCCTTTCTCTTTTCCCCAGGTTCAAGGATGGTCCAGCTGCTGCCCTTGAACCATCTCACCGCTACGGTGAGTGGGTGTCCTTGGGTGGGGTGGGGCAGCTGGCAGGGCCAGGCCTGGGGATTGGTTTGTGCCATGGCCCCCATCCCTGATTCCTCCTGGGTTCTATTGCAGATGATCAGGCCTGGACTCGGCCCCCCAAGCCCCCCACTTTCAGGGAGTTCCTGTCCCAGCACAAAGCTGAGGTCAGCCGCAGGAAGAAGAAGAATAGCCGACCCCAGACCAAGGCAGCCCCTCGTGCCTACAGGTGGGGGCACCCCTTCCCCTGGCGTGTGTAGACCCCCATGCTTCCAGCAGGGCTGTTGGGCTCTGCCTCTGGTGGTTCTGACTTGTGTGTGTGTGTGGGTGTGTCTGTGCTGTCTCTTCCCTGTCTGTTCTCAGGTACTTGTCTCTCTCTGGGTCAGGTTCTTGCTCTGGGGGAGTTGGGGCCTAGGCTCTTTGCTTTACCTCCGTCTTTCCCTTTGTCCCCTCTCACACGTCTTCTGCCACCTGGCCCCCCTTCCGTCTGTCTGTCTCTGACCCCTGGGGACACACACCCACCATTTTCTCCTCAGCACTCGAACATGCTGGATCCTCACCTGGAAATCTGCAGGCCCCTTGCGCCCCAAGTTGAATTTTGTAGTTGTTTTCTGGGGAGGACCCAGAGGCGGGAAGCTCCTTCCTGTCCACCTGGGCCTGACCCCTTTCCTCCGTTCCCTCCAGTGACCATGATGACCGCTGGGAGACGAAGGAGGTGGTGTCCCCAGCCCCTGAGGCCTCACAGCCCACTCCACCTGAGGAGGCGCCCACACAGGTAGGGTGGCTGTCATCTCTGGGCAGGGGGCCTGGGGGTGCTCAGGGCCCACACCCTCTCCCCGACCTACCTTGTGTTCCCCACAGCTACTTGAGACCCCAGCTCCTCCTGCCCACCGGCCCCCTGAGGATGAGGGGGAGGAGGACGAGGGGGAGGAGGACGAGGGGGAGGATGAGGAGTGGGAAGACGTGAGTGAGGAGGAGGAGATCGAGGAGGAAGAAGAGGCTGAGGAGGAGGAAGAACAACCAGCCCAAGACCATCAACCCCAAGAGGCTGACCCCACCGGAAGCCCTACCAGAAGCCCCACTGGAAGCCCCACTGGAAGCCCCACCGGAAGCCCCACTGGAAGCCCCACCGGAAGCCCCACCGGTGAGCAGGCTGACAAAGAGCCCTTCAGGCCAGAGGAGCCCCTGCCACTTCCCCAAGCCCCTGCCACACCTTCTAGCCCCTTTTTGCCCCCTGGGGACCACCAGCCTGTGTCTGACTGGGGTGAAGAGATGGAGCTGAATTCTCCCCAGAACACCCACCCGGCTGATGCCCTGTCTCCGGGTGAGGCCTGGCCTTTTGGAAATGCATGAAGCTTGCTGCTTGTGTGTGTGTGCGCGTGCAGGGGGGACCGTGAGGGGCTGGGCCCCAGGACCCCGTGTGCCCCACCACTTTGGAGGCTAGGGAGGACAGTCCAGGCCTGTCTCTGGAATGCCCTCCCCTCAGATCCTGCCCCTGCTCTGGGCCACAGATCCCCCTCCCCAATAAAGAATTCACGTCCTCAAATGATATTCCCCAAGTGTGTCCTTGAACACCCTCACTCCCCCAGGGCCTTCTCTCTCAGGGTGGGGTGGATATTTGGTGGGGTAAGGGCTTGACTGGGCCTCCCCCTTCCCCAGGAGGTGACCAGCCAGCCCCTGCCTCCCTGGAGAGTGGGCCCAGCCTCCCAGGAACCCAGAAAGCTGAAGAGGAAGGGTCTGAGGCAGCTCCAGGTGGGGGAGTGGATGGGGCCTGAGATGGCCTCCTTCCTTCCTTTTTCTCCCTCTGGGGCTGAGGGGAGGGTTTGGGGAGAGTAGGATAGAGGGGACCTGGGTGTGTGGGGTAGGGGTAGCAGTGGACCTGGGGGTGGGGCTATGGTGCTAAGGTCAGGGTGGGTGCAGTGAAGTGGAGGACCTCTGGGGTGCTGGGGAATTGAATGGAGGGGGGCCTGCGGGTAAGGAGGTGGAGCCAGGATAGGATTAGGATTTAGAGGGGCCCCAGGGGCTTGGGGATGTAATCTAAAAGTAATGGGGTGAGGCTAGCTTCAAGGGGTGGGTCTAGCTTCAAAGGGCGGGGCTGAAGGCAGGATGAGAAATTGAAATAGATCAAAAGTAAGAATGGAGAGCATGGCAGGTTTGCGGATTTTGCTCTGGGCAGGATTGGAATTCTGAGGTCTAATGAAGCAAGGTAAATTAGAATAGAAATGCAGACCCCATTAGAATGTTGGGCCCAACCCCATCTCTCCACCTCCCTCAGTGCAAACCAGGTTTGGAAGCAGGGACCTCACCTCCCCAGGAGCGAGGTTAGGGTTTGGGGCAGAGCCAAGGAAGATCTGGTCAGAGTTCAGGTGGCCAAGGGGCAGGGGGGGCAGGTCCAATGGGGCAGGTGCGATTGAGTTAGTTTATGCCCATGGGAGCGTGAGGGTGGGTGTGGCTGGGTGCGACAGTACCGTGCTTAAGGTGGCAGGTGAGGGCAGCGTGCCCAGGGACTGTCTTTGGGCTACATGTTGGCCGAGTGACCACAATCTGGCCATCCCAGATTATTTCTTCCATTGCAGACAGGGTTCTGGTGGGGTGCATGCAGCTTGTGGGGAATATTAAAGGAGCCCGAGGCCCATAAACCACTTTACTCAGGACGCCTGAAGCCAGGCTCAGTTGGGATAAGAGACGGAACTAGACGGGGTGGGGGTGTCCGGAAGGAGTGGGGGAAGACTGTCCCCTCCGCTGACTGCCCCTTCTCTCCCCAGAGGCGGGCCCCGAGGGCCAGGAGGCCGCGGAGATCACAGACTTCCAGAGGGTGCGTTTCTGCAAGGTGATGGCGGCCGCCCCGCCACCGGGGGCCGCCCGCTGACCGCGCCCGCCGCCTGGGGCCTCCGCGCTCTGCACTAACCTCCCGCCGCCTCGCTCCTCTGTCCTCTGCTTCCGTCACACTCCCGCCAGGAGAGGGTTAAATGTAAGGGGGGCGGAGCCAGGGACAGCGAACCGGGTGGGACCGGGGCGGTGGTCGTCTCTCGCCTCGGGGGCGCCGTGGCACCGGGAGGGCTAAGACACCCCCCAGTTACCCACCTCGTGGCAGCCATGGGGGGGTGCGGGGACTGGGTGCCAGGCCCCAGGCCTAGATTCCCGCCTCCTGGAGTTTACATCTGGGGCATGGCAAATAGCCGGTGACTCTTCCACGGGACTTGGAATTCCTCGGCCACCGGCTCGGTCTCTGATTAAACGCAGTGCTTCCGCTAACCTTTGAACTGTGTTTCTGGCAGGGCAGGCTGGGTTGCTGTGCTTGGCGGGCTTTTCCGTGGCGGAAGAGGCGGGAGGAAGGGGTCTTCCTTCCTCCACTCCCCTGATACGTCTTCCCTCCCCCCCCCTGCAGGCCTCCCCGAATTCCTGAAGACGCTGCTGGGAGGGGACTGAAGCTTCCCCGCCTTGATGGGGTGGGGGCGGCAGGAGGGGGTTAGTCTGGATTTCCAGGCTGCGCTCTCTCCTCCCTGGAGACCGCTCTGGATCCCATGGCTTTAGGGAGTGGGAGAAATTGAGGGTGGCGGGGAGGAGTTGGGGAAGGGTTGTGGGGCCGAGCTGGGGCTTCGGGGTGTGTTTAGACCTCAGGACACTAAATCCAGAGGAGGTCTTGTGAAGGGCGTGGTTAGAACGCCTGGACGAGGCTAGAGTTCTGCTGGATGGAGTTAGAACACTGCACGGCCTGAGCCGTAGCATGGGGCCGCGAGAGCCGGTTTAGACGGGAGTTCCTAATGCGGGCGTGGGGTGCAGCCCTCGGTCGAGGGCGTGTTCAGTAAGGTGCTGGAACCAGTGGAGCGAGGCGGAGGAAAGGGGTGGAGCCTGGGCTAGAGAGCGTGAATCCAGTAAGAGAGGGTGCCTTCGAATGCTCCAGTCGAGTTTGATTTGGGGAAAGGTGAGATAGAAGAGGAGCGAGCCTGCGGCTAAGGATAGGAGGGCTTTGTAAGGCCTGAACCTGGCCAGGCCGTGGGGCTTGGAGGCGGGCTTAGATGCCTGGGAGAAGTCTGAGTCCCAAGAGGGGACGGGGTTACGGCTAGGGGTAGGGGGGCAGAGAGAGGAGGGCGCGGCTACGCGCTGGGCGGGCTTGCATTTAAGCCTGGCCGACGCTGAGAGCTGCCTTTGCCCACTTGGGGCGGGGTCAGAGCTAAGTGGAGGGTGGGGTCAGGACGCTAGTTGAGCCTTAGCTTGTTAATGATTGGCTGAGGACGAGAGGGGGCGGGCCCAGAGCGCGCGGCCGGGAGACCCGCCCCCTCGGGGGGCGTGGCCATGCTGGCGGGGGCGGGGTTGGACGAGGGAGGCTCAACGCGGAGGCGGTCCTCCGAGGAGGTGGGCCCGGGGAGGGGGCGTGCCCAGGGGGCGGGGCCTGCGCGGGCCGCTGCGCGGGGCCGAGTGGGCTGCGGGGATGCGGGGCACGAGCTGCGTGGGCGGCGGCGGCGAGAGCCCGGGTGGCGCCGGGCTGAGCGAAGGCCCGCGCGGCCGCTGGCTGCGCCTTGCCCCGGTCTGCGCCTACTTTCTCTGCGTCTCGTTGGCCGCCGTGCTGCTCGCCGTCTACTACGGTCTCATCTGGGTTCCCACGCGGCCCCCCGCGGGGCCCGCCGGCCCGCCGCCCAGCGCGCTGTCCCCTCCGTGCGCCGCCCGCCCGGGCGCGCCGCCCGCCCCGGCGCCCGCCGCTGCCTCGGTCTCCTGCCTCCTGGGAGCCCCCGGCGGGCCGCGACCCCAGCTCGAGCTGCCGCGCAGCCGCCGCCGCCGCCGCCGCCACAGCGACCCCAGCCGCCGCCCGAGCCGCCAGACACCCAGAGAGACGCCGGAGGCCGTGGGGGGGCGAGGACCCGGGTAACCCTGCCTCCCGCCCCAAGCTGGATCGCCAGCCCTCGAGAGCCCGGTGTCCCTCCTCATGATACCGCCTAGCGTCTCCGGAGCCGTCATCCAGAAGAATGGGGGGCCAAGGGGAGCTGGTCCGGGGCCTTGCTCCTCTGCCGTCAGGCCGGGGTCCTCCTCCGCCATCTGGCAGACCCCATCCTGACGCTTCCTGACACCCTCCGTAGGATTCTGAGCACAGAGCCCACAGCCCACCCTCTCCTCTCTGAATCTCTGTGTCCATGCGTCCCCTGCAATAAACTCCAGCCCCAACTGCTTGGTGCTGTGTTTGTTGTATTTCATTGCGAGATGCCTCCCTTTTCAAGTTTGTGAGGGGAAGGCCTTCCTGGCGTCTGATCTTTGTCTCTCGTATGCTGGTTGGTTTGGGTGGATTCTCCCTTGACCCGGGCAGGCGGGGAGCGGGGGCTTTTCTCTCCCACCACCATCGTGTAGTTTTGGGATGAGGAGAGGAAGCTTATCTGCAACAGGGCAGTTGAAGGTCAGACAGTGTGAAGGACTTGCCAGCTTTCTGTGTACTTGGGGCAGAAGACAAGGGCCTCTGAGGAGAAGCAGGTCTGCCCTCCTGTTACAGCACAGGAGATGAGTGGAAAAGTGGGATGATTTGGCAAGAATTTGGGTGTTGGGGATTGTGATTAGTATAATTATAATGTCAGGAACAGGAGCTAAGTCACCCTGAGATGTTGGGATGCTGCTGGGAGGGGATGAGGCCTTCTTCTTGGGCTCTGAGAGATGAGGGTGGACAGCAGTGGTAGTGGGCTTCTCTATCTCCATGGAAATCACAGAAGTTACCAGCACTGTGCTGCCTTTGAAGACGACTACAGCCTCTGGTCTGGAATGCTCCTGGTAAACCGAAGCAGAGGAACTTGAGTCCTGCTGAAAGAGTCAAAGATAGTTGAATCTATCTTCCCACTCAGAAGACTGAGACCTGGGTCTGGGCAGGGCATGGGACCCTGTACACAGGAAGTGGTTTTTCTGTCTTTGAACTGGAGACTTTCCCAGGAGAGTGAAGCTGAGCCTCCTCCCTCAGGCCAGGACATCTGTGGATACGGACCGGGCTGAGAATGTCATTCTGGTTACCCTCCTTCCTTCTTTCTACCCTTCCAGCACCACTTCCCAGAGGGTGTCTCCAGACCGAAGGGGAACTCAGAAAGCCAGCACCGCTTTACAGTTAGCACAGGTGATGGTGAACGGCACTGCCTTTGGGGCCAGGATGCCCAGATTCAAATCCCCACTCTTCCTCTCGCTAGCTGTGTGACCTTGGGCAAGTTACTCAACCTTCCTGGTCCTGTAAGATGAAGATGTCAGTTACTACTCTTACAGTGTTTGTGAGGATTAAATAAACTAGTGATCTGCAGCCTCTCGAACAGAACAGCATCACATGTTCTTTCTCTCCACCCACCTCTGTCCCTCAGGGATTAAAAAAAACATAGCTTGGATCCCAAGGGATATGGAGTCAGCCCAGAGCTCTGGACACCAGCAAGTGGTGAGTTGGGGGTGGAGACTGCTGCATCTCTGTCCCCACTGGTCTCTCTCTCTAGCTTCCGGCCCTCTTCTCCCCAGCTTTGTTTCTCCCCGTCCCTTGGTTTCTCTGTGTCTCTCTTTTGCTGCGGGTCTGTTAATTTTGCAGTAATTAAAAGCATTTTTTGAGCCTTTACTATGTGCCAGGCCTTATTTTAGGCACCAGGGTCACAGCTCTGAAACAAGCAAGACTCTCTGCTCTCAAGGGAGCGGACCTATCCCTGGAGAGACAGGCAAAAAAATATGACTAGTAACTTAGATATATGTTATGTCTGGTCATAAGGAGCACCAAGGAGGAAAATAATCATGGTAAAGGTGACAGGGAATGATGGAGTTGTTGGTCACTGGGTAGAAGCGAGGGCAAGGCATGCAGATCTCTGAGGGAAGTGTGTTCCAGGAAGTGGGAACAGCAAGGGTGGTGGCCTCGAGGCTCAGGTGCTCGGCTTGTTCAAGGAAGCACTGAGAGGCCAGGGAGTGAGCAGAGTGAGTGATGGAGAGAGCAGGAGAAGCTGAGCCCAGAGATAGAAGGGGGGCAGATTGTGCAGGGCCTCGGGCTACGGTGAGGACTTTGGCTTTTACTTTGAGTGAGGTGAAGCCATGAGAGGTTTGTGAGCTGGGGAGGGGGAGAGCCAACTTAGGTGTTAACAGGACTCTCTCATTGCCGGGTGGGAATGAGCTCTGGGGGGCAAGGGTGGGTGGGAATGAGCTCTGGGGGGCAAGGGTGGAAGCCTGGGGGGGGGGGGGGGGGGGGGGTGGGGGGGAATGCCGCTGCCGCCGTTCAGGTGAGGGACAATGGTGGACAGTGGTGGCTAGATCAAGTTGGTGGCCTGGGGGGAAAAGTGGGTGGTCAAAATGTGTGTGTGTGTGTGTGTGTGTGTGTGTGTGATTGGGAGGAGCCGCGGGGAAGCATGGCCCTGGCACCACTGCGGTGGCGCTGTTGGACAGCTGGGCCCCCCAGCAGCAGGATCCCTTAAAAGGAGAGCTGAACAGCACCATAAACTGTTTCTAGTTCTTTCTGTGCATAGAGTCAACCTCATCCTCAAGCGGCTTCGCGGAGTGCCCACAGACCCAGGGACCGGTGAACTCATTCCCATCCCTGGAGAGACGGAGGCCTGGCCCCTCTTGGCGCGCCGAAGGGCTTTCCTTTGATTTGATTGGATCAGCGCCGGTCACTTGACAAACCTGGACCCAATGCCTGTGCCAAGGGCCGTCAGGTGCGGTTGGTCAAGGCGTGGGTTCATCCACTCCCTGGCAAGTGAAGGCGGGATTACTCCGAAGGTTTAGACCAATCAGGACCCATCGCTGGATGAGGCCCAAGCTGGTGGACCTCCCAAGTCTGCAGCCGAACTGCAAGGGGTGGGACTACCAGGAGGGGGCGCCGAAGAGTCGCCGTCCTCCCCGCGCCTATCCCAGGCCTGGAATCCAAGGTTTACAATCAGAGCAGGAATGTGCGAAGATGCACGTGCAAGGGGCCTGCTAATAATTATCTCTTGTCCCTTACCCACAATTCCGAATTCGAAAAAGTGGTAACAACCAAAAAATATCTCTTTGGTGGGGGTAGTGTCCAGTGTCCACTTTTGGCTCAGTGTCACATGGTGGCAGATCAACTAATGTGAGTTATTCACACTCTATCTCCTTCTGGTGTGAATTTTCACACGTGATTTGCTGCAAAAATATTAACACGTCTGATGGGGAGGGGGCTGCCTCAGACCCCTGGGAGTGTTACGCAAAATACAGCATTGGTTCAGAATTACCTTTCTAAAATTGGAACAATTCTGCGTTCTGAAATGCATCTGTCCCCAAGGAACTCTGCTAAGGGATTGTGGGCCTGTAATTGGGCATGCAGCCAAACCTAGATTCATCTTAATTACTTGTTCAACATTTATTTAATGGCTTTGGGAAGAAACTCATTTTCCATTACAAAAAAAAAAAAAAAAAGAGAGAGAGAGAGAACTGTGGTCATTTACTAGGTCCCCTTTGTTAATCATGTGCTATTTTTAGCATCTTGTGCATATGTGGGTGTGACTATGTGTCCAAATGTAAGGCTGTGTCTCTTGTGTGTGTTACATATTGCTGTGTGTGTGTGAATGCGTGTGCATATGTGGGTCTGTGTGAGAGTTTATGTGAGTGTTTGATTGTGTCCGTGTGTGACCATCTATCCTCTGCAAAATTACTGAGAATTTTTGCCGCCAAGCAATACTCTGTATTTCCACGAGAGGTCGCCTGTCTGCTTTGGCCAGAAGAAATGTAAAACTACATATTTTGCCCTTTAATCAGTTTTTCAATTCTTGCAGAGATGAGTCAGGAAGAGTTAGCTCAGGCTCAGCTCAGCTGATCATGGAGCAGAGGTTCTCAAACTTGTTACTCTCAGGATTTTTTTTTACATCCTTAAAAATTATTGAGGACCGGGGGACCTGGGTGGCTCAGTGTTTGAGCATCTGCCTTTGGCTCAGGTCGTGATCCAGGGGTTCTGGGATCGAGTCCTATGTCGGACTCCCCACAGGGAGCCTGGTTCTCCCTCTGCCTGTGTCTCTGCCTCTCTCTGTGTCTCTCATGAATAAATAAATAAAATCTTTAAAAACAACAAAAAAAGAATCACTACCATTCCTTTCCAGGATGTTTTCATCTTTCCAAACTGAAACTTGGCACCCATCAAACAAAACAATATTCCCCATTCTCCTGCCTCCCCAACCCCAAGTAACCGCTAGTCTATTTTTTTTAAGATTTTATTTATTTATTCATGATAGATACACACACACACACACACACACACACACACACACACACAGAGAGAGACACAGGCAGAGGGAGAAGTAGGCCCCATGCAGGGAGCCTGATGTGGGACTCAATCCCGGGTCTCCAGGATCATGCTCTGGGCTGAAGGCAGGTGCTAAACCGCTGAGCCACCCGGGGATCCCCTCCAGTCTACTTTCTGCCTCTTGTTGGTTCTCTGTGCCTTATAAGTGGAATCATCCAATATTTGTCCTTTTGTGTCTGTCTCATTCCACTTAGCATGTTTCAAGTTTCATCCATGCAGTATCAGGTATCAGAACTTCCTCCCTTTTTAAGGCCAAGTAATATTCCATTGAATGTATATATCACATTTGGTTTATCCATTCATATTTTTTGTTTGTTTTGAGACCAAGCTCGAGCAAGGTAGGGGGAAGAGGCAGAGGTAGAGGGAGAGAAAGAATCTAAGCAGACTCCATGCCCAGCACGGAGCCGATGCAGGGCTCCATCCAGCAACCCTGAGATCATGACCCTGGCCAAAATAAAGAATCGGATGCTTAACTGACTGAGCCACCCGGCACCCCAATCCTTTCATCTGTTGATGGACATTTGGAAACTCCTTGCTTTTTAACATAAGCAACATTTTAAATGAAAAATGATGTGTTTTCCAAAATAAAAATCTAATCAGAAGAGTGGCAAGATTTCACACTTTTGAGAATATATTTTTTTAAGATTTTATTTATTCATTAGAGACACAGGGAGAGAGAGAGAGAGGCAGAGACAGGCAGAGGGAGAAGCAGACTTCATGCAGGGAGCCTGTCACGGGACTCGATCCTGGGTCTCCAGGATCAGGCCCTGGGCTGCAGGTGGCGCTAAACCGCTGAGCCACCGGGGCTGCCCACATTTTTGAGAATACTTGATGTCTCACTCAATAGAAGCAACTGGATGCTCATAGCTGCTTCTGCATTTGATCTGTTGCAATGTTACCAGTCATCTAGCTTCTGGAAGAATCTGGGTGAAGTCTAGCCGATTCATGGGAAGTCCCAAGCATGGGCTTTTCAAGCCTGTTAATCCCCCAACCGCATCATCCTGAAACTTACATGGTTGTAAAACTGCCTTTAGCCTTCCAGGTCATGTACATTTAACATCTGGTTCTGGGTACAATTTCCTGCAACATTCCTGGCACCATCTTGCCAAGTGGCCCATGGATCATAAATGAAATGATCTAGTGGTCACATAGTCACACTGCAGCTATGTAATGATGATGAGTCCGTGGATATACTGCTGGTAATAGTTCACTCATTGGACAATAAAGAACCAAAACCTGTGTGTGATATACGATGTCTATTTAGCACATGCATGGGGGGATTGGCTGAGGGTCAGCTGATTGAGTTTGGAAGTCTCTGCTGATCTTAACTGGCCTCTCCCTTATGTCTGAGGTTATCTGGGGCTTGGTTGTTTGGGGCTGTGCATGGTTGGGGGGCTTGCTGATCTTGACTGGACTTCCTCAGGTGTTTGTGGGCAGGTTGATCTTGGCTGGCCTTGGCAGGTGCATCCAAAGCGTGGGTGTCCCAGGAATGTTCTTCTCATAATAATGGCAGAGGTGTGAGCCCCACTACAATAGTATGTCTGTGCTCTGTGTGCCTTCATCCTACTGGCCAAGCAAGTTGCATGGTATGATATGCTTGATGTAAAGGGATGAGCAGTACCTTCCTTCCAAGGAGATGAGGTGGATGCAATGGAGACTTCTGAAGGGTATGCTGAACTGCCCAGTTGGTTGTGTCCCAGCCTAGGCCAGGGAGTGAGGTGGGAGGTGGAATGGTAGGACTTGGATGCTGTGCTCAAATCTGAAACTGAGAACTCAAGTACAGGCGTCCGAGCAGGGATGGTATAATAAGAGGCATTAATGTTAATATGGCACCCCAGAGAGGTTAAGGAATAATTTACAGAGCAGCAAGTGTGTGTGTGGGGGGGGAGGGGGGCGGGTGGAGACGTCAGTGGGAAGATGAAAACCGGGCGATCTGATTCTAAACTGTGCCCATTTCACTGCTCGTTTTGCTTCTCAGCTCAAACCATAGGGACAGCCCGAGTGTAGGCACTCTGGTTGAGAATCCCAGCTGTGCTTCCACTTGGTAGCCAGAAGCAACTGCCAACCATGTGAGCAAGTCACCTGGGACATCCATCCCCCTCCAACTTTCAGATGAGTACAGTGCCAGCCGCCATCCGACTGCAACTGAGTGAGAGGCCCTGTGTGAGAACTGTCCAGAAGCCCATCCACAGAACCATGAGAGCTAATACAAGCACTTCTAAAAAGCTTTGTTTGAGACTCGTAATATAGTAATACATAAATAAAACTATGTTTCCATGGCAACCCTTAGCCTATGGATCATGACAGTGGCTGGACGAGTGCCTCAGCTTCTCAATCTCCTCTATGGAGACAAATTTGAGGCACATTTTGCTTAGATTTTCAGCTGATCCCTGTGAGATTAAGCCCCACTTTCCCTTGACCGTGATCTACTCATGAGCATACTCTTTAATTGCATTTTTCCCTTTCCTGGGGCACCTGGCTGGCTCAGTCCCAGAGTACGTGACTCTTGATCTCAGGGTTGTGAGTTTGAGCCACACATTGGGGAAGATTATTGAAAAATGAAAAAATTTAAAAGATACGTATTTATTCATGAGCAACACACAGAGAGACAGAGACATAGGCAGAGAGAGAAGCAGGTTCCATGCAGGGGGCCTAATGCGAGGTTTGATCCCTGATCCTGGGATCATGACCTGAGCTGAAGGCAGACACTCAACCGCTGAGCCACCCAGGCATCCCTAAAAAATGAAATCTAAAAAAAAAAAAAGAGAGAATTCTCCCCTTTCCTGTGTCACATTTCTCACTTAGGATTTCTAGAATCCCCTTCTTTAAAAGCTATCTCTACTCAAGGTCTCTAAGAGTTTGCTTTTGAGGGAACTCAAGCCAAGACAGCCAGGATGACGACGATGAGGAGGAGGAGGAAGAGGATGATGATGATAGTAATGCTGATAATGTTGGTGACGAAGGTGGTGGTGGTGATAGTTACGGTGATGATGATGGTCGTGGTGATTGCTATGGACTGAATGTTCTTTCAAAAATCATACATTGAAATTTAACCTTCATAGTTGGTATGTTGAGATGTGCTTAGGTCATGAGGGCAGAGCCCTCATAAATGGGATTCATATAGAAACTCTATTCCCATTAAGCAATAAGTACTCATTTCTTCCTCCCCCTGGCACCTTAAGCTTTAATCTACCTTCTGATCTTGGGGCACATGGCTGGCTCAGTCTGCGGCTCTTGATCTCAGGGTTTGTACGTTTGATCCCCATGTTGGGTGGAGAGATTACTTAAAATTTTATTTTTTTTTAAGATTTTATTTATTTATTCATGAAAGACACAGAGAGAGAGGCAGAGACATAGGCAGAGAGAGAAGCAGGCTCCATGCAGGGAGCCTGATGTGGGACTTAATCCCGGGACTCCAGGATCACGCCCTGGGCCAAAGGCAGATGCTCAACAGCTGAGCCACCCAGGTGTCCCAATTACTTAAAATCTTAAAAAAATGTACCTTCTGTTGTATTATTATATTATCTTATTATTATTATTTTTAAATATTTTATTTATTTATTTGACAGAGAAAGTGAGAGAGCACAGGCAGGGGGAATAGCAGGCAGAGGGAGAGGGAGAAGCAAGCTCCCTGCTAAGCAGGGAGCCCGATGCAGGACTCAATCCCAGGACCCTGAGATCATGACCTGAGCTGAATGTAGATGCTTAACCGACTAAGCCACCCAGGTGCCCTGCCCATTCTTTTTAAAAATTATTTATTTTACATTAATTAATTAATAAAAAAACGGGCTCCACACCCAGATTGGAGCCCAATGCAGGGCCTGAACTCACTACCCTGAGATCAAGACCTGAGCTGAGATCAAGAGTCTGATGCTTACTGACTGGGACACCCAGGCACCCTGAATTTGCCTATTCTAGATATTTCATATAAGTAGAATCATACAATATTTGTCCTTTAGTCTGTGGCTCATTTCACTTAGTATGACATCTTTGAGGTTCGTTCATGTTGGAGTATGTATCAGAATTTCATTCTTTTTTTATGCCTGAATAATATTCTATTGTATGTATATACCTCATTTTGTTTATCCGTTCATCTGTTGATGGACACTTGGGTTGTTCCCACCTTTTGGCTGTTGTGAATAATGCTACAATGAATATTGGCAAGTGAGTATCTGTTTGATCCCTGTTTTCAATTCTTTTTTGTATATATTTAGGACCAGCATTGCTGGGTCATATTGTAATTCTGTGCTTAACTTTTTGAGGAACTGTCCAATTGTTTTGCATAGTAGCTGCACCCTATGACTTTTGAATCACTGAATTCCCTGTTAGATACTTTTTTTTTTTTTTAAGATTTTATTTATTAATGAGAGACACACAGAGAAAGGCAGAATCGAGAAGCAGGCTCCGGGAATCCCTGGATGGCGCAGCGGTTTGGCGCCTGCCTTTGGCCCAGGGCGCGATCCTGGAGATCCGGAATCGAATCCCACATCGGGCTCCCGGTGCATGGAGCCTGCTTCTCCCTCTGCCTGTGTCTCTGCCTCTCTCTCTCTCTCTCTGTGTGACTATCATAAATAAATAAAAATTAAAAAAAAAAAAAAGAGAAGCAGGCTCCCTGCAGGGAGCCCAATGTGGGACTCAATCCCAGGACCCCAGGATCACGCCCTGAGCCAAAGGCAGACACTCAACTGCTGAGCCACCCAGGTGCCTCTGTGTTCAAGTCCTTTATGCTTAAAATACCTAGAGTAGATTAGTCAGTATAAGCTAGGTTATGCTGCAATAATCTCCTTCGCATTCTCAAAGCTTGAAACAACAAAGGTTTATTTCTCACCCATTTACCATGTCCAGCATGGGTCAGCTGGGAGTGCTACTCCATGTAGTTGTTGTCTTCATTCTGGGATCCAGGCTGGTGAAGCAGCCACCGCCTAGTTGCCTTGGCCAAGGGAAAATTTACAATATGGTGGAGTGTGTCCTGGTTCTTAAAATTTCCATGCTGAAGTGGCATGTAGTCCTTCTCATGTTTCATTGGGTAAGGCAAGTCACATGGTCCTGCCAAACTTCAGGTAGGTGGGGGTGTGTAACCCTACCATGTGCCCAGAAGGAGAGCTGTAATGTTTGAGAACATCCCTAATGACTATCACAAATGGGGTTTTCCTTGCTTTGAAACACAAGTCACATGTTCTGCAGATCTGTGAAAGACACCCTATTTAAAAAAATAAGATATAGTACATTAAAAAATATTTTATTATGTATTTGACAGAGAGAGAGAGAGAATGAGTGGGGGGAGGGGCAGGGCGAGAGAGAGAGAGAGAGAGAGAGAGAGAGAAGCAGACTCCCTGCTGATCAGGGAGCCCAAGGTGGGGCTCAATCCCAGGACCCTGAGATCATGACCTGAGCCAAAGGCAGACACTTAACCAGCTGAACCACCCAGGCGCCCCAAAAGGCACTCTTTTTGATCTGGAGAAATTGCATTCTCTTTAGATTTATATAAAAGAATAGGCTCACAGTTGTCCGTCTGTGTCACAATTAAAAAAACAGATTGGCCTTCAAAGCCCCCCCCACCACCTATGCCCTTTGCATTGTGACTTTCTAGTTCCTCCTCTCAGTGTGGGGAATCAGTTTCCCCACCCCTTAAATTGGGGCTGGCCTTGACCAATAGAATGTGACAGACGTGATGTGCTGCCTGTCTTGAGTCTAGGTCTCAAGAGTCGTGCCTTCTGCTTGTTCTCTTAGAGTGTCCACTGTCCTGGGAATCAGCCTAGGTTGCCCTGCTGGAGGACCAGAGACTGCACCAGGTAGATCAAAGCCACCCAGCTGGTATCCTGCCAACTCCCTGAGACAGAGCCACCTCCCCAACCACAGCTGGCTGCGTATGCATGGATGAGCTCATCCAAGACCAAAAACCCATCCAGCCCACCCATAGACTTGTGAGAGACAGCAAAGGTATTGTTTTAAGCTGTTAATATTTGGGGATATTTATTACATAGCCGTCTTGGTCCATTAGGGCTGCTATGGCAAATTACCATAGACTGAGCAACTAAAACAACAGATATTTCTTATGGCTCTGGAGGCTAGAAGTTCATGGTCAGGGTGCCAGCAGATTCCCACATCCCAGTTTACAGATGGCCATCTTCTTGTGGTGCCTTCACATGGCAGAAAGAGTGAGCACCCCTTGGGGTCCTATGTGTAAGGGCACCGATCCTGGGGCACCAGGCTGGCTCAGTCAGTGGAGCAGGCAGCTCTTGATCTTGGGGTTCTGAGTTTGAGCCCCACATTGGGTGTGAAGATGACCTAAAAAATAAAATCTCAGGCAGCCCGGGTGGCTCAGCGGTTTAGCACTACCTTTGGCCCAGGGCATGATCCTGGGGACCTTGGATCGAGTCCCACGTCGGGCTCCCTGCATGGAGCCTGCTTCTCCCTCTGCCTATGTCTCTGCCTGTCTCTCTCTCTGTGTCTCTCATGAATAAATAAATTTAAATAAATAAATAAATACATAAATACATAAATACATAAATACATAAATACATAAATAAATAAAAATAAAATCTCTGGGACGCCTGAGTGGCTCAGTTGGTTGAGGTCCAACTCATGGTTTTGGCTTAGGTCATGATCTCAGGATTGTGGGATGGAGCCCTGCATCAGGCTTCGTGCTCAGCGGAGAGTCTGCTTGAGGATTCTCTCCCTCTCCCTCTGCTCCTCCCCCTGCTCATGCACACACACACTCTCTCAAATCTTAAAAATAAATAAATAAATAAAAATAAATAAAAGACTGATCCCATTTATGAGAGCTCAACTCTCCCATTCTCATCACTCCCAAGTCCCTGCTTCCTAATCACATCACACTGGGGGATGACGTTTGGCCATACACATCTTGGGAGAGGACAAGTATTCAGTCTATATCAACAGTGCTAGTTAACTGAGACACCATGGGCCCTTCCTAGCTCCTCTTGGTGTGGCAGTAAACGTTCTGGAGATCGTTTAGCCGCTGTCCACCAGTTCTCTTTCAGAGCAATGGTCAGAGCCCGAGAAATCTCTTTCTTATCTGTCCTTGCTGCTCAGGAGGCCTGGGGCTCAGGACTTTGGGTGACTGAAATATTTCCCTGCTGGTAGAAGATAGAAGCAATGTTGGTGAACACCTAGGCAATGCTTGCACTGGATTGGATCTGGAACAAGAGGAGCGTTTCTTGTTATCTGCCCTCTGGTTGGTGATGTTCTGAAGTCCCCACTCCATTGTGAGAAGAAGAATAAGATGTGGTTTTTGTCAAGAGAGAAGAGGCAGCTGTAATTCCAGCAGCTCTTGAGGCAACTTGTCAGGCAGGGGGCAGGGGCAGGGATGTGACAGAGGCGACAGTGCAGGTGGGAGGGCGGTGGGAGCTGAGATGCGGGGTGGGGTGGGTGCTGTGGCACCTCGGGTAGTGGGGAGTCTCTGTGGCCCAACGTGAAGGAGAAATGGCGGTACAAAGAGACATCAAGAGATGGAGAGATGGAAACCAGGAGACAAGTACGGGGACAGAAATCTCGAGAAAGACAGAATGCTTGTGAGATTGGGAAGGAGGGAGACTGATGGGTGGAGTGGCCGAAGGACTGGGGTATGGAGAAGAGAAGTGGGGTGCCAAGGAAGAGAGAAACAGAACAGAAAGTCGGGGGGAAGATGGGGAGATGGAGAGGTGGAGAGACTGGGAAAGGAGAGACAGAGAGCTAGGGGGACCCGAGAGAGAGAGAAGGACCCTGAGACACAATATCACCGAGCAGGGCAGGTGTTGGGGGCCAGAGGAAGACACTGGTGGAGGAGGAAATGAGGCCAGGAGAAGGAGGGAGGAGGGAAATGCTGGAATCCAGGCTGACTTAGGGGAGGGGAACTCTCTGACAAGAGAGGGGACGAGAATTCTGGGAAGGAGACCAGGTCGTGGTGCGCCATGGGCTACGGAGAGGGACAAAGTAAGGAATGGGACGTGGTGGGGGGGCGTCATCTTCAAATGGGTGTTTCTGGGAAGAGAAGAGGTGCTGCAGGGAAGTGGAGAAGAGAGAAGAGAGAGAGACAAGGGCAGTGAGGCAGGGGAGAACCTGGGAGGCCGGTGAAAGAAAGCTAAAGACGGAAGCCAAGGGGAGATGAAATTGCCAGGTTTCTGAGAGGTGCAGAAGCTGAGAAACACCTGGACAGGAGGGTCGGTCGCATGTCCCCGCAATGATGCTGGTGTTTGGTGAGTCACAGAACCCAGAAGAGCTGTTATAATCATGTTCGTGACACCACTGTGCAAGGAGAGAGGTGAAGGGGCAGGGTGCGCAGGGCAGCATCCCCGAGAGACCAGGCGCGAGCTCCTGGCTGGCTGTCCCCACCGAGTTCTGGGGCCGCCCTCATTTTTCCTGCCAATGTTATGTGACCGCACTCATGGAGTATTGCCAACCAGGGGCCTCCCCTGAGCCGTGCCATTCAGGGCTCTTGTTGGGGGGGTCAGTTCCACAGGCGTGGGGCACCTGGGGGGCCACGATTCTGCACCCCCGCCCCCCACAGTGGGATACAGCTTCTCTAGAAAAAGGAACAAACTGTACGTGCAACATGATGCACGTCCAGGGCCTCGTATGGAGTGAAAGGAGCCAAGCAAGGAAAACCCCCTCCTCCTGGGCCATTCTACGCCTACGAAATTCTAGCTAAACCCTCCTGATGGGAGGCAGATCTGTGGTTCCCGAGGGCGGAGGGTGGAGGCGGGATCGATGACAGAGAAGCGCAAAGAACCTTTGGGCATCATGGAAATGTTCGTTCACTTCATGGTGGCGATTGTTTCACATCGATATGTGCTGTTTAAGGCACATCACTTACACTTTAGTGAAGTTGTGAAAAATAGCGCACGGTGACTCTTATATACTCCAGCGGATTTAACAGACTATTTAGGTATCTTCTGTAAGTTTTCCATCTTCAGCTCTTTGCTCAATTGCCACAAGCGCCACAGTCATTTAAAAAGCTGTATTACGGCGATGCCCCGGTGGCACAGTGGGTTGAGCAACCGACTGGTCATTCATTGGTTTTGTTCAGGTTGTGATCTCCGGGGTTGTGAGAGGGAGCCCTGCCTCGGGGCTCTGAGCCTAGCAGGGAGTGTGCTTGAAGGTTCTCTCCCTCTGCCCCTCCGCCAGCTCTCCCTTCTCTCTCCTTATAAATAAGTCTTCAAAAAAATAAAAAGCTTTATTGTGGTAAGGTGCTTCACATTTGATCATGACATTCTACTACTACTTCTTATTCTTTTTAAAAATTTTATTTGAGAGAGAGCATGAGCAGGAGGGTAGGGACGGAGGGAGAGAGAGAAGCAGACTCCCTGCAGAGCAGGGAGCCTGATGTGGGGCTTTTATCCCAGGACCCCGAGATCATGACCTGAGCCGAAGGCAGACACCCAACCTATGGAGCTTTCCAGGCACCCCATGTTTTTAATTTTTGAGGACTCTTTATACTGGTTGCACCCAATTTACATTCCATAGCGGTTTTCCATAGTGGCTGCACCAATTTACATCCCTACTGATAGTATAGGAGGATTCCCTTTTCTCCACATCCTGGCTAAGGGCTTGTTACCTCTTGTCTTTTTGACAAGCCATTCTAACAGGTGAGATCTCATTGTGGTTTTGACTTGCATTTTTCTGATAATGATGGAGAGCACCTTTCCAAGCACCTGTTGGCTGTCTGTGGGAGAAATGTCTATTTAGATCCTCTGTTCATTTTTTAAAAAGATTTATTTATTTATTTGAGGGAGAGTGTGAGAGAGTGAGCAAGAGAGAGAGCACAAGCAAGGTGGGGGGGCAGAGGGAGAAGCAGACTCCCCGCTGAGCAGGGAGCCCCACATGGGACTTGATCTCCCAACCCGGAGATCATGACCTGAGCTGAAAGTAAGAGTCTGATGCTTAACTGACTGAGTCACCAGGCCCCCCTCTTATCAGTGTTTGAAGCACATCAATATGTATATCCTCCCCACAAACAGGATAAGAACCTAAGCAGGACTTCACCTTCCTTTCCCCGCCTTCCCTCTACACCCCGCAACTCCCATATTGACACATTGTTGTTTTAGCCACATTTGCACGAACAGGCATTTATTTCTGTGGTCAGTACTGATGTCTCACCTTGTTTCGAAAACTTGTCACTTCCTCCTAAATTAATTCCTCTTGTTGTTTGTCCTAAGTTCTTTCCAATAATGTCAATGGGAGGGGAATTTTCTGAGTTTTTTAAAAAGAATTTATTTATTTATTTGAGAAAAAGTGAGAGAGCACAAGCAGAAAAGAAGGGCAGAGGGAGAAGGAGAAGCAGGCTCCCCAACGAGCAGGGAGCCATCTGAGTTTTTGAATATCACCTTCATTCATCTGGTTATACAATCCTACATTCAGGTGGATTCCTGGGTGGCTCAGCTGTTTAGCACTTGCCTTTTTTTTTTTTTTAATTTTTATTTATTTATGATAGTCACAGAGAGAGAGAGAGAGAGGCAGAGACACAGGCAGAGGGAGAAGCAGACTCCAGGCACCGGGAGCCCAACGTGGGATTCGATCTCGGGTCTCCAGGATCGCGCCCTGGGCCAAAGGCAGGCGCCAAACCGCTGCGCCACCCAGGGATCCCTAGCGCTTGCCTTTGGCCCAGGGTGCAGTCCTGGGGACCCGGGATCGAGTCCCATGTCGGGCTCCCTGCATGGAGCCTGCTTCTCCCTCTGCCTGTGTCTCTGCCTCTCTCTCTCTCTCTCTCTGTCTATCATGAATAAATAAAAAAACAAAAACAACAACAACAACAAAAAAACAATCCTACATTCAGATCTGTAGTCTATCACCACAAGGGGGATACTCCTACACTATCTCCTAGCATCTAGATTTGGCATGGAAAAGTTGGATGCCAAATTGATTTGTATTCTTTTTTTAAAGATTTTATTTATTTATTCATGAGAGACAGAGAGAGAGAGAGAGAGAGAGAGAGGCAGAGACACAGGCAGAAGGAGAAGCAGACTCTTCGCAGGAGCCGGATGCAGGACTCCATCCCAGTACCCTGGGATCATGACCAAAGCTGAAGACACTCAAGCACAGAGCCATCCAGGTGTCCCCATTTTGTATTCTTTTTTAAGGAACCTCTTTTTCCTCCTTTTCTGGAGGCTTTTGTGTTTTTTTCCTAATACAATGATATTTTAAAATCTGGCTAATATTTTTTTAAATCCCCCCCCCCAGTCTGTCTTGCTTATCATACACTAAACATTTTAGTATGAGGCATTGTGTCTTTAGTTCTTGGTTGATATTCTGAGTTTTTATCTATAGTAATATGAGTTATAACGTTCTTAGTTAATAGATTTTAAAAATATTTTATTTATTTATTTTAGAGAGAGAGTGGGAGCAGGGGTAGGGACAGAGGGAAAGAGAGGGAGAGAAGCAGACTCCCCCTTGAGCATAGAGCCTGATGTGAGGCTTGATCTCAAGACCCTGAGATGACCTGAGCAGAAATCAAGGGTCAGGTGCTTAACCGACTGAGCCACCCAGATGCCTCCTTAGGTAATATTTTTTTCATAGTGTGTCTCTACCCACTCTCTCTTTTATCTTTTCCAGAGAGATTCTATATGATAAAAGTTAGAACTTGATTATATTTTTATTTTATTCACTTAAAAACATTTAAAAAAATTTCCGTAAGTAATCTCTACACCCAACGTGGGGCTCAAACCCTGAGATCAAGAGTTGCATGCTCCACCAACTGAGGCAGCCAGGTGCCCCTGGAACTTTCATCTATATCATCCACATACCTTAATTTTTTCCTTAGAGTTTCTCTCTCTTTGTCCCATATAGATGCCTTTTGGGATCATATTTTCAGCTCATTCATTTATTCTTAAACTGTATCTATCCTGCCATTTAACACACCTATTGAGTTCTTTATTTCAGTAATTATAGTGTTCATATCCCTTGTCTCCAGATAGGTTCTACTTCATAACTCCTCTTCTTGCTTCAAATTTTCAATATCCAACTTAGTTCTCCAAGGATATTTATTATGCTTGTTTTACATGCCTTATTAGCTTCACTTCATTGGGTATAGTTTCTTCCAAGCCTGACTGAAATATGTGAGCCTCCTGGGCACGCTGACAATTTTGCGCTTCAGAAAAGGTAACAATTCAGTAGTCTTTAAACTTGATAGTTTTATATTATTTTTCTTTGAGCATTGATTTAGAGGCAAAGCAGAGACACTGATTTCATCAAAAAAAAAGGTGTGGACAGAAAGTGAATTACTGCTTCTGGCCAGAGCAGACACAGTTTTCTGGTAAAAAAAAAAAAATTCTCAAGGGGCACCTGGGTGGCTCAGTGGTTGAGTATCTGCCTATTTTTATTATAACCAAAGGGCTCAGGTTATAATCCCGGGGTCCCCCGACCGAGTCCCACATCGGGCTCCCTGAGTGGAGCCTGCTTCTCCCTCTGCCTGTGTCTCTGCCTCTCTCTCTGTGTCTCCCATGAATAAATAAATACAATCTTAAAAAAAATCTCAAGGGTCATCCATGTGTAGTAGATGCTGTGGATGCCTCTCCCCACGGAGGTTCACCTGCAGCTGGGGCCTACAGTTTGCAGCACATGGTCAGCCTCTCAGTTCAGCATCAGTGTGTCTCCTCATGGATTTATCTGGCATCACTTACCTTATTTGGATCTCAGGTGTGGCCACCAAAGTGGGAGGAGTTTACTGTTTCCCAAGTTGGGGCAACCCATACCCAAAGGCAGATGGGTGTGATGGCATCAATGCCCCGCTTCCCCATCCTTCTGTGGGAAGATCCTGAGGTACATTCTGCGTGTTTCCTCCCAGGGTCCCCACCAGGGCCAAGCCCCTGCCCACAATTGTACCCCAGCGATTAAAATGCCCTTTACTGGCCTTTCCCTCTTCTCTTGGTTCCTTGTTCTCTACCTCTTCTCTCCTGCTTCCTGAGATCAACCCCCACATAAACTACTGTCATGCAAATCATTGCCTCAGTCATTTTCTCTGTCTTGGAAATGTAAGCAAAACTGTGAGTCTTCTCCACATCTTGTCCTATTTTCATTCTTCTCATGTGGTTTATTATTTTTTTCCTTCTTCAGACTTGGTCTTCTAGGGGGAGGGTGTAGGTTAAACAGTTTAAAATTAGAGAATAATATAAATTGTTTATTTCCAAGAAAACATCCTGCCTTCATTTCAGATCTTCAGCTGGTTGCAAACGTATGGGGCACCTAGCTGGCTCAGTTGGAAGAGCAAGCAACTCCTGATCTCAGGGTCATGAGTTCGAGTTATGAGTGTAGCAATTACATAAAAGTAAATAAACTTTAAAGTGTATGCACCCGGGATCCCTGGGTGGCGCAGCGGTTTGGCGCCTGCCTTTGGCCCAGGGCGCGATCCTGGAGACCCAGGATTGAATCCCACGTCGGGCTCCCGGTGCATGGAGCCTGCTTCTCCCTCTGCCTGTGTCTCTGCCTCTCTCTCTCTCTCTCTGTGTGTGACTATCATAAATAAATAAAGAAAAAAAATATTAAAAAAAATAAAGTGTATGCACTCGTGACCAAATGCAACAGAGACAGATCCTACAAAGGACAAGGCTTAAAACATCTGTGTAGGGCAGCCCTGGTGGCTCAGTGGTTTAGCGCCACCTTCGGCCCAGGGCCTGATCCTGGAGACCCAGGATTGAGTCCCACATCAGGCTCCCTGCATGGAGCCTGCTTCTCCCTCTGCCTGTGTCTCTGCCTCTCTGTGTGTGTGTCTCTCATGAATAAATAAATAAAATATTTAAAAACAAAACAAAACATCTGTATAGTGAGGGCAGAATAGGAAACATAACTGATTTCTCCCAGTGATGCTCGAGTCCCATACTTCTTAGCCTTTAGGTTGTCCAGGAAGCACATGGGTCTCTTATTAAAATACAGGTTATAGGGATCCCTGGGTGGCGCAGCGGTTTGGCGCCTGCCTTTGGCCCAGGGCGCGATCCTAGAGACCCGGGATCGAGTCCCACGTCGGGCTCCCGGTGCATGGAGCCTGCTTCTCCCTCTGTCTGTGTCTCTGCCTCTCTCTCTCTGTGACTATCATAAATAATTAAAAATAAATAAATAAATAAAATAAAATACAGGTTATAGGGGCACCTAGGTGGCTCAGTGGTTGAGTGTCTGCCTTTGGCTCAGGGCATGATCCCAGGGTCCTTAGATTGAGTCCCACACTGGGCTCCCCGCAGGGAGCCTGCTTCTCCCTCTGCCTGTGTCTCTGCCCCTCTCTCTGTGTCTCTCGTGAATAAATAAATAAAATCTTAAAAAAAAATACAGGTTAATTCAGCAGAGCAGGGGCAGGGCCTGAGATTCTGTATTTCTTACATACCCAGAAGATGCTGGTACTGCGGACTGGAGACTTCGCCTTGGTGAGTGGGGGACTTAACGTTGGCCGTAAAGATGGCAGTAAAGGTGCCACCCCACCTCACCTGACCTATTTCCCCTCATTCCCCTCAAACTTGATTTAGGATTCTCTCTTTCTTTCTTTCTCTCTTTCTTTTTCTTTGTTTCCCTCTCTCTTTCTTCTTTTCTTTCTTTTTTGTATCTTCTTTATTTATTTTAACGATTTTATTTATTTATTAGAGAAACACACACACACACAGAACATGAGCTGAGAGGAGAGAGAGAAGCAGACTCCATGCTAAGCAAGGAGCCCAACTCAGGGCTTGATCTCAGGACTCCAGGATCATGACCTGAGCCAAAGGCAGATGCTTACCCGACTTAGCCACCCAGGTGCCCCTAAATATCTTATTTTTAAGTAATCTCTCCACCCAGCGTGGAGCTCAAATGCACAACCTTGAGACAGAGAGTCACCTGCTCTTCTGACTGAGGTGCCCCCAGCAGCAGCTTTTTTAGTAATCACCCCAAACTGGAAACAACTCAAATGTCCTTCTGACTGGTGGGTGAAGAAACAATCTGCCACACATCTCTCTAGTGGAATACCACTTACAATTGAGAGGGACTTTCACTTCCCACAGTGACAGGGATGAATTCTAAATGTATTATGCTAAGTGAGAGCAGTCAGATTCAGAAAGCTGCATACTGTATGATTCCATTTATAGGACATTCTGGAAAAGGCAAAAACTATGGTGACAGGAGAAGAGATGGGTGGTTGCCAGGGGTTACGAGGGGGGAGGGGCAGACTACAGAGAGGCAGCTGGAGGACATTTGCTGGGGTGATGAGACTTCTGAGTCTCCTTTGTGGTGGTGGTTACACAGCTCAGGGGTTTTTGTTAAGACTAATAGGACTGTACACCCTAAAGAGTGGGTTGTGTTGTATTAACTTCAAAATAAATGAATACAGGGATCCCTGGGTGGCGCAGCGGTTTGGCGCCTGCCTTTGGCCCAGGGCGCGATCCTGGAGACCCAGGGATCGAATCCCACATCGGGCTCCCGGTGCATGGAGCCTGCTTCTCCCTCTGCCTATGTCTCTGCCTCTCTCTCTGTCTCTGTGTGACTATCATAAATAAATAAATAAAATATTTAAAAAAAAATAAATGAACACAAATTAAAAACAAAACAAAACTACTTAGGACTGACATTTTAGGATCAGAGATGCTCATACTCTTCATATATGTGCTATTTTAGAATTAGAAACTTCTAGAAACTTCAGCATACTAATTATCATGTAAGCTCCCGTTCTGTCCTCTGCCAGGGCTAGCACGTCTCATTGTAACCTGCTTTGGTGATTGTGAAGCATGTGGTAATGTTTTCCTTCGTCCTTCCAGAGGTCCCCTGCCTGATGCTGCCCTTGGCTTCCTCCTCCCAGCTTCCGTCCGAGGCCCCCTGTCGCTGCCTGGTTCTCAGGCTCACCAGGGCCTGGAAATTCTGGGAGTCAGTGTGGCCAGGGTCAGAAGATCGTGTGGGCCCAACCACTGCCACAGATGGGCACACCACATCCTGTCTTACAAGACACAGTGGTCACCTCAGGGGAGCCTCAGATGGCCAACATCTGTCTGGCCTTGGGCTTCCTGTGGCGGCTGCCAGGAGGCTACTTCTCTTTGGGGCCTGGTGGCCTCAGCCACTCAGCCACATGCTTGGCCCAGCCACCTTCAGACACTAGGAAATGCAGATACAAAGTAACATGCAGGGTGCCTGGGTGGCTCAGTCCTGGGCTCAGGTCATGATCCCAGGGTCCTGGGTTCAAGCTCTACGACATCCGGCTCCCTGCTCAGAGGGAAACCTCCTTCTCCCTCCCCCTCTGCCCCTCCCCCTGCTTGGGCTCTCTCTCTCTCTCTCAAATCAATACAATCTTAAAAAAAAAAAAACCCTCAAAACTTTTGACTGACATATAATATACAGACAGAAATGTTCAACAGTCGTGAAGGTGCAGTTTAATGGATTATCAACGTCCCTGTGGAACTGACATTCAGATCAAGAAAAAGTGAGCTTCCAGCCCCCAGGACCCCTCGGCCCCAGGGCCCCTTGCAGCTTTCTACCTGTCAAGACAAACCTCTATCCTGGATTATGACACCAAAGTCTAGTTTTGTCCTCAAAAAAATTTTTAAGATTTATTTATTTATTTAAGAGAGAGAGAGAGAGAGAGAGAGAGAGACTGTTGGTGGCAGGGAGAGCAGAGAGAGAGGGAGACTCTCAAGCAGACTCCACGCTGAATGGGGAGCCACACTTGGGGCTCGATCCCACGACCCTGAGATCATGACTTGAGCCAAAATCAAGAGTCGGACGCTCAATCATCTAAGCTACTCAGGTGCCCCTGTATGAAGAATTCTTTTAGAGTCTAGGTACAAATCCTGTGCTGGAGATACGTAATATATCTTCTTGCACTCTCTGAGCTGTCAGGGCTACTACCACATTTTTTTTCTCTCAGCAAACTGTAAGAGTCCCAGTGCTTATTTTTGTTTTTATTAAAAGATTTTATTTATTTAATAGAGAAAGTGTGTGCAGCACTAGTGGGGGAGGAGGCAGTGGGCAGAGGGGTAAGGAGGCTCCCCACGGAGCCACCCAGATGCCCCCCACCCCCACCCCCAGTACTTTATTTTGAAACCGCAGGTCTTTCTAACTACTGGTAAGAACAAATCTCAGCAAGATCAGGAAAAAAAGTCCTTTCTCCCTCCTCCATAATTTCAGGAAAAGAGATATGATTCTTTGTCATAAAAATGCCCCTATAGATATTGTTTATAATGAAGGAATCTTATAAGACACCTAAACTTCAGATTTTGTTATGTCCTCTGTAAGTAACTTTCAACCCCTAAAAAGTCTGTCATTATGATCGATCATTTATTTTTTTTAAAGATTTTATTTATTCATGAGAGACACACAGAGAGAGGCAGAGACACAGGCAGAGGGAGAAGCAGGCTCCATGCAGGGAGCCCGACATGGGACTCGATCCCAGGGCCCCGAGATCATGGCCTGAGCCGAAGGCAGACACTCAACCACTGAGCCACCCAGGCGCCCCTGATCGATTATTATGTAGTAAAAAATTTAATCTTGTCCAAAGAGAGTTCTAGCCTTTTCCTCTGCCCCTGGGAGGTAACTGCAACCCTTGGAATGTCCTGCCTGATGAAAGTGTCCTGGTTTATCTGGAGCCTTGGGCTACTCCCAATAGTCTATCAGTGTGATTTAAGGTGTGTGGGGGGGTTGGGTCTTGTGGTATCAATCAGCTAGACTCCAGAGGGGCTGGAGACTCAGATCAGCCATGTTGGTGACCAACCAGGTCTATGTGACCAAGGCCCAGCATAGGCTGGACATTAGAGCCTGGGTAAGTCCTGGTAGATGATGCTCCATCTGTATTGTCAACGCTATTGCAGAGAAAGAGCTGTCCATGTCTCTGTGCGAGGAGGATAAGGAGAAACTGAGTACAGAGCTCTCCTGGTCTCTGCCCCAAGAGTCCATCTCTTCCTTTGGTGGACTATAGTCTCTCTCCTTTCCATGTCACAAATGGTAGCTATGAGGACAACAGTTTCCAGAATCAGAAGTGAGGCCAGCCTTGTGGGCTGTTCCTGCATCTGGCAGTTGTGTGGCTTTACTAGTACATGGCCCTGATCTGAATTGACATCCTTGTTTTCTGGAATACATAGTTAAGTGTGAATTTTTTTTGGCCAACCAGAAGAAAATCACTGAGCTCATCCTTCTCTCACACATTTTCCTCTGCTAGATTTATTTTCTTTTAAAGTTTATTTAATTTTAATTTTTAATTTTTTTAGTAATCTGTGCACTCTACATGGGGCTTGAACTCATGACTGGGAAATCAAGGTTCACATGATCTTCCCATGGACTTAATGGAGACCCAGAGGACTCCCATCCTCGGCTAGGTTTCTTATTTTAGCAATAGTAAATAAGCCCATCATATTTAAAATTAAAGCTGCCCTTCTGAATGCTGATTGTAACTGACTTCTTTATTCTTTTTAAGATTTTATTTATTTATTCATGAGAGACACAGAGACACAGGCAGAGGGAGAAGCAGGCTCCATGCAGGGAGCCTGATGTGGGACTGGATCCCGAGTCTCCAGGATCATGCCCTGGGCCAAAGGCAGACGCTCAACCGCTGAGCCACCCAGGCGTCCCAGTAACTGACTTCTAATTGTCTTCTAGAATGTATTTTCCCATTCATCCACTGGAAGGGAGTTTTAGCAAGATGCAGGGGACACTTGGCTCACAGCTGATTTTCCCAGCATCCCTTGTAACAGGTGTGGCCATCTGACTGCATTCCAGCCAATGGGTTATTGAGTAGGAAGAAAGTGTGCTGCATCAGAGTCTCACCTTGAAAGGACTGGTCGACCGTGTCCCTAATTCTTTACCCCTTCCCTGTTAAGATGTGTTAAGAGAGGTGCTGAGGGGCGCCTGGGTGGCTCAGTCGGTTGAGTGTCCAATTCTTGATTTCAGTTCCAGACATGATCTTGGAGTTGTGGGATCCAGCCCCACCTTGGCTCCATACTGCACATGGAGCCTGCTTGGGATTCTCTCTCTCCCCCTCCCCACCCCAAAAAAAGAGAGAGGTGCCTGGCTGACTCAGTCAGTAAAGCATGTGACTTGACCTCAGAGTTGTGAATTCAAGCCCCACATCAGGTATAGAGTGTATTTTATTTTATTTTAAAAAATATTTTATTTATTTATTTGAGAGAGAGATGGGGGGGCATGAACAGGGGGAGGGAGAGGGGAAAGGGAGGGGAAGGGGAGAAGCAGACCCCCTGCTGAGCAGAGAGCCTGATACAGGGCTCAATCTCAGGACCTTGGGCTCATGACCTAAGCTGAAAGCAGATGCTCAACTGACTGAGCCACCCAGGTATCCCCGAAATATTATTTTAGCATGTAATGCAATGTTAAAAATATTGAGACCGGGCAGCCCCGGTGGCGCAGCGGTTTGGCGCCGCCTGCAGCCTCGGGTGTGGTCCTGGAGACCCCGGATGGAGTCCCACATCGGGCTCCCCGCGTGGAGCCTGCTTCTCCCTCTCCCTGTGTCTCTGCCTCTCTCTCTCTGTGTCTTTGAATAAATAAATAAAATCTTTAAAAAAATATCGAGACCTTTTACAATCTTTAATTTTTATTTTTTTACAGTAAGTCTGAAATCTGGGGTGTGTGTTACACTCACGGCACACCTCAGTTCATACTCCCCACATTTCAGTTACTCAGCAGGCAGGTGCATGTGACTGGAGGCCGCTGCAGAGGACAGCACGGGTCTGGGTCTGGAGGAGGAGGTTGGAGAAACACGGACATTGAGAATGCTGTACGCCCCCTCTGTCCTGTGTTTCCACTTGTGGAGGGTTATGTGCAAGAAATATTTGTATGAAAAAAAAAAAAGAAATATTTGTATGGGGGTACCTGGGGGGCTCAGGCGCTGAAGCGGCTGCTTCGGCTCAAGTCATGACCTCAGTCAGGGTCCCGGGATTGAGCGGTTCCCTGCTCAGCAGGGAATCTGCTTCTCCCCCTCCCTCAGCCCCTCCCTCCTGCTTGTTTTCTCTCTCTCAAATAAATAATAAATAAGATCTTTTAAAAAATGCCTGTATGCAGGCACCAGGATGTGTGTGTGAGGGTGCACATTGTGGTATGAATAAAAGTGTTGGAAACTACCTAATTCCACCAATAGAGAAATGAATAAATAAACAAGTTGCAAGCTAAGAATGGACTTATTACGCGGTCAAAATGGGGGGAAAAAGGTATTTTAAAATGTATTTATAAAAACATTATTCGAAAAGCAAAACTGATAATCACCTTATTGGAACAACTGGAAAAATTTGCAAGACGACTGAGGATGATATCAGTATTACATTTCCTGCTTGCACTGTGGTCAAGAGGCATGGGATTTCCAGCTACGCCCACGGGACTCTGGGGAAAAATGCAAAGATAGGACACGGAGATGTAAATATAGACCTTTGGTGTCAGTTTCCCAAGGCTTGCCAGCCCCCACAATTGCATGAGCCAGTTTATTAAGACAAATCCCTTCCTTCCTCTCCCCTTGTTTTTTATCCTATTTTTAAAAACATATTTGTTTATTTTTTTCAGACAGACAATCTCCAGCAGACTCTCCGCTGAGCACAGAGCTGGATGCAGGGCTACATCTCAGGACCCTGAGATCATGACCTGAGCTGAAATCAAGAGCTGCTTAACCAACTGAGCCACCCAGGAGCCTTTCTTATCTCTCTCTCTCTTCCTTCCTTCCTTCCTTCCTTCCTTCCTTCCTTCCTTCCTTCCTCCCTCCCTCCCTCCCTCTCTCTCTCTTTCTTTCTTCTTCTTTTTAAAAGATTTTATTTATTTATTCATGAGAGACAGAGAGAAAGAGAGGGAGAGAGAGAGAGAGAGGCAGAGACACAGGCAGAAGGAGAAGCAGGCTCCATGCAGGGAGCCCGATGAGGGACTTGATCTGGGGTCTCCAGGATCCCGCCCCTGGTCAAAGGTGGCGCTAAACCGCTGAACCACCTGGGCTGCCCCCTTTCTTATCTTTAAAATTTTATTTATTCATTCATTCATTCATTCATTCATTCATTCATTTACACACACAAGCAGACTCTACACTGAGCCCAGAGCCCAAGGTGTGGCTGGATCCCATAACCCTGAGATCAAGACCTGAATGAAAATCAAGAGTTAGTGCTTAACCAACTGACCCATCCAGGCACCACCCCCATCCTACTCTTATTTATTTATTTATTTATTTATTTATTTATTTATTTATTTATATTTTTTAAAGATTTTATTTATTCATGAGAGAGAGAGAGACAGAGAGAGAGAGAGAGAGAGGGAGAGAGGCAGAGACACAGGCAGAGGGAGAAGCAGGCTCCATGCAGGGAGCCTGATGCAAGACCTGACCTGGGACTCTGGGATCATGCCCTGGTCCAAAGGGGGCCACTAAACTACTGAGCCACCCAGGGATCCCCATCCTACTCTTTTTTAAAGATTTTATTTTTTTAAATACACCCAACCAGAGGCTCGAACTCACAGCCTCAAGATGAAGAGTCACATGCTCCACCCACCAAGCCAGCCAAGGGCCCCTCTTTATCCTATTGTTTCTGTTATTCTTCTTTTCTCTTCTCTTCTCTTCTTTCAAGATTTCATTTATTTATTTGAGAGAGAGAGAGGAAGCATGAGTAAGGGCAGAGGGAGAGGGAGGAGCAGATTCCCCACTGAGCAGGGAGCCTGATGAGGGGCTGGATTCAGGACCTGAGATCATGACTTGAGCCCAAGGCAGATGCTTAAACAAGTAAGCCAACCAGGTGCCCCGTTCTGTTTTTCTAGACAACTCTGAGTGATTACCCACCTACCCCCCAACCCCCAAGCATATAGTGGGAGCATACTAAATAAAGCACATGGGACAAATGCAACAAGGAGTGAGTCTGTGTCAGGGGCGTACAGGAGTTGGTTTTACTCTTCTTGCCAGCTTCCAATGTAAGTCGGGAATTACGTCAAAATAAAAAGTTGTAAAAAAAAAAAAATTCTGAGAAGTTCATAATTTCACCAAGGCATAGCAAACATTAAGAAGCTATGATCTGGGGTGCCTGGGTGGCTCAAGCGGTTAAGCATCTGCCTTCAGCTCAGGTCATGATCCTAGAGTCCTGGGATTGAGCCCCTGGTGGAGCTCCCTGCTCAGCGGGGAGCCTGCTTCTCCATCTCCCTCTGCCCCTCCCCCTGGCTTGCACTCTCTCTTTCATAAATAAATAAATAAATAAATAAATAAATAATAAATAAATAAATAAATAAAATCTTAAAAATAAAAGAACCCATAATTTAAGACAATACACAACTTTCGTTCAAAATCCAAAAAATAAAAATTTAAAAAACATCAAGGGGGTGTGGCCTGGCTTTCAGGGTTTCTCCTAGCTGAGCGCCGCCTTGAGGTCAGAGTCAGTATAACAACACCGCCTCTCAACCAGCACCAAATCCCTCACAAATTTACCCTCTAAATCCATTTAGCAGCGATCACAACTTGTGAAACATTGTGCACCCGCGTGTCTGTCCCCAAACGCAGATATCACCCTTGTAAAAGTCTAGCTGAACACACTCCAAACTCCATAGGAGTTTCAGAAGGCTGGAATGGAGATTGGTCACTTTTTAGTTTTTAAAAAAAATTTTGGTAGACGTAGTGCATTTCTGCATTATTCAGATATTTGCAGTGCTCATGGATTACCTTTGTCGCGAAAAGAAAGCTAGATATTTGCAAGGTTGAAGGGTGCTGTAGAAAATGATGTTTGTGGAAGGAAAGACCTGGGTGCTATATTCCGGAGCTGCTGGCGGAGCACAGGAAAAACGAGCCTGTCTCTGTGCTCATTGACAACCATGCTCCTCGCGGTAGGCTAAGAAAGGTTCCCGATGGGTGCGCCTGGGTGACTCGGTGCTTGAGCATCTGCCTTGGGCTCAGGTCATGATCCCTGGGTACTGGGATCCAGTCCCGCATCCAGCTCCCCCTAGGGAGCCTGCTTCTCCCTCTGCCTGTGTCTCTGCCTCTCTGTCTCTCATGAGTAAATAAATAAAATCTTAAAGAAAAGAAAAAAGGTTTCTGATGGTGTCCACACCCTAATTCCTAGAACCCACTGCTTGACTTTATTTGTAAAAGGGACTTTGCATTTCTGTTAAGGATCTTGAAATGGGAAGTTATGCTTTATTATCCAGGGGGACCTAAAATAGAATCACAAGATCCTTATATGGAAGAAGCAGAGGGAGTTGGGGACACACAGTAGGAGAGAGGAAGATGTGACCACAGAGGCAGAAATTGGAGTGACCGCACAAGCCAAGGAATGCTGGGGGTCACAGGAAGCTGGAAGGAGCAGGAACTGATTCCCCTCTAGTGCCTGTGGGGAGCACGGTCCTACTGTCACCTTCATTTCGGACCCCTGGCTTCAAATCTGGGAAAGGATACATTTCTGGGTTTGTTTACTTGTTTGTGTTTGTTTATAGGTCAACTCCTTGCCAGATGTGAGGCTCCAACCCGTGACCCAGAGATCAAGAGTCGCATAGCTCTACCAGCTGAGCCAGCCAGGCACCCCCTGCTTCTGGTGTTTTAAACCACTCCATTTGTGGCATTTTGTTACAGCAGCCACAGCAAACAAATAAATATAGGATCCTTCCTAGCCCCAGGCTCCAACATGTCTCGAGAGAACTCAGAATGAAGCCGGAAGGGATGCTTGTGGCTCAGGGGGTGCCAACTTCAAAACCCAAGGAAGGAGGATTTAACGGTCCCTGGTCCCTGCGGCTGGGCCACCTCCGCACACCTGTTTTGCTTCTCTGGGTTTCAGGGCAACCTGGCCGGGAGGCTGGGGCTCAAATCCCTGCTCCCCAGAACCCCAGAGGGAGTCTGAGCCAGCTGGATCTCTGAGCTTTCCTGCAGCTGCTGGGGCCCCTAGAAAGTCCCAAGTGGGGAAACTGAGCCCAAGAGAGGTGCCGAGCCTAGAACAGGATGAGGTGGGGGCTCTTCTATCTGGATTCCACCCTCCTCGGGCCAGGGACTTCCACAGTTTTGCAAGCCCAGCCTCCCTCCTCTGACTGGAAGGAGGTGTTGAGAGCGCTCTCTGAGCGAGTGCCCCACGGAAGCAGCCCCAGATGGGGTGCCCAGTACGCAGACCAATGAGAGCCCCACAGGGGGAAGGCTGGTCATTTCCTCCTGCGATTTGCACCCTCCCCTGGGGCTTAAAAACCACAGTGTGTGGGCAGGAGGGACCTTTGATCAGCGGGGATCCCGGGAGACCTGAACATGGTGAGTTCCCCAGAGGGATGGGGGGCCCAGGCATCATCTCCCTCCTCTCACTCCTTGCTGGTCCCTCTCCTGCCCACCTCTCCCCTTCCAACTCTTTCCCCCTTTCCTCCTTAATCTCTCCACCTCCACTTCTCCCCCTCCTCCCCTCCGATCCTCCCCTCTGGACCTGGTGGGGGGCGGATGCAGCTAAGAAGGAAGGTGGTCAAGGGATTATAGAGTCGCAGCAATGCCATCCGGCTGGGATCCCAAAGGTCCCCAGGGCAGGAAACCCGTGTGTTGGGTCTGATTAGATGACACCCTTCCTCAAACGGTCAGATCCAGGAGAGGTCTTTCTGGCAGCAGGCAGCAGAACGGCAGGAGCCAAGGTCCGGGGGCTGCAAGGAGCCGGCTTGGGAGAAAGATAGGGACTCCCTGGGACATTCAGATGTTCTAAACCGTACAGACAGGGAAACTGAGACCCAGGCAGGAGCACAGATGGCCCGGGTCCCTCAGTGGTTGGTGGCAGACCCAGGCTGCCCCCACGGATTCTCTGGGGGTCAGAGGGAGACTGTGTCTGGGCTCAGGGAGGGACCCCCGTGCACACCTGTGCCCCCAGGTCTGGGTTCGAGAGAGGCACGGCTGTGATTTGGTACCTGCCTCGCTAGACGTTTTTGTCTTGCTTCATCTTTTTTGAAAGAGGAAACGGAGGACACATTAGCTGCCCAGGGAGGGGCTTGGCATTGCCTCACCCGTTTTTGAGACCTGGCCGGGACCCACAGGACTTTGAGACGCCAACTATTTGGCTTCGACTTCTTTTCCTTTCCATCAGATGGTCCCAAATGCCGAAGGGTATTCAGTGAAAAGTCGCTCTCCCCACCCAGCCCTGGGGCCTCGGGCTCCTTGCCACAGCCCCTGGAGGCAACTTTGGGCACAAGTGTGTGTTGGATGCTTCCAGAAACGGTCTGCTGGTGCTCAAGGTCAGATGTGCAGGGAGTAGTTTGACATGGGGGCAAATTGAAATAAGCTTCAAATCCTGCCTCTCCTGTGTCATAGATGAGGAGGCTCGGCTTTTCTGGGCTTCCTTCTCTTTATGTTGAAGATGGGAGGTTGGGTAACAATCTGACAGAATTAGATCCCACATCTTAAGATCATTGAGAGAATTAAATAACACACGGAAGGCTCTTACAGCATGGCATACAGTTGGCGCTCAATGCATGTGACATATCTATGTCCTTTCTCCCCTTTGCAAATAGAAGTACAGTCTACACATTAGCCTACATCTTGCTTTCTTCATGAATAACGTAGAGTATTATTAACCAGTATTTATTGAGCGCTTACTGCATGCCCAGCCCTGTGCTCTGCTCTTTACATTTACATCTGCGTGGGATGTATTATTTGTTTTTGTTTTTAAAAGATTTTATTTATTCATGAGAGACACACACACACAGAGAGAGAGAGAGAGAGAGAGAGAGAGGCAGAGACATAGGCAGAGGGAGAAGCAGGCTCCATGCCTCCCTGCTGAGCCACCCAACTGTTCTAATCCCTGTGTATTTCAAGGGAATTCCTTCCTTCCTTCTTTCTTTCTTTTTTTTTTTTAAGGTTTTATTTATTTATTCATGAGGGACACAGAGAGAGAGAGAGAGAGAGGCAGAGACACTGGCAGAGGGAGAAGCAGGCTCCCTGCAGGGAGCCCGATGTAGGACTCGATCCTGGGTCCCCAGGATCACACCCTGGGCCGAAGGCAGGCGCTAAACCGCTGAGCCACCCAGGGATCCCCCTCCTTCTTTCTTTTTATCAGCTTCGTAATAGTCTACCGTGAGGGTCCACTCCCTCTCAATGGAGATTTTGGTTGTTTTCCATATCTTGTCCTTTATTTTTTTTTTATAATGATGAAAACTTTTATTTTGTAAAATTTTGAAAATATGGAAAAATAGACAAAGTATAATTACCCATTATTCCCCCACTGTAATAGTTGGATGCTTTAACAAAAATTTTTATTTAAATTCAATTTGCTGGGGATCCCTGGGTGGCTCAATGGTTTAGCGCCTGCCTTTGGCCCAGAGCATCATCCTGGAGTCCTGGGATCAAGTCCCACATCAGGCTCCCTGCGTAGAGCCTGCTTCTCCCTCTGCCTGTGTCTCTGCCTCTCTCTGTCACTGTGTCTCTCATGAATAAATAAATAAAATCTTTAAAAAATAAATAGATAAATAAAAAATTAAAAATAAATAAAAATAAATAAATAAATTCAATTTGCCAACATTTGGTAGAACACCCAGTGCTCATCCCATATTTTGTCTTTATTTTTTATTTTTTTAAAGATTTTATTTATTTATCCATGAGAGACACAGAGGGATGCAGAGAAAGAGGCAGAGACACAAGCAGAGGGAGAAGCAGGCTCCACCCAGGGAGCCCGATATGGGACTTGATCCCGGGACCCCAGGATCACACCCTGGGCCGAAGGCGGCGCTAAACTGCTGAGCCACCCGGGCTGCCCCCATATTTTGTCTTTATTTATTATTATTATTTTTAAAGATTTTATTTATTTATTCATGATAGTCACACAGAGAGAGAGAGAGAGAGAGAGAGGCAGAGACATAGGCAGAGGGAGAAGCAGGCTCCATGCACCGGGAGCCCGATGTGGGATTCGATCCCGGGTCTCCAGGATCGCGCCCTGGGCCAAAGGCAGGCGCTAAACCACTGCGCCACCCAGGGATCCCCCATATTTTGTCTTTAAAACCAAAATTAAGGGATGCCTGGTGGCTCAGTGGTTGAGCATCTGCTTTCAGCTCAGGTCGTGATCCCAGGGTCCCAGGTTCGAGTCCCGCATCAGGCTCTCTGCATGCAGCCTGCTTCTCCCTCTGCCTGTGTCTGCCTCTTTCTGTGTGTCTCTCATGAATAAATGAATAAAATATTAAAAACAACAACAACAACAAACCAAAGTTAACATCTTTGGCTCCAAGTCTGGGTTTCCAGAACCGCAAAGACCGTGTCCATTGAATTTTAATGGATCTTGCCAGAAATATATCAACGGATGTTTCCCATCTGCGGCGCATGAGAGGGTCTGCCTGAACCCCATCTGCACGGTCACATCATGCTTTTTTATTTTTGCCAGCCCACGAGGTTGCAGTTCAGTGCAACCTCAGAGGATCTGGAAGCTTGTGTTTTTTATGGGTTTTAAAAAAAATGTAAGTGTTTTGGGGTCACAGAGGTCATGCGATTCAAGAAAATCAATCTGAGTCAAGATGCCTGCCCTAATTCTCATATCCTATTTCTCAGAGGCTCCAACCTCCAATAGCTCCGGGTGGTTCTGTGGGTGCGCTATTTAGAGATGTGTGGATGGAGGAGCAGGAAGGGGTGGGGGGGGGGTCAGAGGAGCAGACCTTGCCTTCTGGGTACTTATGGGCTCTGACAGCATTCCTAAGGTCTGTTCTTTCCACTTTATTTTTTTAAATATTTTATTTATTCATGAGAGATACAGAGAGAGAGGCAGAGACAGAGACAGAGGGAGAAGCAGGCTCCACCGAGGGAGCCTGACTTGGGACTCGATCCCCGGTCTCCAGAATCAGGCCCTGGGCTGAAGGCAGCGCTAAACCACTGAGCCACTCGGGCGGCCCTGTTCTTTCCACTTTAATGTGGGCACAGTTGGCAGGACTTCCCCTACCAGGGGCCAGAGAGAGCGGCGAGGGCGCGGGGCCTGGCTTACCACGCACCAGCTGCACCACCATGTCCGAGTCACGCCTCTCATCTTACCACCAGAGGATCTTTCTAACCTAACCCTCACCCTCACCCTAACCCTCACCTTCACCCTAACCCTAACCCTCACTCTAACCCTCACCCTAACCCTGACCCTCACCCTCACCCTAACCCTAACTGAAACAAATCTAGTCCCTCTACGGCTCAAAGACCACCCATGGCTCCCATGGATCAAATACAACATCTTTAACATGACTATGGGTGGATCTTCCAACCTGGTCTTGGCCACCCGCTGGCTTTCCTTTATTTTCTGGTGGTAGCCTCTTCCCTGGCTCTCTCCGTATGGCTTTGGCTTTGAATGCACGCCCCCACTCCCGACCCACTCAGAGAGGGCTCGAGCTCTCAGAAGTTCTCTCCTCCCTCTGCCACTGGCTACCTGCGGGGAGGACTTGGGAAGCAATCTTAAGCGCTAAGGGTAGCTATAGTTTTTTCCATCTGTGAAATGGGTGTTGCAACTCTCATAGGGTTGCTCTCTCTGTGGATTCAATGAGCTAACACAGGCAAAGGGCTTAGAACAGAGCTTGATGATTATATTGCTAATCTTTTTTTTTTTTAAGATTTTATTTATTTATTCATGAGAGACAGAGAGAGACAGAGACATAGGCAGAGGGAGAAGCAGGCTCCATTCAGGGAGCCCAACGCAGGACTCGGTCCCAGGACCCTGGGATCACTCTCTGAGCCGAAGGCAGACGCCCAATCCCTGAGCCACCTGGGCGCCCTATGATTGCTTTTCTTAGAAGTACTGTGTCTTCTCCTTCACCCTGTGCTGTGATCCGTTTGTATCTCCTCACGGCCACCACGCTGGTGCAAGCCACCACTGCTGCTCACCTCACCTGGACACTTCCACTCTCCTCTTCTTCCCAGATTCTGCCCTGGAGCCCTTCCTGCCCACAGTAGACAAGGGCTCTTAAAGTGGGCCCGTGACAGTCACTTGGGTGGCTTCATTGGTACAGTGTGTGGCTCTTGATCACAGGATCGTGGGTTTGAGCTCCACGTTGGGAGTTAGAGGTTACTTAAAATCTTCGGGAAAAAAAAAAAGAAAGCCAGGCTTCTGAACTTAGGAACGATAGTATCCCACCCTTCTGGTTGCTGGGACTTTAAGGACTTATTAGTTAATTAGTGAACTAACACGTGGGAAGGGCTTAAAACAGTGCCTGGCGCTGAGTGGCCCCTTCGGACCCCCAGACCTGTGATTGGGCAGCCCCTAGCCACATGTGGTTATGGAAGTGTACTTAAACTGACATAATTGAGGGGCACCCGGGTGGCTCAGCGGTTGAGTGTCTGCCTTCAGCCCAAGATGTGATCCTGGGGTCACGGGATCGAGCCCCACATCGGGCTCCCTGCAGGGAGCCTGCTTCTCCCTCTGCCTATGTCTCTGCGTCTCTCTCTGTGTCTCTAATGAATGGATAAGTAAAAACTTAAAAAAAAAATAAACTGACACAATTGAAAATTCAGTTCCTCAGGCACAGAGCCACATATGGCTGGTGGCCACCGTCAAAGACGCGCCGGCAGTGCAGAAAGTTCTATTGGCTGGGGCTGCAGCCCGTCCTCCCCCCACACTGGGCTGGGCTCTCTATCAAACACTTGAGTCCTCCCCACTTGGCGGTCTGTTTGTCTCTCCTTGTAGACCAACAGGTGCCAGGTGGGTCAGGAACTGTCCCCCAGGCGGTTGACATTAGTGCGATAAAGAAATCTGCTTAGACTTGTCCTAGAGGTGGGGAACTGCAAATTCTTTTCTATTTGTCTTTATAGTATCTGTTTCTTGGAATGGGCAGTGCACTCACTGGTATGGTTCCTCATATAAGAGGAAGAAAAATATAGACATATACCGTGAAATGCTTCCTTTCAATATCTGCCCCCCACCCCCACTCCCACCCCCACCCCCTACAACCCAGCCCCCACCCCCATGCCCTCTGCCCAGCGCAACCGCTGGTACAAGCTTCCTCTGTCTACTTCTAGAGCTGCTCTGGAGAGAGAGACAGGTACAGGCTAGAAGTAGAGACAGAGATACAGAGGAGGAAAGGAGGGAGGGAGAGAGAGAGAGAGAGGGAGGGAGGGAGGGAGGGAGAGTCTTCTTTTGTAGGTAGGCTGCTTTATACACCATCTGGTCCTTGCTTGTTATTATTTTTTTAAGATTTTATTTTATTTACAGTATATTTTTAAAGATTTTATTTATTTATTTATTTTGAGAGAGAAAGAGAGAGAGAGGGAGCGCATGGGTCAGGGGATAGCAGACTCCCTGCTGAGTGGGAAGGCCTACGCTGGGCTCCATCCCAGGACCCCTGGGATCATTCATGCAGAAAGCAGACACTTAACCGCCGCCGCCGCCGCCAAGCCACCAGGCGTCCCTTCTTGTGGTTTTAAGTCATCTCCACACAATGTGGGGCTCAAAGCCACAATCCGGAGATCAGGAGTTGCACTCCCCACTGAGCCAGCTGGGCAACGCCCTCCAGGCTCCCATCCTTGCTTTTATATGTTCCCCTAGATCTCAGAGCTCCTTTCACATTGGTTCATAAACATCCCATTCTTTCAGATAGTTGCATAGCATTTTGTTGTTGCAAATGTGCCATCAAGTAATTTAGTCAATCCCCTCTTGCTGGACACTCCAGTTATTTCCCATCCTTTTAGGGATGCTGCAAGGGCAGAACTTTTCAAGCCTCTTGCACTGGAGGATCCTGAAAGCCACAGGGTGTTAGAATCAGCATTTTTTTTTCTGCCCTCATGAAGTCAGTGAAAGGCAAGGGGCCCCCATGAGCTCAGGCCAGGAAGGAGCTTTGTCAGTGGGGATGAACACTCCCTTTTTGGAGTTTGAGTCACTCTGCAGCCAAGGAGGGTTGGGAGTTCATGGAACCAGCAGCAAAAGCTTCCTTTACTGCATCCAGGGCAGACACTCACAATATTGAGCAACCACTAAGGTACAGAGGCCCGGGGAGCTGGGCTAGGGCCTCCTGCTGGGCCTGGCATTAACTCTTTAGTAACTGGAGCATGGGGATGGAGTGGGGGAGTGGAGGGATGGGGCAGGTGGGTCCCAGAAGAAATGGGAAGAAGCCAGGGTGCAGAGGGTGGGGGTGGGGGTGATGGCAGGGGTCAGGCTCCCGGCAGGGGCTCTTCACCAATAGAAGTATTTCAACAATTTGAATTTTCTATTTTGAAAAATTTTCACACTTACAGAAACATTGGAAGACTAACAAAGTACTCCCATATACTCTTTACCCAGAGTCTCCAAATTTGCTTTATCAATCATCTGACTATCTATCGATCTCTATCTATCATCTGTTTTCCTGAGCAATCTGAGAGTAAGCTGTAGGCATCACGCCCTCTGGCCCTTAAATACTTTAGCGTTTATTCCTTAAGAACAAGGAGCATCACCAGCCTGAGCAGAGCAGTTATCGCTGTTGGGGCAGCCCGGGTGGCTCATGGTTTAGCGCCGCCTTCGGCCCAGGACCTGATCCTGGAGACTCGGGATCGAGTCCCACATCGGGCTCCCTGCATGGAGCCTGCTTCTCCCTCTGCCTCTTCCTGTGTCTCTGCCTCTCTCTCTCTTTCTCTCTCTGTGTGTGTCTCATGAATAAATAAAATCTTAAAAGAAAAGAAAAGTAACATTTGGTGGGACGTTATTGTCTAGGCTACAGACCATATGCAAACTTGCTCAGATGTTCGGGTACGCCCTTTGCGGTGAATAGGTGTCTCCAGCTCTGGACTCCAGCCCAGGATGTCACATCCCATTTGGTTGTCCTGCCTGTGTGGTCCCCATTCAATGGGGAACAATCCCTTACCCCTCCCTTGGCTTCGTGACACTGGCGTTTTTTACTAAGATTTTATTAATTATTATTATTATTTATTAGTAATACTATTAATACTAATAAATAATAATTGTTATTATTTATTCATGAGAGACGCAGACATAAGCAGAGGGAGAAGCAGGCTACCCGTGGGGAGCCCGATGCGGGACTCAATCCCACGACCCCAGGAATCACGCCCTGAGCCAAAGGCAGATGCTCAACCCCTGAGCCACCCAGGCATCCTGCATTTTTTTTTTTTATGTAAAATTCACATAACATCGAATTCATCATTTTCACATGTATGATGCAGTAGCATTTGTAGTACGTTCACTCTGTGACTCAGCCATGTCCTCTGTTTCTAGAACATCATCAAAAGAAGTACACACTGCAGCTCACCTCATTCCTTTTTATGGCTGAATCATCTCTTAGGGCTTGGCTGGACCCCACCCCAATCATCCTGTCATCGGCTGACAGGGACATTCCCCCTTTGAGTGATGTGATCACGGATATGGCTCTACCGGCAGGAAGCCCGGGGCCACCAGCCTGGCCCACCTTGGGACAACATAAAGGGACTAAGATAAAACGGAGTGGCTTAGGGGAAAGCTCTGAGCTCGTCCATAATCACAATATCGAGAAACTGATCCTATTGGTTGTCCTTTCTTGTCCTGCGCTGCGAGCCAGGCACTCGGCCGGGTGTCCGAGCAGTTGTCACAGTTGTCGTCTTATATAATCCGCAGGGTGGTGTGCTGTCTGGCTCCAAAGATTTCTGTAATGATCATTTCTCTTCCTCTCTGTCTCCTTTGCCTGGGTTGGTGACAAAGTGGCCTTCGGGGATGTGCTAGCTCTAGGGGTCACAGAGCTCACCACTGTAGGGTTCCCCCTCCGTCCACAGCCCCACTCGGAAATAGCCGGGCGCAGCCTGCCTGGGTTTGCGTGCCAGCCTACCCAGGTGTGAATTCCTGACCTGGAACAGGCTATCTACCTTCCTGTGCCTCTGTCTCCTCATCAAGAAAGTGGGTGTATGGGGTGCCTGGGTGGCTCAGCGGTTGAGCTTCTGCCTTTGGCCCAGGTCATGATCCTGGGGTCCCGGGATCGAGTCCCGCATGGAGCTCCCAGCATGGAGCCTGCTTCTCCCCCTGCCTGTGTCTCTGCCTCTCTCTCTCTCTCTCTCTGTCTCTCATGAATAAATAAATAAAATCTTTAAAAAAAAGAAGTGGGCATATTAATAGGACCAACTTTTAGTGTCGTGGGCAGGACTGGAAGAGCTAATGCCGTGTCGGGCACATGTCCTAAGTGCTGTATTCAATCTGGATGCTTTGGTGTGATCGTGCCACGGGGATTCGTCTGCTGTGGCTGGTGCCTCTGGGACATGGACTTGCCTACAAGGCTCTCTCCAGCTCAGCTGCTACTCCCAGACGCCTTCTGTCTTGGGGGCCATGGTCCTCCCAGCCAGTCTGCTTGGGAGGAAGCTCAGGACCCCTCTGCTCTTCGTGTTATTTTATTATGGAGAACTTCAAACATACAGAAGTAGAGAGAATGGTACTGGGAACCCTGGTGTCCCCATCACCCTGCTTCAACAATATTTTGCTGTTCTTCGTCACCCATGGCCTTCCTCTCCCCTCCTGTCTCCTGTCTCCTGTCTCCCAGCTATTTCTTTTGCTGGAGTGTTCTATTTTATTTTGTTTTTGAAAAAAAATTTTAAGGTCTTTAAATTTTGGGGGGGGGGGGGCACCTGGGCGGCTCAGTCAGTTAAACATGGGACTCTGGATTTTGGCTCAGGTCGTGATCTCAGGGTCGAGAGATTAGGCCCTGTGTAGGGTTCCAAGCTGGGTGAGTAGCCTGCTTGGGATTTTCTCTCTCTTCCTCTCCCTCTGCCCCTCTCCCCCAACCTCTGTTCATGTGCATGCGTGTGGGCACACCCCCTCTTTAAAAAAGAAAATAAAAAGTTTTTTAAATGGTTATAAAATAACCTCTACACCCATCAAGGGGCTCAAACTTACAACCCTGAGATCAAGAGTTGCATGCTCTACCCACTGAGCCAGCCAAGCACTCCACTATTGGAGTATTTTAAAGTAAATCCAAAACATCCTATTTCACTTGCTATTTACCTTTATCAGAAACAGCCTTCCCACTCCTTTAAATTTTTAAAAAGATTTTATTTTATTTTTTTTATTTTTATTTATTTATTTATTTATTTTTAAATTTATTTATGATAGGCACACAGTGAGAGAGAGAGAGGCAGAGACACAGGCAGAGGGAGAAGCAGGCTCCATGCACCGGGAGCCCGATGTGGGACTCGATCCCGGGTCTCCAGGATCGCGCCCTGGGCCAAAGGCAGGCGCCAAACGGCTGCGCCACCCAGGGATCCCCTTATTTTATTTTTTTAAAGATTTTACTTATTTATTCATGAGAGACACACACAGAGAGGCAGAGACACAGGCAGAGAGAGAAGCAGGCTCCCTGCGGAGAGCTCGATGTGGGACTCGATCCCAGGACCCCAGGATCATGACCTGAGCCAAAGGCAGACGCTCAACCACTGAGCCACCCAGGTGCCCCTTGCTCCTTTTTTTTAAAAACATGAATACAAAACCACATCACACTCAATAAAATTAGCACCGATTCCTTACTATTGTCAAATACCCCACTTCATTTTTGAGTGTCCTGGATTGTCTCAAAAATGTCTGATTTTGGGATCCCTGGGTGGCACAGCGGTTTGGCGCCTGCCTTTGGCCCAGGGCGCGATCCTGGAGACCCGGGATCGAATCCCACGTCGGGCTCCCGGTGCATGGAGCCTGCTTCTCCCTCTGCCTGTGTCTCTGTGCCTCTCTCTCTCTCTCTGTGACTATCATAAAAAAAAAAATGTCTGATTTTGCAATTGATTCTTCCAATCAGGATCCAAATGAGGTCTCTGTGTTACCTTTGCTTGATACGCCTCTAAATCTTTTTTTTTTTTTTTAAATTTATGATAGTCACACAGAGAGAGAGTGAGAGAGAGGCAGAGACACAGGCAGAGGGAGAAGCAGGCTCCATGCACCAGGAGCCCAACGTGGGACTCGATCCCGGGTCTCCAGGATCGCGCCCTGGGCCAAAGGCAGGCGCCAAACCGCTGCGCCACCCAGGGATCCCTCTAAATCTCTTTAAATAGTGAACGTTTCCTTCCCTCTTTCGGATGGCGGGAGGGCGGGCATTATGGTCGGGATGCGGTGGGGAGAGGAAGTACTTGCATTCCTTCAGGAATCGGCAGGCAGTAGGTTCGCCTTAGTCCTTCTTCTTCTTTCTTTCTTTATTTCTTTTCTTTCTTTCTTCTTTCTTCTTTCTTTCTTTCTTTCTTTCTTTCTTTCTTTCTCTTTCTTTCTTTCCTTCTTTCTTTCTTCTTTCTCTTTCCTTCCCAATGCCATTTATCTGTGGGAGAAAACAGACTATTTGTCCTGTAGGGTTTCCTGTGGTCTGACTGGGCTGATCTTGTGCCTGTGGTGTTATTTGTCATGTTCCTCTCTCCCCTGCTTTTCCTGTGGACTGGTAGTTTTTGTTTTTGTTTTTTTGAGAGAGAGAGAGCATGAGAGAGTGGAAGGAGGAGGAGAGGGAGAGAGAGAGAATCCCAAGCAGGCTCCACACCCTGTGCAGAGTCCGACATGGGGGTCCATCCCACGACCCTGAGACCACCACCTGAGCCGAAACCAAGAATCAGATGCTCAACTGGCTGAGCCACCCAGGCGCCCCAAGACTGGTAACTTTTGATCTAGAACCTTGATTAGACTCACAATTATTTATTTGGCAAGAATTACTTCATAGGTGGTGCTGTGTTCTTTCCAATGCCTCACATCCGAAAGAACAGAATATCCGATTGTCCCTCTTTGGATGCTGAGGTGGATTGGCCAGTTTGGGCTATGAGTCCAGCCTATTTATTGTAAAGTTCCCATCTGCCTTTCACCCGATGGTTTTATCAGATGTTGTTCACCATCCAGACCCATTATTTCCTGAATTCTGAAGTTCCTTCTGCAGATATTATTCTTAGGTTTTTCTCTGAAGGAAGGTTTCCCACATTGACTTTGGATTCCCCTTAATTATACTAAAGTTTCTTTACTCTTTAGTATGAGATGTTCTAGGCTCGTCTTGTATTTTTCCTGTCCCAGAACAGAAATCAGCCCTGGTTTCTTTGAATGGCAGATGGTCATTGGAGACCATAATCTGGGTGCTAAGGTCCTCAATGTCCTTGAACTCAGCCTTCTCTGTTCCTTTCATCCCTTCTACCTTCCCTCCAGCAAGGCAGAAATCTATTTCTTCTTCCCATTTCTCATTCTTCCTCCTGGTCTGTCACCAAATATTTTCCCTCTGCAGTTTTATTTATTTTTTAAAGGTTTATTTATATATTCATGGGAGACACACACACACACACAGAGAGAGAGAGAGAGAGGCAGAGACATAGGCAGGCCCCCACAGAGAGCCTGATTCGGGACTTGATCCCAGATCCCGGGCTCACACCCTGAGCTGAAGGCAGATGCCCAACCACTGAGCCACCCAGGCGTCCTGAGACTGAGGTTTTAGAGCTAGAGCTGATGAACGGCTAGGGGTCAACCAGGAAAGCAACAGAGGCATACAGCAGTAACGACACTTGCAGGCTTTGAGTAGAACAGTTGAGACCTAGTGCTGTGCCATCTGGGAATCCTAAGCTGAAGGACACATGTGTGCCCCTCTACACTTAGAAAAATATCCTCCCATAGTTTGAACCAAACAGAAAAAATAAAGCTCTACTCAACCCCCCCGAAACAAAACAAAAGAAAATGAAACCTCTGGGGATCCCTGGGTGGCGCAGCGGTTTGGCACCTGCCTTTGGCCCGGGGCGCGGTCCTGGAGACCCGGGATCGAGTCCCACGTCGGGCTCCCGGTGCATGGAGCCTGCTTCTCCCTCTTCCTGTGTGTCTCTGCCTCTCTCTCTCTCTCTGTGTGACTATCATAAATAAATTAAAATTAAAAAAAAAAAAAAAAGAAACCCCAAGCCCCAGCATCATGACTATACATAAAGCCTCGCATTGTCTGATACGTTTGCATGTCATCGTCAACCTGCGAAGACCCATCCAGCTGGGAATGCAAACTCTGGTCTGTTTGGACAGTTCCCACTGCACAATCATGCAGGGTCATAAGACAAACAACCAAAGCCGTCTGTCTTCATTTAAAATCTGGATGTTTTTTCCACCATGGGTATATTTGGGAGCATTGATTTTGGTTCTTTAAAATATTGTATCAAGATATTATTTCTTGATGACTGAAGGGTTTTTAAAAGGTTTTTAAAAAATATTTTATTTATTTATTCATAAGAGACAAAGAGAGAGAGAGAGAGGCAGAGACACAGGCAGAGGGAGAAGCAGGCTGCATGCTGGGAGCCCGATACGGGACTCCATCCTGGGACCCCGGGATCACGCCCTGAGCCAAAGGCAGATGCTCAACCACTGAGCCACCCAGGCGTCCCTAAAGGGTTTTTTTTTTTTTTAAGATTTTATTTATTTGAGAGAGAGTGAAAGAGAGAGAGCAGGGGAAGGGGCAGAGGGAGAGGGAGAAGCAGACTCTCTCCTGAGTAGGGACCCTGATGTGGGACTTGATCCCAGGACCCCAGGATCATGAGCTAAGAGCTGAAGGCAGATGCTCAACCAACTGAGTCACCCGGGGCCCCTGCCTGAGGCTTTTTGGTTCTCCGCCTCCTCACTTAATGTTGTGCCCGAGTATGTGAGATGCTGCCAAGCCACTGCCTTCTCCGGGGAGCCACTCCCAGATAGAGCTCAGAGCCTCAGTAGGTGGAAGGCAGCCAAAGAGGATGATGGTGGGGGGGGGGGGTGCAGTGGGGTAACTACCTGGTAATATCATCTCAGTTTGTTGGTGACATTAAAAATAGCTAAGAAGCAGTGTGTCATGGGTACCGTCCAGTCAGAATGCACAGTGACCACAACACTGCAGCAGGACTAGGTTTTAACCGTTTGGCTGCTAGGTCATAGAGATGTCCAGGGACATCAGGTGGCAGTGGTAGGGTGGCAGGGAGACTAATCAGCATCGAAGGGTTTTCCAATTTTATATGTGGTATGACACCCCAGCCAGCTCTCAGCCCTTGATCTCCCCATTTTCCTGGGAAGAGACCTGGGATCAGAGAAGCAAAGTGATGGGCTTCAAGACGAGTAGCTCCCATGGGCCCCTGGCACCTGTTTGCAACTCATCCTCTTCCTGCCTCTCTGATTCCCCCCAGGCCTCCATGAATTTCAGCACCCCCGAGTACCCCGACTATGGCACTGCCACCCTGGACCCCAACATATTTGTGGATGAGTCTCTCAACACCCCCAAGCTGTCGGTCCCGGATATGATCGCCCTGGTAATCTTCGTGATGGTCTTTCTGGTGGGGGTGCCAGGCAACTTCCTGGTGGTCTGGGTGACGGGTTTCGAGGTCCGGCGAACCATCAATGCCATCTGGTTTCTCAACCTGGCGGTGGCCGATCTCCTGTCCTGCCTGGCGCTGCCCATCCTGTTTTCGTCCATCGTCCAGCAGGGCTACTGGCCCTTTGGCAACGCTGCCTGCCGCATCCTGCCCTCGCTCATCCTGCTCAACATGTACGCCAGCATCTTGCTCCTGACCACCATCAGCGCCGACCGCTTTGTCTTGGTGTTTAATCCCATCTGGTGCCAGAACTACCGAGGGCCCCAGCTGGCCTGGGCGGCCTGCAGCGTGGCCTGGGCCGTGGCCCTGCTGCTGACCGTACCCTCGTTCATCTTCCGCGGGGTGCACACGGAGTACTTTCCGTTCTGGATGACGTGCGGCGTGGACTACAGCGGGGTCGGGGTCCTGGTGGAGAGGGGCGTGGCCATCCTCCGGCTGCTCATGGGCTTCCTGGGGCCGCTGGTGATACTGAGCATCTGCTACACCTTCCTCCTGATTCGGACCTGGAGCCGGAAGGCCACCCGCTCCACCAAGACGCTCAAGGTGGTGGTGGCCGTGGTGGTCAGCTTCTTTGTCCTCTGGCTGCCCTACCAGGTGACGGGGATGATGATGGCTTTGTTCTACAAGCACTCGGAAAGCTTCAGACGCGTGTCCCGCCTGGACTCGCTGTGCGTGGCCGTGGCTTACATCAACTGCTGCATAAACCCCATCATCTACGTGGTGGCCGCCCAGGGGTTCCACAGCCGCTTCCTCAAGTCGCTGCCCGCCAGGCTCCGGCAGGTGCTGGCCGAGGAGTCCGTGGGCCGGGACAGCAAGTCTATCACGCTCTCCACGGTGGACACCCCAGCGCAGAAGAGCCAGGGGGTGTGAGGGGGGCCTCCCGGCTTCCTCCTCCCACCTGTCCCTTCCCCCTCTGCTGATTTTAACCCAGCCCCTGGTGGGGAGCTGGCCTGCGAGCGAACTCCCCTCCATTCCTTCCTTCTTCCCCGCACCCGTCCTCCCTCACTTCCAGGATGAACGCGTCCCTCTGGGACCCTCAACTTTCCTTTTCCATCTGAGGACTTTGGGAAACAAGCAGAAACCAGGATTACTCGGAGCACCTCCCGAATAGCCCTATGTCTGCTGCAGGTGGAGATTGTGCATGGGACACAGTCGATACATAGAAAAGAGACAAATAGGAACATTCTAACCTTGGGGTGCCTGGGTGGCTCGGTTAAGCATCTGCCTTAGGCTCAGGTCATGATCCCAGGGTCCTGGGTTCGAGTCCTGCGTCGGGCTCCCCGCAGGGAGCCTGCTTCTCTGTCTGCCTGTGTCTCTGCATCTCTCTCTGTGTCTCTCATGAATAAATAAATAGAAATATTTAAAAAAATGAATGAATACAATCTTAAAGAAAAAGAAAGAAACAGTCTAACCTTTAAAAAAATGGTGATGTGTTTATTTTACAGAGACCTGGGGGAAAAAAAACCTAAGGAGCATCTCAAAAAGTATTCTTGTGACAGACAAAGCAAAATTCACTGGCTAAGCTTTTCTTTTCTTTTCTTTTTCTTTTTTTTTTTTTTTTTGGCTAAGCTTTTCTGAGTTGATTAAAAAAAAAAAAACAGTAAGTGAAGGTCTTACTAATCGGGTTTTGAGAAAACATATTCAGTAAAAAGATGTTCAATGGATTTGGCGAAAAGCAAGTGTGAGGACGGAGTGCCGAAGGGAGAGGCTGGGAAACATTGGTTAGGCACCTCGGGGGAAGGCGCTCATGGGGAAATTTGACTTTTGACTTTGTAAACTGCTGTTTTGTGTGTATGTCTCAAAAAAAAAAAAAGAAAAAAAAAAAGAAAAAAGAAAAAGAAAGAAAAAGAAAAAGAAAAAAGAAAACCTTTTTTCTTTTTTAGAAAGAAAGAAAATTTTAATGTCACTGTAGATACAGAGGGATCCTGTGTGCCCCTGACCTGCTGCACTATAGGGACCTCTTGCAAAATGATGTTGCAAGATCATGGCTAGGATGTTGCCATTGTTACCCTGGGGGTGTAGGACATTTCCATTACCACTGGGATCCCTCGTGATGGCCCATGTCCCTCCATCCTCCCAGCCTTGTCCTGGACCCCTGGCAACCACCATTCTGCTCTCCATATTTTGCCCTTTCAAAGGAATGCTCTATCAATCGTGTAAACTTTTGGCTTAAAAACTAGTCTGGGGGTGACTGAGGTGACTCAGTCGGTTAAGTGACCAACTTGATTTTGGCTCAGGCCATGATCTCAGTCAGGATTCTGGGATCAAGCCCTGCTTTTGGGGGGTGTCTGCACTCAGAGTGGAGTCTGCTGGAGATCCTCTCTCTCTCCCCCACTGCTCCTCCTCCTGCTCACGTGCTCTCTCCTCTCTCTCTCAAATAAATAGATAAATCTTAAAAAAAAAAAAAGAAAAAAGTAGTTTTCAGCACTTGAATAATGAAAATAAAAAAATAAACATTGTAATGTGTTATTTGTAATCAATTTTAAAACATTTCTGTGGGCACTTGGGTGGCTCAGTCAGTTAAGCGTCTGCCTTCGGCTCAGGTCATGATCTCAGGGTCCTGGGATTGAGCCCCGTGTCGGGCTCCCTGCTCAGTGGGGAGTCTGCTTTTCCCTCTGCCCTTCCCCTCTGCTTGTGATCTCTCTCTCTCACTTTGTCTCTCTCAAATAAATAAAATCTTTTTTTTCAAATAAATAGAAAATTTTGTTTCGTGTATGCATTCATTTGTGTGGATTGACTAGAAATATTGTACAGACCAGCACCACCCAGCAGAAAAATGATTGAGCTGCATGGTAGTTTTCTTTTTTTTCTTTTTTTTTTTTTTTGGTAGTTTTCAATTTACTAGTTGCCACACTGAAAAATTAAGGAGAACCATGAGCACCTGGCTGACTCAGTCGGTGGAGTGAGACTCTTGATCTAGGGGTTATGAGTTCGAGCCCCGCATCAGTAGTCTCTATTACTTAAATAAATAAACTTAAAAAAACTAAAAGGAAACAGATGAAGTCATAGTAATATATTTTATGATATAATAATGTCATGTTAACAACAATTATAGCGATGATATATTAATTATATGAATATTATATATTATACAATTATGTATTATATGAATAACAATGCTATATGTTGTATAATTATATTTATAATTAGATAATATAAAAACATAACCGTAATACAAATACAGAAAATGTATAACACATTAACAGTATATTAATGTTTGTAATATATATTAATGTATAATAATAATTATGCTATTAATATGTTTTTATTATGTTGTTATAGAATGATATTTAATATATAAAATATTAATACAGTCCATACTACATTTTGCCCAGCACAATATATCCAAAATATTTTTTGAAAGATTTTATTTATTTATTTATTTGAGAAAGAGACAGAGACCGAGACAGGGTGCAAGCAGGGGGAGGGGCAGAGGGAGAGGGAGAGAATCTCAAGCGGACTCTCCACGGAGCACGAAGCCCATCGTGAGGCTCGATCTCACAGCCCTGAGATCATGACCTGAGCTGAAATCAAGTCTGATGCTTAACTGACTGAGGCACCCAGGTGCCCCCAAGTCTTCAAAATCTTGTATATATGTTACACACAGCACGCCTCGATTCCAACTGGCCCACTTCAAGTGCTCAGGAGCCACGTGGGGCTGGACAACGTGAGTATAGCCTCGTCTTCCCTCTCTACAAGAGCAGGCTGAGTCCAGGGAACAGCCCGCGCATGGGGCGCTGGGCTGGGATCTAGCGCGATTGTGACCAAAGGTAGTTGGATCCTGCTACTCCAGTCCTGTCGCCTCTGCCTGGGGTACAATTTTTATTTAAAGACACTGTGTGGGGTCACCTGGGTGGCTCAGTGGTTGAGCATCTGCCTTTACCTCAGGTCGTGATTCCAGGGTCCGGGGATCGAGTCCCACATGGGGCTCCCCGCAGGGAGCCTGCTTCTCCCTCTGTGTCTCTGCCTCTCTCTCTGTGTGTCTCTTATGAATAAATAAATAAAATCTTAAAAAAAAAGTGAAGACACTATCTAGGGAAGTCTGGGTGGCTAGGTTGGTAAAGCATCTGCCTTCAGCTCAGGTCATGATCTCGGGGTCCTGGGATCGAGCCCCATGGCTCAGTGGGGAGTCTGCCTGAGATTCTCTGTCTCCCTGTGCCCCTCTCCAACCCCCACTTGCCTGTGTGCTCTCTCTCAAATAATAAAAAATAAGTAGAAAAAAACATAAAGACACTGAACACAGAGGACAGGTGCTTTGCTGGGCTTCTAGAAAAGGCTGTGTGTGGTTTGGGTAGTAAATGTTGATACCTGTACAGATCCCCAGGCACCACGGTCACTGGGGGAGACCTAAGCCTCAGGTCTGGGGTACCACCCTGGAAGACCCTTATGATCTTGGATGTCTCTTCTCCCTAGACAGCCAACATCTCTCCCTGCCCTCTTCCCACAGCCTGCCTCCTCCCTCTGACACCCTTTCACTTCGCCTCCACTGGCCAGAGTTTCTCTCTCTGCCCTTAAATGTTGGCTTTCTGGAGTTTTTTCTCCAATATGCTGCTCACGTTACAGCTTCACCCAGTACCTTCACAGCCCTCTCTTCAGGATACGGCCTCAGCACCTCCTGACCCCCTTCAAATTGACCTTGGCATGTTCTCCCAAGCCTTTCCCACCCCTTAAATCCCCTAAGGATTTAGGGGATCCTAAGGAAGCCCCACCATCCACCAAGCGTCCCATCTTCCTGGACCTGGGTGTCTGCCTCGCTTCCTGTCTGGTCGTCCAGCAACCGGCCTGTTTTTAAAAGGTCATCTCTGTCCCTATTCTTTTATTTTTTTGTTAAAGATTTTATTTATTTATTCATGAGAGACACAGAGAGAGAGGCAGAGACACAGGCAGAGGGAGAAGCAGGCTCCCTGTGGGGAGCCCCATGTGGGATCACGCCCTGAGCCAAAGGCAGACGCTTAACTGCTGAGCCGCCCAGGCATCTCCTCTGTCTCTATTCTACCTTATTTCAGGGTGCAACTTTCTCCAGGAAGTCCTTCTTGACTTCCTCCTCTACCCCCACCCCCCACCCCCTCTGTTCCTATCCAGCGGCCAGCCCTTCTGGTTTGGGGAATGGACTACGGGCAATGAGGTCTTTCCCTCACCCTGATTTGGGAAGGAGGCACGGTCCCAAGAGCTGGGCCCCGCAATCGTCTTCTAGAAACACTCAGAGGCCGGTGAACGGGATCCAGGTGGCTTCTCTGAGGTGCTATTGTTGAGCAGCCCTGCCCAGGAGGGAAGTGGGGTGAAGGGCCAGGCCATTGCCAAATCTGGGGTTTGGTGGATCTGCTAGGTCAACAAGTCTTGAAGAGGAAGTGGTGGGGAAAGGAAGTATGATGATTGGGTTTGGTTGAATTGGCTGTGTCCCTCCCCCACCACCTTCGAGTCCCTGGTCATCCACCCAGCCTCCTGTTCTTCAGACCAGGCTCCCCTAGGCCTGGGTCAGAGACTCCTCCCCTGCATCTGTGTCACCTGACCTTCTGAGGCATCAACACCCCCCCATCTCCGACCTTCAGGAGGGTGTCACTCCAGATTTGCATCGTCTGATGGGAATACAACGGGAGCCCCATAAGTGATCTTACATTTTCCAGCAGCTAAGCAAGAGACGAGCAAAGAGAAACAAGAAGGATCAGATGAGATTGATTTGGGTGATACATTTCACTGAACCAAATATATTTAAAATATTATCATTTCGGGGTGCCTGGGTGGCTCAGAGATTGAGCATCTCCCTTCAGCCCGGGGTGTGATCCTGGGGTCCTGGGATCGAGTCCCACGTCGGACTCCCTGCATGGAGCCTGCTTCTCCCTCTGCCTGTGTCTCTGCCTCTCTCTCTCTCTCTGTGTGTGTGTCTCATGAATAAATAAATAAAATATTTTTTAAAAATAAAATATTATCATTTCAGGATGTGATTAATACAAAAAATTATGGAGAGATTTCATGTTGCTTTTTCCTACCAATCTTTGAAATCCAGTGTGTATTTTGCATCTCAAGAGGCACCACGTTCCAAATGCCCGGTAGCCCCATGTGGCCAGCGGCTATCATACCGGACGGCCAAGGGCTAGCACTCCTTCACCCGTGTCCAGACCATCTACGAAGTCCTAACATCCAACAGCTGGAGCTCTACACGTTTAGCACTTTTGGGTTCCGATGTGACAGGCTAGATCCTATGATTCAAATAGTCTGTGAGTCACCTGTAGAATCCCTTGGGTCAAATAGCCTATGATTCCAATGTTCTAAGAGTCTGTGGTTTCAACACTGCAGCATCTTCCACCTGGATCAGCAGTCAGCAGACTCCAGCCTGGGGGCTGCATCTGGCCCCTTGCTTGTTTTCGTAAACAGAGTTTTGCTGGGAACACAGCCAGGCCTGTTCAGTCCACGGCCACTTTCATTCCACCAAGGCAGGTTGAATAGTTGAGACAGAGACCACGAGTGACTCCTTGACCAGCAAAAACTATTTACTCTTTGTTCTTTTCCTGAAAAGTTTACTGACCTCTGATGTAGATATTCAAAGATTCTAGGACAGATGGTGGTTTTACAGATATTCATTAGATTATTGTACTTGACAATAATCTTACATGGATGTGACCTACACTCTTCTGTGCATTGAGTATCACATATTAATATACATTGTTCAAAAGACACTTATTTCTCTATCTTAGGCATTCATTTACCTTTTCAGGTTTCTATAATTTTTAAAAATATTTTATTTATTCAACTATGAGAGACACAGAGAGAGAGAGAGAGAGAGGCAGAGACACAGGCAGAGGGAGAAGCAGGCCCCATGCGGGGAGCCCTATGTGAGAGTCGTTCCCGGGTCCCCAGGATCACACCCCGGGGTTGAAGGCAGTGCTAAACCGCTGAACCACCTGTGCTGCCCAGGTTTCTATAATTGTGTTAAGTTGGGTGCACCTGGCTGGCTCAGTCGGTGGAGCATGCTACTCCTGATCTTGGGGTTGTAGGTTCGAGCCCCACACTGGGGAATAGGACTTCAAAAGGAAATCTCTAAAATTTTTAAAATTAATTTAAAAATGATGTTAGGTTGAACTCTAGGAAATTGCCAAACATCATCCTGTTTTGGAGTGAGGGGGTGTAATGGCTTATTATTCATTACTTAAAAAATTAGAAAAATACGAGTCATATAACATTCACCATTAATGGCATTTAGTACATTCCCAGTGGGGTGCAACTGTCACCACTCTCTAGGTCCAGAACATTTTCATCACCCTAAAGAAACCCCATCGTGCCCCCCAGCCCCTGGCAACCACTAAACTGCTTTCTTGCTACAGATTTGCAAGAATGCAACCGATTTCGACGCATGACGTGGCAATTCCCTATGTCAACCTAACCTTCTAAGGTCTCCTTCTGGCCACCACCCCCCTTCGTCCTTGAGGAGCTGGCACTTGGTATCTTGCAGAGTGGCTGTAAAAAGGAATTCCACCTCCAGAGTGGCCCCTCTCTTTCTTTTTTTTTTTTTTTAAGATTTTATTTATTTATTCATAGACACACAGAGAGAGACAGAGACACAGACAGAGGGAGAAGCAGGCTCCATGCAGGGAACCCGATGTGGGACTCGATCCAGGGTCTCCAGGATCACACCCCAGGCTGCAAGCTGCGCCAAACCACTGCGCCACCAGGGCTGCCCCAGCCCCTCTCTTTCTATAAAACTTTCTATGAAAGTTGTGTCCTGCTTTCCACTCCCAGCCGTCTGCATCTGCACCTGCAGAGAGCCTGTCCTTGGTCCACAGCGTCTCCCAGGCCCCCAGGAAAGAGCCACAAGCACCAGGGACACCAGGAAACCTCAGAATCTGAGAAACATGCACCCCGAGACTCAGCGGCTGAAGCGTTTATGAAGCTCTAAAGATTTGAGCTGTAAACTGGAGGTCGGTAGAAATTTGCACTGATCATGGACAGTCCCCAGCCTCCACCTCTGCCACCCTCATCTCTTTCTTTTCTTTCTTTCTTTCTTCTTCTTCTTCTTCTTCTTCTTCTTCTTCTTCTTCTTCTTCTTCTTCTATTTTTTAAAAAAAATTATTTATTCATGAGAGACATAGAGAGAGGCAGAGACATAGGCAGAGGGAGAAGCAGGTTCCCTGTCAGGAACCCAATGTGGGACTCGATCTCAGGACCCCGGGATCATGACCTGAGCCAAAGGCAGACACCCAGGTGCCCACCCCCCCACCCCCCATCTCTTTTCTGAGCAGGGTGGGTCCCCATAGGGTGTGGGTGGTGAGGAGGCCTCCCAGGGCATGGCAGGAGGGGACAGAGGGGACGTGTATCTCTTTGGGAGGGTCTGGGGCCACAGCAAGGCTTAGCCAAGACCCAGGCCCCCAGGGTGGGGCCGGGAGACGTCACAGATCACGCAGTTCCAGTCTGTTGACTCAGAACAACTTCCTCTAACAACATGATTTGATTCCCTAAACAACATCAAAAGAAATGTATAACTACAGCTCCCTCAGCCCCAAAGGCCGCACAGAGAGAGAAGTATATGCGCCAACAACTGCTGAATAAGAGTTCTGAAATGGGAGAACCACTTCCTCTTGCTCAGCCTGCGTTCTGAAAATGTAAATTTTGACACCTTTCATTAGATTCTTTCCATTATCCTCAATCTACCGTGTAGGTGGCCACGTCCAGTGGGCCCAGGTAGCCGCTGCTGTTGGAGGTGCTTTCAATCTCTTCACCCGCGTCCAGCTCATGGAAAAAAAAAAAAAAAAAAAAAAAAAAAGGCCCCTGCACAGATGAGGAAGGAGAGGCCAAGAGAGGCGAGGCCCTGGATCTCAATGGTGGGCTTGGCCCGGGCCCCTCGTCATTCTGGCCTCGAGACCACATTCTCAGCCTCCGCACCTCTGCTCAGAGGGAGGTTAGGGACACGGGGCCATCAACATCTTCCCGTGATGATCAACATCTTCCTGTTTCAGAGATGAGGAAAGCCGGGGAAAGGGCAGGACAGGATTGGTTTCTGTTTTGTCTGGCCCATGTTGTTTGGTGGCTTTGGCCTTTTTGCGGGGCATGTGGCACTGAGCCGTCTGCCGCAATCCCTGGCAGGCGGGAGGACTGTTTATCTGCCTTCAAGGCTCTGCGAGGCCAGAGAGAGGAGCTGGCGCACAGCCGGAGGCTGGCAGGAGGGTAGCAGGCAGTGGGTGCTCCCTGAGGGTGACCTCGCAGGCCCCCCCCCCAGAGTGAGTCCCGGCCAAGAGCCTCAGGGTCAAACCGCATGCAGGTCTAGCTTCCAGGAACTGATGGCCTTGAGCAGGGGGTTGGCGACACTGGGTCAACTCTCCACCCCCCTGGAGCGCTCTCCAGCTTCTGCTGCCCAGTAATTTTGGGATGTGTGAGTCATGGGAAGAATACAGGATAAACACACCCTGGAAGGAGGCAGAGGCCACTCCTGTGTTCCCCTGGTTATGAAGATTTGCTGGGACCTGTGAGGTGGGCAGTGCTCAGCTGTGTCCCCCGGGAGCCCTGGCAAGGGGGGCAGATTTCCAAGAATTCACCTGCTGCCAGGTACAGAGAGGGGAGAGCCCGGGCCTCCTGGGTCCTGGTTCTGAGCCTGGATCGTGTTCCCGCGTGGCATTTGGGCAAGATGAGGATCCTCTTACAAGAGACGGTAAGGATGGAGGGACGGAGGGAGGGAAGGATGGACAGGAGGGGGTCATTTAACCAGCTCAACTAATTATTTTCAGAATCTGGGAATCAGAACTAAAATGTGAGAGGTGGAATCTTATCCTCATGACACTGGAATTCCAGACTCTTGGAATTTACTTGGGTGGCCAAAGGGAAGAGCTTTTTGTCAAAGGATCTGCATATTTGGTGTGCTCAGGTGTAGAGAAAATGACCTCTCTCTCTCTCTCTCTCTTAAACATTTTATGTATTTATTCACGAGAGACATACAGAGAGAGGCAGAGACTTAGGCAGAGGGAGAAGCAGGCTCCCTGCAGGGAGCCCCATGCGGGATTTGATCCCAGGACCCTGGGATCACGACCTGAGCCAAAGGCAGATGCCCAACCGCTGAGCCACCCAGGTGCCCCACCAACTCTACTTCTTCTTCTTTTAAAGGTTTTATTTATTTATTCATGAGAGACACAGAGACAGAGAGAGAGAGGCAGAAACACAGGCAGAGGGAGAAGCAGGCTCCACGCAGGGAGCCCGACGTGGGACTCGATCCTGGGTCTCCAGGATCAGGCCCTGGGCTGAAGGCGGCACTAAACCCTGAGCCACCCGGGCTGCCCACCAACTACTTCCGAAGAGAGAATCTTTATTTCCATGTATAACACGCACACGTGTCAGAACTGTGTGCACAGGTAATGAGCGCCCGGGTCAAGCAACAGCATGAGCCGGGATGCCTGGGTGGTTTAGTTGGTTAAGCATCAGCCTCCGGCTCAGGTTGTGATCCTGATCCCAGGGTCCTGGGATCGCATCCTGAGTCAGGCTCTCTGCTCAGTGGGGAGCCTGCTTCTCCCTCTCCCCTGCTTATGCTCTCTCTCTGTCAAAAAAAAAAAAAAAAAAAAAGAATCTTAAAAAAAAGAAACAGCACAAGCTGATGCACCCTCCTGTTCCCCCGCTCACTGCCCACCCCCCATAGACTGCTTCTGCTCGGTTTTGAACTTGAGAGAATGATATCACTCAGTCACCTCCCCTGTGTGTCTGCCTCTCTCCCCCCAGCTCTGTGTGTATGAAATCCACCCACATTCATGTGTGTGGTTTGTTCATCTGCTGTAGAATATTCCTTTTTTTTTTTTTTTAATTTTTATTTATTTATGATAGTCACAGAGAGAGAGAGAGAGAGAGGCGCAGAGACACAGGCAGAGGGAGAAGCAGGCTCCATGCACCGGGAGCCCGACGTGGGATTCGATCCCGGGTCTCCAGGATCGCGCCCTGGGCCAAAGGCAGGCGCCAAACCGCTGCGCCACCCAGGGATCCCTGCTGTAGAATATTCCATTGCATGAACATACCACGGTGTGTTTATTCATCCCACCCCCCCGGGGGCGACTATCAGGGTGGTTTCCCATCAGGGGCTGCTATGAACACGTCTTTCCTGGCGCATGTTTTTTGATGAGCATGTGTGTGCTTCTCTGCAAGGAGGGGCGAGGTATCCTATGTCAGGGTTAAGTCGAGTCTGCCCTGTGGTTCCCCAGAGCAGAAGTTCCAAGGAGACTGGCTGATTTGCAAGCACACATGTACCAAGAGCCCACACACTGGCGCTTGCGAGCTTAAGGAACCGAAAGAAACCTAAGTGACCCCTTTGCTTCCCTGTGCCTCACTTTCACTCTTTATTCTTTGACTCACTGAATACCAACGAAGCACCTGCTGCGCGCCAGGTGCCGTTCTGGATGCCGGGGACACGGTGATGCCCAAGTAGCTGGCGGTTTGGGAAATGGAGCATAACAATAACACGTCATACGGTTGCCGTAAGTGTTGTGCTTGGTACATAAGAGGTGTTTGATCAATGTCACCCGCTGTCTTATTGTTATATATAAAATAATAAGAGACACCTGGGTGGCTCAGCGGTTGAGCGCCTGCCTTTGACTCAGGTCATGATCCCGCAGTCCTTGGATCGAGTCCCACGTCGGGCTCCCTGTAGGGCGCCTGCTTCTCCCTCTGCCTGTGTCTCTGCCTCTCTCATGCATAAATAAATAAAATCTTTTATAAAATAATATAATAATAATAATCACGGCAATTATGTTTTATGTGTAGATGTAACTATATGAATGTCATTTGTTTTTTTTATGAATATAATCTATTGTACAAAATGATGATAAAATAATAAGGCTATTCGTGATTATCATTAAATGTCTTTTATTTATAGCCCAAGGCTGGTTCATAAGCACGGCCCATCCAGCCAGCGGGCTGATTCTGAAGCTGTTGTAGGAGAGGGTTGATGTGTGTGCAGATAGGGAAACAGATCGAAAACACATTCGTTACATGGAAGAGATAAGGGGATGACACAGCGGGTGTTGGATGTTGCATTTCTGTTTGAGATATTAAAAGGGAAATACCACAGACTGGCTGAGCTGCCAACATGCAGAAAATTTCCCGGATTTCGACCAGCAAAAACTGTGGCAGTGTGGGGTCTGAGGGCGGGGAGAGAGGGCGCGCACACCAGCAGCTAGCAGGTGGCTGAGGCTCGCTGCGGACCAGGCACCGTGTTGGGCTCTTCACGCCGAGTCACTTACTGAATGTTCATGACACCCCAAGGTGAGAATATTATCATTCTCATTTTACAGACAAGGAAGCTGAAGAGGTTAAGTGACCTGCCCAAGGCCACACAGCTGATGAAGCTTTGAATTTTTTTTTATTTATTTATTTATTTATTTATTTATTTATTTATTTATTTATTTATTTTAAAATTATTTATTTATTTATTCATGAGAGACAGAGAGAGAGAGAGAGGCGGAGGCAGAGGGAGAAGCAGGCTCTATGCAGGGAGCCCGATGTGGGACTGGATCCCGAGACTCCAGGATCACACCCTGGGCCGAAGGCGGCACCAAACCACTGAGCCACCCGGGCTGCCCAGTCTTTGAATTTTTAAAGCCTGCACCCTTTTGATTCTAATGATGAAATAATACAAAAGCAGCATGCCAAACTCCAAACACATGCGCACAGATACACAGACACACACGTGCACAAAATGGCTGGACACACACACATGCATGCACGCACACACCACAAAGTGGCTGGGCCTCTTAGCTGCTCCTTGGCAGGGTGGAAGGGCAGAGAGCAGCACGCCGACTTCCCCTCTGCTTTTCCTGTTGCATCAATGCCAGCTAGAGCTCTGGGTAGTGCCAGCCAGCCCAGGAGAGCCAGCAGAGAGCCACAGGTCTGCTGGCTCTGACGTGATGGGGGTGGCCTGCCATGGCCTGAGCCCTTAATCTCTGCCATGTGCTTTACACCTGTCAACTCCTTGAGGCCTCCCACAAACCGGTGAGGTAGGTTCCTCTCGGTGACTTATTCTTCAGGCGAGGAAACCAAGAGAGAGCCAGCTGAAACTGTGTTACGGAGCCTGGGTCTGCTGAGGGCCACGGGCCGCATGGCCTTCTGTCTCTCGAATCTAAGGTTTTGGGGTGAGTATACTCTAGGGCCCGGAGTTCCAGAGTGGGGCTAGCATGGTTCAAAACTCAGCTTGGGTACTTGTTTAGCTGAATGATCGTAGGTAAGTACTTCTCATCTGTGGAGTGTGTATGATAATGGTATTAGAACCAGAGGGTTGTTGTAAGGATCAAATAATATAAGATTTAAAGGTGTTTGGAGCAATGCCAGACACGTGACACAAAGTGCTCAATGCATGGTGGCTTCTAATAATAATAATACTATTAATAATATATAATAATAGTAATGTCATTATTATCACTATTGCTATGATAGATCATGTTGCTTCGTTGCTCACCACCCTCCTGTGGCCCCGATCTCACATGGAATAAAAGAAAATGTCCTCAAAATGCTCCCTGCGGTCCATGATGTCTTTCTGTTCTTACCTTCCCCTTCTCTGCCTCACCTACTCCACTCCAGCCACACTGGTGTCCTCGCTGTTCCTTGAACATGATCATCATGTCCCCACCTCAGGGCCTTTGCACCGGCTGTCTCCTCTGCCTGGAACTCTCTTCTTTCGGGTCCCCACATGGCTCGTCCCTCACCTCCTTTATGACTTTGCTTCAGTGTCACCTCCGCAGAGAGGCCTTCCTTGACCACTCATTTAAAATCCCCTGTGTGATCCTTTTTTTTTTTTTCTGTAGCATTTTTCACCTTCTAAGACACTGTATTTTGCTTATTTATTTCTAATTTGTCTTTTTCCTTATCTGACTCCTCCCGCTAGAGTGTCAGCTCTGAGACAAAAGAGGTTTTGGTTTGTCACGTCCCCCACTAGGCATGCAGTGCCTGGAAGAGAAAAGGGACTCAGGACTTTTCTTGAATGAATGAATGGATCTCCTGACCGGGGAATTCAACATTTTATTTTTCCTGTTTTCCAAACACCATCAAGACTTTAAAAAATTGCTCTAGTAGGATTCTAGGTATGTTCTGTCTCTCGATCTGGGTGCCTCTTAAACGGCTGCGTTCAGGTTGTGAAACCCAGTGAGCTGGACCTACGTGATGTGCGGTACCTTGCTGTCTGTGTGTGTGCTCTAGTTTATGCAAAAAACAAAATAACACAATTTCTCCCGAGGTACATTTTCATTCTACCGAGATACAAAAATACCAGTGAAGAAGAACCAAGACAAGTACTTTTGCTGTGAATGCGTATTAACCTTTCCCCCTCTTAATGGATATTTGGATTCCAATGTTTTAAATTCTAGAATTCCACGTTGCTAACAGGCTAGTGTTACATTTAAGTGCTCTAGAATCTCCCTGTCCAATGAGGTAGCCATTAGCCATGTGTAGCTATTTATATTTAAGTAAAATCAGAAGATTTTTAGTCTCAAAAATTAGTCTAAAAATTTAGTCCCATTTCAAATGCTCAGTAGCACCTTTTGGCCTGCAGGTAGTTACAGATTGGATGGCTCAGATCTAGAACATTCCCACCAGGGGTACCTGGGTGGCTCAGTTGGTTGGGTATTTGCCTTTGGCTCAGGTCATGATCTCAGGGTCCTGGAATCGAGCCTTGCCTCGGGCTCCCTGCTTAGTGGGGAGCCTGCTTCTCCCTCTCCTTCTGCAGCTTTCCTCTGCTTGTGCGCACTCTCTCTCTCATAAATAAATAAATAAATAAATAATCTTTTTTTTTTTTTTTGAAAAGAATGTTTCCATCAACACTGAATATTGGATCCCACAGAGCTGCTCTAGAATTCCAAATAATAATTGGCTGCAGTTGGGGGATCCCTGGGTGGCTCAGCGGTTTAGTGCCTGCCTTTGGCCCAGGGCGTGATCCTGGAGTCCCAGGATGGAGTCCCACTTCGGGCTCCCTAAATGGAGCCTGCTTCTCCCTCTGCCTGTGTCTCTGCCTCTCTCTCTCTCTGTGTCTCTCATGAATAAATAAATAAAATCTTTAAAAATAAATAAATAATTGGCTGCAGTTCTAATGGTATGCCATTTGGAGTTTCCAAAAAAAAAAAAAAAAATTTTTTTTTTTTAAATCACGATCACAGTCTAACATTGTAATGTTCCAGAATCCCAAGATGCTAGTAAGCTTGAGTTCTAACACTGTCATATTCTAGAATTCCTGGATGCTCACCTAGGGCTAGTGTGCTAACCCCCGGCATCCTAGAATTCCAGTATAGTAGCCTGCTCGGGTTCCAACATTGTGTTATTGGCTAATCCCAAGATGCTACCGAGCTAGTTCTAAGGTTGGGGGCTTCTAGAATTCCAGTATTAGAATGCACCGGAGCTCTGACACCGTCACAGTCGTTTCCAAGCCGCCGGTGGGGTCCCCACCCCCTGAGGATTGCAGGGGCCTGAGGGCTTCCTCGACCAGCTTCCACTGCTTTCTCTCCTGTTCAGGAGCCTGGGGCCTGGATGGAGAACACGTCTGTCAGCTACGATTATGGGCACTACGACGAGATCCCGGATCTCCCCGTGGACTGCGTGGACGGCTCCTGCGTCTCCACGGACCCGCTGAGCGTCGCCCCGTTCCTGCTGTATGCTGTGGTCTTCCTGGTGGGCGTGCCCGGCAATGCCACGATGGCCTGGGTGACCTGGAAAGAGGCCCGCCGGAGGGTGGGTGCCACCTGGTTCCTCCACCTGGCCGTGGCGGATCTGCTGTGCTGTTTGTCTCTGCCGGTGCTGGCGGTGCCCATGGCGCGCGGGGGCCACTGGCCGTACGGGGCACTGGGCTGTCACACCCTGTCCTCGCTCATCCTGCTGTCCATGTACGCCAGCGTGCTCCTCCTGGCCGCTCTCAGCGCCGACCTCTGCCTGCTGGCGCTCAGGCCGGGCTGGGGGGCTGCGGGGGGCCGGGCACGCAGGGTGCAGGTCGCCTGCGCGGTGGCCTGGGCCGTGGCCTTGCTGCTCACTGTACCCTCGGCCATGTACCACCGGCTGCACCAGGAGCACTTCCCCCCCCGGCTGGAGTGCGTGGTGGACTACGGGGGCTCGGCCGTGGTTGAGAGCGCCGTGGCGGCCGCCCGCTTTGTGTGCGGCTTCCTGGGGCCGCTGGTGGTCGTGGCCAGCTGCCACGGTGCCCTGCTGTGCCGGGCCGCCCCGCACCGCTGGCCCCTGGGCGTGGCCGTCGTGCTGGGCTTTTTTGTCTGCTGGGCCCCCTACCAACTGCTGGGGCTGGTGATCACCGTGGCCGCCCCGCACTCCAGGCTCCTGGCCCGGGCCCTGCGGGCTGAACCCCTGGTCATCGGCCTCGCTCTGGCTCACAGCTGTCTCAATCCCGTGCTCTTCCTGTATTTCGGGAGGACTCACCTGTGCAGGTCGCTGCCAGCTGCCTGCCGCCGGGCCCTGAAAGAGTCACAGAGCAAGGATGAAAGTGTGGTTGGCAAGAAATCCACCAGCCATGACCTAGTCTCAGAGGTGGAGGTGTAGGCCCGAAGGAAACTGGTTTGGGTGCTTCCGCCCTATTTCGCCAAGCTGCCTTCAGGAAAAGCTGGATCCAGGGGGCTGGATGATCTTTCTTTCTTTGTCCATTCAACAGACATTCATTATGCACCTGCTACGTGTGAGGCCTTATAATAGGCACTGGGGGAGTAGCAGTGACCAAAAGGGACACAAATCCTTATCTCCCGGGGCAGCTGGCATTCTAGTGGAGGAAGACAGAAAAAGAGCAAAGCAAAAGGGAATATGGAGTATGTCAAGTGGTGGTAACCTAAAGGGGACAGAGAGGACTGATTAGGGCAGGGGTATGTGTAAGCTAGGCAAGGCCCATTGGGTAAGGTGATAATTGAGCCAAGACCTGAAGAAAGGAGGGAGGAATCATTCATAAATCTGGCAGAAAAGCATATACAGGGAGCCGCAAGTACAAAGGTCCTGAGGCACAATATGCTGGGCATATTTCAGGAAGAGTGGAGAGGCCAGCGCGGAAGAAGCTGCGGGAGCAAGAGGGAAAGTGGGTGAGACAAAGGGAGAGAGGTAGTGAGGGCCGGATTTGAAAGCCCACCAGGCCAGAGCAAGGGTTTGGAGATCCACGGCAGGGTTCTGAGCTGTTAGCAGATAAAATATACAATATCCAATTAAATTTAGTTTCAGATAAACAATGGGAAAAAGGTATTTTTGTTTTGTTTTGTTTTTTAGCAGGAGTATGTCCCATGCAATATTTGAAACTGTAAAAAATTATTTGTTTGGGGCACCTGACTGGCTCAGTCTGTAGAGCTTGTGACTCTTGATCTCAGGGTTGTGAGTTCGAGCCCCATGCTGGGTGTGGAAATTACTTAAAATCTTTGGGGCGCCTGGGTGGCTCAGTTGGTTAAGTGTCTGACTTTGGCTCAGGCTGTGATCTCAGGGTCATGGGATCAGCCCTGCATCAGGCTCTGTGCTCAGCATGGAGTTTGCTTAAGACTCTCTCTGCGCCTCCCCACCACTCACTCTCTCTCTCAAAGTAATAATAAAAATCTTTTAAAAAGTAAAATCCTTAAAAATTTTTTAAAAATAAAAATCATTTGTCGTTTATCAAAAATTCAAATTTAAGGGAACATTCTGTACATTTTTTTTTTCTAAATTGGACAACCCTATTTATGAGCACAGAAGTGTCTTGATCTGACTTAGATTTTAATAGGATCCCTCTAGTCACTGGGAGACTAGACCAGGGGGGAGAGAGGAGGGACATGAGGAGCAACTGCTTTAGCAAAGAGACTACTGCCATGATCCCAGCAAGAAGTGACGGTGACTTGGGTCAGGGTAATAGCAGAGGTGGTGAGAAGGTGACAGGTTATGGATCTATTTCGACAGAAAGGCTATATCCTAGTTCCTTGGCTTGGTATTTGAGGCTTCTCTCTGCCACTGGACACGTTTATGCTCTAGCTGCTCAGACTGATGTAGCAGACAGAGTAATGGCCCCTAATGAGGCCCACATCCTAACCTCCTGAACCTGGGAATATGTGACTTATGTGGCAAAGGGAACTTTGCCATTGTGATTGAGGATCTTGAGGTGGGAAGAGGATCCTAGATTATCCGGTGGGCCCAAGGCAGTTGCGAGGGTCCTTATAAGAGGGAGGCGGGAGGATCAGGGTCAGTAGCGGAGATGTGACAGCAGAAGCAGATGTCAGAGTGATGGAAGAAAGGGGTCACTGACTAAGGAATGCAGCCCCAGCAGGGGCTTGCTGACACTTTGATTTTAGGCTCCTGACCTCCAAAACTTGTACAGAATAAATCTGTACTATTTTAAGCCACTGAGTGTGTGATAACTTGTTACAGCAGTCACAGGAGACTAATACAGGAGACTACAGGGGACTACTACTCCCATACAGGAGACTAATCCTCTGGGTTGTATTATTTTCATGCCCCTGGGCCTTTGCTCAAGCTGGTCCCACTGCCTGGAATGCCCTCCGGATCTATGCTGCCCTTTCTGGTAATCACTAGGTGTCTGTGCCTATTCAGATTCAAATGAATTCAAAGAAAAAATCGAGTACCTGGAACACCTGGGTGGCTCAATGGTTGAGCATCTGCCTTTAGCTCAGGGCATGATCCCAGGACCCTGGGATCAAGTTCTGCATCAGGGTCCCCGCAGGGAGCCTGCTTCTCCCTCTGCCTGTGTCTCTGTCTCTGTCTCTCTCATGAAAAATAAATAAAATCTAAAACTGAGTTCCCCAGTTGCACAAGTTGCTAGTTGGAAGCTCATCAGCCCCGTGTTAGCCCCTGCGGGGCAGTGCATATACGGGGCCTTTCCATCACCGCAGAGTTTTACTAGACAGGACTGCTCGAGAATCCCACCCGCTCACATCTCTGAAGTCACAGAGTAGTGGCATCTGAATGTAGAATCATTACTCCAGCACAGCATCCTACACATAGCTTCTCCTTTAAGTAATTCCTATAGCAACACAGGGAAGGAAAGGGAGATGTCTTATTTTATAAGACGAGCCCCAGGGAAGGGAGGTCATTTTTCCAAGATCACACAGCAAGGAAGTTGTAGAACTGGGATTTGATCTCATGTTCGCTTGACTCTAGTGTCCATCCTCTCATCTCTGAAATTTTCCTCCAATGCCTTGCTCAAATGACACTTTCTCCAGGGAGTCTTTTCTGATTCATCCCCCTCCGAGGGAGGGAGTAGTCTTCTCCTCTCTGGGTAGAGTTTCTGGAATACAAGTTCCCAGGTAAGCTGTAAATTCCTCAAGGGCAACAGCTGAGTTATTTTTATTTTTATTTCTTCTCCCATCATCCCAGGCCTTAGAAACACCAAAACTGTCTTTATTTGTCTACACCCTGTTTTCCAGCTAGACTGTGAGCTCCACAGTGATGAGGATCTCTTTCTTGCTATCCTTTTTTTCTCTTTTCTAGTATAGGGACACATAGTAGTTCCTCAACAATATGTATTTCAGTCCTGTTATTTTATTCAGCACTGACATGCATGAGTTATTAAGACCAATACTCCCTTGTAGAATGAATTATGTCCTGGGACAATTTACAGGGCTTCATGAGCAGTTGGGGAAAATCCTGTCGTTAATCCATTGGGGCCAGGTGCCATTTAGGAGAGCTCTTTTTAAAATATGTTTGTAAAAGTCTTTTATTTTTTTTTAATTTATTTTCACTTATTACTGCAACAGCTGTACTTATTTAAAAAAAGAAGAATCACTTTCACATAAGCTTTTAAATGTATTTCTTTTTTTTTAAAGATTTATTTATTTGGGGGTTCCTGGGTGGCTCAGTTGGTTAAACATCTGCCTTTGGCTCCAGTCATGATTTCAGGGTCCTGGGATCAAGCCCCATGTTGGGATCCCAGCTCACAGGGAAACTGCTTCTTCCACTCCTCCCTGCTTGTGCTCTTGCTCACTCTCTCAAAATAAATAAATAAATAAATAAAATCTAAAACAAAAAAATTATTTAAGAGAGAGACTGATGTGAGTGGGGGGAAGGGGCAGAGGGAGAAACCTCAAGCAGACTCCCCCCTGAGCCTGGAGCCCGATGCGGGGCTGGATCCCAGGAACCTCAGATCATGACCTGAGCCAAAATCAAGAGTCAGTTGCTCAACCATTTGAGCGACCCGGTATCCCTTGAATGTATTTCCGTGCAACTTGGTCATGAAAAATAATCTTGCCTTTTTTTGTTGTTGTTGCCACTTCCCCTTTTCTGTTCTTAATTTTGTTTGTTTTTTGAATGCATTGATTCTCTTGTTTCCAAAGCACCAGGTCTTAATCTTTTTCCAAGAACTAATTTCAAGTTTGCGATTCAATCCTAGTGTTGGCAGTTTGCGACTTACATCCTGATATGGTATTTGTCGTTTACGTCCTTCCATTTTTCGTCAAAAAATAAATTACAGTTCTCTTCTGGAAATTTCAAGCATTGCTTAATCAATTTCTTCCCCTTCTTCTTTTTTTTTTTTAAGATTTTATTTATTTATTCATTAGAGACAGAGAGAGAGAGAGGCAGAGACATAAGCAGAGGGAGAAGCAGGCTCCATGCAGGGAGCTCGATGTGGGACTGGATCCCAGGACTCCACACTTGGCCAAAGGCAGACACTCAACTACTGAGCCACCCAGGCGTCCCTCCCCTTCTTCTTTTGATGACAAAATACGAATTGGCTTCTCAGTGTTCAAATTGTTTTCTAAAGGCTTGGTAATTGCCTCCAACTTCCCTCTTGACATCCCAACTCTGTGCAACACCTCACTCAAACTCAAATATGGTCAAAATGGAACTCTGGATTTTCTCTCAGCCCTTCTACCCTACTTTTCGATCTCAGTTGATGACAACTTCACATTTCCAGGCACGCAGGTCACAAACTCTGAGGTCATCCTTGACGCTTCTCTTTCTCCCACATTCAGTGGCCTGTCAGCTGATCCCTCTGGGCTCTACCTTAAAGTATACACAGAATCCGACCACTTCTCTTCATTTTCTCTGCCATCGTCCTGGTCCACAATCTCTCACTTAGGCATCAGCTGTCTTCCTGGTCTGCTTTCCTCATCTTGGTTCCCTACAATCTTGGTTTCCCTGCCCACAAGCCAAAATCTAATCTGTTAAAATCTAAGCCAGATCAAGTCTCAGGTCCCTCCTCTGCTCAAACTCCTCCCATGGCTCCCACCTCACTCAGATGAGAAGCCAAGCCAAAAATCCTCCCCTAAGTGTGCTTGATCTACACTCCTTTCCCTACCTCATTTCCAGCTATTTCCCTCTCCCTCCTTCCCTCCACACACACACACCCTCTTGCTGACCTCACTTGTGAACCTACGGACTTTGTTGCCATGGCACTGTGCACTTGCTATTTCCTCCACCTCCCAGGATTTCCATGGCTTGTTGCTTCACTTATTTCTGCTCAAATACTACTTCCTTGGAGCTATGCTCTCTGACCACGCTACTTAAAATAACATCACTCCTTGCCCCTTTGCTGCTTTTTCTCCATAGAGCATGACACTACTGCTTGACATTCTTTTTATTTTTTATTTCAGCGGAAAAATATATTTATAAATAAATATATTTAATAATAATAAATCCTTAAAATATATTTTAAGGATTTACTTCTTTATTCATGGGAGGCCCAGAGAGAGAGAGAGAGAGAGGCAGAGACACACACCGAGGGAGAAGTAGGCTTCCCTTGAGGATCCCGATTCGGGATTCAATTCCAGATTCTGGAATCGTGCCCAGAGCCCAAGGCAGATGCTCAACTGCTGGGCCACCCAGGCGTCCCTCAGTAAAAATATTTAAATGTCTGTTTCTCCTGTTAAAACCCAAGCTCCATGGGAGCAGGGATTTTATCTGTTTTGTTTACCGCTGTATTCTCAGTTCCTAGAACTGGCTTTGGAATCAAAAGCTGTAACCTTCTCAAAAACATTATCTTAAGGATAATGGAGATATTTTAAGGAAAAAGGAGAATGATGGGAGGATACACTAAAAATAAAAGCTCTAGGGATCCCTGGGTAGCTCAGCGGTTTGGCGCCTGCCTTTGGCCCAGGGTGCTATCCTGGAGACCTCGGATGGAGTCCCACATTGGGCTCCCGGCATGGAGCCAGCTTCTCCCTCTGCCTGTGTCTCTGCCTCTCTCTCTCTCTGTGTCTATCGTAAATAAATAAATTAAAAAAAAAGGATTTTAAAAAAATAAATAAAATAAAAATGAAAGCTCTCACATTTATTGAGGGTCTACTATGTACACTCGTGAAAAAGCAATTTATGGATGTACCTTGTGTAATGTATTCTTGCTTACTTTTCCCCAATGATCTTGAAAGGGGAATATTATCCTGGTGTTATCCTCAGACCCACAATGACTGGGGCACCTGGGACCAGAGGGGACTCTGTTTTCTCATTCATTTAGTCATTCATTCAACAAACATTTACGGACTCTCTGACCCTTGTGGTGGCCGCTGGACAACACAGGGCCTCCAAGACAAGAATGGCCCCTGCCTTCAAGGGGCTGGGGAGTTGAGTTGAATTATTAGTGAATTGCTAGGGTGAATTATACAATAGAATTATGCATTAGTAATTATGAATTAGGGGCACCTGAGTGTCTCGGTGGTTGAGCGTCTGCCTTCGGCTCAGGTCATGATCCCAGGGTCCTGCGATCGAGTACTGTATGGGGCTCCAAGGAGGGAGCCTGCTTCTCCCTTACCCGTGTCTCTGCCTCTCTCTCTCTGTGTCTCTCATGAATAAATCAAATCTTTAAGAAAAAGAATTATGAATTATAGTGAATAAACCATGGGAGCAGTTTAATAGTGTCTGGGCTCCGGTCAGCTTTGTCCTTGGCGCGGGGTGATCTGGGTGCAAGTGAAGGTTCGCGGGGAGCGCAGAGCTTGCGCACACCTGGGCGGAGGCGCCTGCAAGTCTCCACTGCAGCGCTACCACCGACCCCTAGAGGGCGCAGCGTCACTCGCGGCTCGGCTCAGAGACAGGCGGAGCCGGAGCGTGCTGTGCGCAGGCGCAGAGTGGGTTGTGGCCGCTCCCAGTTCCGCACTGGCTCCTCTGCCGGCGGCGGGGTGGAGCCTGGCCGTGAGGGTGCGTGCGCACGCGCAGAACCGGCTTCGGGCGCGTGAGGGACGCTGGGGACCGGAAGTTGGAGCGATCCGGGCGATTTGTGAGGTGAGGGGGGCGGGGCGGCTGCGCGGGGCCGGGGTGGCGGCAGCGGCGGGTGTCTGGTGTCCGACCGGGCTGGGTGGCTGGGGAGCGAGCCGAGGGGTGAGGAGGGAAGTCCCAAGAGGAGGACATGTGTTGGAGGAGACAGGGGGTCCGGGAGAAGCGGACGGAGGTGGAGCCTGAGCGCCCCGAGAGTCCCTGGGCGACACGGAGGCCCCGAGACTGGAAGAAACGGGAGGCACGAAAAGAAGCCTGGGGAGGCTGAGGCAGGACGGAAGCCGCAGACCGGAGAGATGCGGGCGGAGAGCTGATGGGGACCTCCAGGGCGCCTCCCGGGGGCTGCCGGGAAATGTGGTGGCCCCGGGCACCTGGAGGGTTGGGGAGCTAGCGAACGGATACAGACTGAGGAGGCGGGCGGTTCAGACGCACCAACGAGACCCTCAAGGACCTTCACAGTTACCAGCCCGAGGGGACGACAGGGTTGCAACCTGGGACACGCCGGCTGCTGTAAAAGCCATAGGCTAGCCCAACAGAGAAGATAAATTTATGGAGAAGAAGGAAGTTCGGAAGGAGTGGTTTTGAATGGGAAGTCGACTGGAGAAGAGCAAGAATCCAGGGGGGTGACGGTTTCTCATTGGCTGAGTTGCTGGGATGGTCACTTTCCTGTAGGAGATGCAGCTGCACCTCCTTTCCTGTTGGCACCTGTGATCCATGATTCTCTCCTGTCGGCAGTTCTGTGGGAGCCTGTAATTGACAATTCTTGCAGGGATTGAGCTCAGGTGGTACCTCAGGAGAGCCCGCCCCCCCCCCCCCCATCCTTCCGGCCTCCCAACTCCGGCTTTGTGAGATTTCTCTTCGTTAATAGAGCCTGATAGATCCAGAGAGACAGAGGCAGTGGAGGAAAGGAGAACCTGGCAAAAGCTGACGGAGGGACTGAGAGAAGGGAAGAGCCCACCGAGGGAAAGAGACTTGGAGAGAAAGCCGGAGGTGGGAAGTGAGTGAGGCGCATGGGAGTCAGGGGATTAGGGCAGACCAATGAAGAGAGCCATCCAGAGTGTGGGGAAATGGGGTGCGATGAAGAGATGGTGCAGCTGGAAAACAGCAAAGAGAACCGAAAAGACCTTGTCGAGTTGAAAAACGGAGAGATAAAGCCAGACCACGGAGAAAAACACAGGAATAAATGGGAGCCTGACTTCCTAGATTTGAATTCATTGTCTCACTGTGTACTTAACATGTCGTTGGCCCAGTACAATAGGGAGTATAATAGCACCTTTTAAAAAAGATTTTATTTATTTATTCATGATAGAGAGGCAGAGACACAGGCAGAGGGAGAAGCAGGCTCCATGCAGAGAGCCTGACATGGGACTTGATCCTGGGTCTCCAGGATCACGCCCTGGGCCAAAGGCAGGCGCTAAACCACTGAGCCACTCAGGGATCCCAGGTTTACTTGTTTTAGAGGAGGAGGGGCAGAGGGCGAGGGAAAGAGAGCATTTCAAGCGGTGCAGAGCTTGATCTCATGACCCTAAGATCATGACCTGAGCTGAAACCAAGAGTCAGATGCTCAACTGGCTGGGCCACTCAGGCTCCCTGGATAGTAGCACCTTCTTAACATGAGGAAAGTGTAGATGTGTGTATGTATGTAGTTGTGCATCTAAATAGACGTGTGATTTAGAATAGTACCTGACACGTGAGGAGCGCTGTTAGCTATTAAAGCATCAGACAACTGGGAGACAAGATATTAGGTGGAGAAATGGAGATGAATAGTCATGATGGAGAGGCAGTGATGGAGACTGGGAACTGGAGAGACAAAAATGGAGCGTCAGAAAAAAAAAAACGACTGAAAAAACCAAAAACGACTGAACAAGCAAATGAGAGGGCCGACAAGGAATAGAGACGGAGGGTTGGAGAGAATCTCAGACCTGAAGATAAGAGAAACAGGAGAGACGGGACCAGACTATGAAAGGGAAGAGGCTGAGCATGGTTAGCTGAAAGACACAGGCTGAGGCATAAGGATGACAGCCAGATTGGGGAGAGCTCAGGGAGCAGAGACAACCTCTGCAAGCTTCCACCAAGAGACCCAGAAATGGTCAGAGATGCTGTAACAGAGAAATGAGGGGACCCAGGAAGTCTACAAGGTAGCCCACAAGAAGAGGCCCCCTTGAGAGCCAAGATGTGTGGTCAGTTGGGCCTACCTAGGCAGCTGGGAGGAATGCTCTTCATTTCATTCCCAATCCTTTTCTCAGGATCCTGGGCTCAGTATCAACAGCCTTCTAGGGCCTCTTCCTCTTAAACTGCCTCCCCTGCAACAGGAGTTCCCTGGGAAGCCACTCTAGCATCACCCAGCCCGTGTTTACCAGAAAGTGACGTGCATAGGCCACTGCTCCCATGAGAAACCACTCCGCCAGCTCACAGGTGCTTCATCAGTGGAAACCCCTTCCTGGCTCTAATAATTCCCAGGGATGGCCTGAGTTCCCCCGAGAGTGCAGAGATCGAATCTCTGAACTCTGTTCTGTGATGGCCCCAAGGGACTGAAGGCAGAGTAGGTGAAAGCATTGCTAATTGCAGATGAAGGTGAAGTGTGGCCTTTTTTTTTTTTTTTTTTTTTTAATATTTATTTATGGGGCACGTGGGTGGCTCAGTCAGTTAAACCAGATTCTTGATTTTGGCTCAGGTTAGATCTGAGGGTTGTGGGATCGAGTGCTGTACCAGCTTTGTGCTCAGCAGGAAGTCTGCTTGAGATTCCCTCTCTGCCCTCCTCCACCTCTAGAATGAGAGTTGGGAGGAGGGCAGAGGGAGAGAAATCCTCAAGCAGACACCCACTGAGTGCAGACCCCAATGTGGGGTGTGGCCCTGAGGTCATGACCTGAGCTGAAACCAAGAGCTGATCACTTAACTGAGCCACCCAGCCGCCCCAAATCGTGGCCTTTTGAGTGTAATTTTCTCCTGGTTCCTTTCACTGATTTCCCCATTTAGCCATCACTAGAAGAAAGGGTGGACTTGACTTCTATTACTGTTTAGCTCCTCTGTTTCAGGCTAGACGATAAGCATTGCAATGTTTGAAAGTAGGTATTGTTCCCATTTTATAGACAAAACAACCTCGATGTAGTTAATTTGCAAGTGGCCATGCACCTAATAAATGATGAAGCTGAGGTTTAAACCCAAATCTGCCTGACTCTAAAGCCTCTTTGCCAAGGAGGGCTCTAAATCCTCTTAAGGTCGTAAACTTTAAAAATCTGAATGATGGGCTTCACTCCAAAAAATTGTACGTAGGTGGATAATATTATTAGTTAGGACTTATGCAGCGGAGAGAAAACCAACTTTGACCAAAAAGACATGATGTGTACCTGAGAAGTGAGGGGTGGAGGGAACAAGCCAAACTTCTTCCTCTCTCTTCCACTTTCCTCCTTTGCAGTTGGTCAGTGACTTCATTGTCCCCGTGCAGGCTCTTCTCTAGGATGGATTTCTAAGAAAGACCATCATGTTCAAGAGCTACAACAGGCAGCCCCAGGCTTAAGTCATCCTTGTGTGACCACAATAGATTAAGAGGGCTTGTGTCTCCTGGCAACCTAGTGTAAATTCCAGACAAAGGCCGTGATTGGATCTCCACAGGTCACGTGTCCACTTCTTGCACCAATCAAAGGTTGCAGGAGGAGTCGGATACCATGATTGGCCAGGCCTTTGTCGCCTGTCTAATCAGTAGGGGTTCTCTGACTTAGAAGCCCATTGGAACCCTGAAGGACTGCCCTTCAAAGGGGTGGGTGCTGTTATCAGGAAAGGAAGGAAGGGATGTGCCAGGCAGGAGAAGACCGTGTGTAACCTAACACTTGCAAAATTGTGCAGTTGATTTCTAAGAGTTCCTAGGTGTTTAGTAGGTCAGTGGACCCCGATTAAGAACCCTTGCCTTACTCATTTCTTTATACCACACCCTTCTTGTGTTCTTGCCTCTGGTGTCAAGGTTCTGCTGTCCATTGGCCCTGTGACCTGCAGTCTTCAGGTTTTTTGGTCAAACATCCCGGGGGATCCTTCCCTGATTCCCCAGCGTAGTCAGCTGCTCCTGCAGGCGGTCACTGGCTTGTCTGTGTCTCACCTGTGACCATGACCACACGTGAGGGCTCAGGGTGGCCTTATCATTACTGTTGGCCCTCCTAGTCCAGTACTTATGAAACTGCAGGCTTTCGGGAAACATTACTTAAAATGAATGTGTGTCTTCTCTCCTCCAGGCATTCAGGGCCTGAAAGGCCAGGATGGACTGATGTCTGCCCCAGAGATCATTCCAGGAGTCATGAGGTGCCTTGTGTGTTGCCAGCTTTGAGCTGGGCCCCTGAGCACTTGCTCTGTCATTGCCTGTGGTTGTCCTGTACCATTGATGAAGAGGAAGATTGTATCTTTGCCGAGAAGAGTGGTTCCTTATTGCAGGCACTGACCTCTCACTGTGACTCTGAGACAGCACTATGACCACCCCCAGCATGCCTCCTCCCAGAACAAAGGAGGGCAGGGATCACCGAGGCCGACACTGGGACCCCAGTGAGGAGGAGGCCCCTGAGAAATGGGACTGGAATTGTCCAGAGACACGTCACCTTTTCGAGGATGCCTTTTTCCGTGAAGAGGATTATATCCGCCAGGGTTCTGAGGAGTGCCAGAAGTTCTGGAGCTTCTTTGAACGTTTGCAGAGATTCCAGAATCTCAAGACCGCCAGGAAGGGGGAGAAAGACCCTGCGCCACCCAAGCACAGTGTCCCAGCACTGGCTGACCTACCTCGCACTTACGATGCCCGCTACCGCATCAACCTCTCTGTCCTGGGCCCCGACACTCGGGGCTCTCGGGGGCTGGGCAGGCAGCCCCCAGAGAGAGTGACTGAGTTCCGCCGAGCACTGCTGCACTACCTGGACTTTAGCCAGAAGCAGGCATTTGGGAGGTTGGCCAAACTGCAGCATGAGCGCGCAGCGCTTCCCATCGCCCAGTACGGGAACCGCATCTTGCAGACACTGAAGGAGCACCAGGTGGTGGTGGTGGCCGGTGACACGGGCTGTGGCAAGTCCACCCAGGTGCCTCAGTACCTACTGGCTGCTGGCTTCAGTCACGTAGCGTGCACCCAGCCCCGGCGGATTGCCTGCATCTCCCTGGCCAAGCGTGTCAGCTTCGAGAGCCTCAGTCAGTATGGCTCACAGGTGAGTGGGCCAGGCCGGATTTTCAGTTTTTCCAGTGTGACCTTGGGGTGTAGGTTGTTGCCCATACGATAGTATAGTATTGATGAGAGTTGCCAGAGCACTTACCCTTTCACTTCTCAACGATTCTTCTAGCAGTTGATCTACAGATTGACCTGAATATGGTTCAGATGAGAATGTCACTAGCATTACTTACCCAGTGTAATGCTTTTTAAAATTTTATTCTATTTTATTTTTGAAAGAGAGAGCACGTATGTGTGGAGAGAGAAAGAGAATCTCAAGCAGACTCCACGCCCAGCACAGAGCCCAATGTGGGGCTCGATCTCAGGACCTCGAGATCATGACCTGAACCAGCACCCTAGAAACCCCCTTGTCTTCCACCTCCAGGTGGCCCCAAGAGTTGTCACTATCCCGAGTGATAGATTATCATCTTAGATTATGACTGTTGAGTTAAAGAGGAAATACCACAGATTAATTTTGCCTCTTTTGTTCACTTTTTATAAATGGAATCAAAAAGTGTGTCCTCTCTGGTGCCTGTGCTGTCGCTCGGTGTTAGTTTTGTGAGATTTGTCTGTGGTAGAGCGTGTGGGTGCACACTGTTCTTTCTCACTGCTATTTGATATCCCCTGGCAAAGATACCACAGAGTATTCGTCCCTTCTTCTGTTGACGGGAATCTGGGACATTTCCAGTTTCAGGCTCTTGTGTGAAGGCGCCGCTATCAACATTCTAGAATATGCCTTTTGGTGTCTGTCGGTGCATATTTTCTGTTGGGGCTATCACTAGGAGCTAGGAGGGTGACTGCTGGCTCATCAGATCTGCAAGCATGTCTAGCTTTAGTAGATTAAAGCTTTGCAAAGTGATCCTACCCATCCACACTCCCAACTGGTGCTGTGTTCCACGCCATCACCTACGCTTGTTACAGTGAATCTTTTTCGCTTTAGCTTTTCTGGGTGGGTGGTTAGTAGTAGCACATTGTAATAAGCATTTCTCTGACAACTAAGGGCTGCACGTATTTATTGGCCATTTGGAGATCCTCTTCTCTCAAGTGTCTGTTTGGGTCTTTTTCCCTGTTTGTCTTCTGTGTTGTCTTTTCTCAATTTTTAGGGTTTTATAGATGTGGGAAACGAGTCCTTTGTAGGATCTATGTATTGCAGATTTTGTCACCTATTCTGAGTTTTCTTTCATTTTCTGGATGCTATCTTTTGATGACAGTGTCTTTTCATGTAAATACGGGCCAGTCTGTCATTTTCTTTTTATGGTTGTCACTTTTTATGGTTCTGTTTAAGGAATACCCCTCTACCTTAAGGATACAAACACATTCCTAGGCTTTTTCCTAAAAATTTTTACCTTTAAAACTGTATCAGAAATTGACATGTGTGTGTGTGTGTGTGTGTGTGTGTGTGTGTGTGTGTGTTCACACTGTGTGTGGTGGGAGGTAGGGATTAAGATCATTTCTTCACAGGGTCCCTGGGTGGCATAGTTGGATGAGCAGCTGAGCCTTGGTTCAGGTCATGATCTCAGGGTCTTGGGATCGAGCCCCAGGTATGGCTCCATGCTCAGCATTGATTGAGTCTGCCTGGGATTCTCTCCCTCTCCCTCTGCCCCTCCCCACTGTGCTTTCTCTCTCTCAAATAAATTAATAAAAAATTTTAAAAAGGTCATTTTCTCTCAATACCGCTTTTTAACTGTGTTTGTCTTGGATGAGTGACCTCAGTTTCCCCATTCGTGAAGTGAGAATAGTGGTTCTTGCTTCTCATGGTGGCTGTGAGGATGAAATGAGCTGGTGGTGCACATTCAGTGTTTAGTTTCCAGCAGGGTAGGGACTCAAACAAATTAATTAATTAGCATATACACCAGGCCCTTTACCAAATACTTTCTGTGCATGATCACGTACCCATTCTTCCAATGTCTAGGGGGGAATGTGTCTTTGAGGGATGGAGCTGCTTGCTCAGTCAGTGGCACAAAGTGGCGGAGGGGTATCCAAACCCAAGTGTGCTGGCCTCCAGAGTCCGATTGGAGTGGTGTTGGGTGGAAATAGGGGCATTTGCTCAGATTTTCGGTTTAGGCAACTGAGGGCTGGTGCTCAGGTCCGGGCTCCTCTCCTGACCATTGCCCCTGCCCTCAGGTTGGTTACCAGATCCGCTTTGAGAGCACGCGTACGGCAGCCACCAAGATCGTGTTCCTGACGGTGGGGCTGCTCCTGAGGCAGATCCAGCGGGAGCCCAGCCTGCCCCAGTACCAGGTCCTGATAGTGGACGAGGTCCACGAGCGGCACCTCCACAACGACTTCCTTCTGGGAGTCCTCCGGCGCCTGCTGCCCAAGCGGCCTGACCTCAAGGTCATCCTCATGTCGGCCACCATCAACATCTCGCTCTTCTCCAGCTACTTTGGCACGGCGCCCGTGGTGCAGGTGCCCGGGAGGCTGTTCCCCATCACGGTCAGTGTCACTCCCGTGCCCCCCCATCCTCCCACCTGGACTCTGGCTGACCTGGACATGTCCCTTCCCTCCTTCTCAGATTCCCATCTTTCGGTGAAGGAAGTGCTTGCTTGTGCACACTCTCGCTTTTAAAGCTGCCGTTTTCTGAGCATTGACAGTGTGCTGGGCACGGTGCCAAGTGCTTGTTGGAGAAGACCCAGAAATGTAAAGATAAGAGTTGATTCCTCTTATGTAACAGTCCTGCTGGTCGGGGCTGCTGGGCAGCTCTTTGCATGTGGTCATTCAGGGACCCGGGCTCCTCTTTTCTCCTGCTCTGCCATCTCATGGGTTGGGGTTTCTCAGTCTCTGCACTGTTGACATTTTGGGCTGGAGAATTCTGGGCCATGGGGGCCGCTGTGCACATTGTAGGATTTTGAGCAGCTTCCCTGGCCTCTTCCCACTAGCTGCCAGCACCATCATCCTCCCTCAGTGGTGAAGACTAAAAATGCCTCCAGATGTTACCAAATGTCCCCTGGGGGTGGACTCCCCCCTTCTCCGCCACCCCCATGCCACGCACCACTGTCCTAGGGAACTGTCCAGCTCTGTATAGTTGAAGATTGCAGGAAGAGGGAGAGAGCCCCATGCCAGGGAAGGGCCAGTTTGTCTTCAAGGCAGAAGGGACCCTGCAGTTGTCTCCTCCCTGTGCCCCACCTGGCTGCAAGGTGGAGAGGTGGCTGGAAAGTGTTCTGTCTCTTGCTAAGTGACATTGTGCCCGGGAAGAAAAGAGCAGAGTCTCTGGGCCACTGTGGGTCTCCTACACCACTCGACACACCCAGCCTCACCCTGTCCCCATAGTGGTCCTGGGCACACACGTCATTAACTTCCCACCCCAGGTCTTTGATTTCTCTGGCAGCTTCTGCCCTGAATTTTGCCCCTCTTGCTTGGCCTATTTGCTGTGGCTGGCACATTGGTCCTGTTGGTAATCCTAGCGAAGATGATCACAGCTGACATCCACGGGGTGTGTGCTGCATGCTCTGCAGCAAACGTGGAAGAGCTTACGTGGGCCAGGCCCTCAGACAGCCTGGGGTCCAGTGCCGGGGATTTCTGCCCATGGGGGTAAAACGGAAGCTCAGAGACATGGAGCCACAGAGCTGGGACTGGAATCCTGCTCACGGATGTGGTCCCGGGCCAGGCAGCTTCCCTTTGCTCTTCCACATCCCATTCCCTCCCCACCTTTCTGTCTTTCCTGGAGGGGACCCGTGTGAGTGGCACTCATGGGGTCCCCCCCTACTTGGCTTCCTGTTGGCCCTCCCAGGCAGTCTGTGCCCTGAACCTGCTCTCTTTTGTGTTTTGAAAATCCTTCCTCTTGCGCTGAGAATTGGTAAGAGCCTTGGAGGGTGAGCTCCAGGAAACTGCACTGTTCCTTGTGGTTTTGGGTTCTAAATGCCCCCCACTGTCTTCTGGGCAGGGCAGCTGTAAAAGAGTGAGGATGCTTTCTGAGAAGGGTTATTTCTAGGATTTTGATCCTGGCTCCATCCTGTAAAATTCTGTTGTTGTTGAAGCTTCCCTCCGAACACAACAGAATGCGCATATCTTGTGTAGAGCTGGTTAATCCCCACACATCAAACACAGTATGCAGCCAGCACCCCCCACTAAAAAGCATCAGATGTTACCAGCACCCCAGGAGCCTTCCAGTTCCCTGATACTTTGTCTTTTTATGACATCCTCCTCTAACTAATCCATTTGAGAGTGCAGTCTGCTCCCTGATGGGTAGGTGACAGCCTGTGGTCTTCCTGCCCTGTTGCCTTGCGCTAGGGTGACAGGCTTGCCCCTGCCTGGGGCCATCTCCCCACAGGTCGTGTACCAGCCACAGGAGGCAGAGCCAGTGGCATCCAAGTCGGAGAAGCTGGACCCTGGGCCTTTCCTGAGGGTGCTGGAGGCCATCGACAATAAGTACCCACCCGAGGAGCGGGGCGACCTCCTCGTCTTCCTTAGTGGCATGGCGGAGATCAGCTCAGTACTCGAGGCTGCCCAGACCTATGCCAGCCGCACCCAGCGCTGGGTGGTGCTGCCGCTGCACAGTGCCCTCTCCGTGGCCGACCAGGACAAGGTACCATGTGTGGCCAGGCCAGGTGGGGCACTGGAGTCTGGCCATGTAGGCCAGGGGAGGAGGGGGTGGGGGTTGGGGACATGATCCCACAATTGCAGGGCCCTGGGCCGTGGACAGGCCTCCTCACATCTTTTGGGTGGGGCAGTATGTGCCAGGGTTAGCTTCCTGATGAGATGGGAGTGGAGCTTTGGAGGGCAAGGAGGATTTTGAGTAGTCCAGTGTTGGGGGTAGTCCAGGGTGGTGAAGGAGGACCAACTCCCCGGGTGTGGAGGTGGGATTCTGTGAGTTGGGTGTGGGGAACAGTTGAGAGACTGCCCTGCTGGCACAGAAGGGGGTGGGCAGAGAGGCCTTCAGGTCATGTGGTAGTTGTTTGTTGCTGTGTAACATATTCCCCCCAAGCTTAGCAGTTCAGAACAGTAAGTGTTCACTATCTCCCATCACTTCCACAGGTCAGGAATTCAGGAGAGGTTTAAGTGGGTGCCTGTGGCCCAGGGTCTCTCTAGAGGGTGCAGTTGAGGTGTCAGCTGGGGCTGCTGCCATCTGAAGGCTTCCCCAGGGTGGGAGGGCCCTCCTGTAAGATGGCTTACTCACATGGCAGGTTGTTGGCTGGGGGCCTCAGTTTCCCTCCATGTGGGCTATTTGAGTGTCCTCCCAACATGGCTGGCTCTCCCCAAGAGACCCAAGCAGAAGCCACAATGTCTTTTATGGCCTAACCTTGGTCATCACAGCCCCTCATGTCTGCAGTGTCCCATTAGTTGACCCGGGCTGCTCTGTTCAGGGGGAAAGTACTGGATGATGGTGTGGATCCCGGGAGGTGAGACACACCAGGCCTTTGTGGAGGGTGTCACAGTCCCCTAGGGAGGAGGCCCTTCAGGTCACACCCAGCTGTCTATTGATGGAAGAAACAACCTTTGAGCACCTCCTTAGTGCTTCCCCTTGTGCTGAGGAGACTCTTCGGGACACCCTGGGAGCCAAGATAGGGCCCTTCCCCTAATGCAGCTGCCAGACTGTTGAAGGAGATGGCAAGCAGCCAATACTTTACAAATGGTAGAGGAAAGCTCTGGAAATGTGAGTGCACAGTCCTGGCAGATTCAGGGAAGGCTTACTGGAGAAGGAAACTTTTAAAACTGAGACCCTAGAAAGCCCCAGCCTAGGAAGGGGTCCGGGAGAAGAGTGTCCCCCCTAACTTGTGGAGCACTGCTGCGGGCCGGCTGGAGTTGGGAGGCCTGTGTGTGCCTTGCCTCATTTAGACCTCCCAGCAGCCCTGTCTCCCGGGTGCCACTGTTACCCAGAACAAATGCAGACACTATGGCCAAGGCACTTGTGCCAAGTCACATAAGTGGCAGGGCCAGGCTTTGGAACTTGATAGTTTGGCACCAGAGCCCATGCTCTTAACCAGAGGTTGCCAACTTCCAGTAAAAGGTCAGGAAGTACAGGTATAGTTTATTTGTTTATTCATTCATCCATTCAAAGACAGAGACAGAACATGAACAGGGGCCGAGGGAGAGGGACAAGCAGGCTCCTCACTGAGCGGGGAGCCCGATGTAGGGCTCAATCTTAGGACCCTGAGATCATGACTAGAGCTGAAGTCAGATGGTTAACTGACAAAGCCCTCCAGGGACACCCCAAAGTTGAAGGGTTTTTTGTTTTTTAAAGCTTTTATTTATCTATTCATGAACAGAGAGAGGGACAGACAGACAAACAGAGGGAGAAGCAGGCTCCTTGTGGGGGGAGCCCAATGTAGGACTCAATCCCAGGACCCCAGGATCGTGACCTGAGCCAAAGGCAGATGCTCAACTGCTGAGCCACCCAGGTGTCCCCAAAGTTGTAGGTTTTATGAGCCATTGCATCTCTGGCACAATTACTCAACTTTACCATTAGAGTAGGAAAGAGCCGCAGACACAGGTGACGCTGTGCTATTTAAAATATGATTTACAGAGACAGCCAAAAGGCTAAATCTGACACCCAGCCTAGTCGCTGACCCCCACTCTTGACCACTGTACTTGACTGTCTCTTGGGTCCAGGAGAAGGGCTCATGCAAAGGGCCTGTGGTGAGAGAAAGGCGGGGCCCCTGGGAGACTACCTCAGGGTGTCTAGGGTCTGGACTGTGATGGGGAAGACAGGCCAGGTGGGACTGAGAGGTGGGCAGGCCTAGGCCACAGGGCCTTGAAGACCCAGTGTGGTGCTTGGGCTTTGTCCTGAGTGCTTCTGAGCCATGGGAGGGTTCTGAGCAGGGTTGGGAGCAGTGCTGGTTTGTGCTTTAGCAGATCCCTCTGCTGTGTGCGATCATGGACGGGAGGCCAGAGACTGGGGAGGAGGCAGGGGCAAGATGTGGATGGGAAGGGAGGGCCTGGACTGGGGCAGGGCTGGGGGCTTGCGGGGAGGGGAATGAAATTCAGAAATGTTTACGATGTGCAGGTGTGGCTGGGGGGTGGGGAGGAGAGCCAGGCCAGCCCAGGTTTCTGGCCCCTTTGGTGTGGTTGGTGATGAGCTGTCTCTGAGATGGGGACTCAGGGAGGAGGCAAGTGTTCAGTGGGAGACACTGAGGCTATCTGAGATACTGTAGGTGGGTGGGAAGTGCCCGTGGGCCACCAGGCATGGGTCAGCAAGGGCTGAGTTCATCTTGGATGTCACCTCCTCACCTACCTCCGCCTCCACCCCAGGTATTCGATGTGGCCCCCCCTGGAGTTCGGAAATGCATCCTCTCCACCAACATTGCTGAGACCTCTGTCACCATTGATGGGATCCGCTTTGTAGTTGATTCTGGTAAGGGCTGCTCCCCGCCACCCCCAGGCCCTAGGGAGAAATGTGGGGTCTGGAGATGTGCACGTGTAGTGAGGAACTCCAGACCAAAGCAGGCAGTAGGTGGCCTTTAGGGCCATGGAGCAGAGGCAACATCTTAATCTTCGCAGACATTCCAGGCTTGCTCCTGCCTCAGGGCCTTTGCACTGACTCTTGTCCCTGCCAAGAACTGTCTTTCTCTAGAGATCCAGAAGGCTCACTCCCTCATCTCATTTCAGGGCCTGTATACATGTGTCCCCATCAGAGAAGCTTACCTTGTTCACTTTTGTGATCTCCTTGTTCTTCCCCCCATTCCTTATGAGGGCTATTGTTCCTCAGAGTATGGGCCTTATATTTTATATCTGTTGATGTATTTCTTTTCTGTCTTCCCGAGACCGTTCTCTGGGAAGTCAGCATTGCATAGCGGTTGGGAGACACTGGAGCCAGCCTGGCTGTGTGACCAAGGTCCTGTCATGGACACTCTGTGTGTCAGTTTGCTCATTTGTGAAATGGCAATAATAGAGCCTCCCCCGAGGTGTAAGGGTGACATGAGTGACTTCCCCTGGGTACTTAGTATCATTGTGGGCACAGAGTGAGCAACCCATAAATGTCAGCAGTGACCTTGCTGGATTGAATCTGGATTGCCATCCATGATAAAGTATTCTGTAATTTTATGTACCATCAAAATTTAAAACTGCTGGCCATTGAACGTTGACATGTCATTGCTTTCAAGGGGTGTCCCATTTTCAGAGACAATGAAAGTGGACAAAGTTGGTCTTAGGGTCGAGGAACTCTGTTTTTTTTTTTTTTTTTTTTTGAGGAACTCTTCTGTTCAGCCCCTCTGTTCTGGGGCCGGGGTCATTGTTCACAGCTGCACCTAGTACAGTGCCTGGCACGCAGCAGGTGCCTACTAATAACAGCTGGTTGACTGGGCTTCTGAATACACAAATAAGAGATGTGTGAATGAGGAAATAAGGATGGATCAATGAAATGTCAAGGTCAAGGGCAGAATAAGCTCTCAGCATCAGTGGAATAAAGGAGGAAGTGAGGGCATTGGGGACTGAGCGGCAAGGTGGGGGGCTCCCCACGGCTGTGGCACCCAGTCTCCCGTGTTCCCACACAGGGAAGGTGAAGGAGATGGGTTATGACCCGCAGGCCAAGCTGCATCGGCTCCAGGAGTTCTGGATCAGCCAGGCTAGTGCCGAGCAGCGCAAGGGCCGGGCAGGCCGCACGGGCCCTGGCGTCTGCTTCCGCCTCTATGCTGAATCGGACTATGATGCCTTCGCCCCTTACCCTGTTCCGGAGATTCGGAGGGTAGCCCTGGACGCACTGGTGCTGCAGGTGAGGCGCGGCTGGGGATGGGCCTGATCCCGGGGTTTCAGGGCCCGGCCATGGAGGGGAGCTCATTGCTTCCAACCGTCAGATCCCATTTTGAGTGGCAGATGGTTCCCCAGATCCACAGGCTCATGGGAAAAACCTCATGACTCCAGGATGCTTTCAGCTGTAATAGAAAGTCCACCAGGGTGTGGCTTTTAAAACTGGGGTTTCTCCATCCATATGTCTTATGTCACGGCTCTTACCTCATTAGTTAGCTTTGCTTAGCTTAGGCTGCTGTGCCAAATAGGCCCACTCACAGAGTGGCCAACACACAGAAACAGTCCTCGGGGCGGGGGGGAAGCTTCTTGTATTTGGGGACCCAGGCCCCTTCCTTGTGTGGCTCTGTGCTCACCTTGCTGGCAGGGAACAGGGGAGGGTTTGGGGGCCAGGTCCATCCTCTCAGCTTGTCCTGGTTAGCAGTCAGTCCCGGGGTGCACCTCACCGAGGGGGAGCCTGGCCAGTGCGAGTGAGGCAGAACAGGTGGCTTCCACAGCAGGTTCCCCCGGGGGCGGGAGCGGCCGGTGGCACAAACCAGCCCCCCTCCTATGGGTGATACACTCTGATTGTTTGTTTGTTTGATTTCATTTTTCAAAACTGCTGCTTGTGATCCACTCTGCGAGTTCCTGACCCCTGTAAGCTGCTTTGACAAACGCTGGTCTGACCGGTAGGGACAATGTACCGTTTCAGATGAGCGATCCCTAGATGGAGAAGCGGCAGGCTCGGTTATTTAAATGGGTCAGTGATGTCCTGTAGGGCTCGGGCTTGTTCTAGCCTTTTCCATCTTCTGTCAGTTGGCAGCTCTTTTAAGAACAGTGATGGAGATGGTGACAGTGGATAGAGAACACGTGCCTCGTGCCCATTGTGGGCCTGGCACCATTCTGTTGTGTGTTGTAAGTGCTTGGAACCCTGCAAAAAACTAAGGGTAAGTAGTCTCATCATTCCAATTTCTGGATGAGGAACCCATCACACAGAGATGAGTTAACCTGACCCAGGTGGCACAGCTGGCCAGTGGCAGAGCCAGGATTCCATCTGAGGCTGTCAGGCCCATGCATGGGAGCCGTGGGTGGCACCGCGGCCTCCTTTATCATCCAGAAGTGACACCTGCCCCTCCTTGTGGGTCTCATTTTTAAGGCTGTGGGAACTTCACCTATCCGGTCTCATGGGCAGCACCTGGTCAGTCCTGTTTGACCTGGAACTGTCCAGGGCCATGGCCTTGGCTGAGTATATCAGAGCGGGGCTTGCCAGCTCTAGCTACATGTTCACCTAGAGAGCTTAAATTAAAAATCTAGCCTTGGGATCCCTGGGTGGCGCAGCGGTTTGGCGCCTGCCTTTGGCCCAGGGCGCGATCCTGGAGACCTGGGATCGAATCCCACATCGGGCTCCCGGTGCATGGAGCCTGCTTCTCCCTCTGCCTGTGTCTCTGCCTCTCTCTCTTTCTCTCTCTGTGACTATCATAAATAAATAAAAATTTAAAAAAATTTAAAAAAAATCTAACCTTAACGCTCACCCAGAGCTTCTGATATAAAGGGTTTTTTGTTTCTGTTTTTGTTTTTTTTTTAATGAGCACTGGGTGTTCTTCCGGGCAGCAGGGGGGAAGGTGGACCAGCTGCTTGCTGGGTGGACACCCTGAGCTTGTGGTGCCCTCTGGATGAGGCCTAGGCCAGCAGGTCAGCTTGTGGTGAGGCTGGTTAGAGCCCTGGGCCCCCCAAGCTTTCTTCCTGCTACCTCATGGCCCTGTGAACCACCATGCCTGCCTTTCCTCCATCCATTCCATAGAGGGGCTGCTGGCTTCCATCTCACCAGGTCTGGTGATGGGTGCGTGTTTTGCTCCATTTCCTCCCACAACCTGCAGCCACTCGGGGCCTCTGAATTAGTCAGGATTCACTTCAGTCCAAAGTGAGAGAAACCTGACTCAAACTACCGTAAGCAGAAAGGAGGATTTCATGAGGTTGTGCATCCATTGTGAGGGTGTGGTCTGGCTTAGGGATGATTAAGGACAATATCTGCTATGCTTGGGCTTGGGCTAATCTCCAGGCAAGGGAAAAATAATCCCAGCAGATCTGGGCTTCCATGCCAGCCCCTCACAACCAGGGAGGATGCTGGGACTTCTCTCTCCTGGCGTCAGTTTGCAAAAGTCTCAGGGAGGATCCTGATTGGCCCAGCTCAGGTCATGTACTCATTCCTTGGTAATTTGCTGTTTGGAGGGCCTGAGAAACCAAGATTGGTCCAGCTTAAGTCCTGTGGCTTGCTCCATGGGCCTTCTCCCAGGGCCTGGGAGAAGAGAGGCTGGACAGATAGGCAGACAGTGGCCCTCCTCCCCTGCCTCTCTAACACGGGCCTTGACATCGGGAGTTTTAAGGTATCATGAGTTTGTGTGTTGTGAGCCCCCTGCCACTGCTCCACAGTAGCTCCTGTGTTCTCCAATCCTGGACGGGGTTCAATTGTCTTTCCAGATGAAGAGCATGAGCGTGGGGGACCCTCGAACCTTTCCTTTCATTGAGCCCCCGCCACCAGCCAGCCTGGAAACGGCCATCCTCTACCTCCAGGACCAGGGGGCTCTGGACAGCTCCGAGGCCCTCACCCCTATCGGGTCCCTGCTGGCCCAGCTGCCAGTGGACGTCGTGATTGGTGAGGACTTCCAGTGGGGTGATCACACCGGAAGGGGCCATGGGGACCGTTCACCCTCTGAGTGACTCGTAGGCAAGCCTGTTCTTTCTCTGGGCCCCGTCCACTCGGTCACAAGTTCCCTGTGGCAGGGACTGTTCTGGGCACTGGGGTACAGCAGTAAACAAACAGGCACCTCGCTTCCTCTGCACACCCTGTTCCCAGCTCCACCCGGTGCCCACCCTCTCGGTGTCGTAAGGATGTCAACACTGCCTGCCTCTTCCTCTTGCTCATCCCTGAGTCATCCCTGCCCCTTCTGAGAAGCTGGTTGACCGAGGTGTGTTCTGGTCTGATTTGCCTGACTCAGGACATTTTAGATGATCTGATCTGTGGCCCACAGAATATTCCCAGCTGAGCAGGACTCCTTGTGGCAGTATTTTCTGGGCGTGATGCTCAGCAGAACCTTTTGCCCGTGTTAATATCATTAAAGTCCCCATCAGTGCAACACCCTGGAGTTTGCGTGGGAACAGGAGGCTGGGTACTGCTGACCCTGAGGGCCTCTCATGGTTATGAAGATGGTTCTATTTATTTTAGAAGGACACCGGGCTAGAACAAGGGAAATTTGATCTGAGAAAAAAAAGAATGTTCTGTTCACAGCATTGGCTGTGTGTCTGTGAAAGGCTTAATGGGTCTTATATCCTCTCACCGGCACCTGGTGAAGGTTGGGACCGTGGTCACCCTTTCTGTGCCGATGAGGAAGTTGAAGCTTGGCCAGGGGCAGAGGTCCACACCCAAGGGCCCAGAGCAAGCAGGTGAGCCTGGGTTTGATCAGATGTCATGTGGGAGTGACACGCTTTCCAGTGAAGCTCAGAGAAAGGCTGTCATTCAGTCACCGAGGGTCATGCAGTGGGCAGAGCCGGGAGGCGCTCCGCAGCTAGGCTGACGCTGTGGGTCCCCAGGCCCAGGTGGCTCTGTCGGCGTGCTTACTCTGTGCCACCGGGTGGAGCTCCAGGGGCTTCCGGGGTGAGGCCTGGTCATCTTCACAGCAGGGCGGGTGCAGCTTCTAGCCCGGTTCACAGACAGGGAAACGGAGGACAGAGAAATGGAGGGACTTGCCCACGGGTCAGAGCTACAGGGTTCTGGGACAGCCTCGTTTTATCGCCGAACTTTATTTTCTGAGGCTAGATGTGTAACAGGAACTTTCCAACAAGGCGGCTAAGGGGACTGGTGAGGATGAGTCAGACACGTGTGACAGGCCACCGAGCACAGGGCAGGCGGGCGATGGCCTGGTGGTGCAGACCAGGGGTCGGCCCGATTCCTGCTGGGGAGCACAGGCAGAGAAAGGGCTTTTCGCTGTGTTGAGATGCCATTCCTACTGCTTCCCTGCCACACCCCCGGCTTCTCCCATCCTCTCCATCCCCCCCTGCTCCCCCGGCCTCCACCTGGAATCAAGCAAGGACAGCAGAAGAGGATTCCTCCCGAAGCAGGCACATAAGTCAGTACCTGCTGTGTGCCGGGCAGGCCATTAGGGCTCCCGTGGAGTCATTTTCTAGAGGCAGGAAGCAGAGACCACCGCAGGTCAGGATGGTGCCTGGCAGGAGAATAAAGCGGGGGGGGGAGGAGGGGGGGCGTGGGAACATGGGTTGTAGAGAGGAGGCCCAGCTGAGCAGTGGCACTGCTGACCATGGCAGCCGGCCCTCAGACGGTGTCCACCTGGTGCCCGCGGAGGCAAGATCAAGGTCACCTCCAGCCTGCAGATGGGGAAACTGAGGCCCTGCCCGAGCTCACATGACCAGGAAGCAGAGTGTGGGCTTGATTCTGTCCACGTGGCTCCCAAGGCCCTTTGTGGGGAAGCTGGAGGGAGGTGGGGGCAGGCTGGGGGGTGGCCGTCCTGGAGTCCAGGAGGCTCAGCTTGGCCCCTGCCCTCTCCCCGCCACCCGCCAGGGAAGATGCTGATCCTGGGCTCCATGTTCCACCTGGCGGAGCCTGTGCTCACCATTGCAGCCGCCCTCAGTGTCCAGTCACCCTTCACCCGCAGCGCCCAGAGCAACCCCGAGTGTGCGGCAGCGCGGCGGCCCCTGGAGAGCGACCAGGGGGACCCCTTCACGCTCTTCAACGTCTTCAACGCCTGGGTGCAGGTGAGCCCAGCAGAGGGACCACCCCTGTCAGTGACATCCTGCGTGGGGCATGAGGAGGCCCACTACCCCTGCCAGGACCCCTGAGCCCTCTGCAGCCCGGAAGGGCCCTGTCTCCACCGTTCATCCCTGTGGCCATAGGGCTAGCATGCACTTGAGGGGCCCAGCCTTGAGGGGAGACTGGGGTTTTTAAAGCACTGAATAAAACCACTGCCACCCAGAGAAAGTTCACACACTCCTAGGGTGGTATCTGTCTATCCAGCACATGCTCTGGCCCTGGCTCTGCACTGGGCAGTGCTGGGGACCCAGTGGTGACTAAAAGCCCTTGGCTATGCCCTCTTGGATCTCATGGTCCCATGCTGGGAGGCAGGCCTGTCACTAGACAGTGACCACTGAGAATGGGCTGTGATAGACAGTCCCAGGGGCTGAGGGAGCCCAGAGGGGATGTCTGACCCAGGGAGGGCTTCCTGTAGGAGGGTACAGTGGGGCTGAGACCTGGAAGGAGGAGGAGAACTTGTCCCTGCCTCTTACTCCTCCGGGGGCTGGTGTCTGGGCCGTGCTGGGGGTGTCTGGGCGCTGGGTTAGCCCCCAGCACTCTTCCCCAGCTGGCTAGGCCCTGTCACCCTGGAGTCTGGTTTTTCCACCCAGGTAAAATCCGAACGGAGCAGAAACTCACGCAAGTGGTGCCGCCACCGGGGCATAGAGGAGCATCGGCTGTACGAGATGGCCAACCTGCGGCGCCAGTTCAAGGTGAGACTCAGGACGAGGAGAGGGGGCCGGGAACAAACCTGGGGAAGTGGGGGATGGTGATGGGGTGTGAGGAGATGGAGTGAGTGCAGATGCACCACCTCTTCTCTGATGGAGCAGAGCGCTACCATACATCCTCCTCCCCAACCATCAGACACTCAGATGTGGGGTGGCCTGGGTGAGTCAGAGGAGTGGAAATCCAGGAGGGCTTCCTAGAGAAGTAGACAGGGTCGACGGTCACACGCTATATCCTCATGAAGAACCTGGCCATCTGGAGCAGGGGTGCTGAGCTGGCCATGCAGACAGAGCTCTGGGAGGCAGCAGGGGGTGGTGATGGTAGGGACACCCAATCTGGAGAGAATGGACATCCCAATTTGCAACCAGTGTGATGCTGGGCAAGTAACTGCACGGCTGGCCTCAGCCTGCCAGCCGTCCTGGCAGGATTACAGGAGTTAATACCCGTAGAGCCTTTAGAACAGGGCGAGTCCCTGTGTAGTCCACTGCCTGTGGTTGCGGATGGCTACACTGAGGCCCAGGGGAGTGGCCACCCAACCGCAGCCTACTGTGCACCTTTAGGAGCCATCCCCACTCCCTTGGGGCCTGCTGATGTTCTGACCATTGTCAGCATCTCTTAGCATCTCTGGCTTTTCAGAGCAGCGGTTCAGCTTTTGTTGGCCTGCCGACACTGAGAAAGGTGGTGAAAGGCGGGGACCCTTTCCTCTGTGTCACACTCGCACACGACATCCCGTATCTGCTGAAACAGAGGACCCCAGGTGGCTCAGCGGTTTAGTGCCGCCTTCAGCCCGGGGCCTGATCCGGAAGACCTGGGATCAAGTCCCACGTCAGGCTCCCTGCATGGATCCTGCTTCTCTCTCTGCCTGTGTCTCTGCCTCTGTCTCCCTCTGTGTGTCTCTCATGAATAAATAAAATCTTAAAAAAAAAAAATGAAACAGAGGGGCCAGTGAGTGGCAGGCCCCAGACTGGAGCCCCAGACTCAGCCTGCCTGTGTCCCTCACCTGAGCCCCACCCACCTTCCCACCCGCCCCCAGGAGCTGCTGGAGGACCATGGCCTGCTGGCCCGGGCGCAGGCCCCGACACCAGGGGACAGCTACCATAGGTTGCAGCAGCGCCGCGAGCGCCGGGCGCTGTACCGCCTGAAGCGCCAGCACGAGGAGGGCGGGGGGCGCCGGCGCAAGGTCCTGCGGCTGCAGGAGGACTTGGATGGCTGCTCCAGCGATGAGGACCGGGGGGCCGGCGACAGCGTGGACATCCAGGTGGGTGCTTGGGGCCGGGCAGGGTGGACTCCAGCAGAGTGGGGACGAGCCCTGCCCTTAGCTCTGGAGACCGGGTTCTGTGGACAGGACCCGGCCCCTGCAGTCTGCGGCACCCTCAGTCTATATGTCCCAGTGGACACGGCCCTTGGACACCGGCTTGGCTCTTGGGCACCGGGCTGGGCCCCCCAGGAACTCGCCTTCTCCCGCATTCCCCCCAGGACGTGAAGTTCCAGCTGCGGCACAGCCTGGACCAGCTGCAGGCAGCCACCAGCTCCGCCCAGGACCTGACACGGGACCAAATGGCCCTGCTCAAGCTGGTGCTGGGTCGGGGCCTCTACCCGCAGCTCGCTGTCCCAGACCCATTCAACAGCAGCCGCAAGGACTCGGACCAGGTGGGCCTCCTCCTTGGGCCCTGGCCTCACGTGTCTTGTCACTCAGCGCTCCTTCCTTGCCCTGTTTGGTGCTGAGGACACGGTGCTTATCAGAGGTTATCAGAACAGTCCTGGTCCTGCCCTCCAGGGCTCCTGGAGGAGGGGACTTCTTTTTTTGAGGAGGGGACTTCTGAGTGGAGATGTAGTTGGGGGAATCTGGCCGAGAAAGGGGAGGATAAGGATTCTGGGCAGCGGAAGGGTAGGTCACAGGACCTGTGTCACCTGGTGTCTGCCTTTGCCCCTCCAGATTTTCCACACGCAGTCCAAGCAGGGCACTGTGCTGCACCCCACCTGCATCTTTGCCAACAGCCCTGAGGTGCTGCACGCACAGGAGCAAGAGGCCAGGGGCAGCGAAGGGAGTCAAGGTACTGTGAGTGGAGGCAGGGAGAGAAAAACCCTTTGGGATGTGAGGGGGTGACTTCAGGGTGCCCCTCGCTGCCTGGGATTACCCCTGGCTCTCCCCACACTTGGCCTTTGCTGGGGCTGTTGACGTGGGATCTGCAGGCTTGGTGGTCCCAAGAGCCAGACCTCTTTGCGTGGCCTTGTGAGTCACCCCCACGCTGATCCCCACCCTCCCTGCTATGGTGGCGTGGTGGCTGATGGGGCACTGCGGCCACAACCCAGGCCTGAGCTTTTAGCGAGTAGAATGGACCAGTTCCATGGGCTCCGTGAGCTCTTTGGCCTGGTTCTGCCCAGGGGCGCCCCCAGCCGAGGTGCCCTCCCTGGGGTGCAGGCCACCATGCTCTGTGTGAGCTCTAGTTCGCAACTGCACGCTCTCCTTGTCTATTAAGGAACTGATGCACTGTGGGAAAATGTCATCGTTAACCCCGAAAAGCAACGTTTATAATCTTAAATACCTAAGGTAGAATTTTAAATTTTTCTCTCAAATCTTCAATTGCTGTAATTTCCTAGTCAGTTTGCTCTCTTCCTGTTAACATTGTTTTTCTCTTTTTTAATTTTGAAAAATTCCCGACACCATCCAAGTAGAGAGTGGGATGAGCCCTTGGTCCCCTCGCCCAGCTTCTGTCATCACCTCACGTTTTTCTCCTTTCTGCGGGGACACGATCCCAGCCATTATATCGTTTAGAGGCGTAAAAATCAGGACTGGTTTTTTGCACTACGATAGCGTGGCTATCCTGCCTAACAAAATTAGCAGTATTTCCTAATAGTGAATAGCAAAAGTCATATTCATTATGACAAAGTATTTAAAAATAAGTCACAGCCACTCTACCATTATTCACACAGACATATTTTTTATACAGCTGCGTAGATGGCCCTGGTGGGACCGGCAGCCCCTGGGGGATAGACCAGTGCAGGGGGCGCTGTGGGTAGGAGATCAGGCCGCAGGGGTGCCCTGAGCTGCCCTCTGGACTATTTCAGATGACAAGGACAAGATGAGCAGCAAGCACCAGCTCCTCACCTTCGTCTCCCTGCTGGAGACCAACAAACCATACCTGGTGAACTGCGTCCGCATCCCCGCTCTCCAGGTGAGTCCTAGCCCCATACACCCCAACTCCCAGGTCTGGTGACCATGGAGGAGGCCGGGGTGGGCTCCAAGAGTCTCCTTCCCCCCAGCTGTTTGCTGTTTTTGCATTCCTGACTCACTCAGTAAGTACTTGCTGAGCACCTGCCATGTGCCAGGAACTGTTGTAGATGCTGACAACCGAGCAGTGAACAAGACAACACCCAGGCCCTGCTCTCCCAGAGCTCACATGTGGGGGAGGATGGCCATAAGGACAGAAAAGCAGTACTACATGATATGTTAATAGTGCAAAGTATTTAGGAAAAATGAAAAGAATAGGATAAGGGGGTTGGGGAGGGATTGGGGTGAGGGTAAGGGACAGGCTGTAGTAGGAAAGGTGATCAGTATGGGCCTCATTGAGAAGGTGTGGTGGAACAAAGACCTGGAGGAAGGGAGGGAAGGAACCATACGATACCTAGGGAGAAGAGTATTTAGAGGGAATAGCAAGTGCAAAGGCCCTGAGGCACATGCATGCCCCCTATACCCAGGGAACAGCTGGACCAGAGGTAGTGAAGGAGAGTGGCTGAAGATGGGGTCAGAGAGGTAGGAGAGGCTGGAACGCCCTATCCCCAGGAGGGTTTGAGCAGAGCTGGAACAGGGTCTGATGTGGGGCAGTAGTGGGGAGCCCACCAAGGAGGTGACTGGGGTCATTGGGGCAGGAGAGGGTGGTGGCTGAATCCAGGTGGAGGCCGAGGACACACCTAGGTTGTAGATAGATTCATGTATGTGTCTGCAGCCAGGAAGTGAGCTGCTCATCTCATGAGTTCTGCACACCACCCTGCCCTCCTGGGCCTGGCCTTCATTCTCGCTTTATGGAGGAGGAGGTGAGGCTTGGGGGGCCAGGTCGCTTTCAAGTGGCCGAGCTGGAGCTCCAGGGCCATACACCATACATCATGGCTCCCCTGTGCATCAGATGGGTGTCCCCATTACCAGGGCCCCTCGCTTCAACCCTGGGGAATGTAAAGGGAAGAGATAAACCCTGTGGGCTCCCTGGGCCTCTGCAGATTGTGCTGGTGCTGTGACTTCCACCCACACCATGAAAGCTAGCTCCAACCTGCTCGGTTACGTCGTCTCTGCAGCACGTATGGAGCAGCTGCCTGGCACCGGGTGCCGGTTCCTGTTCTAGGCGCTGGGGATGCAGTCGTGATGAGAATCACAATACTCCCCACACCTGTGGGGCTCCTGGAGCGGGAGAGGCAGGCAATAAACAGAGACGGAAATAGGAACGCTAATGCCAGATTCTCCCAGCAGCGCTAGAAGGAACAGAGCGGGGTCAAGGGCCAGTGTGGTGGCCCTGGGCAGGACTCCAGGGACAAAGCACAGAATCCCTGGCTGAGATGCCCCCGGCCCTTCTTCCTCCTCCTCCTGGTTGCCTGGTTTCTGATGGAAACTGAAACACAAAAGGAGAAGAGCATGTGGAGCTTTCCCGCTCCGGCGCCCAGCCCCCGAACTGGTGACCCTCGGCCAGGCCTGCCTCGGCCACCCAGCCGCCCCATCCCACACGCAGTCCCACGTTACTGTGATAACCTGCAAACAGATAGTTGAAAGAAATGCATGGTGTTTGTCCCCACTCCCAGGAGCTACAACCAGCATCCGGCCTTTCTGCTTTATCCCAGATCCTTCCCTCTGTCGTCCGTGTCCCACTTCCGTCCACCCACTACCTCCAGGCTTTCTTTTCCATTTCCGATGCATTTTATATAAGTTTCTGGCAGCAGTGCCCTCGGCCTGAAACGCTTTGGCATCCACCCCACTGACCGGTGCTCAGTACTTGTTTACGTATTTTGAGGGTAAAGCATATGTAAGGGTGACATGTACAAACAGGAGGGACACCGTCTGATGCGGTCTCAGGAGGTGTCCGACTGCGTCAGCTCAGCCTTGTGGGGACACAGGCTCCTCCCTCAGGCACCTGCCTCCCATCAGGAGGGCGACCTAGTATGGTTTGCCTTTAATCTCAGTCCGTCTGTCCCAGTCGAACGTCCGTTGTGTGGCAGCAGGGCGCCTCCTGCGCGGCAAACACGGCTGGACACCTGGCACACAGCGGGCGTGCAGCGTGTTTGCTGCGGGGCTGGACACGTTGGGTCGGCGGGTGGGAGAACCACACATGGAGCGATGGGTGGGGGCCGGGAGGGCTGGCGGGGCTGCTGAGATGGCACCCTGCCCCGCACACCCACTGCCTGTCCCCTGTCCCCTTTCCTCCAGTCCCTCCTGCTCTTCAGCCGGTCCCTGGACACCAATGGTGACTGCTCACGCCTGGTGGCCGATGGCTGGTTGGAGCTCCAGCTTGCGGATAGTGAGAGCGCCGTCCGGCTTCTGGCAGCTTCCGTGCGGCTCCGGGCCCACTGGGAAAGCACCCTGGACCAGCAGCTGGCCCGGCAGGCCCGGCGGCGGGGGCCGGGGGTGGACCAAGAGGAGGAGGAGGCTCCAGTGGACCCCAAGGAGGTGGCACACCTGAGCAGGGACCTGCTGCAGTTCGTGGCGTCCAAGGTACGTGCAGCCTCGGTGGCTATTCCCATCTCAGCCGGAGGGGCCGCCTGCCCCAGGGATTAGGGATCCACAAGGCCTGGCTTCCAGCTCATTAGGTAGGTTTGCAACCCAGCTGGGCTGAGGACAAGCCCAAGGTCACACAGAGGGTAAGGGGTGGAGGCAGGATCTGATCCCCAGGGGCACAGCTCCAGAGGCCATGCGGGTAGGTGCTGCGGGCCCCTCCCCCAGGTCAGCACACGTTTATGGGTTTATGCGGCACCCACGCACCACGCCGTACCCTCGTTAACAGTTAAAGGCGTGCAGGCCAGAGAGGGAAGCTGTAAGTAGCAGCTTGTTCTTGGAAGATGGAGGGGGAGGGCAGCCCCGGTGGCACAGCAGTTTGGCACCGCCTGCAGCCTGGGGTGTGATCCTGGAGACCTGGGATCAAGTCCCACATCGGGTTCCCTGCATGGAGCCTGCTTCTCCCTCTGCCTGTGTCTCTGCCTCTCTCTCTCTCTCTCTCCCTTGTGTCTCTCATGAATAAATAAATAAAATCTTAAAAAAAAAAAAAAAAAGGAAGATGGAGGGGAAGAATTGGGCGGAGCAGAGTTGAGATCTGTTCCCCACCTCTTACGTGGGCCATTGGAATCTCCCTGATTCTGCTGTGTGTGGATGGGGTGCAGAGAAGGGCGTGCGCCAGGGTAACTTCCTGGAGCGGTGCCCTGGGGAGCTGGGGCACGGGGACCAGACCGACGTGCCAGGTGAGGCTGGACAGGGTGGCCAGATGGGAGGTGTGGTGTGGGCCCACAGGTGACAGGGAGCAGAGAAGGGGCTGGGGCATCGGGGTGTATTCCAGACAAGCCTCTGGTAGCCATGGTCTGAGACCCTGTGATTGGTTTAAGCAGTTGGCTCTGTAGCTGAACTGTCTGGGTTCAATTTCAGGTACAGCTGGATCCAGGTGCTCTACTGAGTCTCCCTGAGTCTCTCCCCTTTTTTCCTGCCCTTCCTTCCCCAGGTTCCCTACAGCCTCCGGCGGCTCACGGGGCTGGAAGTCCAGAACCTCTATGTGGGACCCCAGACCATCACAGCTGCACCCAGTCTCCCCGGCCTCTTCGGCAGCTCTGCCCTGTCCCCCCACCCCACCAAAGGGGGCTATGCGGTCACGGACTTTCTCACCTACAACTGCCTCACAGTAAGTGTGGACCCCACCTCGGCCCTTCATTCCCCACTGCCTGCCCCCCACCCCCCCGGGCCCTGCCCCTGAAGATGGGATCTGAGGGAGCCCCACCTCCCCACCAACCACGTCCCAACTTAGTGCAGGGATGTGGTTTCACAATGGGGCCTGTCAACCCCGAGGGCTTCTGGGACGGGTCCCAGGTGGGTAGTGGCAAGCTGGGCAGGGGGCCAAGTCTGGTGCAGCCTTCCTGCCTCAGAGCGACACAGACCTGTACAGTGACTGTCTCCGCACCTTCTGGACCTGCCCCCACTGCGGCCTGCACATGCCCCTGACGCCCTTGGAGCGCATCGCCCACGAGAACACGTGCCCAGAGGCCCCGCAGGACGCCCCCCCAGGTAAGGATGTTGGGGGCGCACTGTGACCGCCCACCCCGCAGTTGTGTCCTGGGAGTCTGGGCATTCACTCTCTGGACATCTGGGGATTGAGGACCTCGGCCCTCTCGCTCTGGTTGGTGCCGGCCACATAAGCTTTGTCACAGAGCCCGGGACGGGAGGGTTGGAGCATTGTGTGTGTGTCTCTCTCTGGTCTCCATGTGGTGCTGACTCTGGTCTGCCTGTTTCTGTTTCTCTGTCTTGGCCACACCCCCATTGTCACCCAGGGGATGCCACAGCAGGCAGACCCTGACACAGCACTCGGGGTGTGTACCCCACACCCCACCCACACACACAGGGCTGGTCAGGAAGGCGACAGGGGGGGCCACACTGTCCCACCCCAGGACACTCTCTTTCCCAGTCCCTGTGTCCCAGGGAGTGACAGAGACAGACACAGTGAGAGACACACAGTAAAGACTTGCCTGTGTGTGTGTAATAACCAAGGAGGCAGTATCAGAGGCTGGGAGAAGGCCTGGGATTTGGGTGGGAGTGGGAGCATGCAGCAGAGGGACCTCCCCCCACAGCCTCCCTTCCCCTCTCTCACAGAGGCTGAGGATACTGCCCCCGAGCCCCTCCCCAAGGCGTCTGCCTTGCAGAGGCCCTACCACTGCGAGGCCTGCCAGAAGGACTTTCTGTTCACGCCCACGGAGGTGCTGCGGCACCGCAGACAGCACATGTGAGCCCGGAGCCCCGCCTGCCCCCCCTGAACCTGCGCCCTGGGCTCAGAGCTCTGGTCTGGCCCACCTGGCAAGGAGGGAGTGTGGAAATGTGAATAAAGTCGAATCGGCTGACCCTGACCTTTGAGCCTACTCCGGCCCCTCCAGGAAGCGCCAGCGGCCCGTCGTTGGTCCTCCCCACAGTCCGGCTCTCATCCTGCTCGCTGCTGCGTGCCATCCCAGGCTCCCAGGGCCCGATCTGGGCAGGTGAGGCCAAGCAGGGGACTTCAGAGGACGTGGGCCCCGCTGGCTGCTGCTCTCTCCCGACTCTGTCCTCATGGGTCCTGCTCATCCCCAGACTAGGGAGACCTGCACTGTCCGTCCATGAGAGTCACTTCGAGAACTGGGCGGGGAGTGGTGGGGGTGGGGGTGTCCATGTCGAAGTGGGCCCACATCCAGCACAGTCACTGGGGCCATTCCTGCTGCGGGGTCCTTGGCAATCCACAGTTGTCCCCTCTGACCCCCGGCCTGGCCCCGCCACACTCCTATCGTGAGGATGATAGGGAAGTGCCTTGATCCCTGCATGCTGGTAAATTCCATGGCTCCGGTGAAAGACACAGATGACAAACGCTCCCTCCAGAAGAAAGAAATAACTTTCTGATCAGCATCACACTCAGGCCCAAACCAGACTGAGAGCATCGGAAAAGCAAACTAGAGGCTCCTGTGTGAACACACACGCAAAGCCCTTAGTGAAAGTTTAGCTGCTCCCATTCAGTGGCGTAGATAAAGGCCAGTAAGTACAGATGGCCAAGCGGGGTTCTAGGAGGACAGTTGGTTTAACATTTGGAGACTAGTCAATGGGATTCACCGTATTAAAAACAAAGCACATCAGACAAATTTCAGCACCTTGTGGCCTTGGGTAACCCCCCTGACCTCTCTGCTCAACTGTTTTTCTCCCAAAAAAACATAGCCCAACTGTCCACTTATCCCAGAGGCTTCATTTTCATACAGAAATCTTGCCCTCGTATTTTCTTCTCCCTGAGTGCGGGAGCAGAGCATGGCTGTGGGGCTGTGGGGCAGGGGTCAGAGCCCGGATAGAAGCCACGCCAGGTGTTTGAAACAGGAAGGGGTTTTGTAGGGGGATGGGGGGGAGCGCTGACAACACCCGGGGAGGTGGAGCAGTGAGCTTGGGGTGGGTCTTTGGGAGTGACCCCAGGACCGCAGCACGGAAGATCCACAGCATGGAGGCCCCCCTGGACGGTGCAGACACAGGACGGGAGGAGGACGACAGGAATCCACCAGATTCACCTTCGGGGGTGCAGCTCCACACACCTTCCTCTGCGCATACGCTTCCAGATATTTACAAACTGGTCAAGGTCCTGCGGTGCCCTTGGCTGTGTAACAGCTCCCTGGGAGCGACCTAAGTGTTTCCCAGGATCATTGAGCACTCGGCCGAAGGCTGACTCTACAAATGGTGGTGAACCACTCCAAGTGTAGACATCTCACCTGTGAAAACCCGGGTCCTTCTGTCGGCTATGTGGACGGGTTCTCTGTTTTTAATTTTTTTTTAATTTTTATTTATTTATGATAGAGAGGCAGAGGCACAGGCAGAGGGAGAAGCAGGCTCCATGCACCAGGAGCCCGACGTGGGATTCAATCCTGGGTCTCCAGGATCACGCCCTGGGCCAAAGGCAGGCGCCAAACCGCTGCGCCACCCAGGGATCCCTGTTTTTAATTTTCCAAATAGCGTGACAGCAGACGCCTTCGATGCACCGAGGAATCTCTGTCCACTTCTGAAATCCCATTTTTAAAAAGATTTCCCCTGTTCTAGAAGGTTTAGAGAAGCTGGAAATAGTAAGAAAAGAATCCCTTGGAATCCCCCACATGCACCCAAGACTCGGGGACCGGCTGGTTGATGAGCGCCGCTTGGACGGCGGTGGATCCTGTTTGCTTCTTTCCACAAAGCATCTGAGTATAAACACATCCTGGTTATTACCGTGTGTCTGTCCCCTCGGTGAGTGGCCGGGCCTGCTCGGGGCCATGACCGGTTTCCTTCCATTCTGCTTGGCGCTCTGGGGGACCGGCTTCTGCATTATGCCTCTCCCCAAACTTCCGGCCCTTTCCTCAGGGCACGTTCCCAAGAGGGCAATTAGTGGGTCAAAAGGTAAGAGCATCTGTGAGGAGTCCTTGGCACAGACCGCGAGCTTCCACTCCTTTCTAACCACCTGCATTTCTGGCCAACTGACAAGAGGAACTGCATGCATCCCGGTATAGCGGCCAACACTCCGTGCTGACGGTGTGCCAGGCGCTGTTCTGGGAGACCTTTTTGTATTGCTACAGACCTGGCTCCTTGTTTTCCCTGGCTGTATAGCGGCCGGGTACATGGAAGGGCCAAACTTATTTAGCCAGGCCCACCTGGAGAGACATCTAAGCTGTTTCCAATCTTTTGCTCCTACAAAGAAAGCTGGCATGAATATCCTGCCACGTGGGTCATTTCCAGATATGTGTGTATCTGCAGGATAAATCCCTGGAGGTAGAATCACTGGCCCAAAGAAAGGTACATTTTAATAAGTCATTTGATAGACTCTCCTGTCTTCCATCCAGGCTGTAGGGGCTTATATTTTTATTTCCCCTGATTGCCAGTAAACCTAAGCATCTTTGCATATTCCGGGCTATTTATATTTCCTCTTCTGTTGGCTCAAGTCCTAGACTCTTTGTCATTTTGTTATTAGTTTGTAGTAGCTCTTTATATATTCTGGATCTTCAGAGTCATAGACGTGACGAACATCTGTCTCTGCTGCTTATCTTTTGGCTTTATGTATGGTGACCTTTACTCAATATTTTAAAATTTTTTGGTGGTCAAGTCTCTCTTTTGTTATGACCCCAGAAAATGCCTTCCTTGATGTATGGTATCAAAAATAGAGAAATAAGTGGTTTATGAGAGAAACTAACCTCAGAGCTTCTCCCACCCAGTGTCCAGCCAAATCTCCTAAGAACATTACAGCTTGTTGGAACTGTTCCTTCTTTTCCTTCTTTTTCATGTTAGCACATAAATTAATGTCCCACTGGCAAGAAACAGTTCTTTTGATTTATGTGTGTGCGTGTGCTTGCATACACACACACACTGGTAGGGATGTGGTGAAGATGGAGGCTCGCCAGTATCTGCCAAAAAAAACTTAAGCATCTCCTGGGCTCTGACCCAATAAAACCATTCTAGGGGGTCTGAAGGGACCTTCTGGAAGAAGGGAGAAAACTCTTAATACCCACATATGGCCACCACGGCATTTGCCGGAACAGAGGAGCCAGGGGTCACAGTCCCACCCACCCACCCAGGGGGAATTTTATGGCCCTGAACAGCACCAGGAGTTCTTATTACCCATCAGTCACCCCAGGGGGAAAGAGGTCTGTTCCGAAACCCGCCCCAAAACTCCGGGTAGGTCTGGGGCCTGGACATTCTCGCAGCTGCATGAAGTAAAGCTCCTGGAAACCTCACTTCTCACCCATCAGATTGGCTCAAATTCAAGAGCTCCCTGCGGTGAGGATGTGGGGAAAGGGGAACTTCGAGCTACCCTGAGGGGACTTTGGTACAACTTCAATTTCGCAGCATCTCTCAAAATGCAAAGTGTGCGTGCACTCACTCAACAACCCTTTAAAAACTTTCTCTCGAAGCATAACACAGAGGAAAGTGCACAAATCATCAATGAACAGCCTGGTGAATTTTCCCAGAACACGAAACATGCCTGTGCCACCAGCATCCACACAAACCATGACCAGGGCCCCCCTGCAGCCTGGCTCCTGTTCCCCGGCACCGCCCAGTGTGGGGGGGCTCCCAGGGCCACCAGCGCTCTGACCTCTAACGCCATCACCTAGCATTGCCCATTCTAGAACCTCATAAAAATGGTCTCTCTCGTGTCTGGCATATTCTGTTAACATGTTGCGTGGAGCTGTGGTTTATTCATTCTGTTGACGAATTCATCACACTTTATTTAATTTGCTCCTTTGCTGATGGGCATTTGGCCGGGAGCCAGCTACAGTGATGATGCCCCTAGGAACACACGGTCCATGTGGCCTTTGGTGAACACATCCGCGTTTCGGTGGAGTCACTGGGTCACTGGACACATACGGGTTCAGTTTTAGTAGCTTCTTGGCAGTCATCTTCCAGTCATTTTAGCCATGTGTGCTCCTAGCAGCCACGCATGAGAGCTTCGATTAGCCGTGCTAATGTTATTTATTGTGATTGTGCTTGCATTTCCATGATGGCTTATGAGGCCGAGTATCTTTTCATGGGCTTATTAGCCATTTGTTTATCTACTTTTCATAATTTATATTCAGGATTTTGACTCATAAAGGAGTTGTATTGATTTGAAAGAGTTCTTTTTATTCTGTATAGGGAGCCTGCTGGCTTAGTTGGTAGAGCGTGAAGCTCTTGATCTTGGGGTCAAGGGTTCGAGCCCCAGGTTGGGTGTAGAGTTTACCTAATAAAGTTTTTATATATGGCTTATGTATTTATATAATATATATAGTCATTTATATATAAAATATGTCATGTGTGTAGTGAAATTTCCCCCCAAAATTGAAAAATCAAGTATCTTTCAATACTTGATTTCAAAAATATTTGATTTTTCAATTTCTTCCACCCAATGACCCCATCTTAACTGGGTCATCTGCCAAGATCCAATCTCCAGATAAGGTCACAGTCGCAGGTCCTGGAGTTAGGACTTGAGTATATCTTTCTGGCAGACACAACCCAACTCACATCACCCCTCGTAACCCGCCCTTCGCCCTTTGCGTGGCTGCTCAGCGCAAAGCACAAACCGGACTCTGTTTGCTCAAAATCAATGGGATCATATTCAGCCACAAAAAGGAACAAAGCACTAGACAGGCTACAACATGGATGAACCTTGAACACTATGCTGAGTGAAAGAAGCCAGACACAAGAGCGGGGGCACCTGGGTGGCATAGTTGGTGAAGGTAGGACTCCTGGTTTGGGCTCAGGCTCTGACTCCAGGGTTGAGATGGGATCCACGTGGGTCTGCGCTCAGCGTGGGGTCTGCTAGAGGCTCTCTCCCCGCCCCTCTCCCGTCTCTAACAAATAAGCGTTAAAAAAAAAAAAACCATCTAGTGTATGATTTCATTCCTGTGAAACGCCCACAGCAGGCAAATCCACAGAGCCAGGAGGTGGATCGGTAGCCGCCTGGGTGGGAGTCGGGGTGGCGGGGGCGTGGCTGCCGGGGGGGGGCGGGTAGAAGGTTTCCAGAAGGGATGGATAGAAACGGGGTGATGGAAACGTTCTACAGCCGCACAGCTCTGAACCCCCAAGCCACCGAACTGCACGCTTTAAAGGCGAGGGTGTAGGGAGTGAATTACATCTCAATAAAGCGGTTCCGAACAAAACCGCCTGCGCGGCTCCCCAGCGCCCCCTGGAGGGAGCCCGGGCTCACTGCCGGCCCCCCGTTCACGGGCCTCCGAGCCGCGAGGCCCCCCGAGGCCCCCGGGTCGTGCTGCCCTGGAAAGGAGCTCACAGGAGCCTCGGACTCACGCCGGGCGGCCCCGGGTACAGAGACCCGCTTTGCCACGGCTCCAGCCCGACGGCGACCCGTACGGAGGCGGGGGGGGGGGACAGCCGCAGCCGGGACCCCGCCGGCCGCCCGCGACACGCGCGCTGTGCAGACACAGGCCCCGCCGCCCGGCCCCGCCCGCTCCCCGGGCCGAACCCCTGCCGGCCGCTGCTTCCTCACCCCGGGAAACGGGGGAGGTATTTTTAGTTACAATTAACCCCCGCCCAAGCTCCCTCCTCCCCGGTGGCACATCCAATTGGTTTAATTAGGGAGGATGCAGGAGAGGCATTTCCAGTCGCCGAGCAGGTGGAGGAGGGGGAGGGGAGCTGCCCCTCCCCCACTCGCGGGCGTCCAGGGTCCCCCCTCCCCCAACAGGCAGCGCCCGCTGCCCTCCCCCGGCAGCCCACCTGGCCTCCCCCCGCCCCCGCCCCGGGCCCTCCCCCCACCTGCCCTCAAGGTGTCTGAACCGAGATCCGCGGCCTCCAGCTGTGTGACCCTGGGCGGGGGAGGGGCGCGGGCGGGGCATTTCACCTCTAGGCCTCAGTTTCCTCATCTGGGAAATGGGGACAGTGATGTACTTTCTCAGTGCTGAGGGCTACCAGGTTGGCAGGTGCGCAGCTCCTAGCACGGAGCCTGGCAGGCAGCCCGCAGCAGGTGACTGCCCCCCCCCTCCGCCTCCACCCTGCTCTCTATCCTGTCACCTCGCAGTCTAAACCGTACACTCTGGGGTGCCTGGTGGCTCCGTGGGCTAAGCGTCTGCCTTTGGCTCAGGCCATGATTCTGGAGTCCTGGGATCGAGTCCCACATCGGGCTTTGCGCAGGGAGCCTGCTTCTCCCTCTGCCTGGGTCTCTGCCTCTCTGTGTGTCTCTCATGAATAAATAAATACAATCTTTAAAATAAATAAACCATGCGCTCATTTGCTGGGCCACTTGCGGGGCGGACCTGGAGATACCTGTGGCCGGAGTGAATGCGACTCAACTGCACTCTTCCTCTGCCCTTCACCTGTGGTTCCCTGGGCACCTGCTGCACACCGGGTGCTGGCAGGGCTGAGGTTCAACCCGATAATGAAACAGGCAAATGATTGGCCAAGAGAATTGGGGGAGTGAGGGAGATGTTAAAATGGGGCAACGATGCGACCCCAGGCAGCAGCTGGAAGGGGGGTGCTTTGGTTTGGCTGCTCCTGCATCCTTGAGCAGCCGGGACGGAGACCAGAGAGGGGGACTGTGCTATTTTACACAAGCAAGGGTCCAAATCCAACTCAGTTTGCACCAAGCTCCACGGCGTCTTGGGAACAAAACAGCAAAATTGTCAGTTCTTTTTTTTTTTTTTTTTAAGATTTTATTTATTCATGAGAGACACAGAACGAGCGAGGCAGAGACACAGGCAGAAGAAGCAGGCTCCATGCAGGGAGCCCGACATGGGACTCGATCCCGGGTCTCCAGGATCACACCCTGGGCTGCAGGCGGAGCTAAACCGCTGTGCCACCGGGGCTGCCCAAAATTGTCAGTTCTTGAAGTTGGCAGCAGCTGAGGTTCCTGTGAGGGCGGTTTGATCTCCGTGCACTTTTTTGGCGAGGGTGAAGGCCTCTGTGGTTCACAGGCCTAACCGGGCCTCAGTTTCCCTGTTTGCATTATGAGGGTCCAGAGGCTGCTGTATCTTAGGAGGCGAGCATGTGAGGGGTGCCTGCGTGGCCCAGTGGGTGGAGCCTAGACTCTTAATTTGGCTCAGGTCAGGGTCTCAGTGTCCTCAGGTGGAGCCCCACTCAGGCTCACTGCAGGTGTCTGTTCCTTCCTCCCCCTCTCCCTCTGCCCTGCTGGTTCCCCCACCACTCAGACACATGCTCTAATAAAATCTTAACAGAAAAAAAAAGATGAGTATGTGAGTGAGTGGTGTTTGGAGGTGGGCTCTGCAGGTCTCACGTTTCTAGGCTCAGATTTGCTCAGTCCAAGGGAGTATCACGGAGCTGGATGGGGGCAAAGCAAGAATTTGAACCCCGGCAGCTTGGGCTGGAGTCTAGGTTCATGACTTCCCTGCAGTCCAGCCTGTTGGCCACACATGAGTGTTTCCAAGGACAGCCCTGGGTAACTGTGTTTATGCCCCATGGGACAGATGAAGAAAGTCATCTGTGAGCCACAGTGTGGGAGACTGATGCAAAAGTGACCCCGGCTCTTGTGCTGAGTTTGCAGCCCCCCCCCCGGCCCCGCCCTGTAAGGGGTGGAGTCTATGGCTCCTCCCTTTAATCTGGGCTGGCCTTGAAATCTGTGGCCAAGAGAACGCAGCAGAGATAACTGGTGTCAGACCTCAGCTGGGGGCCTCAGGAGGCCTGTGCTTTCCTGGGGTCCTACCGAGCCTCTGTGTGAATAAACTGGACAGTCTGCTTGTCAAGGCCACTCCTGCTGCCCCTGGGGCCGGCCAGCAGAGCCCCGGTGCTGACCCATCTCTGGCCACAGATACACAAGCAGAGCCCTGTTGAAATCACAAGAACCGCCCAGCAGAGCCTCATATACCAACTCGTAAAATAAGGAGCTAAAAAGTAGGTGGCGTTTTGAACCACAAAGCTTTGCGGTGGTTTGTTACACAGCCATAGCCGATTGATACTGTGTGTCGGAAGAGCATGGGGGTAAAGAGTATCTAATTATTATTATAATTGGTAATTCATGAGCTTCAAATTGATGAGAATTGGAATCTCGAAAGAGAAAGAACTCAGGTCGGTGGCTTTTTTGTTTTTAAGACTTTATCATTAAAAAAAAAAGTAGAAGACGTCAGTGAAGGGAGGTAGGGGGAGAGAAGGGCAGGGAGTGGGCTAGGAGGACCAGGGGACCTCTCCCAAATGTCGGATCCGGCTGACCCTCCTTCCCTGACCTCCCCAGCCCACCGCCAGTCTCTTCTGCAGCCTGGAGGTGGGGAACCCCCAGCCACCATCTTCTGAAGACCCAGGCCCAGGAGCTCAGGTTGGGTTCCAGGCAGAGGTGAGGGCAGAAGCAGGGTGCAGGGCCTGGAGGCCTTGTCTTTGTCCTTGAGAGACCCTCAAGTGGGCGCTCAGGCCCCCGTGTCCCGGCAGGGCCCCAGGGAGGTAGGCATTGCATTGGGGGGGCCTTAGGAGGTGGGGTCCTGAAGTCGGGAACCAGGTGGGGACCGGAACAAGGTGTGAGCCTGGTGGTCACAGTCCGGACGCTGGGGTCTGTGGAGAGGGGACGAGACGCCAAGTCAGGAAGTGTGGAGGGACCTGGCCCCACGGCACAGTTAAGACCAAGGAAGAGAAAAGAAGACAAGGAGAGAGACTGAGAACCCCCTCCACCTCTTCTGATCTCTGAGGTCCCCTGGCACTCAGACCAGGCCACACCTGTCCTGGATTGGCCAGGGCAGAGCTGAGACCCCCACTGACCTGCCGGGCCCTGAACAAACATGTGCATCTCTCCTCCCCAGGCTCCTGCCCTCGTGCCCCTGGGTGCCCAAGCCCTCCTAGGTCTCTGCTCCCATCTCCCAGACTTTCTGTTGGCCCTGAGTTCATTATTCACCCACCCAGCCTGCTGGCACCAGCTCAGCTAGGTCCTCCTTCCCCCTCACGCAGTGGTGACAGGGGCAGGGGGGCCGTCTCATAGCTGTGAGGTTGCTAAGTGCACTGGCCTTTGCATATACTATTCCCTCCTCTCCCGCCTCACTCCTTCCATTCTCCTTGGTCTCGGCTACAAAGTCCCCTCTTCCAGGACATTTTCCCTAAACCTTCCATCCTGGGTCTGATGCCCACTCTGGGCTCCTCCAGTCCCTGAGTTCCTTCATCCCAGCCCTGCCTACATTGGGTCATCACTGTCCAAAGACAGGTCTGTCTCCCCCACTGGACAGTGAGCCTCGTGAGGGCAGGGCTGGGCTGTCATGGTCACTGCTATGTTCCCAGCACAGGGCAGGCACAGAAGTGCTCAGGGAATGTGCATTAAATGAATGAAAGAATGAAGAGGTGCTAAACTAAAGACTCTGGACTTCATCTAGAGGGCATAAGGGAGCCACAGAAGAGCTTTAATCCAAAGGGGCTCAAGATCTGATTTGCGTTTTAGAAATTCCAGGCAGCCTCTCAACCCTGGGCCTTTGCACAGGCTATTCCCTTGGCTTTTCTGAACTGAGTGAACCTGTACAAGTGACCTCTTCTTTCTATGCATCAATTTTCTCATCTGTAACATGAAAATAATAATTTCTCCCTCTTGGGGTTTTTATGAAGACTGAGAAGATGCTCTAAAGTTTTAAGACCTGGGGGAGTAAATGAATGTACCCTACTTCCTTGCACCTCACTTCTACCCAGTGGACTCGTATTTATCCTTCAAGGCCCAAAACAGAAGTCACTTCCTCTATGAAGTCTTTCCTGATATCTCAGAGATAGATGATGTCTCCCTCCTCTGAACAAGCTGTGTTTTATTGTTTCAGCTGTTGCTCTGGACACTCATTCCTTTCTGATGTCCATTTCCTCAAAAGCCCAAATCTTCTCAAGACCAGGACCCTCCCTGACTATGGTCAGGATATCGAATGAGGGTTTAATATATGTTGGAGATGTATGAATGGATAGATGTGGGGATGATTGGGTGGGTAGGTAGATGGGTGACAGTATGGTAGGTGGACATATTAGTGGGTAGAGGTAAGTGGATGAGTGGGTTGATGCATTTTCTGATGGATGACAAGTGGTAGATGGATGCATGGATGGCTCATGGGTAGGTGGGTAGTAAGTGAATGTGTGGTTAAGTGGGTGGATGTGTGGGTGGGCAGATCAGTATAGAGGTGGATGGATGAATGGGTAGGTGGGTAGATAGATTAATGGACAGTGAGTGGATGTATGTTTGGATGGATAGTGGGTAGATGGATGATTGATGGGTGGATAAATATATAGACAAATGGATGAGCTGATTGATGGATGGATGGATTATCTTCCCATGAAGCCTTGGAGAACCCTCAGTTCAGGGACCCATGCTGATCCTGCTCTGGAGGGGCCCAATATTGGAATCTGGAGGTCTTACCAAAGTTTGAGAGCTGCACAACCCCTAACCCAGAATCCCTAGACATTGGACACTCACACTTGTCCTGAATCTATAGATAATGCCACTCTCCTTCTAGGTTCAAACTCATTCCCATCGACCCTGGAAGACAAGAGAGGAGGGTTGTGGTTCTTCACCAGACATCCCCATATGCCCCTCCCACCTGCTCCTTCCCCAGGGAATCCCTCTATCAGGACACACTGAGTCATCATTTAAGAAAGTACTAGTCCTGGGGTGCCTGGGTGGCTCAGTCGATTGAGCGATTGAGCTACGGATTTTTTATTTCAGTTCAGGTCATGATCTCAGGGTCGTGAGATCAAGCTCTCCATCTGGCTCTGCACTCAATGCAGGGTCTGTTTTTGTCCTACCCCCTGCTGCTCCCTTCCCCTACTCCTCCCACTCATGTGCACAGGGGTGCCCTTGCTCCCCCTCGTGTGCGTGCACTCCCTAAAATAAAATAAACAAAGTATTTTTTAAAAAGGTACTAGTCCTTTAAGGAAAAGTAGAGCCTTCCAATGGATGGGCAGACCTGGAAGGAGCAAACTCAGCTCGGAAAAAGTGGGCATCAGGAAATCTACGATCACCTCTCCAGCTCCACAGTTATGCAAGTGAATTACTGTATTACTCATGCACTTAATCCCAGAAGGTGGGGGAAACCTTCATTTGGAGGCGGGGCCTGGCGTGTTGGGGCGTGGCCTTACCTGGAGGCCTGACAGTCATGTGTGGCTGAGCTTCCGTGTAGCCCCCCATGGGTTGACCCTCTGGGCTGAAGGCTGCACTCTGCCCTGGCAGGGAGGTGGAGGGGTGCAGGCTGAGACCCTGGATAGGCGGGTCCCAGCGTTGATACGTCCCCGGAGAGCATTAGGCCCTCTCTCCCCAGCTTCTCCCTGTACCTGTGCGGTTGGATTGATCGATCATTGGTTGCACGATGCGTCTCCGGGCGTTAATGAACCTGGGAGAGGGTTATGGAAATAAAAGGAAGGTGTAAGAGGAAGTAGGGGAGAGGCAGAAAAGAACACACGTAGACAGAGCTGGAAGGAGAGGACCGGGATGCGGCGGGGGGTCGGAGAGGCTCCCAGGGCCTCGGGAGCCTCCTTCAGCACCGCGGACAGCGCCCGGCCTCCCGCCCGGGGCTGGGGGCTCGGCGACCCGCGCAAGCCTCCCGCGCTGCTCACCAGTTGTTGACCTGCAGGATGGTGAGCCCCGTGTCCTGCGCCAGCTGTTTCTTCTGCTCCTCCGAGGGGTACGGGTGCTGTGGCCACCAGCAAGAATCACCCTGCCTGCCCAGCCTGCCACCTGAGCCCCAAGGCCTGGCCCCGTGGGGATGGTGAGCCTAGGCTGGAGCAGGGCCTGGAGAGCCAGCTCGTCTGAGCCGCTCCAGGCTCCCCCAGGGCCCAGTGGAGGGAAGTGGAGCCAAGCTTCAGGCAATTATGCCTGTGGGCGCCCCGCCTCTTCCAGCAATTAGATGCTAATTGACCGGTTTCATTAGGGAGACCGAAGCTCAGGGTGGGGGCTCGGAGACTTGGAAGAGGCAAAACCCAGCACGGGCCCTCTCTGAGTCTGTCAGGGTCCTGATCTGTGCGTGTCTCTCGTTGTCCCTGTCCCCGTCCCTCTGTGACTCCCCGACTCCCTGACTCTCTTCCTGTCTGTATCTTCCCCGCTCTCCCCCTACCCCACCCCGATGCAGCGTGGTGCACTGGTTAGGGCTAAACTGCCTGCATCTGCACCCACTTCTGGCTAGGAGACCGCTAGGCTCCTCACCTACTCCTCACAGCCCCATCCATCATAGGCTCTATTTGGTGATGACTGATGGGGGGCGGGTGGGTTGGGGGCAGGACTGGGTGAGTTTCGAGCCTTTAGAAGCACCACAGGTTGCACTCACAGATGCTCTCCCCTTTGAGATTTACCCTCAATACCCCGCCCCCGTGCCTCAGTCTCCCATCTCTGGGTCTCTCTCAGGGCCTCGGCCTCTGTGCAGCCATCCTTTTCCTTCGCACCCTATGCCCACCCTGCATCTGGGCCCCAGGGCTCTCACCGAGAGGTGCTGAAACAACCAGGCTCTCATGATATTGGTAGCCACCTTGGGGAAGATCCCCCTCTTCTTATTCCGCCGCCGCTCCTGGTCCAGCTCCTCGTCCTCTCCCCCAGAACTCGGAGAGGCCACACTTGTGTCTAGTCCGTCTCCTGAGGGGGGATAGGCATGCTGTGATGGTGGGCAGTGAGGGAAGAGGCCAGGGGGACCCAGAACCCTCCCCCAAGAGAGCGCTCCACACTCCAGTCGTCCTCGCGCCTCTGGAAATACTACTTGCTGTCTAACTTCAATCCTCAGACCAACCTCCACATTTCCCCTTCACCTCCCAGGCTTCTTACCTTGGTCGCTGGAGTTGTCCCCACTCTGGGAGGCGAGGCCCCCACTGGATGGACCCGGGGTCCCCAAATGTACAGATCCGCTGTCCTCATGGTCTCTAATCCATGCATTATTCTGGAAAACAAGAGCTGGAGGTCAGTGCCAAGGCTTGGGGGCACTAGATAGCACAGTGGCTGAGGCCATGGGCTCTGGAGCTGGGACCCCTGAGGGTAACGCCTGTCCCTGCCTCTTTCCTGGCTGTGTGACCTTGGGTAATGTGCTTCGCTTTTCTGTGCCTGTTTCCTCAACTGGAAAACAGAGGACAACACCTGTCCCCACCTCACAGAGTGTGGTGAGGGCTCAGTGAGCTGGTTTACATCAAAGGCACAAAGCTTTTGGGGGACCTGGGTGGCTCAGTAGTGTAGCGTCTGCCTTTGGCTCAGGTCGCAATCCCAGGGTCCTGGGATCGAGTACTGCATTGGGCTCTCTCCAGGGAACCTGCTTCTCCCTCTGCCTGTGTCTGTGTCTCTCATGAATAAATAAGTAAAATCTTAAAAAAAAAAAAAAAAGTGCAAAGTTTCAATCCTGGGTTTCAGCACACACACAAAAAAGAAAGGCGCATTGTAATTGTCCAGTAAAGATGTGCTTATACAGGTCCACAGCATCTTATCTGAAATCCTTGGGGGCCAGCAGTGTTGCAGAATTCAGAACTTTTCACATATTTATTTATTTTTAAAAGTAATCTCAAGCTCACGACCCTGAAGATCAAGAGTCACCTGGTCTATGGATGGAGCCAGCGGGGCGCCCCTGGAACCCTTGCCAGCTATAGACAGTAAATCCCTGCTCCCACGAGCCTCGAAGTTCATAACACCCCCAGCGGGGGCCGGGGCTTAACCTCGTCATCGAACTCATTAACATTTCTGCAGCAAAATGGATGAATATTTAACTGAGTGGAATAAATAAAGGCTATAAATAGCCTCTCATTAGTTCAGGTCAGACTTTGCTGCCAAATGAGTTTGCACTAAACTTCTAGGGGATAAAACACAACTTTCACTTTTCAGATGGGGGGTGGGTCTCTGAATTGCAGATGGATGAAGGGGGGGCAGTTCGGGTTGCGCTTTCTTTAGTCCAAACTCTGATACATTTTGAGGAACTTGACAATGCATTGGATCCGCCTGCCCAGGGCCCAGCTCTGTGTCCTAGGGAGGCTGCCCCGCCCCCCCAGAGATTGCATCAACACCTCTTTATCATTTGGTTAAAGGATCAGTTCAATTGTTGAGAGGCAGACCCAGTACCCCACCTGCCCTGCTGACTGCCCTCCACCCTGCCAGCCCTGCCCGACATGGCCCACTGCCGGGTGCTGCATCATCTGTGTCCTGCAGGGGCAGAGCTAGAGATGCCAAAGCTCAGAGAAGGCTTCTCCAGGTGTGGTATGTCTGTGTGGAATTGTGTGTGTGAGTGCATGGTGGACGGATGTGCAAACTGAAGGCTCCTGAGCTTGGCTGCCACCGTCACCTCCGGCTGTTCCCCATCAGTGTGCCTGATGCTGTCTCGCGACTGCTGTGTGGTGCATGTCAGTGTGCTTGTGCCTGTGCCCGAGATGGCATGGTTGAGAGTTACATGTGTGGAGCTGAGACACACAGCGGGACTGATATGTAGTTGTGTCCCATTTGAGATGGCCAAGTGGCTGTGTAGGCCACGTTTTTCTAAGTTCGTGGCTGTTGTTTGAGGGGTTGGCTGTCCTCTGTCCTCTTTTTTTTTTTTTTTTTTAATGGCTGTCCTCTTTGTGAGACAGTGTGTGTGGTTATGGCACAGGAGGCTTTGTGACTCCATGGGGCTGGAGCATTGCCATGGGTGTGTATGGGAGGCCGGGTGAAGATACGGAATACGGCTATGTCTCTGAGTGGGGGCTCTAGTGGAGCATGTGCAGATTACGGGGCACATGTGGGCCAGAGGGTCCCTGTGACTGCTGTGTGCAGCATGCCTGAGTCTACGTGCAGTACAACTGCGTGCCTGTGTCTGGGTGCAGGTGTCATGTTGTATCATTGCTGTGTGTGCTGGTAGCATGACCACCATGTGGGGGTGGCCCTGTTTAGGATCTGTGCTGCTGGGACGCCTGGATGGCTCAGTGGTTGAGCATCTGCCTTCGGCTCAGGTCATGATCCTGGGGTCCTGGGATTGAGTCCTGCATCGAGCTCCCCGCAGGGAGCCTGCTTCTCCCTCTGCCTGTGTCTCTGCCTCTCTGTGTGTCTCTCATGAATAAATAAATAAAATCTTAAAAAAAAATACAGGATCTGCGCTGATGTTTATGGGATTGTCAACAAAACTCATCCATCTGCCTCTGGGGCTTGGGCTGCTGGGTGGCATGGTGCGTGTGCCTGGGGCCGCAGTCCAGCTGTGATGTGGGGAGGGTGCCACATGTATGCGCGCGTGGAGGCCTGGGTCTGAGTGTGGCCGTGTCTGAGTTTGTGTGGCAGGATCTGGGGCCGCTTGGCTCCGTTTACCTCCATGTGGCTGTTGTGAGGCCGGATGTGCTCTACAAGCGTGGGTCTCAGTCAGGTGATATGCTGTGTGACACTGTTACGCGGCTGGGATGTGTGTGTTTGAGTGTGTGGTACGTGCTGTTGTCTAGCTGTGAGTGAGAATGGCCGTCAGTGAGTTGTGTAGCTGTGTCTGACACTGTGTGGGTGTAGCTGAGTCTATGGGAGTGTGTGTGTGTGTGTGTGCGCGCGCGCACTGCCATCCAGCTGTGTTCCGGTCTGTGTAGCTGTGGCATCGCTGGCGTGTGCCCCGTGCTCACACATGTCTGGCTGTGGCTGCCTGAGGCTGGGGGTGCGTGTGCTCCTTCACGCGGTAGCCCGGCTATGTCTGCTCAGGGCTTTGGTCATGGGGTGATGCCCGGCGCCCCATCCCTGACCCACCTGATCTGGGAGGCTGGGGCAGGAGGGCGGGTAGTCCTCGAGGTCCTCCCTGCAGCCGCCATCCCGATCCTCGATGACCAGGTCGATGGGCATCTTTCCCTTGAGGCAGGTGATGTAGCGGTGACAGAAGTTGTCGCACAGGTCGTGGACCTGAGGGGGCACCGGGGTACTGGGGGGGCCACCCGGGGGCCAGGGCTGGGGTGTACAGGGGTGGGGGCAGCATTCTGCTCCAGCTCCAGTGGGCAGAGAGCCTGAAGGAGGGGTGGAAGGGGTGAGAAGGGGAGGGATGGGGGGGCAGGCGAGGGTGGGAGGGGAAGTGAGAAGCACTCACCTTCTCCAGCTCCAGCAGGTGGAAGCGGAGCACCTGAATGGCCTGTATCATCTGAAAACAGAGATGGAGATGGGAAGAGACAGAGGAGGGGAGGAGGGAGGGGCAGAGGGAAGGAGAGAGAGGGAGAAGGACAAGAGGAGGAGGAGGGAGGGGAGGAGGGAGAGGAGAAGGTTGGGGAGGAGGGAAGGAAAGAAAGAGAAAGAGGGTGAAGGACAAGGGGAAGAGGAAGGTGAGAGGAGAGGGAGGAAGGGAAAGAGTGAGTTAGAATGACAAAGACAGAGGACAGAGAGGCAGAGAGGGACAGAAGGGGGGGCGCAGAGAGCAACAGAGAACAGAGACCCAGAATTAAGGGAAGATGGAACGTGAGAGAGTCAGAGACAAAGAAAGAGAAGCAAGAGGTGGAAGAGACAGAAAATCCTTTTGATCCGTTGCATGAAGTCCCGCTATAATACCCCATCTCAGCCCCCTGCCCCCTGCTCCACTTCCCACTTTGACTGTAAACTACATTTCCCAGAGCCCTTTGCCAAAGGGCTCAGCCAATAGGAAGCCCCGGCGGGAGCCAGAAAGCAAAAGAAAGGGAGAAGTGGGGGTATTTCTCCTTCCCTGCCCCTCTCCTCTGTCCTCTCCCCGCTGCAGCCCTGTTCCTGCACTCGTCCCCGCACCCATCCCGGCGTGGGCTCGGTTGTCCCGGCTGAAGCACAGCTAAATGCCTACTGAGTCCCTGGTCTGTGCCAGGTGCTGTTCTAAGAGCCAGACTCCTGTTAGCCCCATTTTATCCACACACAGGAATCTCTCCTAGCTACAGAGGAGGAAACTGAGGCACGGGGAGATGCAGCTCCGTGTCCTGGGTCACAGAACTAGTGAGTGGCAGAGCTCGGATTGGAAGCCAGGCCATCCATCCCCGTTCTCAAGCTCTTGGCTAGACTCACTGCAAATGGGCAACAATGATGGCTGTTTGAAAAAGCGTGTTAGGTGACCTCTCTACAGGTGGCCACAACCAACCCCAGGGCCTTGGAGGGGGGGACAGGAGGAAGGGGCATCGGGGAGGGTGCAGGTCTCACCAGATTGTCCAGCTCCGGGTTGGAAGAGAAGAGAGGCCTCTCAGAGCGGACCTGGGAGGAAGAGAGAGTCCGGGGAGGGCGCGTCCCGTGTCCTTCCCACCTCTGCTCACTGCCCGCCCCCCCAGCACACACAGCAGAGGGGGGTGCCCACCTGCTTGGCAAAGGCAGCGATGTCCTCATTGAAGGAATCAGAGGAGCACACGTCACCGCCTGGAGGTGCGCCCACCCCAGCCCCGGCCCCGTCACGGGGCGAGCACGTGGCCAGTTCACATTTCTCAAAGACCAGGGCCAGCAGTGGGAAGAGCGGGTGTCTGGGGGAAGCAGGAGAGAAGGTTCGTGAGGGGAAGGAGGGGATGTGCGGAGTGTGGGGCACCTGGGGGGAGGGACAGAAGACCCAGAGGAAGACATGGAGAGACCAAGACAGAGCAAGGAAAGTCAGAGAAAGGAGCCCGCATCCCAAGACCCCACGGAGCCTTCAGTCCTGCCCCGACTCACCCGTAGATCTCATCCTTCTCTCTCCTCAGGCCATCACTGTCCAAGCCCGGGGGCTGGGGTTGGGGAGGCCGGTGGGGGCCATAGGGCCCCGGGGCTCTCGGTGCTGAGGCCACTGCCTCCGAGAAGCCAGCCAGGGCTGCGGTGCTGTCCACGATGCCTGGGTAGTGGGGCAGCTCATCATACTGGGGGGAGGCGAGAGGGGGAGAGCCCCAAGGAGGCATCAGGAAAGCTCTACCCTGGCACCCAGGAGAGGCCCCTCCCTGTCCCCAGAGTCAGCCCTTCCATTCTCCGTGTCTGAGCCCTGCCAGCTTTGGACCCATGGTCCCATGGGGCTGGGGTGGAGCTAAAGGCCTTGTCCCAGGGTCTTCTCTTATACGCCTGGCCTGTGAAAAATGTCCCCTCCCAGATTCTCAATGTGTGGGCAGAAAGGTCCAGAGGAGAGAGATGACCCAGATCTCAGGTCTAAGGGTTGGGGTGGGTGGGGGTCAGGGATCAGCTGATGTAACTCCCAGCTCCTCCCGGAGCCAGGAGGGTAGGCAGGAGGTGAGAGAGTGTGGAGAGAGAGACTAGGAGCAAGATGCAAGAGAGAGACACAGGGGAGGACAGAGAGGATGAAGGAGAGAAGATACAGGAGAGAGAGAGAGAGAGAGAGAGAGAGAGAGAGAGAGGCTCACTCATGGACACTTACCACAACAGCAGCACATCATTTATGCATAAATGTATGTCTACACTGTCCACCCCAACTTCAATTTCATCTCATAGTTATCACATATGCACATCTGAGTGTGCCTTAACAACCTGTCACACGCCCCTTGCCATGTGAATGCACCCCCCCACACACACAGAGCCAAACACCAGATGCAGCAATGAAAGAATGAGTGGGTCAATAAATGAATGAATGAATGAATGAATGAAGGAGGCATTCTGCACAGCACCTGGCACACATTCCACAAACACTTGTTGAACCAAAGCGTAAACCTGCACGACCGCAGAAACCCACTTGTGCAATCGGCCCAGAGCGAAGCGCTGTCATCACACAAGCACGCAGGCTGCGGAGGCCGGGGGACCTTAGGCACCCAGGCCAAGCCCTGTCCCTGCGCTTCGGAAACGGCTCAGAGAAGCAGAGATTCCAACAGAAGGACGCAGGCATCCCCGCCCTGGGGCGCCCTGGCACCCAGGGGTCCGTGTGTGTGTGTGTGTGTGTGTGTGTGTGTCCCTCTCTCCGTGTCTTTCTCTTCCTCCTCTCCTAACTTCTCCTGAGCCCCAAAGTTGAATCCAACATTTCCGCGCCATGCCTCGCACCTCCTAAGACGGGCAATGGGATCCTGACATCCTGCCACGTCCCCACCCCCTGCACCCCCAAAGGTGCATACTCACCTCCTCACCTCATCTCCTCTGCTCTCCCCATCCTCAGAACTAAAGAAGACAGAACCTCTGGCCCCGCCTGGTGAGACACCCCCTCCCCCAGCACTGTCCCCACCCCTAACCCTCAGGAGGACTTGGAACAAAAGTAGACCGGAGGGGAGGACTGGGGAGGGCAGAAGGGGAAAGTGGGTGGCAGAACGGACCGGCATGGAGCAGGAGACCCAGGGGCAGGGGAGACCCAGGGTGGGGGGGCCCAGAGAGAGGAGACCCAGGGGTGGAGAGAGGAGGAGACCCTGGCTGGAGAGAGCGGGGACCGGAGCAGAGCCAGGGGAGAGCCAGAGCAGAGAGAGGAGGAGACACCAGGGTGGAGAGAGGGGGAGACCCGGAGCAAAAACAGGGGAGACCCGGGGACAGAGAGAGGAGACTCCAGCCGGAGAGAGGGGGAGACCCCAGCCCGAAAGAGGGGGAGACCCGGGGCAGAGACACGGGAGACCCAGGGGTGGAGAGAAGGGGAGACCCCGAGCAGAGACAGGGGAGAGCCGGGGGCAGAGAGACGGGAGGGAGGCAGAGAAAGAGACGGAGGAGGGGGCGGGACGGGTGCGCGGCCCCAGACCTACCCTCCCGGCCATGGGCTGAAGCCGGCGGCAGCTCCCGGGTCCCTCCAGGGCCTGGCCGGCGGGGCGGGCGCAGCCCGGGGCAGCGGCCCCCGACGGGCCGCGGTGCGGACGCCAGCGGGTGGGGCGGGAGACCGGGGGCCCGGCCCCCCGACCCCCGCCGCCGTCAGTGGCCGGCGCCGGGCAGCGCGGAGGCTGCGCGCATGGACCCCCGGCGCCCTCCCCCCCCCGGGGGTCACGGCGAGGGGCTCATGCCGGCGGGGGCAGGGGTGAGCGGGGGCGCGGGCCCCCGGTCCCTCCCCGCCCCCACCCCCGCCCCGGGTCCCGGGAGGATCGGAGCGGCCCGAGGCCGAGGACCGGGAGACGGGGAGGGGGGCGGCGGGGCGCGGGGCGGGGGCGCGGGGCGGGGGCGCGGGCGGCGGGGGTCCCCGCGCGGGGTCCCGGCGGCGGGCCGGAGGGCTGCGGGCGGCTGGGCGGCTCGGTGTCTCCCCGCCTCCCGGTCTCTCCCGGTCTCTCCCGGTCTCTCCCTCTCTCTGTGGTCACATCCGGAAGTTCCACATCGAGATGCTTAACCCGCTGTCCGCCGGTGGCTGGGCCGCGGGCGGGGCGGGCGGCCCTCCCCTCCCCTCCCCTCCCCTCCCCTCCCCTCCCCTCCCTTCCCCTCCCCTCCCCTCCCCTCCCTCCCCCACCTCCCCTCCCGCCTCCCGCCTGCCTCCCCTCCGCCTCGCCCTCCCCCCACCCCCGGCGCCGCCGCCCTCAGGGCGGCCTTTGTGTCGGGGTCTCCCCGGGTCCCCACCCCGGCCCCCCGCCCCCCGCCCCCCGCGCGGGCCTCCCCGCCGCCGCCGCAGGTCTCCGCCCGCCCGCCCGGCCCCGCTGCCCGGCTCCGCGTCCCCGCTCCCTTCCTCTCCTTGCCCTTCCCTCTTTGTCTCTCTGTCTCTTTGTCTCTCTCTCTTGGTCTCTGTCCGTCTGTCTCTAGGAGACGAGCACACAGAGGAGAGAACTGGAGGCTGGGAGGTCTCGAACCAGACCCCCTATTTTAGTTTCTCTTCTGGCTCTGGGCCCCCTAACTTCTCTCCCCCGGGAGCCGAGGATGCTCTGTGCCTGGTCTGAAGCCATCTGCGTGCGCGCGCGCGTCTGGCTTGTCTGGTTGTGGGGCGATGCCCGGGGATGTGCTATGCCCTGGGGCCCGGCGTGTGTTTGCAGGGTTGTTGGTGTCTCTGAAGATGGGGAGTATCGGGGGTGAGTGTCGCCTGACTTTGTACACACACAGTCTGGGCCTCGCATGTCAGAGTGTCAGCCCGTGCCTGGCGTGTGTATTTGCACGTGGGTGGTTGGCCTGGAGGCATCCCTGTGTCCCCCTGCCTGTTTTCCACCCCCGCCCCCCCCCCCCCCCCCCCCCCGCCCCGCCTCTTACGAGGGTCTCGGGGCTCTCTGTGCAGTTTGTGCAACCTCCAGAGCTGAGGGTAAATCGTGTGCCTGCTCCCGCATCTGTCAGAGGGCAGGTCGGAGGTTGTTATCTGGGTCCTGGAGGATCTGGGACCCACACGGCCTTTGCAGCTAGTGTTCTAGTGAGATAGAAGAGGGTTCTGCGACAAAAATTACTATGGAGCGCGACTGTGTGCTGGGCGCCTGGAGACCGAGCAGGGAAGCAAGACAAACTTCCTGGCCTCCTGGCACTTGCATTCAGTTGGGGATGGTCGGGGAGGGAGTAGACCAGTAAGTAAATGTGTAAGTGTAAAACAATGCCTGGAGGTGACAAGTGCTCCAAAGCAGAGCACAAGGGGAACAGAGATGATGATATAAGCTGGACAGCGAAGGCCCTCACAGGAGGTGACATCAGGGCAGAGACCTGAAGAAGGTGAGGGAGGGAGCCAGGTGGATGGCCCAAGGAAGACCCTTGTGGGAAGCAGAGGAATAGCAGGTGCAAAGGCCCTGGGGCAGGAATGTGCCTGGAGTGTTGGAGGAACTGAGAGGAGGTCAGCGAGAGCAGAGGGCAGGTGGGAGAAGAGAGACACTGGGATTCATTGTCTCACTGGCTTTTTCCACATTAGGGGTCTTTATCCTCTGGTGTCCTCAAATTCCTGAGGGGATGTGCGAATGTGTGTCAGGAGGCCCGCGAACTCCCTGAAATCGCAATGATGGGCTCTCCCAGGGAAATGACCCCTTGTTTTCATCCTCTGGACCCCCAGGAGTTACCTACCATCACTCCTGAGAGACCTGGCCAAAGAGAAACGAGACAGAGATGGAGAAGGAAGGGGGCCGGGACGAGATCCAGGAAGAGGGGGACAGAGTTGGGGGCCAGAGATCCAGGGGGGGACAGAGACCCAGAGAGAGGGAGTCAGTGAGACAGGGGCGGAGGCAGCGTGCCCACCCCTGCTGGGCTCGCTAAGGATATTTTTATGACCCTCATAAACAGCTCTGCTCTGCGGCAACCTGCCTCTCGGTCCTCTGCTCTCGCGGAAGCCAGCCACCAGCCACCAGCCACCAGCCACCGCCGCCAGGGTGAGCCAGCTGGAGCTGCAGCAGGAGGGGTTGCCGAGGACGGCAGCAGCACTTCCCGCTGGGAGAGGGCCAGCGAGCAGGAGCAGAGGCTGTGAGGAGGCCCGCAGCCCTGCTCCCCCCCACCCCAGGAAGGTCTCCGCCTCCCCAACCTGGGGCTCGGCCTCACCCCAAAACACACCGCCCCCCCGCCCCGCCTCTCTGGCTCTGGCCCTCTGTCCCGTGCCCTCCTCTCTCTGTCCCTGACTATCCTTGGAACCTCCCAGGCCCACCGACCCCCAGCTCCCCCAGCCTGGTTGTCCCTCGGTGTCCCCCACCCAGGCACTCAGGTTCCAGACCCCTCTCAGCACCTCTTCTCTCTCAGCCTGTCTCCCCATCTGCTGGACAATGGGCTTGGGGGGGCAGTACCCTGGGGACCTTGGCCGACTCTGGGAGCCCCTGTGTCAGGGACACTGCCCCTAAAGCCCTCCGGAGCAACTGTCCCTTGGGCGACGCTGGCCCTTTAAGGAAGGCGGAAGGGAAGGGGGCCCAGGGAGCCTTTAATCACTGCCACACACCCCGCCCCCCAGATAGGGGTTTTGGAGCAGAAAATTAATTTAAATCACTTTTTAATTAAAGATGCAAAGCTCTTCTGTCTGCTACCCCCTCCCCGGCCCCCCGCCCACTGCCTTCAGTTGAGGTTCAGGGTGGGAGGGCTAGGGGTCCGGGCCCAGGCTCCCTTTCCATCTTGGGGGTTATGCTGAGGCTCCCCCCTCCCCCCTTTCAATTCTGAAAACAAGAAGTGTGGCCTGATGTGACAGTCCCAGTGGGGAGCATGTAGACAGAAGGCAAGAGGCCACTGTCTTCACTGGGGTGGGGCGTCCCAGTGAGGCCAGGGGGGCGGGGAGCCAGGCAAAAACAGTGCTGGGAAGAGTCGGGAAGCAGGGGGGGACAGAGACAGCAGTCATCTTTGCCATTGCTCTGAGCTCCGAGGACGCTGCACCCCCGAACAGGGAGGAGGGCCTTGAGTCCTGGGCATAAATCTTTTTAATTAAAGAGAGGAGTGAAATGTTGGCAAGGGGAACATAGGAGTGTCTGGAAAACTGGTGGAAGGAGGGGCGAGGGGGCCTGCAGTTTTCTCACTGCCACGCCCCCAGCCTGTAGGTCTTCACACACACACACACACACACACACACACACACACACACACACCCCAGTCTCATCTCTCTCGGACCTCAGCCCTCTGCGGAGCTGCCTCCCTTAAGTGGTACTTGGACCCTCGGAGGCTGTGTCCCAGGGGAGGGAGCCAGTGGGGTCCAGGCCTGGAGCCTTGGGGGTGTGGCCCACGCTTGCTGACCCCATATGGCCGCATCTCCTGCTGGTCCCTTGTGGCCCTGGCTCCCAGGGTGCTGTTTGGACGCCTGGGTCCAAGCATTCGGGAGTGTGCATGTCTGCCTTTCTCACTGGGGGTGTGTGGCTCTGATGGACCCAGACCCCCAGGGGAGCCTGGGAGGGGTGTCACCTTCCAGCCCTACCCCATCGAGCCCTCCAAGAGTAGACCTGGGGGACCTTCAGCTTACCCCCCAACACTGGTCCATCCCCACCCTTGTCTGCCTACCTCTCAGCAGCCTGGGAGGACCCTCAGCTCAGCTGTCTCTGGGGCTTCACCCACCAGGCGGCTGTGATCCCCAGGACCCCCAGCCATCCCGGCAATCAGCCCTCAATGGACAGAGTGACCAAGGAGCTGCTCAGGGGTCCCCCTGGTCTTCCGTCATGGTGCCACAAGCTCTCTGCCTCAGTTTCCCCTCTGTCCCCAGTTCAGCGTTGGTGTCTCCATCTCTCTCACTCCGTCTTCACTCCTAGACTCTCTGTCAGGATCTGTATTTGCTCAGGGGTGGGGATGAAGGGGCCCCAAAAGAGGGCTCTGTCGTGGGTGTGTGTCTGTCTGTCTGCCTCACGCGTCTCTCTTCTTGTCTGTCTCTGTGGGTCCTTTTCTCTGGCGGGTCTCTGGGTCCCTCCCTCCCCCTAGCTCATCTCTCTCTCTGTCTCTGGGGACTGCTGTCTCTCGGCCTCTCCCCCCTTCTTTTCCCATCCTCCTGCCTCCCTGTCTCCCCCTCGCCCCCAGCGCCCTGCCCAGGCCCTTCACAGACACGTCGCCCCAATGCTCAGTGCCTCCCCTGCCTGGCTCCGGGAGAGGGAAACATTTATCTTGGCGGGGGGACCCCCCCTCCTCGCGCCCACCCCTCCGCCCGCCTCCCGGGCCCATCCATCACCCGGGCTGGCGACTCCGGCGGCTCATTTGTCACTGCCGCCCGCCGCCCCGCCAAGCAATCATACCATTAGCCATGGCTCGGCAGAGGCCACCGGGAGGACCGGCCTGACCCGGGCGGGGGAGGGGCGCTGACCGCGGCTCCCACCCCCCACCCCACTCCCGGCTTCCTGAACCTTCCCTCCTTTTCCTTCCAATGGGCTTTCCTCTGCCAGCGTCTCCCCAGCCTCCACGGCCGCCTTCTGGGTCTCATCTCTGCTCTTCCCTCCCCCTCCTCCCCTCCTCCCTCCCCTTCCCTCGCCCTCCTCCTCCTCTCCCTCCCTGGTTCCTCTCTCCGCACAGCCCCCTGTCTTGAGTGTGTCCGTCTGTCCACTTGTCTGTCTCTTGTGTGTCTCTCCACCTTTTCCTGTCTCTGTCTCTCTTTGTCTGGATGGAAGCCGGCTTTGACCCCGGCACCGTCCCCGCCCCATCTCTCCCAGTCTCTCTCCATCTCCCTGGGCGCCGCATCTTAGTCTCTGGGTTCCCCTCACTCAGTCTAATTTTCTGTCTCCTTGGGTCTTTGTCTCTGCTTTGTTCTGTGCACCCCCCACCCCTCCGTTCTGTTCCTCTTCCCCTCCAGCACTGTGGTCCCTCCTCTACTGACCCCACCTGCCCCTTCCGATCCATCATCCCTGACATTTCCTTCCCTCCACCTCCTGGGGAGATGATTGCAGGCGGAGGGCAGGGGAATCAGGAGGCCAACTGCGGTGGGGCGGGCGTGGCCAGAGAGCCAGTGCCTTGGGAGACACTGAGGCCCCAGAAGCCCACCCCTTCTGGCCCCTGCCCTGAGTGCCGGGAAGGTGGCCCAGATTTGTCCTTCAGGGGGACAGCAGGATGCCCAGGGGGTGCCTGGAGCCAGCCCTTCCTTGCTCCCTGGAGGGACCCCGCGCCTCCCTTTGTGGTGCTCATGCATTCTCCCACTGGCCCAGGGAGGGGGGAGGGCCCTACTCCTGTCCCGGGGGCCCAGCAGCATCTCCCCCACTTGGCACCTGCCACCCTCCAGGGATGTGCTCTCTGGCCAAAGCAGGAAGTGCTGGGAGCCCAGCCCTAGGAGGAGGCCTCCTCATCAGCTGCCCCAAGTTAGTGGATAAACACCCCAATTTCCTCACCCTGAGGTTGGGCATCTCAGCGAGGATCCTACACCACCCTTGAGTGATCCCAGTGGGGTGGAGACACTGTCGCCCGCAGAGGTGACCTGCCAGGGCGTCAACACACCCTTAATGCTTTCCTGCCCCCTCAGTGCGTCCTGGGATCACCTCCCCAATAAGCCACAAATAATCACCCATCCTTGCCTTGGGCCGGCCTCTGTGGAGCCCAGCCAGACCAGTGGCCAGGTAGGGACGCGTGGGACAGGCACAGAGAGTGGGCAAGCGGAGGAGAGGTCCCCTGTGAATCACATCTGTCCACTAGGCTATGGCGCCCAGCCTAGATGTCGCTGTGAAGGTGTTTCTCGGATGACATGAATATTTAGGGGATCCCTGGGTGACTCAGCAGTTTGACACCTGCCTTCGGCCCGGGGCATGGTCCTGGAGTCCCGGGGTCGGGTCCCGGGTCGGGCTCCCTGCGAGGAGCCTGCTTCTCCTTCTGCCTGTGTCTGTCTCTGCCTCTCTCTTTGTGTTTCTCATGAATAAATAGATAAAATCTTTAAAAAAAGATTAATATTTAAATCAGTTGACTTTAAACAGATAATTCTCCGTGGGTGGGCCTCGCCCAATCAGTTGAAAGGCCTTTAGAGAAAAAGACCAAAGTCACCCCCCTCCCACTCCTACTCCCCTACCCCCCACCCCCCACCCCCAGAAGGAGGGAAATCTACTTCCAGACTGTCTTCCACCCGCAGCTGCAACAGCACCGCTTCGCCCTGGGGCTCCAGCCTGCTGGCCTGCCCTGCAGACTTTGGACTCGCCAGCCCTCACAATCCCATGAGGCTATTCTTTAAAATAAATCTACCTATCGATCCATCTATCCATCCTATTGGTTCTATTTCTCTGGAGAAGCCTCACTAACGTACCTCCCATGCCAACGATGCTGTGAGCCTGTGAGACGTGGCAAAGAAACAAGAAAGAACATAAGAGTTCAAGACGTGGCACCCACCCGCTGATGAACGGACAGACAAAATGTGGTATATTTGTGCAATGGAATATTATTTATCCATAAAGAGGAATGAAGTATGGATGCCAGGTACCACATGGATGGACGTTGAAAACACTGTGCGAAGTGTAAGAAGCCAAGAAGCCACATATTGTAGGATTCCAAGCGTAGGAAATGTCCAAAATAGGCAAATCCATAGAGACAGGAAGTGGATTAGTGGTCACCAGGGCTGGGGGAGGGAAAGCAGGGGAGTGACTGCTCACAGTTATGGGGTCTCCTGTTGGGGCCATGGGAAAATTCTGGAAGCAGACAGTGCTGGTTGTTACACAGCATCATGGATGCACTAAATGCCACTGAATCGTGCACTTGAAAATAGTTAAAATGGTGAATGTTATATTATGTGTATTTTATCACAATTTAAAAAAGAAAGGAGGGGCTCCTGGGTGGCACCTGTGTGGCTCAGTGGTTGAGTGGCTGCCTTTGGCTCAGGTCATGATCCCAGGGTCCTGGGATCAAGTCCCGTATCGGGCTCCCTGCATGGAGCCTGCTTCTCCCTCTGCCTGTGTCTCAGCTTCTCTCTCTCTGTGTCTCTCATTAATAAATAAATAAAATTTTAAAAAAAAAAGAAGAAGAAGAAAGGAGTTCAAGGGGCGCTTGGGTGGCTCGGTTGGTTGGGCACCCAACTCCTGATTTCAGCAAAGGTTGTGATCTCGAGGTCATGGGATCAAGCCCTGTATCGGGCTCCACTCTGGGTGTGGGGCCTGCTTGGGATTCTCTCTCTCCCTTTCCCTTTGCTCCTCCCCACTCTCAATTAAAAAAAAAAAAAAAGAAAGAGGGACACCTGGGTGGCTCAGGGGTTGGGCGCCTGCCTTTGGCTCAGATCGTGATCTTGGGGTTCCAGGATCGAGTCCCACATTGGGCTCCCTTTGAGGAACCTGCTTCTCCCTCTGCCTGTGTCTCTGCCTCTTTCTCAGTCTGTGCCTCTCATGAGTAAATAAATAAATCAGAAAGAAAGAAAGAAAGAAAGAAAGAAAGAAAGAAAGAAAGAAAGAAAGAAAGAAAGAAAGAAGGTAGGTAGGTTCAGGATGTAGTGATACCCAGAAAATAAGAGACAAGAGGCCGTGGTGAGTCAGCTCTAAAGGAAGCGTATCAGTCACCTTTAACTTCTTGCAGTTGCTGTAACAAATTAGGACCAGCTCAGAGGCTTAAAACACAGATTTATCCTGTCACAGTTCTGGAAGCCAACATTCCAAAATCAGTCTCTGAGACAAAATCAAGGTGTCGGCAGGGCTGCGTTCCCTCTGGAGGCTGGAGGGGAGAACCCGTTCGTTGCCTCTTCCAGCTTCCGGAGGTTCTGGCGTTGTCCGAGGGACTCCAGTCTTGAAGGCCAGTGTCCTCAGATCTCTCGGCCCGGTGCTCACACGCCGCCATCAACCCCATAAGCGTGTTACTTGTGACACCTGCCCAGCTGAGTCTTCAGATCGCTGCCTGCGGACACGGGACAGACCCCAAGCAGAGACGGCCCAAGTCAACCCATAGAGCCCACGCCAAGCCAGCGACAGAACCACAGGAGAGGATAGGAACCCGTCACTTTCAGTCACGAAGTCTTGGGGTGCTTTGTTCCACAGCAACAGATATCCCGGACAGGGAGCTTGGAGGGTCAGGGAAAGGTGGTTGAGGAGTGGGACACCGGGACACCGGGGAGTTGGGGGGCGGGGTCTTAGGCAGAAGATTGATTTGGGGGAAACAGGCTAAGGACTTGGGGAATGGCTTGGGGAGATGAGGCTGAGGAACTGTAGGTTTTGGGTTCGGGGAGAGTAAGAGAGTCGGGATCCGGTCCTGCTGGGGACCTTGATCTTGGAACAGGTGACAACACAAAGGGTCCAGGACCCTCTGGCATTGATGTCGGTGTCAACTTCATCCGTCACCCCTATTCTGATGGCACAGTTTGTCAGCAACAATTGCGCATGCTTCCTCAAACGTTTCTGCAGAAGAGATTGTTCATCGTCCCTCAATGTCCATGCTCCCACTTTTCCTGAAACATCCTCAGAGGTTTTAAGCATGACGACTCAGGATAAAAACCACTTTTTTTTTTTCACCTCCTCTCACAGCAAAACGTGGCCACAGGGTGCAGGCCTGGCCACCGAGATGCGGAAGGAAATGATATGTGGCATCTTGGGTCACAGCCTTACAGGGAGTGGTGGATCCCAGACCTCTCCTTCCTTCTCCATCCTTCTAGTTGGAATGATGCCACGGAGGTGAGCCATCCTGAGCTAAACTGATACTCTGGCTGTGCCAGAGCAACAGGATGGAAGAAACCTGGGTTTTTATCACCCTCATGGAGTAGATCTGCCATATCAGATGCGGACTGTCACACAAGAGAGAAATAAACTCTTGCCCTATGTTGGATCTCTGTTATTCACAGTAAACCCACATCTAACTACTGTCACTAAAAATATTACCGGTTAGCCCTTACGAGTGTCAGGCACTGTTCAAATCACTTTACACGTACTGCCCTCTTCAACCAATTATCATCTCTATTTTGCGGATGAAGGAACAAGCCCAGAGAGGTTAAGTAACTTGCTCAAGGTGGCCCAGCTAGTGAGAGGTAGAGTGGGAATTGAAGGACCAACGTCTTGGCTTCTTTTATCTTTAACTGATCTGAAAGTCCTCGCCTGGGTGGCTCAGCGGTTGAGCGTCTGCCTTCGGCTCAGGTCATGACCCCGAAATCTGGGATTGAGCTCTCTGTGGGGGGGAGCCTGCTTCTCCCTCTGCCTGTGTCTCTGCCTCTCTCAGTCTGTGTCTCTCATGAATAAATAAATAAATCTTAGAAAAAAATGAAAGTCCAGTGAATGTTACAGGCCCTCTCCTGGGAAAATGCTCCTGCACATGCAGTTTGCACAGTTTTCCACTGATTTGTCTCAGTACATGTGGGCTCCAGCCTGAGAATCCTCATGCACTCTATTCCTGTCTGTGGTCTTGGGACACACAGCAGAAGGGGACTGATGGATTCTACAGCAGAGTGTATGTGTCAGCTTCGGCTGGGTGATGCTGCAGTGACAAACATCCCCCAAATCTCAGTTGAATAAAACAACTTTCCTTCATTTCTCTCTCTTTCTTTCTTCTTTCTTTTCTTTCTTTCTTTTCCTTCCTTCCTCTCTCTCTTTTTCTTCCTTCCTTCTTTCCTTTTCTTTCTTTTCCTTCCTTTATCTCTTTTTCTTCCTTCCTTCCTTCTTTCCTTTTCTTTCCTCCCTTCCTTTCTTTTTCTTTCTTCCTTTCATTCCCTCTCTCTTTCTTTCTTTCAGTAGTCTCTATGTCCAACACGGAGCTCAAATGCACAACCCTGAGATCAAGAGTCATGTGCTCTACTGACTGAGCCAGCCAGGCACCCCAGGCTTGTTTCTTGATCAATCTAAAAACCCGCTGCAAGTTGGCTGCATAACACCTTCACTTTAGGACCCAGGCAGTTAGAGTGCTCACTATGTACATTATAGCTCATCATGGCCAAGGAAAAAGAGATGTGGCACAGCATACACTGGCTTTGAAAGCTTCTGTCCGGGGCAGCCCTGGTGGCTCAGCAGTTTAGCACCTGCCTTCAGCCCAGGGTGTGATCCTGGAGACCCCGGATCGAATCCCACGTCAGGCTCCCTGCATGGAGCCTGCTTCTCCCTCTGCCTGTGTCTCTGCCTCTCTTTCTCTCTCTCTGTGTCTCTCATGAATAAATTAATAAAATTTTTAAAAAATGAAAGCTTCTGCCCAGAAGAGCCACACTATCACTTCTGCCCTCTTTTTTTAGCTGAGGCAAGTCACTTGGTCACTACTGAATTCAAAGGAGGAGTGAATGTACGATATTTGCAAAGGGAAGGCAAACAGAATTTAGTGAATGCTAACACCATTTACTATATGGAACTTAAAAGACAGGAGTGACTCACAGAAGCATTGAGTGCCCTGGATAACCAGGCATGAGGCTAAGGTTCTAGAAAGAGAGCCCGCAAACCATGCCCAGAACTGACCTGACAAGGAAACCACCTCCACAGCCACCGGCGTGTCTGAGTCTTGGGTGTCCCAGTTTGCACTGCTGCCAGAACCGTGACATGACTGCACCTGCTCCTAGCACCAATGCCACTTCTGTGTCTGTGCTCCTTCTTGCAACCACCAAGCCCTCCCAACGTAAGAGGGTGCCTGTGTCACATCATTCCCACCAGCTGCATGGGTCACCTAGGGAGCCTCCTTGGGCAAGGCGCTCCTTTGGAATTCAGGGCTCCTGCTGGGGAGTCTGTTTGAATGGGATCTAAGTCCTGTGTCCATGTCTCAGCTGTAAAGGAGGCTGGGAAGGTGAGATCCAGAGCTTCTATCTGGAGGACATGAACTCTCAAGGCTGGAAACATCCCCACATGTAGTGAGTGCATTTAGTAGCCAGAGACACAAGAAGTTTCCACTACATGCTGATGTTACTGAGGTCCAGAGAGATCGGAGTTGGCATTAGGTGGCTTCGGTAAGTCTCTGTATTCCTTTCGTGTTGCTGCTGTAACACATCACCCTAAGTTTAGGGGCTTCAAACAACATACGTGCATTAGAGTTCCAGAGGCCAGAAGTCCAGAATCGAGGTGATGGCCGCTCATTCCGGAGGCTCTAGGGGAGAAGTCTTCCCTTGCCTTCTCCATTTTCCAGAGGCGCCTGTGCTCCTTGGCTTGTGGCGCTTCCCTGGCAATGCCTACCTCTGCTTCCCCTGTCCCATGTCCTCCTGCGGTCACCACCACCCCACTCTTCTGGAGACCCTCCTGGTTGTACTTAGGAACCACGCAGGTAATCGAATGTAGTGTCTGCCTCGCAATATGTTGAGCTTACCCACATTTGTGAAGTCCCTCTGGCTGTGTCAAGGAACATATCACAAGTTCTGAGGATTAGCAAGTGGACCTACTGGGGGGGGGGGCATTATTCAGCCTACCACAGTGTGGCCTAATGGAATGCATCCGCGGGCTCTCTGTCCTATGGATTCCTGTAGAGCCCTGCCCCAGGAGCGTGAGGTCAGGCATTCGCCCCTGCACCTCCCACTGCCCCCCACCCTCACCCCCTACGTGTGGGATGATTGGATGCCACAGCTCTTGTGGGATTGCCTTTCCATGTGGCCATCCTTTCCAGCTTCTGGAAGTCACTGTCCACTCCTCACCCCATCCCCACCTTGCCAGGCTCCGGGCAATACTAGCTGTCCCCTCTGCTAGCCCCAGACTCCTGCACCATCCTTCTCCTTGTCCATTCCCCTGCACCCTGCTTGTTTATACCAGCTCCAGTCCCCTAGTTCACCACCACCTGTGTCCTGCTACAGAGTCTTTCCATTCACAGATCCTAGCCTGACCACCCCCTCTTGCACCATGTTTCGCATGTGTCCCCCACTGCTCGGTGAACCAGGTGAGAGCGGGGCCCAGGGATACTTTGGTCACCGCAGGCCCCAACATAATGCCAGGCACAGAGCAGGCACAGGCTGGATAAAGTGAATGAAAGAGTCTGGTGGCCACAGAGAGAGGAGGGATATTCCCCATTTCTTCTCCCCTGGGTTTGGGATTTAGCAACCGAGACTCAGATGGCAAAGCAGGTTTACAGGGAGTCTGCATTTCTCGTTCCTTCTGAGGCTTTTCTAGGATGGCCATTGTGGGGCGTGTGTGCCCATGTGCAAGTGGGCAGGGGAGGGAGAGAGAAAATATGAACTATAAAAGTGAGCAAGCTGGAAATATCTCAAAGGGACAACTTTCCCACCTATTGAGCTCTTACTATGTGCTAAGGGTTATTCTAAAAATATATATAACTTATTACAGTCCTGCACCATTTGTCCTCATTATTATTGTCCTTGACCCCATTTTCCAGATGAGGGAACGGAGGTCCTAAGAGAGGAAATCGTTGTGCTATTGCCTCCTGCCATGACAAGTAATTTCAACCACTCCCAAGCTGACTCCTAGCACCCAGGGAAGGATCATGGTTTTGGGGTAGGGTGGTCTTCATCTCATCCACGTCCCGAGCTCTGGACATGTTTCTCTTTGAAGCTGAGATCTTACTCATTTTCCTGCAGCCAGGTTCACTCATTTCCTTGCCTCTGCAGCACTGTCTTTGTTCACCCTGGAAAGACAGAGGTGTCCTGGGGCACCTGGGTGGCTCAGTGGGTTAAGTGTCTGCCTTCAGCTCATGTCCTGATCTCAGGGTCCCGGGATGGAGCCCTACATTAGGCTTCCTGCTCAGCAGGGAGCCTGCTTCTCCCTCTGCTCCCTGCTTGTGCTCTCTGTTGCTATCTCTGTCTCTCTCTCAAATAAGTGAAATCTTTTTTTTTTTTTTTTTTTTTAAAGCATAAGGTAGGGCAGCCCCGGTGGCTCAGCAGTTTAGCACCGCCTTCAGCCCAGGGCATGATCCTGGAGTCCCGGGATCGAGTCCCGCTTTGAGCCCCCTGCATGGAGCCTGCTTCTCCCTCTGCCTGTGTCTCTGCCTCAATCTCTCTCTCTCTATGTCTCTCATGAATAAATAAATTAAATCTAATTTTAAAAAAAGCACAAGGTTTTATATATATAAAAAAAGACAGGAAAAAAAAAAAAAGACAGGGGTGTCCTTGTCCCATTGGTGCTCTGGGCCTCATCCTCTCTCATCCCCGCCCTTCCTAGCCACGAGACTTTGGGTAAGTCGCATCCCCTCCCTGAGCCTGTTTTCCCTCCTGTAGAAGGGGGGTGATCCCTAGGAAGGCCCAGCACAGTGGCCTCTCCCTAAGTGCCAGGAGCTGTTGGCATTGTTCTCAGGAATGGCTGATGGCAGATGTTCTTATGCCTTTGCATTCGATGCCCTGCTGCTCCACACCTCTTCCCACCTTGGGGGGCGGGGGGGGGGGGCTGCTCATATCTTCCTCCAGAAACACTCTCTTTCTCTACAAGATTCTCCAAAACGTGACCTACATGCTCTACCTCAGTGTCCCCAACTTCCACTCCCTCCACAATCTAGATCAGCCTGACCGCCCTCCCCCACACGCTCTACCAAACCACCTCTTCAAGTCCTAAATCCCAAGGTCGCTTCCTGCTGCTCATCTTCCTCCACCTTTCATGACCTTTGACCCTGTCAACATGCCCTCATTTCCTGAAACTTCTCTGGTCTTCAGGTGCCCCAGTCTCCTCATTTCCCACCTACCTTTCTGGTGGTGTGTCTTCCATCGGCAGGTGTCCCAGGCTCCTCATGCACGTCCCCCCACCTCCCCCTGTGGCTTGGTGATACCTCACTGCCAACAGATCCCTAATCTCAAGCACCTCCCCCTCTCCTGAGCTCCAGGTGTCCCCTGGATGTCTCCCCTCCCTGACATCTCTGGATGTCCCATCGGCATCACCCTCAGCATGTACTCACCTGAAGCCAGCCTGTTCTCCAAAGCCATTCCCCATACTTGTCTCCACGTTCACTCCCAAACCAGGGAGAGACCTCACTGCTCAATTTCCCAGATCCACTCTCCACTCTTCTCTGTCATGCTGTGTCCCAAGAGGCTGACCTATGCCTTGAACCGTTAACCTCCGGCTTCTGGTTGAGTTCAGCCCATGGGAGACACCCACAGGAGACTGATGAGCGGAAGGAGAGTCAGTTGGGGTGTTCACTCTCCAGCCCCCTTCTCTCTTGAGTGTGGGTCCTGGGCGCCCATGCCCCTGGCCTTCCCTGCAGCTACAGCTCCAAGTCTCAGCAGCTTCAGGTCTTCTCACACCTTCAAGTGCGGGTATGGGAGGTGGTAACTGCTCCCTCTACTGCCGGCCCCGCGGTGCTGCGCCTTTCCTGGGCTTGTTTTCCTTGACCTTGTCCACCCCCTAATCCCTTAATAGCCCTTTCACTAAGGTGCTACTTTATGTACTACTCCACTAGAGTGCACCACTTCTTTCTTGTCAGGGCCCCGCCTGCACGCTCTTTCCAAAACCCCTCATCTGGCCTGATCCATTATCTTCCAAACCATCCCCTTCTTGCTATAACCCCTCCAACCTCCACCTCCCTACCCCAGGACACCTCCTCTGCTGCCCCAGCCTCCTCCCTGATCTCCGAGAGCCTCCAATCTCACAGGCAGCCAGAAGGAAAGTTTGAAAATGTGAATCAGACATCAACTGCTTGCCCTTCGCCTCCCTCCCCTCTTTAAAACCCTTCCAAAGCTCCTCTTTGCTTTTGAGATAAATTCTCAACTCCTTAGAGTGGGCTGTTAAAGTCTCTTGAGTTCTCTCCACTCCCCACCCCCATGCAACCCATGCTCCATTCATGCTAACCGCTGGCAGGAGTGTGAAAAAGCCAGTAACTCGCAAGTCTGCACACCTTTACGTAGTCTGTGCCCTTTTCCTGGAGAAGAGCGCGCACCTACTGGCACGCACACACACACACACCCCTCCTTCTATTTCAGGATTCTGAGAAAATCACTTGCTTTATTCAGGAAACTCCCATCAGCCCCAGCTTCTCTGATCAGGCAAATCTGGGTCTTCCCCTTTTGTGTTCCCAGGAAGCCCAGTGAAAAGGAATAGTTTGTGGCTGGTGGAATGGAGGCGTGGCTAGGAAAGCTCCCGGGTGACGCGTGGGGGGCGTGGCTAGGGAAAATGGGGTGGCGAATGGGGGAGTGGCTACGGGAAGCAAGTGTGGACTTCCAGTGTGGCTGGTGCATGTGGGTGTCCTGCAGAGGACCGGGGGCATGGAAAAACCCAGAGTACCTGGTCTATTCCACAGTTGCCCAAGTCTCAGTCAGAGACTTCGTTAACTCCCTCCTCTAGAATCCCAACTTCTCACGGGAAGGCTGTTTTTCAGGCAGAATTTCAAATTTTTATGGCAACTTTTACAGAAATCACAGAGAAGAGACAGCGACTGGTGCTGATGAGCTAGGAGTAGAGAAAGGGGAATGGGTAACAGGTCTGGGATATTGGGGTGATGCACAACAGGACGATAGAACGCTAAAAACCTGTGGGAAGCAGGGCGTTATGGGGGTTGCAAGGTGATCCTCAGGGTCCCAAGCAGTGGGCGGCACTCCGCACACCCCAAGTGTGTCCTCTGGGCAGGAAACAACAGTAAGAAAATGCAGATGGCCAACCAACAGATGGGTGGCCTCCGAAGTTAAAAATGCCCACCCAGACCCCCTGGTCCCAGCCCCACCCTCCCACCCACCCCTGCTCCCCATCAGGCAGAGATGTGGCAGCATTTGCTGGCTTGTAGCATTGGTCCTCTGGGACCCTCGGTCTCCTCTTCGAGGGTCCTGCCTGGATTGGCTGGCACTGAGGGCAAAATGAGCCTTCTAGATTGTCAGGGGAGATGGCTGGACTCCCTTTGATTCCTGGCCTCCTCCCCAAAGCCAATTCTCATGGCTGGGGGAGTCTGCTGCCCTCACAAAAGGAAAGTCTGTCACCCCTTTTCCCCAAGACATGCACCCTCCCACGTCCCCCCTTCCCCAAACACACTATATATACACACAGGCCCCCCCTCCCCTTCCAAGGCGTAGCTGGGCTCTCAGAGGTAGTGGAGGCGAGTGGTGGCGCTGGAATGTGAGAAGTTGCAGGTTCATATGTGCCTCCTCCAGCTCTGAAACCCCAAACTTCTCCCAGCCTCGAGGATTAGTGTCCTCCCAAGGGCCTGAGTGGAGAAATCAGGGAAGTTGTGGCCCCCTATGCACGCACCTACCTGTTCCTCCGCCCCACCCCCGGGGGCTGAACAGAGCTCCCTGAGGGTTGGGGAGAAAGGTGAGATCGGGTACATCCTGGGATGGATCAGCCTCCGTCCAAGGTCCCCCAGGGAGGGCTGGGTTCTGAGGTCCTGGGGCACAGGTGGTGGTGGTGGTGATGGTGAGGGTCCTCTAGAGGAAGGGGGTCCTAAGGGATAGGGGAAGGCTAGGTGTCTAGGGTAGACAGACGGTAGATTCTCTAGGTTACTGGGGAGGGGCCTCGAGGTGGAGATGTCCCCCGGGGTGTGGACATCTCAGGGATGAGCTAACAGGGATGTGCTGCAGTCGTGGGTATCTCTGGGAGACTCCTGAGGGGAAGGGAGGGAGGAGGATGTTCGTGGGGACGGAGGACGGGGGTACAGTTCCCAGGAGGAAGGGAGGCTGCGTCCCAGGAGAGGAGGCTGCATCTCTGGAGGACCAAGAGGACGCGGGTCCGGAGCCGGGGCAGCCGAGTCTCTCGGGGCGGGGTGGGGGGCCCTAGAAGCCCCGGATGTGGCAGTAGGCCTCGAGGCTGGCGAAGAGGATGTAGAGGAACCAGAGGCCCAGGAAGAGCGCGGTGGTGGCGAGCTTGGGGCCGCGCGGGCCGCCCAGCTCGCCCCCGATGTGCGGCCGGCGCCGGTACAGCAGCACGGCGATGCCCACGAAGGCGAAGACGGTGAAGAGCGTGACGGAGAAGGCCAGCGTGCCGGTGCGCACCTCGAACGGGCGGCCCTGCACCGCCCAGTACACGGCGGCCACCGACCAGGCCACGCCGAGGCCCAGGAACACGTTCACGGCGTTGGAGCCCGTCACGTTGCCGATGGACGCGTCCGCGCACTGGTCCTGCAGCGCCGCCACCTTGCTGGCGAACGTGTCTGCGCGGGCACAGGCGGGCGGTCAGAGCGGCTCGGCCGGTCCCCGACGCCTGCCCTCCCCGAGACCCGAGACCCCAGACCCCACACCCGAGACCCCACAGCATCCCCGTGCCGCCTGCCCAGTCGGCGCCTGCGGCCCTGGACCCCACCCAAAAGGCAAAGGGGGTCACCGTCCCTCTGCAGGACCCGCTGCCTGCTTTCTAGGGGGCTCGTGTGCATTCAGAGGTATCCACTTCCTCCTTTCTATGGCATCTACTGCCTGCTCCCCTGTGGACTCGCTGTCTGATTTGGGGGGAGGCGGCGCCCAGACTCGCTGCATTCCGTGGGGCCTGCTGCCTACTCTCTATTGGGCCAATCATCCCATTGCCACCTGGCTGGACAAAATAAGTGTTAGGTTCCATCCGCATGGAACCCCCACCTGGTTTCTGTCAAGCAAACAGCCCGGTTTCTATGGCCTCGGCCCACTTTTGAACGTCTCGCTAGTGACTCAGATCTCTGGCAGGAAGCAGGGGCATCAGAGAACCATTCACAATGCCTGCTCTCTAGGCCTACAGCGCCCCACCTGACAGGTGAACACATCCTATGGGAGGTTGGTGGAGGAGGGGGGTGTCAGGCTCCCCACATCTGGTCTTCCCAGTCCTGTAAGGATTTCTGTCTGAGGTGCCTGGTTTCTAAGGGACCCTCCCTTAGATTCATTTGGAAAGAGGGGGATCATGGCCATTGTGCTTGAATGGGACATACACTACAGTCTTTGAGGTTCTACTCTTACTTCTATGGCATCGCTCCCCAACATTTGGTTTTGACTCTGCCCTCTCATCTTAGTTAAAGCTTTGAGACTCATTGGCTTTGTTCCTGTTGTGTCCACCAACCTAGTTCGATGGAATCTTCCATGTGGTTTCTCGAGGGAAAGGTAATTACGATCTTGTTGCTATGGCACCCACTGGATGGAACTATTAAGTTCCCACCTTATTTCTATGGGACCCCTCTCCTACCTTTCTCTTCAATGCCTCACCTCCCTCTCTATGGAATCTTCATTGTCTGGTTTCTACATTTCTCTCCACCTTAGTTCTATGGGACATTCTACCCATTTGCTTTTGGGGAGGATTCAGTTTGCATATTGAATCTACAGGACCTTCGTCACCTAGTTTCTATTATGTTCCATCATCCTATCTCTATGGGACCCACCATATGGGCTCTGTATGACTCTACCACCTAATATCTGCAGAACTTTTCTTTTCAGTTCTACTATCTGACTTCTCTGAGACTCAACCCCAACAAGCAATTTCCCAGGGGGTTACCAGGGATGGAGGTGCCCAGGGCCACGAAGACTACAGCGTTGACAGAGTCCTTGAGGCCAACGGTGCAGCCAAAGTGGGAGGCCAGGTCCCCGATGAGTGCGGTGAGGAGGCCGATGACCAGGATGCAGACCCCGAAGCAGGCCCAGCCGTGGCAGTACTCGGTGGGGGGCACGCAGGCAAAAAGCACCTTCCAGAACACCGTCAGGAAGTGCATGACGTAGTCAAAGCAGGAAGGCAGCCGTTCCTCCCGGGACCCGTCCTCCTCCTCCTCCTCGTCCCCTGTGGGCACACGACCCAGCTGGGGCACACACCCATGCCTCCTTCTTCCTCGCCTACAGACAACCCCCGCCTCCCGCATTTTGTGCAATTTCCAGACAGTGAGTTCCATAAAACTAAATGCTTTCCCAGAATCCCTTGCAGCTAGGAGAATGTATGGGCCCAGATAAAAATATTCGCTTTTCCAGAATTCCTTGAAGCTAGAGGCTATGTGCCCATCTAAAAATATCTGGCATGCCAAGATTCCTTGCTGCGAGGGAGGGAGGGCACATGCCTAGCTAAAAAAAGAGTCCCCTTCCCAGAAGCCTTTACAACTACCATCTATGGACAGCCATTTCTGCAGCTAGAAATATTGACTTCCTCTGTTTCACTGCAGCCAACAGTAGCCACATACTCAGCTAACGGTGTTTGCTTTCTCAGATCTTTTGCAGTTAGAGCATGCCAGACACCCAGCTAACATTATTCACTTTCCCAGAATCCCTTTGGGCCAGCAACAGCCAGGTCCTCAGACAAAATATTCACTTTCCTGGAATTCCTTGCAGCTAGTGGCAGTCCTGTCCTCAGCTAAATACTTGCCTTCCCAGAATCCCTTGCAACAGTGGCCATGTGACCCAGTCTGGCAGTGAGACACACCCACAGGGCTTCTGGCTTTGCGGACACGGGCACTGTGTTACGGATCTGTTTTTCTGACCTTTGCAAAAGGATGCCTCACTCACCCTGAGAGTTGTTTGTGTCATGTCCTGTGACTGAATTTGACTTGCTTTTGACCTGCAGTAGCTTGTAACAGGAAAGCACAAATGAAATGTTTTGTCTAACCTGCCCATGACTGAGAATCACGAAGCAGTGAATGAGAAGTAGTGAACAACTCGAGTGGCCATGCACAATGACATCCGGAAGGACGGAGACAAGGAACAGGGTAACCCTGGACCGGTCACACTGAGCAAGTCAGGGAGGAAAAGCCAGGCCAGCCACCAAGCCATGGGCTGCTTCTCATTGGTCAACCCCAGCTCCCCACCACCGAACGTCAGCAAGCAGAGGATACCTGGTGGCAGTGGAGACAGAGGCAGATGGATGGATTCGGGAATTCAGGTCATATAGCCCTCTCCCACTTTTCCAGCCACTTAGCCTCTTGGCTTGGTAAATAAATACATATATGTTTGAACTTGTAAATGCTTGACTAAGTGGTTCGTGTGCTTTCTTGGTTCTTCATGCTACATATCCAATAAGGAGATATTTGCTGTGACCCCAGGTAAATGGAATTGTCAGCTGCAATGTAAAAGGCCCCCTGCCCCTCCTTGCTTCCCTGCTTCCTCTTTCTGCTTGCCTGGAATGTGAACTTGATACCTGGAGGTGCAGCAACCATCTTGCAACCATGATGGCAACCACTGAGAGTGGAGAAGAAAAATAAAGAAGAAGTCTGGGCATTTAAGGATGTTACTGAGCTGCCAATTCCTTATGGCCTCCTGCAGATTTCTTTGTTCTGTGAGAAAAAGAAAATCTAGTGTGCTTAAGCCACTGTGGTTGAGTTTTCTGGTGTTTGCTGCTGAGCGCATTCCGAATTGGCCACAGTGAGACATGGCCAAAGTCAGAGTGGGGAGCACAGAACACACTCCTGGGAGGGAAGGGGCTGCTATCAATGCGTCTTGGAGGGCTTTCCCTGCCCTGTTGCAAATCCTGCCTTGCTTTCCCACTGCCCTTACACCCAGGCTCATACTCCTGTGCTTGGCATTTGAGAACCTGCAGGCTCTGGCCTCTGCTCATTTCTCTGGCCTTTTCCATCAGGGGAGGCTCTTCCTCCACCTTTCCCATAGAGGGAGCCTCATGGTTACATCTGTGGCTCTGGAGCTACCTCTGTGTTGTCAAACCTTGGATCTGCCGTGTGATCTTGAACCAGTGTCCTAACCTCTCTGAGCCTCTGGATGCCTATCTGAGAAATAGGAGTAGGAACTGGACCAGCCTCAAGAGAAGGCTGCGATAACTACATGAGTCAAGCCACAGAAAGTACTCTCCACGCAGCCCGGCGCCTCTCAGTGTGATGGTTATTGTTTGAAGGCTCTTCCATTGCCTGGGGAAATTCACAGATGCTCCAAACCAAGGCCACCCAGCAAACAGCTTACAGTTAAGGCAGGGAGGTAAAGGCTATAATACAAAAGCACCTCTAAGTGCAAGACAGGCCATGATTCATCCTCCGAGGGGGTGAGAACAGCCCTTCTCTGGCAGTGCCTCAAGCACCTTTGTGTTCACATCAAGAATCGAAAGGCATTTGTTGAACAAAGTGCAAAATGAGGGATCCCTGGGTGGCGCAGCGGTTTGGCGCCTGCCTTTGGCCCAGGGCGCGATCCTGGAGACCCGGGATCGAATCCCACGTCAGGCTTCCGGTGCATGGAGCCTGCTTCTCCCTCTGCCTGTGTCTCTGCCCCTCTCTCTCTCTCTCTCTCTGTGACTATCATAAATAAATAAAAATTAAAAAAAAAAAAAAAACAAAGTGCAAAATGATCAAGCACCGAGCCAGATACTTGGGAAACATCAGTTAAATGAGGTCATACAGGAAATGGACTTCCAAGCTGCCTGGCACTCCACAGTCCCCATCATCGTTGTCACCATCAAGATGATTAGTTATCTCTGCCATGGTTTCCCTCTCCCCCACTCCACTACTCCCTCTGATCCAATCAGCTGTTTTCTACAGACCTGTCGGCTGACTCACATTGGCCCTCATGACCACTGTCTCACACCCTCTCCTTCCCACTAAGCCCGGAGGGAGGGCTGTGGCTCCTCAGCATTCTTGGACTGAAGCCCCATCTCCTCATCACATTCTCAGGGTCCATATCCTGACAGGTTGGCAGCCTCAACTCACGCCCCATCCCAGCCTCTTCTTCCTTCCGTGGACTCCCTCCAGCGCCCGGAGCTTCCCTTATTCAGAATGCTCCGTGGGGACCCCATGCACCGAAATGACACCCAAGCTCCCTACCGTGGCTTGTGAGGATTTGCACAGTCTGGACTCTGCCCACCTCCAGCATCATCCCGTGCTGTTTCTTCACTCCTGAAACTAGTCACCCTCCCCAGATGTGCCATGACCCGGCATACTTCCAGTCTCTGTACTTGGTTTTCCTTCTGCCTGAAATACCTCACTGTCTTCTCCCTTCTCCTGGCTAATTCCTATTTCAATTTGAAGTCTCATCTCAGAAGCCTCCTCCTCCAGGAAGCCTTCCTTGACCTTCAGGCTGGGTCAATAGCCCCTCTGGGCTCCTGCAGCAACTTCGGGTCCCCTGTCCCAGCCCTGCCCACTCTGGTCATTTTGTGACAGGTTTGTCTCCCCCACTGGACTGTGAGCTCTGTGAAACCAAGGCCCATGCTGTCATCTGTCATGGTTATCCCTTTGTCCCCAGCAATGTCCTACACAGGGCTGAGTCCAGAGGATCCCTCAGAAATAGATATGGAAAGAATGTGGCTTCAGAGGGAGACACCACTTTGTTTCTATTGGACCTACGAGCTGCTGTCTGTAGGTCTACTACCTGGTATTTCTCCATCTTCAAAGCCACATTGCTTTTGATCCCACCCATCAACCACAATCCCTGGTGTGATTTCAGTTCCCACCAGTTAGGCCTCCCTGAAGGAAACCTGAGGTTTGTGTAAGGGACAGAAGGCTTGAGCTCCACGTGAAGTCCCTGTGGGGGATTTCAGGCCAGTCCCTCCTCTGCCTCCGGGCCTCAGTTTCTCCTATCCGCATCACAAAGGGCCACTGTTGGTCTCCAAGATTGAGCCTGTGAATGCAAGTGTCATGGTGTCTCTGGCCACAGGGGGGCAGTATGGGCCCGCCTGAGACCTAAGGCGGGTTCCCGGCACAGGTGGGAGTGAGCTGGGTGTCCTGGTGACTGTCTCCATGGCAACAGAGGAGCCCAGGCTGTCTGGGGAGGCCAAGACTTTTAACCTGGTCCCACCCTCGGGCTGTCTGATGAGAAAGCCCTGGCGGTCTGCTCCTCCCTCAGCTCCTCCTGCTATCTTTCTCTCTGTGTCTCTCTTTCTGGCCTTTTGCAATTTACTGACTTGTCTCTCTCTCTCTCTCTCTCTCTCTCTCTCTCTCTCTCTCGTGCTGTCTCCATGTCTCTTTGTGTATCTGTGTCTCCTGTCTGTATCCATTCCTTAGCTCTTCCTCTTTCTGTGTCTTTCTTGTTCTTTTTCCTCTAACGTGTTGTCCTCTCTTTGTCGCTCTTTCTTTCTATTCATATTTCTCTCTTCCTCCCCATTCCTCTGTCTCTCCCTCCCTCCCTCTCTCTCTCTTCTTCCTCCTCCCTCCCCACTTACCTGCGCTCACCGTAACTGCCTCTAAAAACTGTTCCCTCCAGGAATGGGTCCCAATCACCAAAGCCAAGTTGGTTTTCTTGATGAGTTTATCCACTGTGTTCTGAGGATGAAAGCAGGGGGAAAGCAGGATCATTGCCCATGATCACCTCAGGGCACCCCTGAGGCTCCCTGAAGAACACTGGACTCACAGCCCATGCTCAGGGGTCCCCATGCCCCCATACCCTGATTCACAGCAAGAAAGGAAAAGGGAGTGTTACTGTCCATGGTGCTGGCAGAGGGATGAGAGGATGGTCTTGGACCCTTGGCCATCCCTCCCCTTATGACCCTCATAGTTGACTCCTCCTGAACCTCCCTCCCCCAGGAAATGACTCAGGCAAGACTCCAGGAAGCTGGGGACCCAGAAAGTCACCTTAAAATCATATGACTCCTCGATGATGACTTCCAGTCGGCAGTTTTCCCCAAGAACTGGCTTGCCCATCTCTGCTATCCTCCGAGCCTCCTCCTCCTCAGCTGTCAACTTCCTGTCCCCATCCCCTGCAGCATGAAGGATGGGAGTTAAACTCCAGGGAGGCCTACCTCACCGGGCCAATAGTGTCCTCACTCTCTGTTCCTCTTGAGAAAGAAAACCTGTCTGCTGTCCTTTGGGAAGGCTTCCTGATGGCATGCTCCCAGCCTGCCCCAGTGTCCCATCTGATCACTATCTTCCCCAACCTAAGACCCAGCTAGTCCATGAGGTTCAGCTGGTGGGCTCTGGGCTTCATATGGAAGGAGCTACGTGACCTTCGGCAATGTTCTGGACTCTCTGTATCTCAGTGTTCATATCTGTAAAACAGGCACAATAGTAGCTACCTTATCAGTGGTTGTGAGGGTTAAAGAAGTTAATTCATGTGCACCTTAGCACAGTGCCTGGCACACAATAAACAGTCCAAAACGGACTGTTTAAATACTTGTTAAGGGGATCCCTGGGTGGCTCAGCGGTTTAGCGCCTGCCTTTGGCCCAGGGCGCGATCCTGGAGTCCCGGGATCGAGTCCCACGTCGGGCTCCCGGCATGGAACCTGCTTCTCCCTCCTCCTGTGTCTCTGCCTCTCTCTCTCTCTCTCTCTCTCTATCATAAATAAATGAATAAATAAATCTTTTTAAAAAAAATAAATACTTGTTAAAAATCACAACCATCATCATCATTACCATCCCTGTGGGAGGAGGCTTTGTCTCTACATCTAAGCTCTGAAAAACATCCTTGAGTGTAGCTGGGGTGGTGAGGAAAGATGGGATACCCAATTTTGGTACAGAACTTGGACCCAGACCCAGCCATAGGTAGCTCTTACCTCACTTATCTCCCCAAAGCATGTTGGTCTTTTGCTTCAAGCCTAGCACCTACTTAACCCTAATTCTCAGTGGAAAGCTACTCCCACCAGGAACACCCTCAGAAAACTCTGCCACCAATGGCTTTATTGTGTTAAGCTTCTGGGATTGGGGGGCCTATTTGTTATGGCAGCTCCTGTTATTTACCCTGACTAATATGATCTTTAGTCTGACCCTAATCCTAAACCCAAACTCCAATCCTGATCTTAGTTCCAAAAGTACTCTGTCCTTTATCTTTGAGCCACTGCCCCCACCCTCACCCCAATCTCTGACCCTGGCCCCAACTTGAACCATAATTCCCCCAAACTCATTTGGTCAAACCCACACCTAGACTTTGACATAAATCTGACCCCAATTCTAATCTGATCTCACCATAAACCTGGATGAGGTACTGACTTATCATCCCCCCAACATTAACTACAAACAAAACATGATCTTGGGGCACCTGCGTGGCTCAGTCGGTTGAGCTTCTGACTTTTGATTTCAGCTCAGGTCATGATCTCAGGGTTGTGAGATCAAGCCCCACACTGAGCTCTGTGCTGGGTGTGGAGTCTGCTTGAAATTCTCTCTCACCCTCTCCCTCTGCCCTCCCAATCATGTTCTCTCTCTCCCTCTCTCTCTCTCTCAGAACAAAACAAAATAAAAACACGATCTTGGCCTCCAAACCCCCAAATATAACTCCAAACTCAATGGGCCTTGGCAACTCTGAGGTCAGTTCCAACCTTCCAAAGCCCCAAATCTGCCTTTGTCTCACCTCTAACTTGCCTCAAACATGACATGGAAGGGTAGCTTGAGGCTATGACCCTCTCCCAAGACTTCCCTCCAGTGTGCCCCGTCTAGTCAAAGCCCAGAGGTAACTCCACTCACCTTGATTGAGCAGCAGAGCTGGGAGGAGAGAGAGAGAGAAACAGAGAGCAGGTGAGATTGCTTCCCTGAGAAGCTCAGATCCATGAGCCTGAAGGAGCACCCTCTAACGGAGCCTCCCCGGGTCTTCCCATCCTGGACCCCTTACCTCTCCCGCAGCCCAACCATCACCCCTCACCTGAAATCCCTCGCTTCAGCCACTGCGGCTGGCCCAGTTCGATGAAGAAATTATCCTTTTTCTCATATTCCTCGTCATCAACTATCTTTACCTGAAGAGTTTTCCTGAGGGTGGGAGGAGGAAGAGCACCCAGCATAAGGCCCCTCCCCAGATCGCCAGATGACTCACCCACTAGCCCACTATGTTGAGCACCCCTCCAACCCAAGCTCCATAATTTCAGTTAATCCTTATAACTGCCCATCCCAGGAAGGCTCTCTATTATCCCTGCTTGAAAGAAACAAGAGTAGGTCTTTCTTGTACTCAAAATGTTCACATGGTTCCCATCTCGGCCAGAATAAAAACCAAAGTCCTCACAATGGCCAACAAGGCCCCATGCAATGTGGCCTTTTGTCCCTTTCTGGCCTCCCCATCCTGCTCCCCCTTGCTCACTCACTCCAGCTACACCGGCTTCCTCACTGTTTCTTGAACATGCCAGGCCTGTTTGTGCCACAGGGCCCTTACACTGACTGTTCTGTCCACTTAGAACAATCTTCCCCCAGGCTCATTTCCTCAGTTCCCCTGGATCCCTGCTCAAACATGAAGCCCATGTGCTCAATGAAGCCCATTCCAACCCCTTTCTTTAATTTTGAAATTCACCCTTGCCCCAACCCCAGCACACCTGGCCCCCCTATTCTGTTCTATGTCTTCTTTGTTGCATGTCACCTTCTAACATACCACTTAGTGTATTTATTTTGCTTGTACTTTGCCACTTGCCTCTTCTCATTAAAATGTAAATTCCGCCATGGCAATGACCTTTGTTCATTTATGTTCTTTGCTGTATCCCCAATGCCTAGAACAGTGCCTGGCACATAGTATGCCTTCCAGAAACATTTGTTAACTCTAATCCTTCCACTCAAGAGACATTCTGCTTCCTGCCCTCTGCCCTGACTGCATTCTGAGGGTTAAGTGAGTGTTAATTGATTTTCCCAGCATCCCCACTGCTATGGTAACTGGGGAACAGTAGGGACTGGGGAGGAAGACCCAGAAGCTATGCGTGCCCTCCAGGCACACAACTCACCCCCCCCCCCCACACTCACAAAGACCCACAACTCCCAGAAAGCCCACAGCCCTGCCACTAGCAGCTCTTTCAGCTGTAGGAACCTTGAGGCCCGGCCTCAGAACCCAGAAACACAAACACCCAGCCCACACAGTCACCCAGCAGAGGAAGCTCAGCCAATCACACCGCCCACACCCACACACCATCGCACCCCGCAGCCATTCTCTATGCAGTGGCAAAATCGCACAGACCAGATGCCTGTTAGCACAACACCCCCACCACAGCCTCGCGACTTCGCCAACCTGCAGAGCCCCACTGTGGTACCATGTAGACTCTTCTTCCTTATATCTCACTCATTATGCCTCTTCGTGTCTGTTTATTTTTATTCCCTTCAGTCTCTCCGTCTCTCTCCCCATCTCTGACCCTTTCTGTCTCAGGCTCCTCCCCAGCTCTCTGCCTTTCTTTATCTGTGTTCTTCTTTCCCCATCTTGGTCTCTCGGTGTCCATAGAATGGAAGAGCCAAAGTTAACACAACTAGAGCAAGAGGCTCTCAATCATACAGTCTCTCAATGGACCCATCTCCACACACAGACGCACAAGATACAGCGACACCCATGCAAAGACAGATGCACACAAAACAGTCATGTGGGGACATGTGCCCACTTCCACCCTCACCCCCTCCTGGTCTCAGGATATTTTAAATTTTCTGTGGGTGAAGAGGAATGGCCGCCCCCAACCTCAGGAGTGGGCTGGGAGCTGTCCAAGGTGCTGGAACGCCGTGGCAAGACGCAGGGTCTCTGGAGACATTCTCTGCACACACCCTGACATGCAGACAGCTGCCGACCTGGGTGACATGCTGACAGAGTGATACACACACACCTCCGACGCTCCGTCTCTCACAGACACGTCCGTGATCCACTGACATGTGGTGACTGACACGCAGTGACACGCGCGCCAGCTGGCACCCTTAGGCGCGTGCCCTCGGGGGACCCAGGGAGGGGAAACCCAACTGGCAGGGGACAGCATGAGGGACTCGAGCTAGACAAAAGCAGGACTTCCTGAGATCAGAGGAAGCAGCCTTTCTCCCCAGCCTGACACTGCCGCCCTCATGCCTGCCCTCTCTGTTTCCTGGAAACCCCACTCTCCCACCCTCTGCAGCCTCTGATCTCGGACCAGTCTCCATCATGTCCTGTCTCTTGTGCCCCTCTCTGACCCAAACTCTTTTCTCTCTGTAGCATCAAGAGGACCTCTTCTTCCCTGAGTCCCACTGAGTTTCTCTCAGTAAGAAGGTCTCTTTCTTCCTAGCATCTCACCTCCTTTCAGGCTTCCTGGATCGTATCCTCTCAATCTCTCTCTCTCCACATATTTCTGTTTCTTTCTCCCTCTGAATGAAAGTTTCTTTCTGTCCCTTTCTCTCTGTGACTCTTTCCCTCCATCTCTATCTCTAGGTCTTTCCCTTTGTCTCTGCCGCACTCTCTCCCCGCCACTCCATCTCTGGGCGTCTCTCCTCCACCTCAGTGTTGCCCAGTCCTGCCTGGGGCCCCCCTCCAGCGGGGCTGCTTCCAAGCACCTCTAATTAGCACCAGCCCGTGAGAGGAGGATGTGTTTCCCTAAACGCTAATTAGCCTCCTGTACTCTGTCTTCAGAAGCCACAGCTGGAAGCTTGGGTGGGGGCGAGGGTAGGGGTGGGGGCAGAGGGCGCCCAGCCTGGGGAAGCCGCCTGGGGGAGGAGAGGGCCTGTGGGGTTGCAGCAGCAGGAGGGAAGCGAGTTAGACTACAGGAAGGACCAGAAAGGGCAGAAAGACAACTCTCCCCATTCCTCCTGCTTCTTGAATGTGACAGACGGGATCTGGGCTGGTGCTTTCAGCCCTCAACCCAAGTTCTTAGCTCAAACCAGAAAGAGAGAGAGAGAGAGAGAGAGAGAGAGAGAGGAAGGTATGGAGAGTCCGTAACTGAAACATAACCCGAGTCAGAGAGCTAGACATCGGGGATCGAGATCTAGAGATTAACAGAGACCCAGAGAGAGACTGCCGGGAGCGAGAGACGCGGAGACGCGGAGGGAGGGCGGAGGGGCGGGGAGAGCAGCGGGAGGCTGAGCGGAGGCCAAGGCGCGGGGCCGGGAGGAGGAGCGGAGGGAGCGCGGTGGGGGCCCTGCTGGGTGGGAGGAGCGTGGGCGGCCGGAGGAGGGAGACAGACGGGCGTGCGGGGGCGGAAGGCAGCGGGCGAAGGGGGAGGTGCCGCCCGCATCCAGGCGGGCGGCGGGGGGTGGACTCGGCATCTGTGTAAGGGGGTGGCCGCGTGTCTGGGCGTGAGACCAGCCCCGACGCTGTGTTAGCGAGCGTGTCTGCGGCTTGCGGGTTCTGTGCGCGCCAGCGTGTGTGAATCCAGCCCGCTTCCCCAGACCCACCCCAGTCGCGCAAATCCAGTGTCCTCCGGCTTCTTCAGTGTCTCTCCGGGCCCTGCCCCCACATTCCTACTCGGTGTCTTCCCGAAGCCTCGACCGCATTCCCCTCAAGGGTCCCGCGGTTCCGCCAGGTTCTTCCTCCGACCACAAGCCCCGCCCCTCCCGCCCCAAGCCCCGCCCCATTCCCGTAGGCCCCGCCCCCGCCCCTCCGCAGACCCCGTCCACCGCCTCAGGCCTTGCTGCCTCCCCGTTTCCACAGGCACCGTCCCACCTCGATCGCACCCCCCCTCTTGCCCACGAGGCCCCTCTGCTCAGGCCACAGTCCATCTCCACTAGGCACCGATTCAGTCCTCTACACTCCTGTCCCCAGGCCCCTCTCCTACCTCTTCTCCCTCGCCTCACCTGGCCCTTCCTCCTCGGGCCCACCCTCCTCTCAAACCAGCCTCTTTCTCCCAAGTCCTTCCCGCTTCCCGCCCCTGAATCTTGGTCCCACCCCGTCTCTCCTGTCTTCCCCCTCCTCACCCCTGTCCCGCCCCCTCTCTGGGCCTTGCCCCGCCTCCCCACAAGGCCCCACCCACCAAAGGGCACGCCCCGCCCCGCCCCGCCCCCGGCCCCGCCCCGGCCCCGCCTCCCCGCCGAGCCCCGCTCCCTCCCGCCGCGGCGCGCTCACATGGTCTCGTCGTCGCCGAACTCGAGCTCGCCGCACGCGTCCTCGTAGTGCACGCCGCCGCCGCGCGCCGTGCCGTCCACCGTGCGGTATGGAAGGCGCACGGTGCCCCGGGCGCCCGAGCTGCGCACGACGCGCACGTCCACGGTGCCCATGCACTCGCTCACGTGCAGCAGGCGGTCCTGGAAGGAGAAGATGCCCGCGTGGTCGTCGTCCAGGATGGTGACAGTGGCCAGCAGCGGCGCCACCAGCCGTCCCTTGGGTCGCCCGCCGCCGTCGGGCTCGAACATGCCCTGCGCGTCCCCGACGCGCAGGTTCAGTAGCCGCACGAAGAAGTGTTCGTCCTCCTCAAAGATGTCGTCGTCGATGATGCCAATGCGCAGCTCCTTCTGCGTCTCGCCCGGCTTGAACACCAGCGTGCCCTCGCTGCGGCGGGAGGGTTGGGGGAGAAAGGGGTGTAGGTGGGTCAGCGGCTCTGTGGGAAGGAGAGGAGTCAGGGCAGGCGTCCTAGAGGAGGGAAAGGCGCCTCGGAAAACTCCCAAGTATGAGGGTGGACCGGCATTAAATAATACTGAGGATCAATCAGGGTGGGCTTCTGGGGCTGGGTGGGGGAAGGGGATGCAGCAGGACAGCTCCTCCCACCATGGACCCCTGAGGTTTAGGAGCACCAGCGATGAATAAATAATGATGAAAAAGAGATCAGCGCCAGCTTCCTGGGGGAGTTTCCTAGTGGACGGGAATGCTCCAAGCAGAGGGAACAGCACATGCAAAATCCCAGAACGGAGAGAGCCTGCAGTGTTCCACAGCCACACTTCTCAAACCTTATTGTGCACACGAATCCCCTGGGAGATCTTGATAAAATGCAGATTCCGGTTCAGTGGCCCCGGGTTTCAACACTGCATTTCTAAGTCTCTCCTCCCACAGGATGTGGATGATCCCATGGGATGTGGATGCTCCCATAGGATACAGGGACCACATTTAGGAGTAGCAGGGATGTAGGGCCCAGAGCTGACCTTTTCACACTTCTGATGAAAACCCTTGTGTACTCCTGGGTACCCGCAAGAGAAAGTCTACACTTCTTAACTTGGTGCCATTCATTCATTCAGTCAACAAATACTCCCTGAGCATTTTCTCTGTGCCCTGTGCTGGGCGGTGCTGGGAACAGAGTGGTGATGAGGCCCTGTCTGCACAGGGCTCACCAGACTCACAGCCTCGTGAGAGAGTCACATCGCAGTGACAATTACACATTTAATAATTTAATTACAGGCCATTCATTCAACAAATATTTACTGAGCAGCTGCTGTGTGCCAGGCACTGTTCTTAGTGTTTTCTCAGATCAGAGAAAATCCCTACTCCAGTGGAGCTTCTGTTATAGTGCAGGAGACGGATAAACAAACATATAATAAAGTGTCAGGTGCTGATTGTACTATGAAGAAAAATAGAGGAAACCAGAGGAAGGAGGGTAGGGAGTGAGAAGCTGTTGTGCTAGGATATCAGGGCAAGCTTTTCTGAGAGGTGACGTTTGAGCAGAGACTTGAGGAAGAGGAGGGAGAGAGCCATGTGGAGGGTATCTGGGGAAAAATCTCTGGCAAAGGGGACAGCCAGTGCAAATGTCTTGAGGCAGGAGAAGCTTGGAGTGTTTGAGGGGGCCAGCCTGGCTCTAGTGGAGGGAGAAAGAGGGAGTGGGAGATGAGGGAGACAACATCCCAGAGGAGGGAAACAGGGCAGATGTCACGGGGCTGTGGTGGGCCACAGTGAGGACTTTGGTGCTTACTTGGAGTGGGATGGGAAGCATGGGAGGCCTCTGAGGTGGGGAAGGATATGAGCTGCCTTGGAGCATCAGCTGTGTAAGTCTCTGAAGCACATGCGAGATGCTCTATAATGGGGCAGAGGAAGAAATGAGACAGTGACATCAGGGTAGTCAGGGTGAAACTTTGAGGGGACAGGGAATGGGTGGGCTCTTGGCAGGGCTGCAGGCATCAAAATGTGTCTGGGATGTAAATGCATCTATAATTTCCCCACCCAGATGCTCACTCCATGCACCTCTGGCACCATTTCTGAAAGGTGCTATATGATCTATGAGTGTTCTCTATCATTACTGTGATCACTTTCATAAAAGGTCCTGAGCTCCAGTTCTCCCAGAGCAATCCAGCTATGTGGGAGGGGCAGAGGGACCCCAAGTTTCTGGCGAAGAGGTAGAACCCAGGTGACAAGCCTGGAGTAGACTCCAGGTAAGGGGCTCCCTGTGGCGGCAGCCTTCTGCTCAGGAGACGCTGTCCGTGGTGGCCGAGGCACCCAGCCCAGTGAGCCCACCTGCTCCAAGCCGGGTTGGGCTGCTGTGCTGGCAGTGTGATCTAGGGCAGTTAGGATTTGCAGCCCTCTGAATTTCAGCTTCCTTATCTGTAAAGTAGAGCTGATAACAGTGTCTACCTCGTGATTGTGTTATGAGGATTGAGTTATAATGCAAGGGAAGCACTCTACAAGTTAGCTAGTGATATTTGTGTATTAAGATTAGAGTCTTAGGGGTGGCCTGGTGGTGGCTCAGTCAGTTAAGCATCCAACTCTTGGTTTAGGCTCAGGTCATGATCTCAGGGCCATGAGATTGAGCCCCATATTGGGCTCCATACTCAGCACAGAGTCTGCTTGTCCCTATCCCTCTGCTCCTTCTACTGTTTGCATGCTCTCTCTTTCAAATAAATAAAATCTCAAAAAAAAAAAAAGATTAGAATCTTAGAATGCTAAAGTTATGGGATGTTAGAAATGTAAACTTAAGGGTTAGTAGACGGGGGGATTTTAGCACCCTCTTTACCAAATGGTTAAAGTGGACATCACTAATAGTGGGACAGGCAGGTGTCACAGCCTCCTGGTATAATGCACTGAAGAGGACACCACATCACTTGCATGAACTCTGGCCATCACCTGAATCTAATCATGAGGAAACATCTGACAAACCCAAATTGAGGACTGCTGTACTAACTGGCCTATCTTCAAAAGTGTCAGGGTCACAAAAGTCATAGAGAAGCTGAGGTATTGATCCAGAAGAACTCTAAATTTAGAGAATGACAACCAAGTGCAACATTTGGTGCTGGATTGGACCGGAAAAGAGGGAGGGAGCAAAAACACAGCCACAAGGATGTTATGGCGACAACCAGGGAAAATGCAAACAGGGACTGCAGATTGGGTAATAATATTGATTCAGTATTACATTTCTTGAGTGCGGTGATCAGATTGTGACTGTGGTGGGGTGGTGGTGGGGAATGTCATAAATCTTAGCAGATGCACACTCAAGTGTTCATGAGTGAGTGGTCATGCTGTCTGCAACTCGCTCCCATCTCGTGCCACAATTATTAATACTATTATATATTCGAGAGAGTGAGTGAATGCAAGCAGGACAGAACATGAACAATTGGTGAATCTGGGGAAAGGTTACATGAGGGTTCACTAAGCCATCTCTGCAGTTCTGCAGGTGTGAATTTCTTTTTCACAATAAAAGGTTGGGCAGAAAAAGAACATGGGGATTTTAGAAACCAGGTATGATAGAAGTATAGAAGATGGACTCGTGTTTCAACAGTGGATGCACAAAATCTGAGAAGATGAAAATCTTAGCACCATCAAATCAGAGACTGGTTGGGATATGGGTTAGAATACCCAGATATGGGAATCCTGGAAACTTAAAACTTTAGATTCTTAGCATATTAAAATTATAGGGCTTAAATCTCAGAATCTGGGAACAGCCATGATCCTTTGGTGCCTCAGAGATCATATTTAATTTGGAGAAACTAAGGCCCATGGACCACCCTAATCCGTATAGTGGCTGTGGGCAAATCTGAAAATGGGTTATCTTCTTCAAGACACTTTTATTTCCATGAATCAGGACATGGTCACAATAGACATACAAATCCACAATATCCATTATATGAATAGAGCTTTCTTAGATGTGGTGCTCTTACGCAGTGCACAATCTCAATAACTGTATGTGACAGCCCGGATTGCCCACACTGAGGCAGAAACTTTCTCAAGAAACAGGGTCCAGGGCTAATTTGGACTGGAACCCAGGTGTCCTCCCTCCTAGTCCTGGACTTATGCTGCACTGATAAGTGATGCCAGGCCTGTGACTGTCACCTGGGATGGGAGAGCAGGGATAGAAGGAAGGCGTCAACTTTTCCTAGCTCTTTGGTGCCACCACTGAGCAGCATTTACTCCTGCACTTCAGACATCTCACTACTGAGGTCATTTGCAGGTGAGAAAGGCGCCGCTGATGCCTGCAGTGACACCCATACTCACTTCCTTCTGCAAAAGATGGGGGCAGGGCAGACTCGGGGTGTGGGTAGCAGTGGAATGCTGAGCTCTAGTGACAGCAGGCACCAGTATGGTGAATGCCTTTTCTTTAGTCCAAGGAGGCTGGGAGACGGGGAATGGTAGGGATAGGATGGAGAGAGGAGGTCACAGATGGCCAAAGGGATCCCATGCTACAGGATGACAGAACAAAGATCCTGAGCCCCACTCGGGAGAAACAGAGTGGGGGAGGGGGTGGCGGGGCGGGGCCGGGAGAGGAAGAAAAATGAATGGGGATGGGCAGATCAGAGGATCCTAGGCTGACCCAGGTGGACAGAATGATCTACAAATACCCAGGGCAGTAGAAAGATAGGAAGATGTGATAGGCAGAGAGGCAGGGAAGGTGGCCTATTGATAGTCTTTGCTGGGGTACCGGGGTGGAACTAAAGATTTATGAGACCCAGAAATCCAGCCCCAGGAAGAGTTAGAGGCACGAGGGGACTGGCGACTGCATGAGCAGAACCAAAGATCTGTGACCAGTTACGCCTCAGCTTTACTCCAGAAAGAGGATGAAAGGGGGGTATGGCACACCATGTAGCAGGTGGCAGGTGGGACCCGTGAGAAGCTCAGCCTGTCCTCTACTTCAGTTCCTTTGCAGCTCTTACCACTCCCTGACACTCTTCTAGCTTCACTGCTCACTCCCCAGTGGCCCATCCTTCCCACGAGAATCCCAGCTGCATCAGGGCAGGGCCTTGACATGTCTCATTCACTGCTGGTCTTCATTGTCCAGACCCGCTTCTGGCATGTAGTAGACCCACAATAAATGTTGGTGTTATTATAGGCAACAATGACAGTGCATCAGTCAACAAAATACACTATAAAACTATCATTCTTGAGTGTGGCACGGACAGAAGAACTACTAGCAGATAAAAAATTTTGTGGGCCACACAAGGATAGAGAAGTTATCTTGTTTACTTCTGTGTTCTTCTTTTTTTTAGGAGGGGAGAGGCAAGGGGCACAGGGAGAAGGAGAATCTTAAGCCGACTCCATGCCCAGCAGGGAGCCCAATGCGGGGCTTGATCTCATGCCCCCGAGATCATGACCTAAGCCGAAATCAAGAGTCCCACGCTTAACAGACAGAGCCACCCAGGCTCCCCCCACGACTGTTCTGTGTTCTAAAGGTAGGACCTGACATATAGTAGGTGCTCAGTAGGAGCTGCGGAAGGAGGGAAATCACAGGTCCCTTCAAAGAGGGGTGAGGAGAGGGATGGGGGCAGGGAGACACAGGAGGGTAGGAAGGTACAAGGGGAGGTGGGCTTCTTTATGATTCAACCAAAGACCTGGGGATAAGGTGGGCGCTGCCTCTTTCCTCTATACCATTTAATTTTCCCACATAATGCTTACCATCACCTGCTGTTTTTATATATTTAATAGTCCATAACCTTATTGCAGCTTGAGGGCAGGGACCCAAGCTGTCTTGTTATGCATGCCATTCATGCGCTCAATACACATTTTTATTTTAGTTATGCGTGTGTGTGGGTGTGTGGGTAAGGGGTTACCTGTTCTTCCAGGTAACACTACCTATAATGGAGCTCTAATAATTAACACGGGAGCAGTGTCAAGCATGGGGGAGGGGGACAGCACACCATCTGGCCAATACCTAGAAGGCTGTGCGGTACCGTGAGGGCTCTCCACCGTGAATGCACCAGCGAGGGGTGAATGGATGGATGCCTCAGGCCTGCCCACCAGGCAAGGTGAAGGACACGGGCGCTGGAGGCAGCCCTGAGCGCCAGGAGCCCTGAGGCTGCGGCCCCGGGACAGCCCACCCACCTGTACTCGTAGTCGGAGCCGGCCTTGGCGGAGCCGTCCTCGGTGCGGTAGTCCACGTAGAACGTGCTGTTGCCCTCCCCGCCCTGGCAGGTGACGGACAGCAGCACCGAGCCGCAGTTCTCCAAGCAGTGGTAGAGGCTGGGCTCGAAGTAGATGCGGCTGGCGCCGTCGTCCTCGTCCTCGCCGGGGCCCTCGGCCGGGGACGCCCTGCGCGACGCGTCCACCGCGTGTCGCCGCAGCACGTTGCCCGCGCCCGTCATGAGCCGCGTGGCCTGGATGCGGTAGAAGGCGCGGCTCTTCTGCTGGTGCAGCAGCGCGTAGTAGTTGGCGATGCCCACCAGCTGCTCCAGGTCCTTGTCCGGGTGCTTCTGCTTGAGGTCCTTGAGGATCTGGATGACCTCGCGGCGGCTGGCGTCCAGCTCGCGGGCCTCGGCGGGGCCCGGGCCCAGGCCGCCCAGCTCGCCCGGCACCTCGGCGCCCACGAACGTGCCGTCCAGCTCGATGCTCTTGGGGGGGTCGCCCTCGGCGCCGATGATGATGCCGCTGCGCGGGTCGGTGCGGTAGCGCTTGTACACGTACTTGTAGAAGAGCAGCCGCTTATCGGCCATCCAGGCGAACACCACGCACACCGGGAAGAAGACGAGGGTCAGCAGCGCCTCCCACACCTGCGGGCGGCCGCGGGTCAGGACCGCCGCGCCGCCAGGGGGCGCGCTCGCAGCCCGCCGTCCCGCCGCCCTGCGTCTCTCTCGCGGGGCACTGGGTCCCGGGGTCCGCGGGCGCGACCCCCCAACCCCCCCACCGTCTATCCCGTCCTGCATCTCCCCGCATCTCTGTCCCTGCGCTACTTCGCTCCGGGGTCGGCTCGTCTCTGCCTCTCCCCATCTCTCTCTGTCTAGGTCGTTGTCTCTCTCTCCCTGTCTCCGTCCCACCCGGTGTCGGTCGGTTTTTGAACCTTTCTTCTCTCTCTCTGCCTTGTTGCCTCTGTCTCCTTGTCCTCCTTTTAGGTCTTTTGTAGATACTCATCTGTTCCCGTTGTGAGATTCTTCCCTCACAAGAGGTTCCTCTCCCTCTCCCTCTTTCCTGGTCTCCTGATGAATCCACGCATCCATCGGTCCATCCACCCATCCATTCATCTGCCCACGCATCCATCCGTCCACCCATTCATCCCTCCGGCGGCCCATCCATCCGTCCACCCACCCATCCATCTGTCCACCCATCCATCCATCCATATTCACTCATCCATCCACCCACCCATCCACCTTTTATGCCGAGACCCACTCCCAGCTGCCTCAGTGCCAGGAATCCAGACACCCTCAGCTGCCACTAGGCAACAGGTCCCCACCCTGTGGTTTCAGCTCCAGTCAAGGGGCAGAGCCTGTGTCCCTTCCTGCCTCTCTCTCCTTCCATCTTTTTCTCCTTGCTCCATTTCCCCTCTATCCTTCCTCACCTGGGATGCCTCGGCTTGTCCAAACCCTACCCATCAGTCACCCAGGGCCAGTTCTCTACTCATCTCTTCCTAAAGCTCCCTGATTCCCCACCCTTCCCCCCACCAGGGAAGGGTGGGGAAGGTCTTTGCAAGCCTCTCCTTCTTTAGAATCTGTTTGGCCCTTAGGGATAAGACTTTGACTCTAAAAGAGGCACAAGTTTGGCTCCTCTCACGGCCTCATAGCGCAAGTTCCCATGTTTACATGCTGTCTCCCCAGAGAGACAAGGCAATGCTGAGTTCAGATCCTGGTTCTAGAAGAGGGAGGTCTGGCTCAGCCTCTTGTCTGTAAAATTGGGGCATCCCAAGACTGAATGAGACCCTGTACCCCTAAACACTTAGCACTGTCAGTTCCTGACACGCAGAACATACTCAAAATGTGAAATTACCATTACCATTATCATGCTAGTGCTGTACCTAGATTAGTGTTCATTGAGGTCCAGGACACACTCCGCCCCTGGTTACCCTTCTCATTAAAGATAAGAATGGATTACAGATTATTTACAGTCAGATGGCCCCCAGAGGTATCTTTAAAATGGGCCCAGAAGGGAAAATACCTTTTAAGATCCAATCCCTACACTTCGTCACCATGTTTACTGATGGCTCAGAGAGAAGGGTAGGACTTGGAAACAGAGCCTCACAAAGCCACCAGGCAGGCTTGTGAAAAGAAGCCAGGTTTCCTACACAAGCTGTAAAATGAACTCTGGGCTTGTGTTCATTGCACTGACCACTGTGTATATTGCAGGGGATTCTTCCCTAATCAGAAGACAACCTCAAACCCCTAAGATTTGCTTTTGATTCTAGGAGACTCATATCTTCCTTCCAGGGTACCCACTGTGAATGTTCTTGCCCACCGTGGAAGAGAAGTGAGACAGCTTCAGTGGACAGGAACACCCCCAAGATGGGGTGTCACCAATCTAGGGTTTTTCATGGGCTGCCACTATGACTGGGGGCGGGGGGGGGATATTATCCAGCAAGTCATGGGGCAGTCCCACATAATACAGAATTATCCCATGTCTTGCTGACTTCAGAACCTCCTGCTGGACATGCACGTTGGTGAAGAAAACCTGCTTATAATTGGAGTCTGGAACTCAGCTCTGTTATGTGTATATGAAGTATTTTCCTGATGCTTTAATATATGCTGAATATGCTTATTTTTAATCTTGTAGCTACCCACTCCTCTGCTCAACTTTTGCATGGAATGTTTCCTGATCTTTTTCTTTCTCTTAAACCCAAACTTGCTCAATCTAAGTAGGTGCTGGCATCTGGCTTCCCCATTATGACTTTTAAAGTAGCCATGGGATCCCTGGGTGGCGCAGCGGTTTGGCGCCTGCCTTTGGCCCAGGGCGCGATCCTGGAGACCCGGGATCGAATCCCACATCGGGCTCCCGGTGCATAGAGCCTGCTTCTCCCTCTGCCTATGTCTCTGCCTCTCTCTCTCTCTCTCTCTCTCTCTCTCTCTCTGTGACTATCATAAATAAATAAAAATTAAAAAAAAATAAAGTAGCTATGCTAAAGCATTTACATGTGGAAATGCACATCATTCTATTAGAGATTACTTTCTTTTATATCACAGTTCAGGCATTATACTGACTTTCAGAAAGCCAACAGTGCAGGCAAATTCATTAACAGGAGGAGTAGCTCACATTTACTCTGTTCCAGGCCTGCTGTTCTGAGCCCTTCCACGTGTAATTTATTTGATCTTCACACAGCCCCTCAAAAGTCAGTCCTATGACAACGGCCAGGTGACAGGCCCAGAAACTGAGGCACAGGCAAAGTGAGGAACCTGCCCGAGAACAGCCAGGAAGCAGCAGAAGTGGGGTGTACCAGGACATTTACCAGAAAAAGGGAGCATCGGGTATGAAGGGTCAAGAACCAAGGGGCCTGGCCTAACCCCTTCCATGGTTCAGATGTGAAAACTGAGGGCCAGAGAGGGTACAGGCTTTGCCTGAGGTCACACAGCACTTCGGGACAAAATCCAGAGCTAGACCCATCTCACTGTCTCAGTTCACTGTGTTGAGGAGGAAGTGGCACCATCTTGGTCTCATGCCAGTTCCTTCCATTACTTCATGAAAATGTCCCATAATTCTGGCTTTCACATTACTCCTGAAGGGATCCCCCCATGGCTACTTCCCCAGAACTGTGGCACTCTCCACCCTGTTTTCTGAGTCTGAAGGGCTCCTTCTCAGGGGGATATCTCTCTTCTACTCTCATGCCTACCCACCTGTCGCTCATGGTGCCTAAAGTTCTCTTCATATTTTTGCTGTAAATCCTCATCAAAGACCACTTTGCAAACCTAAGTCAGTATACCATCCTTTTTAATAGCGCATGAGAACCACGTGACACATCCTTCTGTACTTTTCACCATAGCAGCCAGGAGACTCAGCATTATAGTCATTAGTCAATTGCAGCAAATGTCTCTTGCCCTCTCTCATCCCTGTCTTCTGGTGCTACCTTAGCTCACCTGTCGTTTCTGGTCCCTTAGCTCCTCCTTAGCTCATCTGCGGTTTCTGGTCCCTCCCTCCCTTCTGCTTTTATATCACCTGCAAAGAATTTTTATACTTCTAACTCCAGCTCCTTCCTGGAAAGAAACTATAGTTGGCAGAATCTGGCAGATATGCACCAAGAGATTATACACATGTGTGAAGGAATTCTGGGTAGCCTCAAATAAATTATGCATGTGTGTGAACAAATTAGGCCAGGCCCATAAATAAATTATGCAAATATGGGCAGCAGTCATGGGATTGTGGGAAATAAATTAGGCACATGTTTTAAGCAGAATGTGGTTAAGACACTGGACGAACGAGAGGCAAATGATTATGTGAACGTGGGTGTAACTTACTGAGTGGTGGGGCTAAATTTTGTCTCGCTGCTGGAATAAATTATGCAAAGTGGCCTTTGCAGTGAACTGGGTTTATACCTACGCTGGATTGGATTGAGTATAAATTATAGTGATGTGGCATAAATTATCCTCCTATCGGAGATCAATTATGAATAATGAATGAATTATGCAAATCACAATCACAGATCTGGCAAATACAGAGGGAGATCATGCAGATGTGGGCCTGCATCTATACAAGCCCGTGGATACATTAAGCCAATCGCACCAAGTTACCCAAATTGATTAGCACTGTCAGAAAACACAAGGCTGGATTATGCAACTGTGGCATGAATTATGGAAAATGGAGGAGGTCTTATTATACAGACAGGAATAAATTATGCAGAAGACAGGGAGTGTAACACGTGAACATACCTGGCAAATACCTGGCTAGACTGTGAACTACGTGCGGTATGCATTACACAGATCACAAGGACTCTGTTAACACATATGGCACCATCGTGAGAGCTAAAAAGGGGCCCCTTCTGGATGGGTATATTGCAAAATGTCACCTCCCTCTGGGCAGAGGAGTCCTTTCCAGGGCCTGTGGAGCCATACAGACATGGCTTGAGCACACTCAATGGACTTGAGCCCCAACTTGCCTTCTCCAGCCCAATGCCCTTGTGCAGTGTGTGACCAGGGCATACCTGACTGCCCTCCCAGATGTGAGCATGCATTTCTGCAAACACATAAATCAAGTCTCCAAGCCCAGGGAGCCACCCCTCTGGATTTTGCAGACATGCATGCACCAAGGAGGTGTCCATGGCTCCTTGCTCACCTGGACCACACCCGGGGAAAAGACGGCAAGGATGAGATAAAGCCAGACGTAGGCGAAGATACTCCAAGAGGCAGTGACAAAGAAGACTCTCAGGTGCTTGATCTTGCGGCTCTCGCCGGCTGGGATGACATAGATGCACACGGCAATGACAACGAACATGTTGAAGGCAGCACTGCCCACGATGGTGCCAGGGCCCAGCTCGCCCGCCTGGAAGTTGTGGCCACAGACCTCGATGACAGACAGCAGGATCTCAGGGGCTGAGGACCCCAGGGCCATGAGTGTGAGGTTGGACACTGTCTCGTTCCAGATGCGGACGGTGCCCACGCTGGTCTCACCATTGGCTTTGGTGATGGTAATCTCCTTCTCCTTTGATGTGATGACCTCGATGGATGCCATGAAGCGGTCAGCGATGATGGACACGCCCAGGAACATGTAAACCATGGCCACGAAGTAGACCACTGCTCTCGCTGCTTTGTCACCCAGCGACGGGTCATCGGGCTCCCACACAGGCAGCAGGACCCCCGGCTGGCAGCGGTTGGAGCCCTGGCAGCCCCCTGTGCTGGTATCACTGTCATTGGTTGGGGGAGGTGGCAGGGAGGGAGTGGGGGTGGCCGCCCCTGAGCATAGGGGCGTCCCCAGGAGGAGTGCAAACCCCACTAAGGCCAAGGGAGCCATGGAGGGTGTCGGGTCCTGTGGAGGAGGAGGAAGTGTGGGTGAGGGGCACGAACCCCTCCCATTCGCACAGGAGCCAAGGCTTGTTGGGTGTCAAGCAGAGGGCTGATGGAGGGGGGATGGAGACAGAGGGAGACACAGACATGGAGAGATGGAGAGACAGAGAGTGCCAGATAGAGACCAAGAGAGAAAGATAAAGACAGAGGAGCGTCACACACTGCCAGTGGGGTGCACATTGGTCTCACCAGTTCGAGGAACTACAGCTGAACGTCCTGTGTCCTAGGACTCAGCCCAGGTACACATGCACTCAGGAGCCACAGGTCGTGTGTCTGCCAAGAGACACATCCGAGAATGTCCGTAGCTGCTTTATTTTTAACAGCTCCTGTCTTGAGACAACCCAGATGCCTCTCGGCAGTAAACGGAGAATGACAGCACAGAGCACTCACACTGTGGAATGCTATATGGCCCTGGAAAGGAATTGGCTGTTGACCCGCCCAGCCGCACAGATGAATCCCACAGACAACAATGAATTGTGGAACAATGAATCCAGGCCCCAAAGAACACAGACTGAACGATTTCGTGGGTGAGGTGAGGGTCCCGAGGCCCTAAATTCATTAGGTCCTTCTAATGGTTTCCAACCTGGCCCTCAGAGGGCTCCTGCCTGGGGTCTGGGATGTGGCAGGATGTCTGTTTGTCTGAGCGGGGCTGGGGAGGGGCTGCTGGAGGGTCTCTCACTCGCATCTTCCCCTGCAATGGTGGCAGGTGTCTCCCTCAAGCACCCATAGGTCTCTGTGAGGTGCCCAGGTCTTCAGCAGCTGTGACAGGAGGCCCCGTGTTGAGCTTTCTGTCCCGTTTGTGGGTTTTGGGGTCTCTGTGGTTTCAATACTCCCCCCCCCCCGGGGGGTGCCTGGGTGGCTCAGTTGGTTAAGCATCTGCCTTTGGCTCAGGTCATGATCCCAGGGTCCTGGGATCAGGCCCCGCATCAGGCTCCTTGCTCTTCTCCCTTTACCTTTGCACCTCCCCCTGCTCATTCTTTCTCTCTCAAATAAATAAAAACTTAAAAAAAAAAAACAAACATAAAACTCCTCTGGCCTCTAATCCTGGGTTTGAGTGGCTATTTCATGTCTTGCCTTGGTTCCCTTTAAAAGCGCTAATCAGCTCAGCTCCTCCCTCTGCTCAGAACCCTCCATGACTCCCAACTCCGCCTTAGAGAACCGCAGCCCTTGCCCTGGCTCATAAGGTCTCACAGGATCTGCCTCCCTCTTTCCCTCTCTGGCTTCATCTCTCTCCCTGTACCCTTTGCTTGCATGGCTCCAGCCATCTCGAGGTTCCTCACATACTAGACAAGTTCTTGCCTCAGGGCCTTTGCACCTGCTGTTCCCCCTCCCTGGGACACTCTTCCCCACATATTCGCCCTCTCTTCTCCAGTTCTCCACTCAGATGTCACCTTCCCTGAGCTCCCCATTCCAAATGACACCACCTCACTTTGGGGAGGGCCAAGGCTCAGAGGTTAAAAACTCGTTCAAGCCCCTAGTACCAACTCTGGTTTCATTTCTCTCTCCAAGAGTGGCCTCAACTCCCAGCTCCTCTGCCCCACTGTTGCGTTGTCTTGGTAACCCAGTAGCCTATTAAAAAAGGGTCTGAGAGAAGAAGGAGGGGTCCTCCGAGCCCGCCTCCACTTCCCTGATCCCGGTCTCCTCCAGCTGCTGGGGGCTTCAGATCTCCAGGTAACTTGCATTTCTGTCTGGAAGTTCTTCTATCAGTCTAACTCACAGCCTGCCCCCAAAACACGCCCACATACTCACGGGCAGGGAGCTGGCTCCTGGGGGAGGGAGGCAGAATGTTGGCAGAACTTCCCTGAGGAGTGTGTGTGTGTGTGTGTGTGTGGGCGGCGAGAGGGGGGATTCTTAAAGGGCCACCACACAATTAGCCCCCTTTGCAAGGCCCCTAATGATACATCTAATTAGCAGCCCCCTAATTAGCAACAACTTAGGCATAATTACAAACCCACCAGGATCCCAAGCAGACTCATGCTCTCTTCTCCCTCCCTTCTCCGTGGCTTTCAGGAGTAACAAGGGCCACCTGGAGTCAAGAATTCATCTCAAGCATCTAGCTCCCTCTGTCATGTGAGGGCCCTGGCCTGGAAAGTGCCCCCTCAAGTCTAACCACCTGTCCCTCCTGCTGCAGTCCCAGAGGGAGATCAGAGTCCGCCAATGGGTGTTCTCATGCCTGCCCCCCTTGCCCAGGGGCTGGGCCAAGCAGCCCTTTTCCTGTAAAACGTGGTTTCCTCTCACTGAGGCCCTTAGGGGAGGTGGGGTCGGAGAAAGTACTAGATAAATATTTGTGAAATAAACGACCAAGAGCTCTGAGCCTTGTCGCTGGGGACAGCTGGGCTTCCTCTGCTAGAGTCGCCTGCATCTGCCTCTCTCCATCCACCAGCAGCCTTGAAACCTAATCTGGGTTTAGAACCCAGGGGCAAAAGGATCAGGTTGAGGCCAGGGTAGGAGTCCGGAGGGCAGCTGGTGGCATCTCTCCATGTCTCCCCACCCTCGCAGGCAGGTGGCCAGCTGGGTCGGTGGTGAGCACCCTGGTTCTGCCTCACACACCCCTCAGGGTCTCAGACACCTGCCTAGAGTGGGACTGCAAGTGTGAGGGGGGGGGCAGTCTGGTGTGCCAGGTGGGACCTCCTCCCTTCTGCATGTCCCTCGCACTGGTGATGGAGGTGGCAGTTTCTGCTTGTGCTCTGGTGCGGGCAGGGGTTGCCTGCCACCCCTTGGAGGGATTTCTAGGCAGGGACACGACGGGCTTCTAAACACACCCACTTACTGCTCCAGGGTGAGCCAGGCTCTCCCAGCACCACTCCATATCCCGCTCTGGGTGGGGAGTGTCACACAGAGTCTCCGTGCTCAGGGCTACGACACATTGATGGGTAAACTGAGGTCTGGAGGGGGAAAGAGCTTGGTCAGGTCAAGCAGCTTCGGAACAGGGGCAAGGGAGGATGGAAACTCAAGGCATGGAACTCCTAACCTGGTGCTCTTCTGAACCCAGCCGGGCCCCACGTGGATATTTGAGGACCTCACCCCATCGCAGCCTGGGCTATTGGCTAGGCTCACACCTCTCCCCTAGTCGCTCACTCCCCACCCACCTTCTTTGGGTCCGCCTTCCCCCCAGGAAAGAAGATGTATTGGCCAGGGACCTCCAGACTCAGAGGGGCCCTCTTGGAGCCCCCAAGGGATGGTGGAGAATTTCTGAGATCCACCCCTACTGAGAGACAGGTCTGAGGCTGGTACAATGAGAGGGATGGAGGTGAGGCTGCGGGAGGGACTGGCCTGACCCGCCCCAGTGCCTAGTGTTGTGCCTGGTGTAGGAAAGGTGCTCAGTAACTGTCAAAAGAAGGGAGGAGTTGAGCAAGCAATGGATGAATGGGCGAACGAGGAACAGAAGTCAGACTGCAGGAAGGACTGGTCCAGTCTCTATGAAGAGGAATGGGGAGGCAAGATGGAAGGACTGGGGCCAGCTCCACCACAAAGGGTATAGGGTAGACTGCAAGAAGGACTGGCCCCAGAATGCCAGACACAAGGCAGGGGAGAAGAGAAGAGCTCTGGCCTCAGGGGAGGGATGGGGCACCAGCGAGGCAGCTGGGAGGATGGGCGGGAGCTTGGAGGAGTTTGGGGGGACTCCGCACCTTCTGAGGCAGCCCACCCTGGGGAGGGGACGATCTTCTCCCTCCAGGTCTCCCCCTTGCCAGGGGCGGGGACCAAGGTGTGTAGGAGGAGAGTTAACCTGCTATTAGGGAAGGGAGAGACCGAGAAACGGAGACCACATACCTACAGATGGTGATGGAGAGGAGGGAGAGGGGCAAGAAGAGACAGGGAGACACCCACAGAGATAGAAGAGATGGGAGAGCAGAGATTGGAGAGAGAGAGATAGAGAGACATACACATATGGTGAAGGAGAAAGAAACCAGGGACTTAGAGACAGAATCCCTGAAAAGACACAGGACAGACCGGGGCACAGAGGGAACCAGGGGGACAGAGGCTGGAGTGAGGGACTGAGAGACAGGGGCACGGGGACAGGGACTCAGAGAGCCAGATAGACTGTGCAGGACAGGACCCTGGAGAGATGTGGAGAGGCAGAAAGACGAGACCCAGACGCAGGAAGGCGGGGGCGGAGGGAGAGAAGGCGAAGGGGGGCTGCCCCAGACGGGCTGGGGTGTTCTCACCCCCTCAGTGACCAGGATGCACCCCCTCCCCGCCGGCAGTGCTCCCAGGAACACAGGAGGGGCTGAGGGTGTCGGCTAGAGGTGGCGCCCCTAATCCACGGAGGGGACCTGGTATCCCCACCCGGGATATGCAGCCCCTCAACCCCCATAAGCGAGCTCGGGGAACAGCGGCTCCTGGCTCTTCAAATGTCCCCTCCACCCGCCTGAGGCAACACCATCCTTCCTCCACGCCCCCCCCAAAACTGGGGGGTCTCTTACCTGCAGCTGCAGTCTGGAGCAGGTCCCCCTAGCACTGGGCTGGCAGTGGTGGGCGACTCCGCCCGACAGAAAGAGAGAGAGAGAGAGAGAGAGAGAGAGAGAGAGAGAGAGAGAAAAGCTGGAGACTGAGAGGGAGAGCCAGGGAGGAGGGGAGGGAGAGGGGATAGAGGGAGGAGAGGAAGAGGGGGGAGGGACACGAGGGAGGGGGAGTCGGGAGAGAGGGAGGAGGAGGGACAGGGGAGAGTGCTGGGAGGGAGGAGGAGGAGCCGGAGACAGAGGGGAGGAGGAGGAGGCGGGGAGAGGGGAGGCTGCCGAGAGGCGGGGGAGGCACCTGGAGAGAGGAGGTTGGGGGGAGCCCGAGCCTCCCCCCAACCCTTCAGGTTCAGCACCACAGGCAAGGGACAGCGGTGGCGGATGCTCCTGTGTGTGTGTGTGTGTGTGTGTGTGTGTGTTGGGGGGGGGCTGGGGGTCATCCAGAGGCATCTTTCCCTCTCCCCAACACACACACTCTCCGATCCATACAAGGGCCAGGGAGGCAAAAACAGCCACAAATAGTTACAGGCTCACAGAACCGGGTGGGGGGGAGGGCAAGAATGTTTAATCAGAGTCAGATCCAAATTCACATGCTGTGCCGACAGACATAACCTCGCAAAGCAAGCCAGAAACAACCACAAAGTCACCCGTTAGTAATAGTAACAACTGTTGCCATTCATATGGCCCTTGCCATTGGCCAGGCAGGGTTATGATTTTTTTTGGAAGTGACTGACATGGGTTGACACAGCTAAGCCCTCCTAATAAGCCTGTGACGTAAATGCTATTAGCCTCATTTTACAGCTGGGGAAACCGAGGCACAGGGGGGCCAAGTATGGCTTCAGGCTCTGCACCATTAACCACTACACTACGTGCTGTCCCAGACTGAGGAGCAAGAGGTCAGGCAGTGAACCACAAAAGGCCAGGTGAGTGGCTGGAGTCCTGAAGATACAAAATCCTGAGCCCTGAAGTGTCCACGCAGGTGCCCATACACGCCCACGAGCACATACTTCACAGACCCACACCATCTAAACTCACCTAAATCCCACGCTGGAGTCCCACTCCCACCTGGGGCCAGGAGGCAATGTAGCTCTCCACCTCAGCAGGCGGGCAGCAGGAGGGAGGAGACCCTGCTTGCATCAACCGTCCGTGCCCACCACCAGGCCAGGCTGGACACCCTTGGGTGGGCTGTCAGGGGGAGGTGATTCAGCTCCAGGCAATTTCCCACGCTTGGGCCCAGGTTCTAGGAGATGACAAGGGAGCCCAGCCCAGCTGTGGGCCGGGGAAATCAGCCCTGTCTCAAACTTCTTGGTCCCTGGATCCCCTGGGTTTTTCAATCAGGTCTAACCTTGGTCCTTTCTAGCACGGCATACCCTGGGTCTTTCCCTCCTGGGTCTTATCTCAGTATGCCCCACTGGGACCTAAACTCAGCTGCTTCCTGGTGGGGTCTAGCCTTGGCCCTTGGCACAAGGTCTAACCACAGTAATTTGTCGGGGGTCCAATCTCGGCATTATTCATGGAGGGAGGTGTCTAGCCTCAATCCCTCTGCTACAATTTGACCACAGCTTCCCATGGCAGTCCTTCCCAACTGTATCCTTTCCTCTGAGGTTTAATTTCTGTGTTTTCTCCACTGGGGTCTATCCTCAGATCCAGAGAGCCCCACTGCGGTCTAGCCTCAGATCCAGGGGGGCCCACAGGTGTCTAGCCTCAGATCCAGAGGGCCTCACTGGGGCCTAGCTTCAGATCCAGGGGGCCCCATTGGGGTCTAGCCTCAGTCCTTTTCTTTGGCTTCTACAATCTCTTCCACATTGGTTTTATTTATTTTTTTCCACGTTGGTTTTAATTCAACTTTTATGCCAGGGCCTCATTTCTAACCTCACTTCTGTCTTCTGAGGTCTACACTACGATCTCACCTTAGTCCTGCTTCTAGGTCTAACCTTGGATTTTCTCTCCCCGTATGCCCCTCCCTCCATTCTTCTGGGTGAATCCAGCACCCAGCACAGAGCCTGGCACATAGCAGGCACACATCAATCACCTCCCAGAACAAAAGAATGAAGGCAACTCGAAGTCGGCTTCCTCTGGACATATAAATAATCGTTGGCTGACCAATTCTCACTGGGGACAGAAGGGGGGAGTCAGGTGTGATCATCCCACTTTCAAATGGGGACACTGAGGCACAGAGACAGGAGTGTGTCAGCCAGGGTTGCACGGCATGGTGGGGCAGAGCCAGAGCAGGAACTCACAGCTCCACTGCCCTGGGGGGCTCTGGGGAGACCATCCCTCCTTCAGGATGCTTCTCCACCAGGAATGGCTAGAGGCGATTTCTCCAGTGAACTGTCCCTGGGTCTGGGGCAGGCAGTGGGTGGGAGCTCAGGAGGCCGAGGTCTCAGCAGGCCCTGGACCTGCCCTGTCCCCAGGCCTCTGGGACTGATGTCTCCTCTGCTCCACTTGATGCCGAAGCCGGGTCAGGACCAGCTCCGAGGCCTGGACCAGGCTGTGCTGTGGGGAACAAGAGGAGGCCAGGAATGAGACAGAGCAGGAGGAGTATAGGCTAGACCATGCGGGATGGTCTGGAGAAGCAGATGGGCCAGGAGCTTGACTGTGGTGGGAGGTCGGAGAGCAGACCAGCATGTGGGTGGGAATGGATGTCTGTGATGGGGTGACGGTTAGACCCAGGAGGATGGTGTTCAGTGTATTTCCAGCGGGAGAAACAAAGCCCAGGCCCAAACATATGGGTGTGAGGTTAGAACTCAGGAGGGACAGAGAAGGACCAAAGCACAAGAGACACACTGCACTGTACAGGAATGAGGCTAAGGTTAGACCATAGTGGGGGAGACAACGGCGAGACCTTGACAACAAAGGATAGGCCGGTAAGACAGGGGAGGAGCCAACCAAAGTACAAAGGAGAGGAATATGGCACCACAGGAGGGACAGAGTGAGACCCTGGTTGGAGGGTCTGAAGCTAATCCTAATAGAAGGGACAGAAGGGATTACAGTGATATGGCTGGATGAATGAAGGAGCAGGGGTGAGGGGATGGTTTGGCCACTATAGGGAAGTCCTCTGTCCCACAGCTGGACTCCAGCCTCTTCCACTGGGATCTAACTTAGGTCCTTTCTATTTAAGGTCTAACCTCAGACCTCTCCACTGGGGTCCAGCCTTTCTCCTTTCTGCTGAGGTCTAACCTAGACCATTCCACTGAGGAATAGATTGCAGGAAAAGACCCAAGCAAAGATTGCAGAGGAGGCAGTACCATTAGCCTCTGAGGAAAAGAACCCAGGCTAGACCACATAGAAAAGCAGATCAAAGGCAAAGAGAAGGCAAACAACACGCCAGAAAACAGGCAGACCACAGCCCAAGAGGTGGCGGTTGGGCCACAGGTAAAAGATCAGAGGTTAGACTATATTAGTTGCGATGGAGGCTTCAGTTTGGACCTTGGATTATTGACACGGTTGATTATTAGACCCTAACAGGGGTTATGGCAGGTAGGCTGCTATGGCAGGGTGGGGGGTGTGAAAATATAGCAGAAGGCCCAAACTATGGACCCCACAGCTCAAGGACCAGACCATAAGTGAAAGTTCAGAGGCTGGGCCAAAGCAGAAAGATTCGAGGTTAGGAGCTAGTGGAAAACCAGAGACTGGATGCCGGAAGGCTGGAGATTAGGGTACAAGGGAGGGTAAGTCCCCTCCTGCCATGGAAGAGGTTAGACCGCAGTGGAAGGACCGAGGTTTAAGTCATGGAGTTGGGGGTGGGGGTGGGGGTGATGTGGGCTAAATTACCACAAGGAGAAAGTCAGACAAAGCACAAGAAATCAAGGACTGAAGTTAGGGAGGCTGAGGGTAGGCAGGGACTGACAGATGCCACGTCAGAATCCCCTCTGCCAGGATGGCACCCTCCCCAACAGCGGCCCCCTCTTCGGGGACTGTCCTTGGCCAACAGAACCACCTCTCGGAAACAGTTCCTCCCTCCTTCAGGAGGGCCTGCAACCAGGGGTCCCCTTGCTGAGGGTGGACTCAGGCTACAGAGCTCCTGTGGGGTCAGTCCCTTGAATCCATCCCCTAGTGTGGCTTCTTCCCATCCCTCTCCGTGTTTCCTGGGAGAATGCGTCTGTGACAAAACGGGTGTGCAAAAATCTCCATCTCAGGCTCTGCTTTGAGGGGAACCCAACCCGAGTTGCCCAGCTACCTGCAGGATGTGCACGCCCTTCAGGGAGACCACGGCGAGCTCCTGCAGCCCGTCCCCGGTCAGGTCCACATGTGCCATGGCCAGCAGCGGGCTGGAGAAGCCCCGCTGCCACAGCAAGCGGAATCCACGCTCGGCCTCAGGCAGCCCAGACTCTGGGCCGAAGTACTTGTAACAGAGCAGCTCCTGCAGGAGGTAAGGGGTGAAGCTCACACAGGGATGTAGGGCAGTGGGAGGGGATAGGTGGTGGTGGCCCCGATCCCTCAGGTCCCACCTGTCCGTAGGTGGCCACCAGGACTTCAGGTCGCCCATCCAAATCTATATCGGTGACCAGGCCACAGAGGACGCTGTCAAACTGGTCACTGCCAGGCAGGAGAAGCTGGTCCTCAAGGCCCCGGCTAAGCAGGTCCCTGTGGGTCCCGAAGGCGGTGGGGAGACTGAGGTCATACCACAGTGTCTGTCACCTTTGGTGACAGACCTGGGCTGGGTGCCCACACAGTAGCTCCCCATCCCAGGTCTGGTCATGCTTTTCCTCCCAATGCCAGGACACCCTGGTTTCCGACCTGGACTTCTTCATCTCCACCAAAGGGAACTCAAATTGCTCGCTCAGACTGTCAACCCGCTATTCCCCAGTAGGGACACCCACTCTGCTCCCTGAAGGCGGGACCATCTCCCTCCCAAACAGAGGCCCACTTTGCTCTTTCTGGTGACATCCCTTGTCTCCAGGCTGGACACCAACACTACCTCTGTAGAGCCAGGGGAGCTTGGTCCCAGCTTGGACATCTCCGCTGCCCTCCAGGTGAGCCACAGCCGGCTTGTACTGGCTCACAAGAGCAGACTGGGACATTTTTAGAAATTCTGCTGGCTGGCTGGCATCATGTGAGTGCTCAAAATCCACCATGGTGGGAGTGGATCAGCGAACACTATGAAATTGGGGCTTTCTCACCCATGGAGCCAGTTGTTAAACATTTGCCAACATGCTCATCCAGGCAGAGGAGACATCGAGGTGCCCATCCCAAAGGCTCAATGTATCTCCTGTAAGTTCTAGACCCGAACATTCACACTGCCCTCCCTGGAGCATGAACACCTTTACCTGCCCAGCCCTGAACAACCGCCCCCAAGGGGACTTCCCGCTGAGGCCCCTCACCGGTACACCACGGCTGGCTCTAACATACTGGCCACGAGCACGCTGTACTCCTCCTGTTGTGGCGGCCGGTCCTTGGTCTCTGGAGAAGGGACATGCAGGGGGCGGGGCGTGAGGGGACAGGCTCCAGGCTCCTCCTCACACCCCCTGCTCCCTGAGAGGAGGAAGACCCCATGAGTGAGGGGAGATGCCAGGAGGAGGAGCAGGTGTGAGGCCAGAATGGGAGGGAGAGAAGTGAAGACCAACCAGACGGCAGAAGGCAGCCTGCAGGGGTCAGGCAAAGGGAAGCACCGAAAAAGGCCAGGGCACAGCAAGAGGAACAGAGCACCGCGTGGGGGTAGAGGTGAGCCCAAGCAGGAGTAGGAGGGCAGCGCAGAGTCTCCGGAGGAAAGCTTGGGGTTAGATCACAGCAAGAGACAGAGTGAAGAGGCCAGTGAGAGGGATCAGAGGAAGTCAGTGTGCAGGCTGATGGTTCCACCACCAGGGGAAAGACTCCAGGGAATGTCTGAGATCAGACCACAGGGGCAAGTCACTGAAGTGAATCTGAGAGCACAGAGGGCAGGGAGGGGCATGGGAGGGATGGCGGGGGTGGTGGTGCAGGGGGCTTGGATACTTTGGGAGAGGGGCATGGATCTGGGTATGGGGAGCTGAGCCTGCAGAGTCGACCCCCCCACCCCCCCTCAGGTCTGGAGCTCACCCTCAGGCGCCGAGAGGCTGAACACAATCACGCGGGAAATGGGGCCGTCCTGCAGGATTGTCCATGTCTGCAGAACCTCTGTGCAGAGGGGGAGGACTCAGGGCCCTGCCCCAGACCCCCGCTCTCAGCTCCCTGTCCCAGGGCCCATTCCGGCCATCACCTTGGCTTCGCTGGTCCACGTGAGCAACTCGGACATAACCACTCTGGCAGCCGAGAGCGGACAGTCGCCGGGATGTGCCGGGGAGGTTGTGGACATCAAGCCAGAGGACACTGGTGGGGGCAGGTGGACAGAGGGGCTGGAGAGTGTCACCAGGTACTGCCCCATATTCTGCCTCCCCTGGAGCATCCATTCTGTTTCTGTAGCCCTGGGACCCCGCCAGGCCTGTTATCTCTGAGGTTACCTCTACTGCCCACTTTCTCTTAGGGCTCGATTGCTATCACCTGATTTCAGAGTCCGTTTTGTGTTTTCTCTGGGATCACCACTGTTGACCAACTTCTCCGGAGTCATATCCATAGCCTGAGTTTGCTCAACTCCCCTCCCCTGCCCAGTTTCTCTGTGGTCATCTCCATCCCAGCTGTCTCTAAGGGCTTTCCCGCCACCTGATTTCTCTGAAGCCACCTGTCCTGGTCCCCTGGGCCTCTTTCAGGGGCTCTTACCTGCTGGTCAGGTTCGTGAGCTCTGGGAAGAGGTTTTCCACGGGCTGTTCTTCAAACTGATGCAGACCCTCATTCTGGGGGAACCAAGACCGACCCCCCCACCTTGGGAGTCAGTGGCCAGCCTCATACCCAGCACCAGCCCATGGCCACCTGAACAGGGCTCTACACCCCCCAAGCCTCCCTCTGCCTCACCTCCTTGTACAGATGAATGGCTGGGTCATTCCCACTCAGGAGAAACACTGTCTCCAGTTGATTCCCGACCTGGACCCTGAAAACAGAGAAATCTAGAACCCCAGTGTGGTAGAGTCCATGTGTAGAACCTTCCAACTTCAGAATAACAGAAACCTTCTGTTTCTAGAGTACTCACCTGCCGGAATCCTCACTCTGGGTGTGGATTCAGGCATGGAACATGGGGCTCCGGTGTTCCATGTTCCAGAACACCAGAACTTATTTAATCTAGAACTCTGGTGTTCCAGAAATTCTGTTTTCCATTTCCTTTTAAATACTAGAATTTCTAGAAATTGCCATCATGGATATATTCACACTCATAAAATGTCAGAACATCCAAATCCCAGGATCCAGAACATCAGCTTCTAGAATTCTCACCTGCTAGACCAGAGGTTGGCAAACTATGACCTACAGACCAAATCCAACTTACCCCCTAATGCTGTAAATAAGGTTTTACTGAAACACAGTTACACCAATTATTTGCACAGTGTCAATGGCTGCCTTCCTGCAACAGTGGCAGACTTGAGTAGTTATAACAGAGATTGTCTAGCCCTTAACAGAAAAACTTGGTCAATTGCTATGCTAGACCATTGGTGTTCCAGAATGGAACGCAGAGGTCTAGAGTGGAATTTTCATACTTTGGGATTCTAGAACCTCACATTCTAGATGATCTATATTCTATCTCCTTGAAATATGAGAGTTTGAAATAGGAAAATGACTTTATCACTACAGAATCTCCAGAACTTTTAAATCTTGGAATCTCAGAGCTTACAACTCTAGAAAACTTAGCATCTCTGGATTCTGCTATATCAAAACCTAGAACATCAGTACCTGAGAGTTCTAGATGTCTAAAACACAGGTGCTCAATAAGCTCTGATTATCTAGTTCAGGGCCGAGGCTGGTCCATAGCCACTTTAAAAGCACAATGTTCTAAAAAACAAAACTAGAGTCTGACCGTCTACAGGTAGGTTTGCTGCCTTGTTTGCTAAAGCCTCCCCACATCACACGTGCATGACCACACATGAGCACACTTTGTTGTATTACACCTGTGGCTTACATACTCTGCATGGCACAGCTGGAAAGGAGTGAACTGGAGCTCCAGGTTCAGGCAGCTCTCTGTAAGGGGAGCACACACAGATGGGCACAGGGGACCTGACAGGTGCCCCCTCCCATCATCCCCCTCCTTTCTTCCCCCGAGGCCACACTTACGGGCAATGGAGTCAAGGTTGTACTCAGAGCCAGGCTCGTAGTCGCAGTAAATGTTAAGGAAGGGGCTGCCCTTGTCCCCTGAATCCTGAGGTAGGAAACTGGCCTCAGAGGAGAGTAGGGGTAGCCGGAGGGATTGGGGTCAGAAGCAGTGGGATCCTCTGTTCGTGTAAGGAGGAGGGCACGGGTAGATGGAGGGGGCCTGGGTACCTTGATGAACGTGATCCCCACAACCAGGCCCCGCTTTGGGGGTGACTTGTTGAAGGTGTCGATGGAGACAATCTCTGCATCCACTGGGAGGGGACAGTTGAAGGTTCGGGTCAGGAAGATTCCTGACCCCCATATCCTCACTCATGGTGATCCCTGACCTCTGGGATTCACTCATCTCTGACCACAGCAATTACCATCATTTCTGGGTCCATGTGAGTCCTGATCATCATAACCATGGCATGAGGAATCCTAACCTTTGGGTCTGACCTAGCCACTGACATCAATATGTCCTGATCATCAGCCCTGATCCCTTTCAATCACCCCATCCCATCCTCCCATCACGGTGACCCAGCTCAGAGCCTCAGAAGCCTTCTCAACACCACACACCCGGCCCCTCAACCCCACGGCGCCACGCACCGGGAATGTAGTTGAATTGCAGCTCCTTGGCCACAGGCCGGATTTTCTGTCGGAGGTCTTGGTAGCGGAAGCCCAGCACCTTGCCTTTAAGGGTGGCGGCCAGCAGCTCTCCGCGCCCGCCCGCGCCGCCCGCCAGCCCGTACACATTGCTCTGCGACGAGAAGCGCGTGAAGCTATCCTCCCGCAGCGGACAAGGCCCCGCGGCCACGGCCGCCTCCCCCATTACGCCCCTCAACCACTCACCCCACCGGTGGCGCCCGCCCTGCCCCACCCCACCCACCGCTCCCGAAGCGACCTGGACCGCCGGTGCCCGCCCGTCGCGCACACCGATGACGTCAAGAAGCTGCCGTCGCTGCCCTTTACCAAGATGGCCACCCGCCGGGCTGCCCGGGCTTCCCCTAGGACTGCCCCATCGCGCCTGCGCGCTCCTACCGGCTTTTACACGCCCAGAGAAGGGGCTCCCACAGGCTCCCTGAACATGGGAGGGGGTGGCCGTCTCTGTGGGCAGTATGGAAGATAGAATATTAATCATAAAACGCAGTATAGCCCTTACGTGCCAGGAACTGTTCTAAGCGCTTTCCATTTATCGATTTATTTCAAACTCACAAGCAGGCTCAAGTAGGAACTATTGATGAAGGAATCGAAGCGCGGGAGGTAATTTGTCTACAATCACACAGCCAGTAAGCAGCACACGGGAATCCAAACAAGATCGTTCTATCTCATGTTACCTTTAAAATGGTGAAATGCGTTCCTACCCAAGGAAAAAGGATCTGGCTGGCTGTCCTGGCAAATAACCACCTCCTTCACTGAATACCTACTTTGTGCCAGTCGTGTCAGCCTGATTATCTCTGAATCCTGACACCGGCCCCTCCCCCCCAGCTGTTGTTACTCTGCATTATTCATTTACTCAGCATTTATTGAGCACTTCCTGTGTGCCAGGTGGTCCTTTACCCATCAATCTAAATGAGCCCTTCCAACCCCAATTTATAGAGAATGAAACTGTGGCTCTGAGATTACTAGGAAGTGGTGGAGACTGGATGTTAACTCGGCGTTTCTAACTCTGGGGTCTTCATAAACATGTGGGTTTTTTTTTTTTTTTTGGGGGGGGGGGCTAGAAGGGCGTCAGGGGTTTGGGGACTCTGGACAAACCTGTACCTTATTTCCAGAAGACATGAGTTGGCCAATTGTTCTGGCCATGTTGAGTAATCTTCTGTTACCCATGTACACACCACCAATGCAGAAAGCACGAGTGCACGCACTCACACACACACATGAACAAGGACTCCAAGATCTGTGAAGGTTGTGACTGGATCTCCCTTGGTCTCAGTCAGATCCCCAGCACCTGGGCCACAAGGCCTGACACAAAGCAAGCATCCAGTAAATATACATTAGAAATCCACAAACTCTGTGCCAGCCCCTTTGCCAGGCACCAAGGACATTGTTACGTAAGAGACACAAGAGGAAAGTTCTCAAGGGCACGCGGGATCTGGAGGGTGGAGAAGGGGACCTGGTGTCTATTCCAGACTTCGGGATTTGGTGAGTAAAACCTCTTGGAGGGCAGGTCATGGCATACAGTAGGTGCTTAGTAGATACTTGCTGAGTCAACTGAATGTGGGGTCTAATTCTGCTTCTGAAGAAATTCTTCTTCAGGTTTTGTCTCCCTCACATTGACTTAATATCCAATGAGTGAATAAATGAAGTTATAGGCTTTGGAAGAAAGAGTTGTCCTGCTCAGTGATCTCTACCTCTAGCTGTACCCTGTGAATCAGCAGTGGCATTTTCAGGAAAACAAAACGAAACCCCCAAAGACAGTGGGGAACTTCAAACCACAATTTATCATGCTGTGACCCAAGCTTGTGTGCTTTCAATGATTTGAAGTACAGCCAGAGAGGAGACTCACTGTTGAGGTCACCTGTGGCAGAAAAGAGATTGTGGTGCTACTTACCCTTCAGCCTGTGCCCATGGCAGACATCAGTAATCAATCTCAGGTTTCAGGAGTCTTCACTGACCTCTAGGCAGCCATCATCAATCCATCCACTGGAGCTGTGGGAGGAGATGCAGGGGACCAGACGGGGCACAGTGCCGTAGTCCATTCTTTCTTGACACGGTGAACCTGAACCTCTCTAGATCTTCCAGAATCTAGAGTACCTCTTCCAGGAGCCTGACTTGGTCTCCCAGGTGGCCCCTCCTCTGCATCCTGCCCACCCACCCTTGCTTCCTGAGATCCCATCCTAGGGTGGCTCTGTGCTCTGGATGCTCTGTCCCCTGCCACATCCCAGTGCCCGGCATAGCACACACATCAGATTGCTCACCTCTATGCAAGCCTACATTGAGGCAATGTGGAGGTGGCAGGTGGTTCTTGTCCACCTTTCCCAGGCAGAGGGCTCCTTCCTGTCATGCCCTCTTCCACTTGACATGCCCACTTGGACTTTGTGCCCTGTTCAACTAAGTCATTTCCTCCCTTGTCCTGGGACACCTAGAACAAATGCCACTGGGGCTTTCAACCCTCCCTCCAGGGAAGTGTGGACATGAGGGAAGGCCGTGAGGTTCAGCAGCCCTCTGCCATCCTCCTTCCCCACCACTGTGGTTACCCTCTATTCTCCAGCTGGCTGAGGGCTGGTACTGCCACCCACCATCCCACTGTTGGAAACCGAGGCCTGCAGAACCCAGATGCCACTGGATCAAGCCAGGCACTCCCAGACTCTCAAGCCCGTGACTCCTCCCCGAGCCACCCATCCCCAGGGCCTCTGACACAGCCCTGTCTCCCAGTCATGCTCGCCCTCTTCTTTCCCACAGTGTGCCTGGAGTCCCAGGTGGGGACCAGGAGGGACAGGAAGACAGGACAGCAGCCCTTAAGGGAGAAGGGGGCAGCAGACGTGAGGAGAAAGAGAGACTCATGCAAAGTGTTCTTTTTTATTTTCTTCCTTAGGCCAGCTGCAGCTTCTAACCACAAAACCTCAAAGCACTAGGGAAGGAGCAGATGGAGGGGTGGGTGCAGGGGTGACCCTCTGAGCTCCAAGGCCTGGGGTCTATCCTGAGAGGTCAAGGCTGCAGGAGGCTGGGGGTGGGTGGTGGTTCCTGGCACTGAAGGGGAAGGAGCCCACCCCTGAGGTGAGAGCAAATCTCAGTGGCTACATGTGCTCGGAGCTGGGCTGGAGGACAAGTGGGCAAGACCAAAGCCAGCCTCACGCCTCGGCTGCTCAGGAGATGGGGGACCAGGTGCTGACCCCCACCCCTGGCAGCACCCACAGCAAGTAGGTCTGTGTCAGGTTCTGTGTTTCGGGATGGAGAAGGGGCATCTTTGGGGGGCTTAAATAAACGGGCAGGAGGTGAGGGATGCAGCAAGAACAGAGGAGGGGTCTGTCCAGCCAGCAGGCCCGGCCGGCCTCAGGAGCCCCGAAGCAGGGCTGAGCCCGCACTGTGTCTTGGGGAGACTCCTCTATGGGGAGGGAAGGAAGGTCTCACAGCCAAGGTCTCGGCCCCACCTCTCTCTCTCTCTGGGCTCACGCGCTGGAGGGGCGCGGGGGTAGAGAAGACAGGGCAGGAAGACAGGTGCCAGGGGGCTGGGTGGGGCTTAGCGCAGGTCCTCCTCATCCCCCTGGATCGTCTTCTTGATGCGAAGCAGCATGGTGGTGAGCCACTGGTCCAGCCGGGAGATGGTGTCATACTCCTTCACCTGTGACACGTGGAGGGGAGGGAAAGTGACAGGGGGGCTGGTCCCACACCTGGGCCTGGCTCCCTCCTTGTCCCCAGTCCAAGTTTCTGGTCCCCAAATTCTCTAGATGTGTCCCAGCCAGCCTCCTTGAGGAGGAGCGAAGGGAGGGGTGCTCCCTCTAAGGCTGCCTTGGGGAAAAAGAAAAAGATGCTCCAGCATAAAATGGTCCAGCTTCCTTGTTTTCTGGGTGGGAAACAGTCCTGGAGATGGGAGGGCCTGTTCCAAGTGCCACGGGGAAGGAGGTCAGAGAGAGAACTTGCACCTTGTCACCCTGCTGTGGCCCCACTTCTCTCTTCTCCATGGCTGAGCTTCCCGATGTCCTGCCCACTGTCTGGGGCAGGGTGGACCAGAGGGATTTTGATCTCTGTTATCGTGGGTGGTACAGGGTTCTTGAGGGGTACCCAGGAGCCACACTTGACAGATGCAGCCTAGATGCACTCTGAATGGGGCAAAGGACTTGGCCTTCAGGAACAGATAGATGGACACGGGTCTGCCTCCCAGCTCTGCCTCCAAGGGGGGGTTTCTAATACAGGGGGAACACCTCCTGTATCCCTGGGGCTCCCTTTGAGGATTCTGGGCTGACAGGAGAAAGGAATTCACAGCCAGGGCCAGGCGAGAAAGGGTGGGAGAAAGGGTGGGATTCATGGGAGAGCATGTCTCAGCAGGGGGCCCCCCTCCATCCTGCCCCTCCCCGCCCCAGGCTACTCACCGCCTCGGTGTAGCTGTCGATGTTCTGCTCCTCATGGGCATCTAACAATTTCTGCAAGAAGATGGCAGGCAGGCAGGGGTTAGGGGCCAAGGCTGGCCCACACACACCATCGGGGGATGTGGGCTGGGGGCTCCTGTGCTGGGAGGGAGGAAGGGGTGGTTTCCAGCCCTGCCTGTGTGCATTCAAGAGCCTCCTAGGTCTGCCCCTACCTCCGTCACCACCTGAACCTTCTCTTATTGAGAGAGAACAGAGGCCCAAATGGGAGAAGAGGGAAAAACGAAACAAAAACAAAAGACCCTTAAGAACCCTCCCTAGTGGGGATCCCTGGGTGGCTCAGCAGTTCCGTGCCTGCCTTTGGCCTAGGGCGCAGTCCTGGAGTCCCGGGATCGAGTCCCATGTCAGGCTCCCGGCACGGAGCCTGCTTCTCCCTCTGCCTGTGTCTCTGCCTCTCTCTCTCTATGTCTATCATAAATAAATAAAAATAAAAATTAAAAAAAAAAGAACCCTCCCTAGTTGGTGATTACGGTAGGTAAGGAGAACCTAAGACTCCAGGTGTCCTCTGCCCCAAATCCTGGCTGAGTCTCCAGGCCCAGAGACAGGGAAAGGGTGGGGAGAGGGTGCTGAGCACCCAGCACTCACTTTCATCAGCGTGCACTCCCGGGAACCAGAGAATGCGGGGAACAGCTCCTCATACTTCTGCACAGCGAGCTGGACATCACGAGGGTGGAAAAGAAGAAGGAAGGAAGGAAGGGGACAAGCTAATGAAGACGGGCCACTGGAGCCACTGGCCTGACAGCCAAGGGGATCTGAGACACCTGGCCCCAGGCAGTGCTCTGCGCCCCTCTCCCTCCCCCTCCCCCAGTGTCACCTGGCTCTGTGCCTGGAGGGTACTTCCCTGGGGCTGTACTTGGCCAAACCTGGCTGCAGAGACAGCTTGTGTGGAGGAAGTGTGGGGAGGGGCTCCTAGGCCAGTGCCCAGGGCAGGGCACAAATGACAGCTGCCTCCTACGAATACATCCTACAGGGCAGGGCTGGTGCTGGGTACTTCTTACATTTAACCATCATGTGGACCCAGGGAAGGTGGAATGAGTGACCCCCATTCTGAAAGATTTGCTCAGGGCACAGGGTATATGGGGGCAGGGATGCGAACCAGCCTGAGGCCGAGCCTGAGCGAGCTCTTACACGCAGCCAGTGGGAGCAGGGGTGGTGGTGGGGCTCAGACACTCCATGTGGCGGAGGGCACGGTGGCTGGAGACCCCAGGAAATGTGGAACCCTGGAAGACTCCAGCTCCCTGCCCCCAGCAGTTCCCCACCCCCTCGCCCACCACTCACCCCTGTCTTGCCAAACAGCCCTCAAAAGGGGTGGTGTGGACACGCAAACTATGGTTCAAATCATGACACTGGGAGTCAGAAAGATCTGGAATCCAGCCATGTGACCTTGAATAAGGGTCCCTGTGTCTTAGCCTCAGTGTCATCATCTGTACAACAGGTGACAGTGGTGTTGACCTCGAGGGATGCAGCAAAAACTCAAAGTGTGCTCTCCCTCACTGGCACCAAGTAAGTGAGAAGCTGGATAAACTCAAAAGCTACAGACACTGGGCAGGTGACACCTGGGACAGGAGCACATCGGCGAGAACAAGCATTTCCTGCCCACAGCTGACAGGCAGGTGCTGGACATGAGGGAGGGCTCACCCCTATTAAGGGATCTAGTGATAAACATGGTGCACCACGGTGGTCACTGGGAGGTGGGGGACGCTCTGGGTGGTCCGACTGGGCCCCAGCTCACCTTGGCATTGAGCATGTCAATGCAGAAGTGACAGAGGGCCGCCTTGAAGAAGTAGTCCTTGGCGCTGTACTTGAGGAGGGGGCTGTCCATGGCATTGGTCCCCACCTGTGGAGGTGCGGTGGTGGCACTATAAGCTTGGGCAGGCAGCCAGAGAGCCAGGGTCACTGAGAGGCACCGGGGGGCCGGCTGGGAGCCTCATCTGTGTCCCGGATGAAGCCCCATCAACCCGGGACCCGAAGGGCAGGGAGGCCAAGGGCCAGCCCCAGGAAGTCAGCCGGTGGTGTGTGGGTAGCCAAAGACCAGGGTATGGCAGGGGGCGAGTGCTGTCACAGGGCCAAAGCCCGGTGTCGGTGGGCTCCCCCCACCCCCTGAGATGGTGGGGAGGAGGCGGCCCCGCTGTCAGGCCCTACAGGAGGCTGGCACGTCGGTGGGCAGAGGGGCGGCAGGCTGCGGGAACATGAGAGGTGGCACCCGCCCCCTACTCCTCCGGGGCCAGCTGCCTGCCTTTCTCTTGGCCAAGCTGAACCCACCAGGACCGCCCAGCCTTCCCCACACAGCCCAGGGGAGCCTGCGCCCCCACGTGATGCTCCCTCCCTGTCACTCCCATGGTGTGTGAAGGACGAGCTTTCTGACCCCTCCCTGTGGGCTCCTCAGCTCCCTCTGGCTACCCCAGGCCTTAAGGATTCTCTTCCCACTCCCTCTGGGCCCCCAGGCCCCCCCAGGAAGCTTTCTGTGAGAAGCATACAGGGAGAGGGTGGGGACTCCCTGTGGGGTTGTGGGTGGTGAACTGTTTAGCCAGTGAGGACAAGGGGAGTGCCAGGATGGTGATGGAGGGGAGGGGAGAGGTGGCCAGGGGGAGGGAGGGAGCACTGTGCAGATGATGGGACATCAGGAAAGGGCAAATGGGGTGCAGGGCCCTCCCCCAGAGCCCTGGCTGTCCCCACCTGCTCATAAATGTCAATGGCCTTCTGATACTGCTCCAGCTGTGCGGCATAGCCAGCCACCTTCAGCAGGCACTTATTGGCTGAGCTGTAAGGGTGGGCGGAGGAGACAGAGGTCAGTGGTGGCTGGCCTGGGGGCTAAGGGGTGGGGTGGGGTGGGTATAGGGAAGGGGGAAGGGTGCCCACAGCCGGTACCTGTTGGACTCCTCTCCTTTGTAGTAGTCTGCAGACTGCTCATAGTGGGCGATGGCCTGGGGAGACACGGGGAGAGGCAGGGCGTGAGGAGGTGGCAATGTGACCTTGATCCACCATAGGGCCGGCCCTGCCTGGGCCACAGCAGGAGCCCTCTACCCAAGTTCTGTCGGTGCGCCACACCCCCTTTCTGGTACTCAGACACCAGAGGATGCCTCAGGTGGAGAGAGCAGACAGACAAGCCCCAGTCTGAGGAGACAGGCTGCTGCAGTCCTCCCCCACTGTCAGCCAGGCAGGGCCACCGACTGCCACTCACCTTCTCGATGTCCACCAGCTCCGTCTCATAGATCTCAGCAATGGAGATGTGGTGCTTGGCCGCGATCGTGAACCGGCCCTGGGTGGGACACAGGAAGGGGTCCTTTTTGATGGAGTAATGTTCCCAGCGTCCCACTTGCCCCTCCTTGTTCTTCTGGGCCCCCAAAACCAGTGGGTTCCTGCACCTCAGTCACACAAATGAGGCATGTACAAGAGGGTACCGGGAGACTGAGGGGCACAGGCCTCCAATGGGAGGCTTCACTGAGCCCTGATGGGGTGACCTTGTCACACCCCTCCACATTCAGCCTCCGGGTTTCTCCTGTCCACAGGGATACAGGTTGACGAGGCAATGCCAGAGGTAATGGGGCCCAGGTACCAGGCAGAGGGCCTGGCCTGGGGACAGATGGCCCAGAGAGGGGGAAAGACCAGCCTAGAATCACCTGTAAACACTCTGGAGAAACCAGGCTGACAGCCCAGGCATCCCTACTGCGGAGGGGACAGCCTTCCTAAGCCTCCCCTTGCCCCCAATGTGGCCATGGAGGCCGCCCCACTGACAGGCCAACCCCCAGCTTCCCCCATTGACACGATGGCTCTCCCCAAGGAAGCCTCTAGCTCTCTAGCTTCCAGAGGGGCTGAGCCCCCCAGCCTCCACCCGGTGGGCGTCCAGGCGCCAGGCTGCCCACTCGGCACGCAGGGCTGCTCCACAGCCCCTGCCCCTGCCGAGGGACATCAGGAAAGGGCAAAGCTCTGAGCTCAGCAAGGCCTAGTTCTGGGTCTCAGCAACTTCTGCTTGTGGGCATGTGTCCCTGGGCAAGTCACATCACTCATCTGGGCCCCCCTTTTCTGTCACATGGAGGACGGCCCCCACCCCGCAGGGCTATCGAAGGGGAGGATTAAACCACTCAGCTGACAATGTCGGGTTCAACAGATGGTAGTGGCTATCACTGTGCTCACTACAATATTTCAGTATTGCCCGGGGTCTGTCAGGGGGCGGGACTGTGTTCCCGCCTGGGGATGGGACCTGAAGAGACAAGCAGCAAGAATGGACAGGAGCCTGAGCCTCGTCTTGGTCCCTGGTCCTGGCTCCCGGGCGGAGGCGCCTCTGGGCCTCTCCTGTCATGGGGATGTCCCCTGGGGCAGGGGCAGGGCCAGGGCTGAGCCAACCCTGGGCTGCCAGAACCCAGGTGAGCAGACTCCCTCCACTCTCACACCCCCTCCTACCTGCTCTTCGTGCCAGGGTTGGGGAGGGCAGGCTGGAGCAATATGGTGGGGCAGGAAGCGGAACAGGACAGGCAGCAACCCTTACCATGTCTGTGTAGATCTCAATCGCTCTCATCAAACAGTTAATGGCCTCTGGGGAGAGAAAAAGGGAGGCAAGGAAGAGAAATGAGGAAGAGAAGTCATCTCAGCAGAAGCCAGGACAGGAGGTGGTGGCAGGGCAGGCGCTCGGTGGCCTGCAGAGAACACCAGGCACACGGAGCTGCCGGGGCTGCGGTGTCATGGCTGGGAGGGGAGGTGAAGGGGATCCTCAAGTCCCAGGTAGTGTGCTCAGAGAAATGGACTGTGTAGACCCTGACTTGCCGAGGGCTGTCCTCTCCCTCAGGGCTGCCACAATGCCACCACCTTCCCAGCAGCCCCAGGGACAGAACCACAGGCTCACGGCCAGCCTCCTGTGGGCGTTCTGAGCCAGGCCCACTAAGGCCCTGCTCTCCACAAGTGGTGCTGGAGAGGGGGAGAGGTGGGATCGGAGGTGGCCAAGCTGGAAGGCCCAAGTTCCACTGTGTCACTGCAGGATCCTGCATCAGCCATGTCCCCTGCACCTGCCTGGCCTCTGTCCATGGCAGGAGGGGGCTGGATGCCATGATACCCAGGCCCCTTCAGCTAGATTCTCCATCACTGATTCTTGCCCGCCCCTCGTCTGCTCCTCAAACCACAAGACCCCCAACACAGCAAACACCAGGAAGGCCCACAAGGGGAGATATTCAGCTACCTTTGTCGTACTACCTCTCCCAAGACCTTAAATTTGGGGATGGCTTTTTTATTCTTTTGACACGTTATTTGGAGGAGAGAGCAGCATGAGTGGGAGGCATTTTCTAGCAGACAGAGATGAGCTCTCAGGGTAGATTTTTTTAAATGCATCTCAGAGGAAAAGGTGTGGGGGGAGGTGTGGGGAAGAGGACAGAGAGCCTGGACAGACCCAGGATGTGGGCTCTGAGGTGGGGTGGAGCTAGAAGTTCATCCTACCATCCAGGATGACCCCCTAGTCAGCTGGGCCCACTGGGTAGAGGCCAAGGAGGGCCGAACCTAGTGCCTGCTCTTATGGTGCTAAATAACTCACTACCTGAGACTCGGTAGGGTGGGGGTGGGGGATATGTGAACAGAGGCTCTCAGCCTCAGACCTGTGGCTGTACCTTCAGGGAGTCCACAAAGCCCCCCCAAATTTACATGTGCAAGGTGAGTATCTCAGAGCAGTGCTCTGGGGGAGGGAGGGCTCACAGGTTTGGTCTGATTCTGAAAGGCCTCTGGGGATGCCAGGAAGATTCAGAGAATGTACACCATTCTGTCAAGGTTCTGGGGCAGACAGTTGGAAACCCGGGGCACCAAAGAAGAAAACAAGGCCAAAAAGGAGGCAGAGTCACAGAAAAGGCAGAGAACACAGAAAAAAATTATGGCTGGAAGTAGTCTCGTTTGAACACACGCAACATATTTTGAAACAGAGCATTTTTGAACTCAGGAACCAGCAATCGGTTGGTTGTAACACGACGCTAACTGATAAGGAGCTAGCCCACTGGGCTGCAGGGAGCCAGCTCTGCAAGTCCCACCCCTGCTCCATTCTCCACACCAGGCGGTGCCTGTGGCCAACAGGGAGACTCACCGGCTCCCTCTTCTGGAATACCAGGGAGCCCAACCTGGCACCTGCACATATGCTCAGAGGTGGCACAGGTTGCTCCCGGTGAGAGGAGCAGCCCAGGCGGGGGAGAGAGGCTGTGAGCTCTTCTGGTAGGACAGGCTCCCCCACAGCTGCTGCCCCAGGCCTGCTGGTGCTGGCGCTGGAGTGCTGTCAACAAGGCATGGCCCTTGGAGTGGCAGGGGGCAGAAGGCTCACCCCCAGGCGGCAACATGGATTCATGGGGTTAAGTCCCCTTCACACCTGCTCCTGGCTCGGGGATACCTGTCCCTGAAAGTGGCAGGCTGCCAGCTGACACACTGGATATGACTGGCTCATCTTCAGTCAGGTCCCTTCAGTCCTGGGACCTAGAGGATGAGTGGCCAGAGCTCCCCTGGACAAGATCTAGCCCAGGCTGGGGGGCTGGTGGTGCTGTGGTCTAGAGTGGGGGAAGGCGCTGGCTTAGGCACACCAGGAGTTGGGACCCTTGCAACCCAGGGCCCTCTCCCCACCCTCCACTGTGCTCTAGTGGCCTCTGGGTCCAGCTGCGGTTTCCCACATCAAGCCTGGGACTCAGCCCTTCTGGGTACAACCGGACAGACTGAAGAAGCAAACAAGAGGAATGGGTTAAAAAAAGCTGCTGCCATGTCTGGTACTCAGTAGGCACCCAGTAATGCAGACAAGCAGAGCCTTGGGCCTGGCTCTCAGGTGGCTGGGGTAAGAGGCCTCCCTGGCCTGAGTCCCTCCAGAGCGGCTGGCAGTGGTGGGTAAACAGGGGAATCACCGACAGCTATGGGCATCACGCCCCCGCCTTCCCTTCCAGCCACCAGGGCAGGCCACCCCCTGGTCCACCATTCTGGGCAGACTCACAGAGAGACAGCACGCTGACAGGCCTTCTGTGCAGGCTAGGCACCAGCTGCCTCTTGTGGGGAGGGACCTCCAGGACTCCCGTAGGAGGTGCTGACACAGGACAGAGGTCTTTGAGGAGGCCAAGGTGACCAGCAAGGCCCTAGGGAGCTAGCTACCCACTGGGGGAAACCTGGAGGGGTTCCAGGTGGGTCCCTTGTGCTTCATTTCACAAGACACATGGCCAAGGGGAGGAGGTTAGGCCTCTGATGGGAGCCTAGAGCCACCCCTCACTAGATGTTTATCACATACCAGGTATCATGCTGGCCAGGTCTGTGCTTTTTCTCACATGTGGTCTCTGCCTTACCAGATCAGTTCATGGACGCCCCAAAAGATGAAGTGACTGCCTGAGGTTACAGGGGAACGGGCTCCATCTAGACTTAGGAGATCACGCGTAGCCCCATGCCCCACAAACCATTACTAGGGTGGGGAGGCTGTGAGGCGGCAGTGCTGGGACACTGCTCCCGTGCCCCTCCCTGCCAGAACCTGGCACTCCAGCTAAGGTACTCACTCTGGGCTGGGCCCAAATTAGGCTCCCCTCCTCATCACTGCTTCTCTTGCTCCCTGAAAGGTAATTCCCATCCCAAACACACCCTCCCTGTGCCTCAGCTCCCAGGGCAATAAACCGTGCTTGCTGATCCCTGGAGAAACCAAGCTGGCCTCTGGGCCCCACAATGGCCATGGCCATATCAGCAGACATAACTGCTGCTGCTTTCACTGGCATGGGACACCTCTGCCATGCTCTGCACTTCCTGAGGCCAGGCATGGGGCTGCGGCCCTTCCCAAGGCCCCAGCATCCAACACACCCCCTGCAGAGCCTTGCCTCCAGCTGAAAAAGCTCAGATCAAAAGCCACTGAAGGACCTATAGACGCAACATCACAGGCACAACATCACGGCGGCGTCGGGTGGAGGTCCATCCAAGGGAAGTGCTGGGGTTTTTGTTTAAAGAGCAAAGGGCGCCATGCACGTGTCATGAAGCCTGACGCTCAACTCCCGCCCCAGAAACGAGTCCTTCCAGTCACTCTGGAGCAGCAGCTGAACATCACAGATGCTACGGTGGCATCTCCAGGAAGCGCCAGTTCCCCAGGGACCAAAGGGAAAGCTGGTTGGCAGGGGGAGGGGGGACAGACATCCCTGGGTAACTTGAGGCTGCCCTGAGTCCTCATCATCACATGACCCACCTGGTCACAGGGCCTCCCCTCTGGCTCTTGGTGAGCCTGGGCCCGCCATGTGACCCTCAGGCCAACCTCTGTGAGATACTCAGCTCCAGGGCAGTGACTGGTCAAGTCTGTGGACACAGAAAAGCTATCTGGTCTGCAGAGATCAAATCCCTGACTGGGAACTACGTGTCCCTGGTAGTAGTAACAGATCTGCCAACAATTCCCCAGCACTGGGGCGGGAACTAGGGTTCACCAAGCCTTACAAACACCTCTGGACCTGGGTGTAAACTGTCCTCTTGGGAAGGGCAGCCCCTTTATTTCAAGATGAGGCATCTCCTTTTTTCTTTTTTTCTTAAAACATTCACCTATTCCCTATTCTCTCACAAGAGAATAGTAACAATAGATTGTCTCCTAAAAAAAATGTCTTGGCTTGCTAAAATTAAGAAAGTCAGCAACCTGTGTCTGGCACAGAGATTTAAAAAAAAAAAAAAAAAAAAAGAAAATCCCAGCTCCCTGAAATCCAAAATTCTGGTACCCACTGGGCTGTGCCTCTGCTTCAGGACGAGCCCAGTGGGACAAATGGTTTTCTCACCATGAGTCAGTCCCAAACTGGGCTTCTATCCCCAACACTTCCTCATTTTAAGTAACTTGTTCTCTGGCAACTCTATCCAGGGCTCTGTTCTGATTCTCCACCACCCCCCCCCCCCCCCCAGGGTGTAGGGAAGCCAGGTTAGGATAATTTCCGCTCCTTTTTCGGCAGCAACTCCTACCTGGCTGGTCTCAGAACCCCCTCCCACCCCCTTCTGCATGTTAATTCTGACAACAGAACAGATTTTCGTCTCTCCTTGGCATGCGGTGGGTCTGCAATGTAACTCCCACTCCCAAATGCTCCCAGGCTCCAGGAGGGAAGCCATCAGCTGCGCACACAAAGTAGGGGTTGGGGGGGGGGAGGCGGCAGAGGCTTGGAGCGGGGATGCAAATGCCAACCGGAAGGGAGCCAATTCTGAAGTTCAAGCACAAGCGTCTCCCTGCCAGCCTCTGGTATGCTTTGGGCCCCTGGAGAAAACCGGAGCCTCGCGGAAACCCGAAGCCTTCCCTGAAGAGGGTTCAGTCATGTCTGTGCTGGGGGCAGCCAGGGCCCCAGTGACCCTTGGAGGCTCACCTTGGGGGTCAGCTTTCTTGAAGGCATTGCCGGCATCCACAAAGCAGGTGGCCGCGTCATGTTTGCTCTGGAGCTGCAGGTGCAGCTGGGCTGCCTGGCAGAAAGCGTTTCCGGCAGCTGGAACAGAAAACAGTGAGCTCAGCCTGAGTGGGGCTCCGCTTGTCAGGAGCCATGCAGACGCTGCCCTGGGGGTGGCTCTCTAGAATGCAGTGGGGCCTGAGTGAGGAAGTGGCTGGCCTGGGTGAGCTGAGGTGAAGGCCTCAACCTCAGGCTTCCTGGCCCCTGGACTGAGACTTCTGAAGACCCGTGAGGTAGACTAGGGAGGGAGGAGGAAGCAGCATTGGGTAGAAGCCCCTGAGCCCCATGTATATATAGAGAGAGCCAGGCTGAGGTCAGCTAAAATCCCATTGCCCTGATCCCAGCCTTTGCCAGTTTTCCAGGGCCACCCACTTCTAAAGATCCAAGGAGAAGGCAGACTGGGCCAAGAGATCTGCAGGATATATAAACTATCCCCAGCTAACCCCAGCAGTGGCCCCAGGGGACAGCAGGAACTCCAGTGTATGGGGACAAGCGCCCACGGGCAGAGGCTGGTGGAGACCACATGGGAAGCCTTTTCTGTCCTTTGCCTAGCTGCATGCTGTTATCCTGCACTGGCCACAAGCCACTGGGGTCACCAGTCTGCCTCCCATACTGCCTTGCAGCTTGCAGGAGACTATGGCATCTCTCCTCTTCTAAGGCTGGAGAGCAGGGATAGGACTGTGCTAACTGGAAGCTCCAACACCCACTTCCGGCTCAGCCAGTCTCCACCTGAGGTTACGCTTCCCTTCATCCTACTCCAGCTGAATTGGGATTACAGAATTCCTAAACTGGAAGGGGACCAGAGCGCCTGGCCCCATCCTGTAACTTCAGAGGAGTAGGGAAGACAAAGCAGCCCAGTTTCCATTATGTCTGATTTATTTTTTAAGGGCTCAAACGTGACAGCATAATTTCCAGAAAAGCAGCATCACTGGAGAAAAATGAGAAAACAGCCCAGCACTTTTGTTTGAATGGCTGGGGCCTGGGGAAGTGACAAATTTTAGGGGCAAAGTGACATCTACGTGATGAAGAAATATTCTTTTTCTGCTGGCACCTTATTAGTTTGGGAGCATGAAATTACACATGGTGTGTGGCTTTGTGTACAATGTATTTGGTGACAGCTCAGGGAAAACCCTTCCAATTTCCAGGAAACTAAAAGCATTCTCAGAAAACGGGGAGAATCTGTCTCACCCTGGGCTTCCAGACTGCCTCCAGGGTCCCATTCCAGGCTTTGTCTCCTGGGTAAGAAAGTTCCTCCTTGGATCCCAAACCTGTCTCTGCTCGATTTCCTTGATCCAATCTTGCTGATGTGCAAGGCAGGGTAACATAATGAGATCAGCCTCGATGAGCTCTGATGGGCTAGATTTTCAAAGCTCTCCTCTAGATCTTCCAGCCTCTCTGATCTCTAGGAGCCCATCCCTGCCTGCCCACCTCTCCTTGGTGGAGCCAGCCAAGCGCCAACCTCGCCAGAGTCCGACCACAGCCTCACAGCCAGGTCAGAGGAGCCGTGACTCTGGTCACACTCCACCCACCAATATATGTTGTGAGTTTCTCTGGAGGCACATGACCTGGGATGCCCTCTTCCAGATGGATGGAGGCCCTTCCAGCAGAATATGACATTGCCATCATGTGTGCTCCCCTAGTTGGAGCAAGGGCACACAGAAGGCTGTGGCTGGCACCTCATGGCTGGCTCCTTAAGTTTGCTCATCAGCAGCTCATCTGCTGTCATCAGCAGACATCTCTCAGTGTCCTGAGAGCTTTTCCTTCCATCCCAAAGTGGGAGGTGGTGTCGCTAACGCGCATGACGGATGTGGAGCTCACAGACATCACGTCTACTGAGTGCTGGCTGCCCTCACTGGTGACGCTGGATCTCCACTAGTCCATACCACAGCCCCACAGGGCTGGGATTCCTGCTGTCCCTGTGGTTGGACTGAGGAGGGATTGGATTTGAGGAGCCCAAGTAACTTCCCCAGGGCCACGTGGCCAGGGTAAGCCATGCCATGAACCTAAGTCACTCTGGCTGTAAAGGTCAAGAAGCCACACAAGGGCAGGTTAAGCACTCTGCTCCAGAGTCAGACCTCTGTTCTCTGAATTCTGGTTCTGACCCTTACTAGTCGTGACACCTCAGGGACGGGGCTGAGCCAAGACTCAGTTTCCAACAAACTAATTGCAGTGCCCTTCATGGGGCTGCTGTGACAATTCAATCAAGTAGCACATACTCAGCACTTAGGGGAACACTCGAGAAATGGTTAATGTTTAAGGTTACTACTGGAACACTGGAATGGCTTCCCAGGCCCAGAATTCAGATGCTGATAAAAACATGGGCCAGGAGTTTCCGGGGAAACCGGACATTGAATTAAAGGAGAAACCACTCCAAGAGCTATCTGGATTCAACAACCTATTTATCCCTACCCTTAGAGCCCTCTAGCCAAACCCCGTGACCCAGTACAATAACTCCATGGGCTTGAAGTGAGCCGATGGCAGGCTGATGGGTTTCTGCTGCCAGACAGGGGGCTGTAAGGGTAGCCCATGAGCCAGGACTTCAGGACTGGAAGCTGAGGGAAGAGGAGAAACGAGCATGAAGGGGTTCTAGCCGAGATCACATACCACTCCAGTTTTTGGCCATTTTGAACATGTTTGCTGCTCTGGTGTAGATCTCACATGCTTCCTCTATTTTGGATGAGCCTCTGGGGAAAGAAGAGAAAAGGAGATGAAACACATGAGTCTGGTAGTGAAAAACAAGCCAGCATTCTGCCCCCGGTGACAGGGGAGACGTATCCTCACCCCCATGCCTTTGTGAAGCCTGCTGCAGCTCAGGCCTCTGCTGAGGGCTCAGAGGAGACCAAGCCCGTGGCCCCCTGCTCCCTCTGCACAAAGGCACACTGAATGCAGAGTGCCGGGGCCCTCCCTGGGGAGGCCTGGGCCACCCCAACTCAGCATGGTTGTGGGGGAGCCTTCCTGATCTCCCCGTGAGTCCTGTCTCTGATGGCCTCTTCCACTTTTGTTCAGTGACCGCTGGTTTCCAGGCTCTCTGCAAATCCACCCCACCCAAGAGGTTGCAAAGCATCCTCAGGGAGGAACTCAGCTCTGGATGCCTTGTCCATCTCCCTGAATCCCGTGCCCTGCATGCTGCATTTGTTCAGGGAAGACCCCTCAACCCTATGAGGGTGCCATTACTAACTCAAAACAGAGCAGGTATATGCAAAAAACTAGTCACGACCTTTTTTCTCCAAGGTGGGGTCTACAAAACTGGGGACCAGGCATGAGAAACAAGGTTTCATCACCATACACTCCTCCTTTGTACTGTCTGAATTTTCTTATTTTCTATCTGCTAAAATATATTTATATAATACATACAAAAATACGTACATATATAGATCATTTTAAATATCAAGATTTACATTTGGTTCTGTTGTCCAGCAAAGAATTACATTTCTAGCCATCTACCCCGAGAAATGCATCAGAAAAGTCGTAAGGATGTTCAGTGCAGAATTATTTAAAATAGCAAAACCACCTTCAAAGAACTTATTGTGCAAGAGTAGGGGCCTGAGAAATACGGAGGAGTATATTTAAAAAAAAAAAAAAAAAGAGAGAGAGAGAGAGAGAGAGAGAGAGAGAGTGAGCATTCGGTTTGGGCTTTATTCTGCCCTCCTGATCTCCAAGCGGTGCAGATGAAGCTCTTCCTGAATTGGGGGGACCCTTCATGAGCACCTTGTCTGTGAGTCTCAGCCACATTTCTATCCTCCCACCTCAAATAACGCAACCCGCCTCAGCCCATGGGGTCTGTGGTCTCTGCAATTGTTCCAAATCCCATGGCCCACATAAACCAGTAGGAAAAAAACCCACATGCTCAGTTCCAAATGAATTTCAGATTCTCTTCGCTGACGTCAGTGTTTTGTGTGGAAAGAGAAGAAAAGAGAGGTATTTTCCAATAAAAAGCCACACAAATCATTGGTCCTGTCCCCCCCACCCCCGACCCATGTCCACTGGACCTGGAAACCAGCCAGCCCCAGCTGTGGCCGTGGAAGGCCTCCAAGGTAATTTTGGGAGTTGTGTTCACAATGCTCCTTCCTTCTGTCTATTCCACTGAATCACAGGAGTTCCTGGCTAACAATAATCAAGTCAGACCTCTAAGCCACCCTCCCAGAAGATTTCGCTCAGTAGGTCCGGGTGGGGCCTGGGATCAGGGTTTTTAAACAATGGCCTCAGGTGATTCAGAAAGCTCAGGTGAATTGGGGATGAAAAAGCTGATCTAAACCAACCGCTTGGAAAGCAGCCAGCCAATGACCTCTCTTCTGAGTCAGGCTGTGTCAGTTGGTAAATACCCCAGGACAGGCTAGCTGGCTGGCCAGGGCTGGAATCCCGGCCTTCTGAATCCACATCACTGCCAGGTAAGGTTCTTCTTTAGAACCTTCTGGGGCTGCACTGATGCTGCCTCCTCTACCCTCTGCTATTCCACAGGAAGTGGCCCCTGAGGAATGCACTCCCACGCTCACCCTGCTGGGTCCCAGGGTCTTCTCTGGCAAACTTTACCCCAGCTGGCCTGACACACCTTGGCCTGGGCACCTCTGCTTGGAGTGACCTCTTTGAACCCACTCTTGGCCTTGGAGAGGCGAGGGACTTGCACAGGCATAGGGGCCTTTAGAGCCTACCAACAAAATCCTCTAGGGGACCTTCACTAGAATGTTCTCAGACTTCAAGGAGATGGATGCGTTCATAGACCGATATCCTACCTCTCCATCCTGTGGATCCCCTAGCTCATCATTCCCTTCTTTGTGGGAATGACAAGGTTCTAGCCAGATTCAGCCATTCTCTGAAAATAACAAAAAACAAAAACAAAAACAAAAAAAAACTCAGACTCCTGGATGAGCAGAAATGGTTTGTCCCACTGAGAGGCCCAAAGCGGGGTGATCAACAATGAACAGAGTCAGCCCCAGCTGGTTTGTTTCAGCTCAGTGGGACAGAGTGAACACAGAACACAAAGGCTGTCAGCTGCCGGGCTGAAATTCTGTGATCCCACGCCAGCCCTGCACTGGGTCAACGATTCTAACTGTGTAGTGGGAAAACCAGAGGGATTAATGTCTGCTCAGGCCTGCCTCCTCCCAGGACTTGGGTCCTGGCCATTTCCATGCCAAGTGACAACAGGGGAATCTCTGGAACTCCATCCTCTTCTTTTAGAGATGGAGGTGGAGTTCCCAGAGAGGATGAGTGACTTGCACAGGGTCATTGGTCCATCCTGAAACAGAAGCCATTCCCACAGCCACTTACTCACCTGGGAAACAAAGGTGAGCATTTATTATGTGCCAGACACTGCAGTTAATAGCAGTAAACCAAGGAGAAGGACCTGGCCCTCAGTAAACAGGAAATCAGCAAGAAAATTTCAGAGTGAGTAAGCACTAGAGGGATTGGGGGAGGAGGGGCCTCCCTGGATGGGCAGATCACGGCAAGCTGCCACAGTGAGGATGTAAGATTTAAGCTTGGTCCTCAAAGATGACTCAGGAGCTCCCTGTGGAAAGAGGGAAGAGCATTCTAGACAGCAGTCACAGCAGGTGCAAAAAGCCTAGGACAGAAACAAGTGTGGCCGGTTCAGGTTCAAGGAAGAGCGGCGGGCAGGCTGGCTACCATGCAGGGAAGGGGTAGAAAATGAGGCTGGAGAGACAGGTGGGAGACCTCCCTGGTGGAGGCCTTTGGGAAGCGATGAGAGCACGACGCAGAGCCCTCATGACCAGGACAAGTGCCTTTATAAAAGAGACTCCAGGGCTGAGGCCCTGTTGTAATGTAACAGGGAGGTTTCTGGCAGGGAGAGTGCCCAGAAAGGAGAAGTCCCCAGCTCCGGGTGCTCTACAAAGCTGCCTCCCTGCACGGTAAATCTGCAGTTTCCTACAAGCCTTGTCCCTGAGGTTAGGGTGGCTCAGAGCACTCATCAGGGAGTGGCAAACTCCCTTTGGGGGAAGAAACCAGGTCTCCTCCAAGGCCTCCTGCAGGAGATCCAGAAAAGCTAGTTGGGCCTGTCTCTCCTGAAGAGCCCAGTGGCAACATAGGTGACAGCTGACTGCCCTTCCCCCGCTGATAACCCCACCACCACCACCCCCCAGCTGCCTCTGCTTAGCTCTCCCCATCCCGCAGCTCCAGCACCAAGTCACGCTGGGAATAGAGGGAACTGGTTTGGGCCAGCCTGGTGCACGGCTGTCTATAATTACCCACTCAGCTCTGCTTTCTGCCCCCTCCCCAGGCGGAGGAAGCAGGCTCAGGGCTCCCAGGCACAGCCACCAACCTCCAGCGACTGCCATATGGAGAGGAGCGAGCGGTGCCAGCAATGCACAGACGGGCTCAGTGGGCCTCAGGCCAGGGGGGTCTGCAGGGCAGAGTCTCAGCCTCCCTCGCTCCTTCCTCCACCCCCTGGGCACTTCCTGGCTGCCAGAAACAGGTCACCCGGCCCACCTGCACTTTCCTAGGGCCTCAAAGGGCAGGGCGGAGAGAGGAAGTCCCATTTTAGGTCTTTGACCTTCGCTGTCCCTCCTGTGCCACAGCCACCGCCTTGGGCTTCTCTGGTTCTCTGGCCAGAGTCCTGGACGGGGAAGAACGGATCCCAGGGCCTGTCCCACCCTTACCGTCTCTCATGTTGCTCTACACACCTCCTTTACTTGATTATAACGGCTTGGTAGGAGGCGCAGGCTTCCTCACAGTAGCGCTCTGGGTATTACCCCGAGGAGAGAGTGGGGCTCAGCGGGGTCAAGGGGCTTGCCCACACTCACGCTGCCAGGGAGCCACAGGGCCCAGAGACAGGACTCAGGCCTTGGAGATTAAGTTCTGCCTTGAGTCTCACTCACTCAGTGATGGGGGAGGCTTGCTTTCCCATGTCCAAGGGTCTTCTGGAAAGCGAGAAGGTGGACAGGGTCCCTGCCCGCTCTCACCTCCTCTCTACAGAGCCAACAGCCAAGGCTGTGCAGATTTCCCTCACCTGATGAGCAGACGCTGCTCTCTGCTGGAGCCCTGCTGAGCTGCCTCTAGGCAAGGGAGGGAGTCCTTAAACCAGTCCCCCCACCAGAGGCCCCAAGCAGTGCTGCAGGCGGAAGGAACGTTAGAAAACAGGAAGGTCCACCTGGCACAGGGAGCAGGCGGCCACCAGCCCTGCTCCGCCACTGACCGCATTGAGCTGTCAGGGCCAGAGCTGCGGGATCCCTTGGCATCTCCTCCTGCCCCACCTGCAAGGCTAAGCCATTCACCCTCTTCCGCCACCCCCCACCCCCACTCTGCAGTGCACCCCGTCCTCCTGGGCCTAAAGGGTATGAGCACAACCTGGGCTCCCACCCAGTGCACACAGGCCCCAGGAATGAAAGGACGAGAAAATTGTTGCACACCAACTGCCCAGTTCTGCAACCATCACAGAACGCTCTTGTGACATGCCTGTTAACAGGCAAGAAGCAGAAACAGAGCCGACTTGGGGACCAGGGGACCTGGGCTGAGATCAGTTCCAGGCACTTTGACAATGGCGTGACCTTGGGCTAGCAACCCCAGAGCCTCGGCTGCTTTCTCTGTAAAATGGAGACAACGAACCCGATCTGGGAAGAGGCCCTGTGGGGATGAGAGATGACATATCTGGCAGAGAGGACAGAACAGAGCAGGTGCTCAAACGTTTGCTATTATGTGAAGGAGGAGAAACACACTCTGAGGGCTGCTGGCCACCTGGCAAGGGGAATTCTAGAGTCACGTGGGGTGGTGGAAAAACCAAGGACTGTAGTTAGGCCTGGACTCAAAATGTGGGCTCATGGCTTCTGTGACCCGGGTCCCTCTGTGACTGGGGGAAGATTCCCATACCCGGTGGGGACTGCCGGAGGTTCTTGCAATCCCGCAGGTAGCATCTGGGAGCGTGCCAATCACACGGCAGGTGTTCAGCTTGGCTCCTGTCAGGCTGACAGAGCATATTCTAGAATTGTTTACCTATTTCCAATCTCAGTGTGGGCTTTTCCTTCCCTACCCCAGGTTGGCAAGGTGGCACCCTCCTCTGATATCCAAAGAGCTCTGGGCCTCTGACCTGCCCTCCTCCCCACCCCTTACTACATTCTGCTGATAGTGCTTATTTACGGGTTGCTGCCTTCCTGACCGTAAGCTGGATGCAGGGGCCATGCCTGTGAATGACAAGGTGGGTACTCCTCTAGTTGTCCTACGGATGCCTCTCTGCACCCCAACAAGATGACCTTATTGCAGCCCTAGAACTGAACGTGTTTCCCTTTTTTAACAGTTGCTTCTGGAAGACCTGTGGCTCTCAGTTGTCCTGTCCCAAACAGGAGCACTGGACGCTCTGTGTAACCAGGTGGCGAAGTCCCTACCATCGAGAAAGGCAGAACCCTGGGATTGCAGCAAAATGATGGCTGGGCACCCCCAAAAGCTTGCATTCCCTCAGGAAAGACTCCACTCTGAGACTGGGCGAGGGGCACGAGAGTTTTCAGCTGCAGAGCCTGGCAGCTGGCAGGGCACTTTGAGTCACTATAATGCCCAATGCAAACAGGCCCATGGGGCTGAGTGCATGCTCTGCAGGTGGAAGGCAGTTCTCAGCAGAGCTGGAAGCTCTGGTTCCCACACCATGCTTAGCTAAGGGCCCACCCACCCTACCTGGGCATCAATTCTTCCCTCACAAAGCCAGCCTCCAGGGCTCCTGGGGGGTTGCTGGTATCTATAGGCAGTTTAAACAGGAACTGATTTGTCACCTTTCAATCTTTAGGAATGTGCTCCGTGCTCTTTGTCTACAGAACACCCTATCATCCCTATTGTTCTAGTGCCTCCTGCTCAACTTCCAGTAATGGGACTTAATGATAATAGTTAAGTACCTAAACACTTACCAGGGTCAGGCACTGTGTGGCCCCCACTTCACGAGCACATTCTCCATTACTTTTTAGAACCACTCCATGAAGTAGGTATTACCACGATTTTCATTTTACAGACGCAGAAAACTTCCTACTAACATTGGTATCCAAGTGGGAAGAAGTTTTTATCTTGGATTTCGGTAGGCAGGGGAACTGGGGGAGCAGGGGGAGAGGGTGGAAGTGTCAGGGACAAGGACAAGCCCCAGGGAACACAACCACTGTTTAAATCTTGTATAATTCCAGAGGAGGCACAGTGGGGAAGTTTCTGGATCCATCTGAAGCCTTGGAGCAGGAAGAAGCACACTTCCCCTCCCATTTCTGTGGTTTCACTACACTTCACTCAGGAACTTTGCAGCTTTTTATTTCCAGATAGAAGTCTGGGCTGCTCCCCACTGCCCCCACCCCCCAGCTCCCTGCCCCAGGTGCATGTGCTCTGGCTGGGGACTTGAGGGAGGAGGAAGGAGCCAGAGGAAAGGTACACAGAGTTCTGATCTACTAACTGGCTGGTACCGCCTCCCTTGCGGGCTGCTGGTGCCCCAAAGCCCTCTAGTGTCTGGCTTCCCAGAAACAGTGAAGAACAAAGGCCGTAACATCCAAAGATACAGGGTTGCTCCGGATCCCAGGTGGGGGCTATCCTACTTGGCCCTCTAATGTGACCAGGGACCTCTCAATTTGCAATGCTACTGCTGAAGTTTCTAAAAGGAGAGGAAAAGGCATGAGGGACAAGCTGAGCCCCAACACTCCCTTCTCCAGTCCCCAAAGCCACCGGGGGCCTTAAAAAAAGGCAGCTGTGAAATGCTGAACACATGAAACCCCAGTTCCAAAGGGAGCAGGTGCCAGGAGTGGCTGCTGGCCATGAGGAGTCATCCGGGCTGACCTCTTGCTAGACTCCCTGCTCTCAGACAGACAGGCTCCGGTCAGTATCTCTGCCCTCTGTTCTCCCCTTGCTCATTCCCCTCTCAGCACCATCTCAACTGTTTTTAGAGCTGGAAGGGACTGGGATGAATATACCTGCTCTTTCAAATGTTCAGAGAAAAACTGCCAGGTCAGGCAGAGAGAGAGAGGGAGTTTAGGGTGGGAGCCTCCTAAGACACCCAAGTCTGCCAACATCCTTCCTTTTTTTTTTTTTTTTTTTTGCCAACATCCTTCCTAAGTGTAGTGTTCAGAAATGGACATGAGCCTCAGGGAGAAATCAGTGTGGCAGCAAGGCAGCTCTGGGATCGGACAGGCCCACGTCTCCCACTTACTGGGGAACCAAGCAAATAGACCTGTCCACCTCCACACGGATGCTGTGAGGATTCAATGCAAAGACACAGGTAAAGTGCCTGGCCGGGGTCTGACTCAGAATCAGAGGACTTAATAAATACTATCTGGTATTTCTCCTGTCAGTGCCTTCACCCTCCCCCACACCAGCTGCTATGGTCCTAACAGGGAAGTGGGAACCCTCCAAAGGTAGCTCTGTTATGGACTGTGTCCCCCCAAGATTCATGTGTCAGGTCCTAACCTCCAAGATGATGGTATGAGGAGATGGGGGCCTTTGGGAAGCGATCAGGGCACGACGCATAGCCCTCATGACCAGGACAAGTGCCTTTATAAAAGAGACTCCAGGGCGCCCGTTTACCCCTTCCACAGCCTCTTCCACAACTCAGTGACAAGCCCCGTCTGTGAGAAAGCAGGCCCTCACCAGATGCGAAATCTGCCAGCGCCCTCATCTTGGACTTCCAGCCTCCAAAACTGCTAGAGACAAATTTCTGTCGTTTCTAAGCCAGCCACTTTAGGTACTGGTACAGTGGCCCAACACAGAGGACCCCCGTTAGAATCCGCAATGTTCTCCAGCACCTCAAGCCCGAGCCCTTTCTCCAGGCCATGCAGCTTTCTCTCAGGCACCGTCACACCCCTCAGACTTGGGCTCCTCACCCCCAGGATGGCCTCAGCCCTGACCCCCTCACCCCCACCGCCCAGAGCTCATGCAAATCCACTGCAGCGCCTGGGAAAGGTCACCGGCCGGGCAGATGCCCTCAGTCCCAGGCCCCACCGTGCCCGTGAGGGATCCTGCACACAGGCTCTCCCAGAACTCTAGAAGGCTCCGCGATCCAGCTGCCCTCCCTGGCTGGTCCCCTTCGGTTTGGGCGCCCTGGGTCCAGGGCCCTCCCCACACCTCAGACGGTCTCTCCTCTAACCGCGCTACCGCCGCCTGGCCCCTTGCTCCTTCAGACCACGGAACCTCCCCCCGTCCTCTGGGCTCCAGCCCGGCGGCTCTCCTCCGCCGCTGCAGGCCATGACTCCTCCGTCCTCTCAGCGTAGGTCCCAGCTGACCCCCCGGCGCGCTTCTCACCCAAAGAGGCCTGAGAAGAAGGACTGCGAGTTCTTCACTTTGCGCTCCGCCTCGGCCAGCAGCGCCATCGCCTCCGCTTCTTTCCCCGAGTTGTCCATGACGGCCGCAAAGGTGCTCAGCAGACGGCCCCACCCGGGCCCACGGGGGTCTCAGCCGAGGCCCGGCCTCGGTGCACAGGTCGGGGGAGCTTAGCGGGCTGCGTTGACGTCGCACCGGTGCGGACCGCCCCCTGCCCCGCCCCACGTGATGTGCGCCGGCCAACCAGCGGCCGGGCAGGGGGCGCGCGCCCTCCTGGCCACGCCCCCGCCAGCCGCCGCACGCCGCCCGTGACTCACGGCCGCCAATCGGCGACGCGATGCCTCAGCGCTTGCGCATACTTCCGCGTAGGACACCCCAGTCTTCCTGGTGCGCTCCACGACTTCCCACGTGACTCGCATAAGCCAATCGTAGTTCCCACCGCCAAAGACTCGCCCGGAGGTGCTAGTGTCTGGCTTCGGCTCCACCAGTCAGCAGCATCCTCCGGCTCGGAGGGTAACATCCCTGCGGGACTTGCGCCCCAGTCAGCTGACCACCGACCCTCACGTGACAGCTCCCGGCCCGGGCCCAAGATAGGCCCCGCCCCCGTCCGGGTTTGACAGGTGTCCTGCGCCGAGCTGTGCCCGCCTCCACTCCTTATCCCGCGCGGTCCCTCGCCGGGAGGGGCGTCAGTGGTGGGGGAAGCGCGGCCTTTTCCTGCGCCCTCTGCTGACGGACACTGGAACCGCTCTGGGCGGGCCAGTAATGTACTCAGACGGGAAACACCTCTGAGCGATTAAAAAGGCTGGAGAGCGCGTGTCAAAAATTCAGACACGCAGAGCCCAGATCTTTGTCTTTAACACCATTCTCCAATAAAAGGAACCAGGGCTCCTTGATTAAATGCCTGGTTTGAGGCCTGGGCAGGAAATTACACAGGATGAGCCTGGAGCATCTTGTAGTGCCAAAAAGGAAGTGCGTGTGAGAGACACACACAAATGGTAGGGCCCGTCAGAAAGACGCAGGAGCCGAGGGAAAGAGCTCCCCATGGCCACAGCTGGAACCATTTGAGCAACACCATGAACTAGTCCTGGAGCATAACCCAATGTAAAAAATATCCCTGAGGCCATGCTGGTATAAATGAACAAATAGGGGGAATCGACAAGTATTTCACGCAGAAGTGTTCTGAATAATGCACGTGGGCTCCTCACTCCTCAGTGTGGACCACACAGGGGCTCCTTCAGGATGCCTATGGGAAGCGGATGGGAGGACTGTTTCCAGGGGCGAAACCTGACAAATAGCCAGGTGACTGAGGTTAATATCAACAGTGGGGAATCATGATGACAGGATGTACTCTCAATAATGTGATGTGAAGGGCACTTCTCTGTGGAGGATGGCTCCCGACACCACCCTCTACCCATCTAATCACAAAAAGACATCAGAAAAACCCCACTTGAAGCCCGTTCTCCAAAAAACTTAACCAGGACTTCTCAACACTGTCAAATTCGTTAGAAACATGTCAAGTCCGAGAAACAGTCACAGCCAAGAGGAATCTAGGGAGACATGTCCCCTAAATGTAATGTGGTGTCCTGGGTGGGATCCTGAAACAGAAGATGAATGTTAGGTAAAAACTAAGGAAATGTGGGGATCCCTGGGTGGCTCAGCGGTTTAGTGCCTGCCTTTGGCCCAGGGCGTGATCCTGGAGTCCTGGGATGGAGTCCCATGTCGGGCTCCCGGCATGGAGCCTGCTTCTCCCTCTGCCTGGGTCTCTGCCTCTCTCTCTCTCTGTGTCTATCATGAATAGATAAATCTTAAAAACAAAAACAAAAAAAAAAAAAAGGAAATGTGAATAAAGTATGGACTGTAATTTTTTTTGTGGACTGTAATTAATAGCATATCAATATTGGTTGGTTCAGTAATTGTGACAGATGTACCACACTCAGAATCTAAGATATTAATAGGGGGAGTGGCGCCTGGTTGGCTCAGTTAAGTGTCTAACTCTTGGTTTGGCTCAGGTCATGATCAGGGTCCTGGAACTGAGCCTATCAGGCTCCCTGCTCAGTGCAAAGTCGGCTTGAAGATTTCTCTCTGTCCCTCCTCCTGCTCAAGTTCTCTCTTATAAATAAATAAATTAATACATACATACATACAGCTTTTTAAAAAACAATGAGAGAGGGGATCCCTGGGTGGCGCAGCGGTTTGGCGCCTGCCTTTGGCCCAGGGCGCGATCCTGGAGACCCGGGATCGAATCCCACATCGGGCTCCCAGTGCATGGAGCCTGCTTCTCCCTCTGCCTGTGTCTCTGCCTCTCTCTCTCTCTCTGTGACTATCATAAATAAATAAAAAAAAAAATTTAAAAAAAAAAAAAAAAAACAATGAGAGAATATATGGGGGCATATGGAAATTCTTGGTACCATTTTCACAATTTTTCTAAAAATCTAAAAACTACTAAGAAAGTTTCTTTTAAAAAATTCAAGTTCTAGGCCCCTACTGCCAATGATTCCAATTATGAAAGTCTGTGGCAGGCTACAGGAATATGCATTTTCTTACAGGACTCCCAGGAAATTTGGATGCAAATAATCCAGGACTGGGTAAGAAAATACTGTTATCTGGGGGTAAGGACAGGATTTAGCTGAAGGGGAAGGGGGAGTAATTCACAAGAAACCTTTGCTCTCAGGACACCTGGGTGGCTCAGTGGTTGAGCATCTGCCTTTGGCTCAGGTCATGATCCTGGGGTCCTAGAATCAAGTCCCACATCTGGCTCCCCTCAGGGAGCCTGCTTCTCCCTCTGTATCTCTGCCTCTCTCCGTGTGTCTCTCATGAATAAATAAAATCTTAAAAAAAAAAAAAAGGAAACCTTTGTTCTCTTCTGACGTTTGGAGACTCCCTTGGACTACCCTCCTGCAGTGGCCACTGTATTCTGACCACAGATCAGATTGGGTTGGCGGGAGGAGGGAGTCTGGATTACCACAAAGAGTTTCAGTTCCCTGTCCGTGTGAGTGGCACTATCATAAAAGTTCTTGTTTGTCTAAAGCTGTTAAATTTCAGGCCCATTTGTTATGCAGCACTAGAGAACTAATACTATACCACCCACCGGTCAAGTCAGGGCCTTTCCTTTCCAGATGCTGAGCCTGTTCTTCAGGCAGGACCCAAACAGTAAGAGCAACACAACGCATTAAACAGGAGCTGCTCCTTCCTGCGGTGCACTCTGCCAAATGCTTCATTTATGGTTTCTCACTGAACCGGATACCAGGTGGAAGGCACTTTCCATCCCATTTTATAGAATGAGAACACAGGGACTGAAACAGGGAAAGTGACTTGCCCAAGGTCACAAAGGAGCCAGCTGTAAATTCTGGCTCTTAGGATACCTGAGCCTGGAGGCCTTCCTCTTAACCACAATGGTCCTAAGTGTTTCAAATTCATCTTGCTCCTTTGCTCCCCGTCCTGCCCAGGCTTTAGGATTTACTTAGCTGAAACAAAGCCCCTCTGGGATGGCTCCTGACACCACCCTCTGCCCTGCTCCCCATTAGTCCCTCAGAACGGAGCACCCTCTATCACAGACACAATTGTGCCTCAAAGCCATCAGTCCTCTGATGTGGCCCTGCTCTTCCCCATATTGGCATCTACTAGAGTGCCAGCCCCAAAGCTGACATGCCGGCCTTGTCTTGTCCCTTCCCTTAAGCACCTCTCCCTGTGAGGGTACCCATCAGCAAGTCTGAGGCTACCACTAAGGTGGCTCCCCTAATCCTAGAGTCTCTGTCCCTCTGCAGCTCAGGCCACCATGCCTACTGTGCTCACTTGCCATTTGCCTCCTCCAACCTCCACAGAGCAGCTAGAGGCTCTTAGAACACCCTCCACTAGCTTCTGTGGCAAAGTGCTTTGCCATGCCATGGCTTGGAATCCCAACTTTGGCTCCGGCAGCCTCTGGCCTGCCCTGGCTGGCCACTGAACACCACCTGCCATGCCCAGGACACTCCCTAGGACTCAGCTCCTGGCTTTATTTTCTTTATGTCACTTTGTGGTGGACACAAGGTCTACCTGCCCAGTAGCCCTTTCTGTGTCTTCTTTTCCTGGCAAACAGAATTCCAGTTTTGACCTGGTGACTACAAACTTAGGGGGTCACACTGCTTTCCCATAGTTCCTGGAGACAAACCCTAAGTGTCTGGGAGAACCGCAGCCAATTTTCCTTCCAACTGCCAGGGATAAGCTGAGAAAGAGCATGGGCTACAGTTGTGCCAGTGAGATGTGAGGAGCATTCTGCTAGGGGGTGCTACATGTGTGCCTGGCTCTTCAAAGGGGACACGGAGGAACACGCTCTCTTCCCTGCAACTCTTCTGAAGGTCTGGACATTGGTATAGCAGAGGCTGATGCTTGCCACTGCTGCAGCCAACATGCTGACCTTAAGCACCACAACTCCTGACGGCTGAATCCTACGCTGCCTCTCCTGCTACTATGACTGCAAGCACACCCACAATCAAGATCTCAAATCACCTTTTCATTCATTCATCACTGCTACTCTCCCACTCCTAAAATGGAAGCTCCACAAGGAGAAGGACTTTGTTCCCCTTGCGTCACTGTAGCCCTGCTGCACCAGTTGGGCACTGTGTGGCTTATACTCTAGTAGGTGCTTAATAACTGCTGGCTGAATGAGTGTACAAAGCCTCCTGGGCTCCTCTGGGGAGGGGACTCAGCTTACTCATCTCTGTGGCTCCAGCAAGATTCAAAAGCCTTTGCTGGATCAAAAGGCTGGGGAAGCCAGAAGACAGCTGCTCGAGAACCCAATTTAATAAGATTTACAAGTCGACACGTACAAAAAAAACCTAACAATGTACAAGTCATTGCAAAACTAGGGACTGAATCTGGAATGCAGAGAGACTCCCCTGGAGGGGGGGCCCCAACATGTTGGAGATCTGAAGGTATCTTCCCACTGATTCTCTACGTCTTGGCCTTATCTAACAAATGTAACCAAACCCCAAAACTGAGGCTAAGATTTAAGAGCTACCCAGATCTACCTCATTACCTCTCCAAGCCCCCCTGCTCTAGATGGAGTGGGACTGAAAGAAGGGGAGTGACTAATTAACCTAAAGAGAATGGAGCCTCTGGCACCAGCCAACTGGGACTTCACGGTGGTCTGATGGTTGGGTGCTTCTCCTGCCTATTTATGGCCAAATGCCTACCACGTTTCCAAGCCAGGCTGGCCAGTGAGGGACAGTGGGGGTGGGGAGGAGGCAGAGGGGGGCCCTCAACCCCTTGGAGAGGCTGTCGGGGGGCTGGAGGCCCCCATCCAGACTTGCTGCCTGGCTCCAGCTCCCCACTCCACCCAATCACCACTGCAGGGGGCCGATGTCAGCCCCTATCTCCTCCTCCTCCTCCTCTTCCTCCTTCAGCTGGAAGGGCTTCACAGGCCACTTCACCCTGACGATGGGCTCCACATGGTCCTGAAGCCGGTGTCGCTTCATGTGGGCATTTCGACTCTTGATTTTGTCGAACACCCTGAGGATTCACCAGAGAACACAGGTCAGAGCAGGGGGAAGGCACGCCAACCAAGGGCAGCCATGGGGGCCGAGGGAAGGTGGTGTGGGCGCATCCAGGGAAAGGGCTGGTACCTCTCACACTCTCTGCAGGGGAAGACACCCTGGCCCTCCACACTGCCTGGTGGTTCAGGGGTCCGCTTGGGACCAGCATTTGGGCTGGAGTTGAGAATGGACTCCCTCCTGTAACTCTTGGTCTTTATCTTGAACTCAGGAGTGGGACGGTGGCTGGGTCTCTCCCGAGGGCTGCAAGTGACCTGCAGAACAGCAGAAATGATGGTATAAGGGCACCAAGCCTCCACCCTTCTAAGGGAGATGCTTTCCACTGCAGGGAGAAGCCCTTCCTGGTGGGTGCCCTCCCCTTTCCCTGTCTGGGATGGGCAGCTGCATCCCCATCAGCACCCAACATTCCCCAGACCTCCTACCTTTGCTTCTGTCTTGTCTGCCTCATCTGGCTCTCTCTTGACCCTCTTTTCCAGTCCTGGGGCTCGGCCACAGTCAAACTTGATCATTTTTTTCCAGATGTAATAATACTCAACACACTGGGCTACAGTCTTTGTCTGAATCTGGTGAAGGAAAACAGAAGGTGGCATGAGCAACACTTCCTGAGCAGCCTTGAGTGTCACCATGACACCCCAAATACCCTCCCCAGGGGGCCAGTCACTTTTTTTTAAAGATTTTATTTACTTATACATGAGAGGCAGAGAGAGAGAGAGAGAGAGAGAGAGAGAGAGAGAGGCAGTGACACAGGCAGAGGGAGAAGCAGGCTCTGCACAGGGAGCTTGACGTGGGACTTGATCCCAGGTCCCCAGGATCAGGCCCTGGGCTGAAGGCGGTGCTAAACCACTGAGCCACCCGGGCTGCCCCTGCCAGTCACTTTTTGAAAGGCTTCCTGAAATGTCTCTCTGCTTTGGCCTGGCGTGCCCCTGATTCACTGCAAGGGGCAGAGAATCGCAAAGTCCTCGCAGGTGACGAGGGGTTCAGAGTGAAGTCACCACCACAGCCAACACCAGCTAAGCCCCTCACGCCCTGGGGGGAAGTCCATCTCAGGGATTCTTCCTTATGGGATGGCGCACTAGAAGGCATACAAGGATGCTCACTGCAACTTCATGTCTAGTAGCCATACCTCTGCCAACTAGAACTAACAAAAGCAGAATGCCTCAGGCATTGGGGGCCACACAGCCTTTGTAACAGTGAGGCAGAGCCCTAAAGCGAGGGAAGTGGCCCAGGAGAGAAGGAAGAGGTTCTGAGGGCACAGTTTGATCCTGGCCAGTAAGACCCCACTGTTTGCTCCCCCCTCACTGTCCACTAAAGAAGAGATCCCATTAATAATAACCTCCATAAAAACAAAACAGAATGGAAAAGTTTAACTGCTCCAGAAAGAATATTTTTCAGGTAAATTAAAGTAGCCATTTAGTATCTGGATCTCACTTCAGAAGACACCTTTCTCCGTGTGAATTTGTTTCCACTTTGTGTGTTTTCACAAACTAAGAGGCAAAATAGTGCACTCCTGTCCACCTAAGAAATAGCACTAAGTTAAAAAAAAAAAAGAAACAAAAAAGTTAAACTTCTGCTTCCTAACAAGACAGAGCAACAGGAGCTAGATCTCCCTCCCATCCAAAACAATGAAAAGACACAGGCAAAATACATGAAACAGTGGTTGGTAAGACACTTGGCATTAGTCCAAAAACATCTTTCTGAGAGGCAGAAAAACCACCACCACCTCAGGAGAGTTTCCAGGCCATGGCCCAGGGGGAGTCACCCCAGCAGACCCCCTGAGTTGAGAGGGAGCCGAGTGCCTGGGGAGACCAAGATGGTAAGAGTCCACAGGACAAGGTGCAGCAGAGGAGACAGAGGCACAGAGAAACACTCCAGAAATCTGGACAGAGTTCCCCTCAAGGATTCAGCAAAGTCCGTGTGAAGAGACAACCCAATGCCAGGCAAAGACCAATCCAAAAGGATCAGAGGGAAAGGCGCCTGTGGCTCACAGGGGCCAGGAATGGTGTCTGTCTCCACCGGTGTGTGTGTGTGTGTGTGTGTGTGTGTGTGTGTGTGTGTGGAAAGCCTCATAATTCATGGGGTACTGGTAGAGCAATGAGAACGGTTTTGCTTCAGAAACGAGAAATAATTAGCCCTAGACAAAAAGCTGTTCTGGTACCATCTTCAAAAACCTAAAAGCAATACCCTAAAGGAACACGTTGTTTTCAAATAACTGCATGCCAGAAAAAAGTTCAAGAATACTTATAAGGTGCAAAAATATACAGCAAACAACAAGCTAAAATTCACAATGCCTAGAATCCAGTGAAAAATCACCAGGCATGCAAAGAAGCAGGAAAATATGACATATAATGGGGAGAAAAATCAAACTGTCAAAATTAACTCGGAACACACACAGATGTTAGAATCAGCAGGGAAAAATGTTAAGTTTATTATATCTGCATAATATATGATCAAAAAGTTAAATAGAGACATGGAATATATGAAAGAGACCAAAAGAGAACTTTAGGGACAAAACCTATAATGTCTGAAATGAAAACTGCAGAACATGGGATTAATGACAGGTTGGGCACCACAGAAGGTAAGATGAGTGAACTTGAAGACACAACAATAGAAACCATTAGAAACCATCCAAAATGAAACAGAGGAAAAACAAGAGAAATGAAAAAGAGCACCAGTGAGCCATGGGGCAAGTGCAGGAAGGCATGTGCATGTGTGCATGCACACACATCAGTGGGATCCTCAATCAACACCAACCACAAGAAAAAAAATGAAGAAAACCATGTTGAAGCACATCATAATAAAACTGCTCAAAACCAGTGATAAAGAGAAGTTCATATAAACCACCATCAAACAAACAAACAAACAAACAAACAAACAAACAAAAAACATGTTTATACAGGGACAGAGACAATGAAATCAGTCGGCTTCTTGCTGGATACAACAAAAGCAAGAAGAAAATAGAGCAACATCTTTAAATGACGTCAAGAATTAAAAAAAAAAAACCCGTCTAACTAGAATTGTATACCTAGCAAAGATATATTTCAAAAATGAATGCAAAATAAAAAAATTTTTAGATATTCAGAAGCTGGAAAAATCCATGACTAGCAAACTTGCACCACAAGAAGTAGTACAGGATTTGCATCTATTTCCTTCTGGAAAATGATAACAAACAGAAACATGAATCTACACAAAGGGACGCAAGCA